>NC_140183.1:34404575-35149297 GCF_963971535.1 Notolepis coatsorum
TTTTCAAAGGTACCTGTAAGGTATTTGCAATCCCAATATAAACACATGGGTCACTCCATCACTGAAAACTAAACTATTGATTTGATGTTTTTAATGCATTTTGATGTTTTGTTTACTTGCATATTGTTTGTAAGCATTGGTATTTACTGGCATTTGGAATGGTCAGTCATGAAAATTAGAAAAGCGATTTTATTATTATAAATTTTTTTACAAGAAGAAGTCATGAAGAATCAATAAGCATATAGCCAAATGTGCATTGTCAAATGAATTACAAAAGAAACAATCTTTGTAAGATTATCAAGAACAAACTTACCAAATATGATTTTATAGACTTTAGAATAGAATAGAATAGAAATACTTTATTTATCCCGAGGGAAATTCAGCAAGTACCTCCCCCTTTATTCACATAAACTAAATATACACTATATGTATGTCACTTTTTTTTATACTGTATGCCAGATATGAAGTGATTACCAGATGCTGGGAAGAGAAATCTGAATCCAGGCCTCCCTTCTCTTCTCTGATTCTCTCCGTGGGAAACATGCTGACAGACAGCTATAAGAAGGTACCTCTCTTTTCTAATCGAATATAAACTTCATTCTAATCCTTAAAGGGAATTAACAAATCTCTTATTTCTGTGCCCCGGGACGGACTCAATATTTGTGAAAACGCACCACTCTCTCAAACTAGAACAGAACCATCGAAGCTGTGATGCAGGGCCATCCTGCCCACTGGGAAGATCATAGGGCCCCCCTTCCTTAACACATTGAGTGCCAGCAGGGGGCGCATGATTTATCACTTGAATGCCAGCCTTTTTGGACTGATTTTCCGATATTTCATGATTTTCGCTGAGCTATTTCTATATTCTGGCTATGTGTCTAATACGCCCGTCGCTTATCAATGACTTGCTTGCAGTCAACATGTACGAAACGGATTTTTTTTTCATATGTACATTTCCGTTTTATACTGTTTTGAAAAACGGACGTTTTTGGAAATTACTAGAAAAAATAAAAGATTCCGCGGAAATAGCCATTTACTGGAATACACACAACACGTTGTCATTTTCCGGCTGATTTATGAATCGTTTTCAAATAAACACTAGATTATCGATAGTATATGGGTACTTATGCACGCTAGAGAAGCGGGCTGAAAAATCGATTATCTATGACCTGGTCAGCACTAACGTCATATACACACATACACACATAGGGGACACGTTGTGGAATATGTGAAAAAAACATCTGATTACCCCAAGACTGGTAAAATAGATTCCTTACCTCACATCAGATGTTCTGCAAAAATATTATTCCAATTCCTGATCGCCATTCCAAATATCGATCGCATTTATTGATCCACCAATCCAACCTCGAAACACATATCCCACGCTGCTCTGAGGGTCCACAATGAATGCAATCGTCTCGGGTTACATGCCTGAGAAGTAAAATGTGGGTTCCGGGTTTTCCCCCCCCCCATGCATTTCCATTGAGTCCAATCCAATGGGTGCATTACCATCCGGTAGACGATAGGGGGCGGTATTTGCCCTGTTCGAGCTCATAGACAGTCCCAATGATAACGTGAGGCTGGATTGATGAAAAATGAATGGATATCGCTAATAAAAGCAATAACGATTAAATAACAAGATTTCTCATCGTTGGCACTCAACGCATGGCGGCGAACAACGAGATTTGTCGTCGTTGGCACTCAAAGTGTTAAGGGGCCCTCAGCCAATTGGCGTATTCTTTTAAAAGACAGATTTAGTAAAAAAAAAAAAAAAAAAATTCAGTATTTCAGTATGACAAATTAGTACTGAAAGTATTTAATCAAGTCCCTCTTAGTTATTTAATTAGTCATAGGGAGATCAGTCAGCCAATCAGAGGGCCAATCATCATGCCAAACATATTTTTATTTTATTAACTTTGCTCCCATATTCCCAATTTTAGTCATTATGCTAATTCCCTTCCTGTTCATTCCGCTACCTTACTGTTGGTCTGGGGAGGGTGTAGACTACTACATGCCTCCTCCGATACATGTGGAGTCGCCAGCCACTTCTTTTCACCTGACAGCGAGGAGTTTCACTGGGAGAACGTAATGCGTGCAGAGGTTCACGCTACCTCCCCCAGATCCCCTCCCTGCTGAACAGGTGCCCGACCGACCAGTAGGAGTCGCTATTGCAACGACCAGGACTCTTACCCTCTCATTTAGTTGTCATTCCAAGAACTCCTGAATGTGTCATTATCATGACTTGTGAAAACAGAAATATTAATATTGAAAAGAAGAAACATCATAGCATGTTTCAAAACAGTGTTAGAGTAAACATTTTCATTAAAAACCTCAGGGCCTCAGGCAGGACATTTCAAAGTATACAGGTATATGTATAAGTATATGTGGGCTTACGAAGGTCAGGTAGCATATACAGTACTTCCTGTGTTTTCACAGAGGTACAATCAGGCGAGTGAGTTGTTTCAGCGCTGCAGCCACCCTGCCCTGTTCAGGACGAACATCAGACCAGCTGGACAGACAGCCGCCGCTGAGACAGAGGCCGAGATGGACGCCGGAGACGACGGTAAGAAACCTCCCACCAGCGACACGTGAAGCCCAGTGGAACCGTCCATACGAGCCCTTCTTTTGGAACCACATTAAAGGAACACAGCGACATTATGGGAAATGTGCTTACCGTGTTCTCCAGGGCAGTGTTGGGCAAGTTACTCAGGAACTGTAATTAGTTACTTATTACTGATTACTCTTTAAAAAAATAATCAACATTACTTTACAGATTACTTAATTACTTAAAAGTAATTAGTTATGTTTCTAGTTAAGTTACTTTTACTTTTGTTTACCCCCCCCCCTCTGCATATCAAACAGGAAGA
The DNA here is from genome assembly GCF_963971535.1 of Notolepis coatsorum. Lineage (NCBI taxonomy): Eukaryota > Metazoa > Chordata > Actinopteri > Aulopiformes > Paralepididae > Notolepis > Notolepis coatsorum. The sequence goes on from NC_140183.1 coordinate 34,407,443, forward strand.
AAGACTGTCAGGTTATATTTCGTTATAGCTTACGCTTTGCTCTATTGGAACTATCCCTTTAATCATATCCTAAAATGAAAGCTTTCACCACATGTACACCTGCCACCTGCCTGACCACTCCCACATCCGCTCCTATAAAGCGGGGGTCATGGCCATACAACAGCTCCTTCCCTACTTTCACCACGAAGCCTGTGTCATTTTAAGTTTAGTGTTAAAGTAGTTAGTTAGTAATAGCCTAGTGACAATGCCCCCAAAATGTTGAGATACCCCTACCGGAGGTAGAACAAAACACAAGAATGTTTTTCCTCATCTCTAAGGTCTCCCATATATGAAATGGATTCTTGTATACAAATATTTTACTGCAAAACTTGTTAAATTGATATTGTTATACACCCACAAAGGAAAAAATAACCAAAATATAGCCTGGCCGTATGGGAGTTGAGACATATAAACTCATGTAGATTAATAATACAAGCTCCAAGAGCTTTCAAACTTGACATGCTAGCAGTCAGACAGTTGCTTAACATAATAGAACAACCTGGATGTGAATATCTTTATGCATGTAGGAAATATATACCTATGTACACATGACTCAAACCTCACCTCTGTGCTCTTATTGCTTGATCTCAGTGCAGCCTTTGACACTATCGATCACTCGATTCTTCTAGGTCGGCTTGAGAACCATGTTGGCATTCGGGGTCTCGCACTAGCTTGGTTTAAATCCTATTTAACTGATAGAACACACTGCGTGGTCTATAATGATTTAACATCTGAGACCCTCCCAGTGCAATGTGGTGTCCCACAAGGCTCTGTCCTGGGCCCTTTGCTATTTTCGATTTACATGCTACCCCTCGGCGATATCATACGCAAATTTGGCATAAACTTTCATTTTACGCTGATGACACCCAATTATATATACCTATTAAGCCAAATGATTCCTCCCAACTACAAAACCTTGAGGCCTGCTTGCTTGCCGTCAAAAAATGGATGTCGCAAAACTTTCTACTCCTTAATGCAGATAAAACTGAGATGTTAATTGTTGGCCCCCCAAACCACAGAGGCCTGTTTCAGGACATCTCCCTCAACTTTGATACCTGTCATGTATCCCAGAGCTCCACCATAAAAAACCTCAGAGTCATTTTTGATTCCTCCCTCTCATTTAATGCACATATAAAAAATGTCACCAAAATTGCATTCTTCCATCTTCGTAATATCGCAAAAATACGCCCCATTTTAACTCTGGCTGATGCTGAAACCCTGATTCATGCTTTTGTCTCATCACGTCTGGACTACTGTAATGCACTTTTTTCAGGCTTACCTAATTCAAGCATCAAAAATCTTCAACTCGTGCAAAATGCGGCTGCACGGATACTAACTAGAACTAGAAAATTTGATCACATCACACCAGTTTTGTCCGCCCTACATTGGCTTCCTATCCAAGCCCGCTCTGACTTTAAAGTGCTACTCCTCACCTACAAAATTTTAAATGGGCTTGCACCGCTCTATCTATCTGATCTCATCTCCCGATACTCGCCCGCTCGTGCTCTGCGCTCACAAAATGCGGGGCTTCTATCGACCCCTAGGGTTAAAAAGAAATCCGCCGGCCACAGAGCCTTTGTCTACCGCGCTCCCTACCTGTGGAACAAATTACCTGCCGTCATCAGGGGCGCCTGCTCTGTCGAAGCTTTTAAATCCCTGCTTAAGACTCATCTTTTCTCTCTCTCCTTCAACCTACCTTGATCTCACCTGGTCGGGGACTGACCTTTAGATTAATCTGTGTAGTTTAGTTATGGTACAGGGTACTACATGGTACCACTGGGTAGTTTACTATAGGGTAGTTTAGTTAGGGTACAGGGTACTACATGGTACCACAGAGTACTACTTGGTACTGCATGGCATTACAGGGTACTACATGGCTTACATAGCTCTACATGGCACCACAGGGTACTACATGGCACTACAGGGTACTACAGGATACTACGGGGTACTACATGGCACTATGGGGTACTATAGGGTACTACATGGCACTACGGGGTACTACATGGCACTACAGGGTACTACATGTCTGCTCCTTTGCAGCACCACAAACATGGGAACTCTCTAACTCTTCCCCCCCCCCCCCCCCTCTCCCCCCCCCCCCCCCCCCCTCCCTCCCCCTTCTCTCTGAGTACCCGTCTCCTGGCGCTGACCAAGGTGATGGATGCCTCGGGGTCTTGGCCAAGCTTGTAGTGACTGCTCTACATGCACCTCCGAGGCATTGGATCAGTTATTCACCGCCGTCTGTCCGTGGTCCTGTCAACTGATTAACAGACTGTTAACAGATTAACAGTCAACGCGGTTTCATTGCTGGGTTAAGTACTTCTATTCTATTCACATAATACGCTTACTTCATATATCTACTCCATTCACATATATGCCTACCACGTGTATCTATTGCTATGTCCGCCTACTACAATCTCATGAGCTGTCTAACGCCTGTCCCGTCTCCCTGTCTTCCTATGACTTGCTGTCCTGGAGTGTTGACCGGAGTGTTGGACGTCCCGTGACGAAGGCCGGGAGATTGCGACCCCCTCTGCGTGCCCCCCTGTCTTCGGAGGTCTCGTAGTGGTGACCGGAGTGCCGGATGTCCCGCGATGATGTCGGGGAGTTCGCGACCCTCTCTGCGCCACCCCCCTTCCCCCTGTCTCCGGCTGTCCCTGAGCAACGACCGGAGTGTTGAATGTCCCGTGACTAAGACGGGGAGGACGTGACCCTCTTGCGCCGCCCCTGTGCCTCAAATAGATCCGCTATCAACTCTATCTTTAATCTTTCAAAATGTTCAGTTGCTATCGCTATTAGCTCTATCTTTAATTTTTCAAAATGTACAGTTGCTATTGCATGCACTCATCTGTGTTTCACCACACACATGAGTGCATGCTTACCAACTGTCCGTCTGCAACACTACTATCACCGACATCTAAGAAGGGAGATCCCCCCTTGAACGGCCCTTCTAAGGTTTCTCTCCTCCACATTGCCTGTGGAGCTTTTTTTCCCTATTGTTAGGTTTTAGTGAGTTTTTCCTTACCTTCGCGTGGGGTATGTCTGGGAGTGCTTGCATTCTTTCATTTATTTGCATTCATCTAAAAAATGTTTGGACCCTATGGTGTTCTTGTTCTGTTCTTGACTTATTGTTATGTTGTCTTCTTGACTTGTTTAAAGAAGACCTGTACGGCCCATGGGGACATTAACGTGTGTTGTCGGGCCCTATAAATAAATTTGATTTGATTTGATTTGATTTTACTTAAAATAAGCGGAAATGTAAAAAATGTATATCTATGCAGAATGTTCTCATTTACTTTGTAGTAGCTCTGACATGACAAACACATATGAGGGCTTTTTCGGAAAGGTGTGGTTGTGCTGAATCCAGCAATACCACATGTGTAAATATAGAATGCATGGTCAGGGAGTTACATCAGTAAAAGTATGAGGTGTCCTAAATGAAAGAAAATTAAACATTGACATAATGAAGTCTTCAGTCCAAAGCCCATTATCAGTGGGGAAAAGCATGTTGACAAATGCAATGTTACTGAAAAGTAAAGTCACTTGAGATAATGTTCTGGGCCCTCATTTATCAACGTTGCGTACGCACAGATATGTGCGTAACCCGTGCGTACGATAATTTCTAAGCAAAGTGTGGGACTTATCAATTTGAACGTGAACTTGACTTTGTGCGTATATCTACGCACAGCTCGTAGCATGCGTACCTGACGCCCGGTGGTAGAATATCGATACTGCAGACGGACGGCATATGCGCTCATCAGTTTCATGCATGTTTCAATGTGGAAATAAGCTTCCGTGCATTACTCCCGACACTGGCGCGTGTTCTGTATGAACCGTAATTCATTATAGTTCATTGTGAAATAGCGATAGTAGTGTAATTATTGTCAAACCCTAAATAGCATGTGGAATAGGTATTTCCGAATGAATTCAGCCTGGTTCATAGCGTTATTATAGGAATACTTCTCCGGTGTGCGCTCAGATGTTTTCAGAGATATAGGGCATGTCTATTTGCAGAGAGAGAGAACATAATAATATTAAGTAGAGTTCGCTACCCGAGACACATTCTCCTTGATTTGTACCGCAATTTGAGACCCACATTGGAGCGTGGAGCAAAACGCAGTGTTGGATGTCTAATTTCCCCAACCCCACCAACTATATACAATATCCATATATCAATAACAGGAGGCCAAGAGAGGATTTTACGCCAGGTTACCCAACATCATCGGAGCAATAATATAGACTGTACCCATATAGCTTTCAATGCTCCATCAATAAACAAATCCAGTAATGTGAACGGGATTCCACTTGGTCAATGTACAGATTGTATTTAATTCAATTGTAATGTTATTACTGGGGTATCTAAAACATCACTTAAATGCAGATCAGGGTTATCCACTGAAGCCATAATGACTCTGACCAGAACCACGGGCTCATGACGAGCGCACATAATAGGCATTGTAGAGCGCAGAGTTGGCCTGCTGAGGGTATTACAGTGCTTAATGTCGGGTCAGCTTGTCATTTATTTCTGTCAATGTGCTGGTTCTGTAGCAGGACTGGGTCAGTCAACATCCTTGGCTCCCGGCGCAACGAAGATAGTCTACTGTACACGCTCCCTCCTCCTCAACGGAGTTGTCTGTGAACTTGGCAACTTCATTGGATTTATTTATTCTCTAAAAATATCTATAATCATACGATTAAATATTGTTTAAAATAAAACGCTAAATACTATTATTCTGTGTGTCATGTTTCCAAATAAGATTGTTCACAACGGGAAATGCTGTGTATACGTTCAATTTGTTGGTTGGACCTCGGTGATCAATCTCGCTCTCAGTGAAGTCTCTCAGAGTTCGCTCGGGTTAGACCATTATTTCACATCCCATGGGGGTGTTTCATGACCATATATGGATAATCGGGGGGTTCTGGTATTCAAATACTTAAAACCATGCACAAGCTCCAGCGTAGGATCAAAGTGATATTTATCAAGACAGGTGTGCGTAGGACCTGTGTACGCACGTGTGATAAATCCCGTTTTTTGTGTGCGTGCACACATTCTAAATTCTGTTCTTACGAACGAAAGTAGAATACTTTCTAAGAACTTGTTATGGTTTGACACCGACCCCAAACGCTAACGACACAAGAGAGTTGGATTCAGAGTTGCCAAATACGAGGGCTTGTTTATTTGATAATAGGAATAAGTGAAACAGGGAAAGCAGGTCAACAAGAACAGGTACAATGAACAAGGGGCAAAGTTCTGCTGCTCTGCAGCTTCTCCCGGAAGGGTAGTCTTGGGAAGCAGGAGCAGACCTCTGTACCGCTCTGCAGACTCTCACGGCGGACCTCTCAGATGTTGTGAAAGACCGAGAGAGGGAGAGAGGGAACGGGTCAGTGACAGAGCAGACTTGAAACGAGCTGGAGGACAGGGTGTTATATTCTTCGTGTTAAACAACACAGTGATGTGCAATATTCCAAAAACAGCCCAAGTGAATATCTTCATGTAAACACACAGTGAGCAAAAATCCAAACACCGTCCAAATGTGAAATACTATCTTTGTGTAAACACACAGTGAGCAAAAATCCAAACACAGTCCAAATGTGAAACAATATCTTCGTGTAAATACACAGTGAGCAAAAATCCAAACACAGTCCAAATGTGAAATAATATCTTCGTGTCAATACACAGTGGGAGGTGGAAGATCCCCAAAATATTATTCCAAAAAAGGAAAGAGCAAAAACGATAATGGCTGGGTGAGTGACTGTCTGACAAAAAGGTGGTAGACTTCAGTGTAAAGGTTTACACACGAAAATCGGAAATAGGTCAAGACAGTCAATCTAGAAAAACTCACCCAGACGAGCTGCGTAAAGGAACAGGAACAACAGTGATGTGCAATATTCCAAAAACAGCCCAAGTGAATATCTTCATGTAAACACACAGTGAGCAAAAATCCAAACACCGTCCAAATGTGAAATACTATCTTCGTGTAAACACACAGTGAGCAAAAATCCAAACACAGTCCAAATGTGAAACAATATCTTCGTGTAAATACACAGTGAGCAAAAATCCAAACACAGTCCAAATGTGAAATAATATCTTCGTGTCAATACACAGTGGGAGGTGGAAGATCCCCAAAATATTATTCCAAAAAAGGAAAGAGCAAAAACGATAATGGCTGGGTGAGTGACTGTCTGACAAAAAGGTGGTAGACTTCAGTGTAAAGGTTTACACACGAAAATCGGAAATAGGTCAAGACAGTCAATCTAGAAAAACTCACCCAGACGAGCTGCGTAAAGGAACAGGAACAACAGTGGAGGCGAGCGCGCGCCACGGAGCAGGTATCCAAGCGAAGGCTTCTAGGAATTCCTGGAGAATAGCACAGTGAAACAGAAGCAACGGGGAAAAACCACCAGCGACAAATCAAGACGAACCAACAACTTAGGGTGGGGAAAACGGGGTATAAATAATGAGGGATCGATTGATTGAAAGGCAGTGACAGCTGGGGAATGTGATTGAAAAGCGTGGGGAAGTGAGGGAACCAATCAGCGACGTCTCAGATGACGTCAGCGGGGAGAAACGTGTGAACGAGGGAATTGAAATACTTGACAGAAAAAATGAATGAAAACAAAGCGAGGGTGGTTAAAGGAACAGAACGAGTGAGAAGGCAAGGACAGAAACCTCACAGTACCCCCCCCTCCACGGGAGCCGCCCGGCGACCAGGCCGACCCGGCTCGTCAGGATGGGCCCGATGGAAGTCGGTGATCAAGCCGGGATCCACGATGAGCTGCCGGGAGACCCAGCTACGCTCCTCAGGGCCGTAACCCTCCCAGTCCACCAGGTATTGGAATCCCCGGCCCCGCCGACGAACGCCCATCAACCGGCGGACCTGCCACTGGGGGTGACCATCCACTAGCACAGGAGGCGGTGGATCAGGAGCCGGAGGCATAAGGGGACTGAGGGAGACGGGCTTAACCCGGGAGACATGGAACACGGGGTGGATGTGCATGGATGCAGGAAGCCTCAGGCGCAGGGCCGCCGGACTGAGTACCTTCAGGACCTCGAAAGGACCGACGAAGCGAGGGTTGAGCTTCTTGGCCGAGGACCGTAGCGGGAGGTCCTTCGCGGAGAGCCACACCCTCTGCCCAGGGCGGTAAGTCGGCGCGGGAACCCGGCGCCGGTCAGCACCACGACAGGCGCGCTCAGATGTCCGGAGCAGCGCGGTCCTGGTGATCTCCCAAACGCGACGGCAGCGGTCGAGGTGGACCTGCACGGAGGGAACTGCCACTTCCGTCTCCAGTGCGGGAAAAAGAGGGGGCTGGTAGCCCAGGGAGGCCTCAAAAGGGGAGAGGCCGGTGGCGGAACTGACCATTGAGTTGATCGAGTATTCAACCCAGGGAAGGAAACGACTCCAGGATGCCGGCCTCTCGGCTGCCACACACCGAAGAGCAGACTCCACGCTCTGGTTCATCCTCTCCGTCTGCCCGTTTGTCTGGGGATGGTAGCCAGAGGAGAGACTGACCGTTGCCCCCAATCCCTTGCAGAAAGCCCGCCATACCTGGGAGGTGAACTGGGGCCCCCGGTCAGAGACGATGTCCTGGGGAAAGCCGTGAAGGCGGAACACGTGGTGCGTCAGGAGGTCCGCCGTCTCGGCTGCTGAGGGAAGCTTGGAGAGGGCCACGAGGTGGACCCCCTTGCTGAATCGATCCACCACGGTCAGAAGGCAGGTGTTCCCCTGGGAGGAGGGTAGACCAGTGACGAAGTCGAGCGCCACATGTGACCACGGACGGCTTGGAACGGGAAGTGGCTGCAAGAGCCCGGAGGGTGCCTGGTGAGAGGCCTTGCTGCGGGCACAGACCGCGCAGGCCAAAACGAACTCCTTGACGTCGTTCCGCATGGTGGGCCACCAGAAACGACGAGCCAGGAAGGAGAACGTGCGATGGACGCCTGGGTGGCAGGCGAACCGGCTGGTATGGCCCCACAGCAGTACCTGGGACCGGACAGAGTCAGGGACGAAGAGACGGCTCCTAGGGACATTGCTTGGGGCACGTTGGAAGCGTAGGGCACGCCTCACCACACCCTCGATGCCCAAGGTGATGGCTCCAACCACTCGGGCCTCCGGGATGATGGGAGATGGGTCCTCAGAGGGTGGAGCCCCCTTGGAGTGCATCCGGGACAGGGAGTCGGCCTTCGTGTTGCGGGAACCGGGGCGGAAGGTCAGCGAGAAGTCGAACCGACTGAGGAAACTGGCCCATCTCGCCTGCCGACCGTTGAGGCGCCTGGAAGCGCGGATGAACGTTAGGTTCTTGTGGTCCGTCCAGATGGTAAAAGGCTCCTCGGCACCCTCTAGCCAATGACGCCACTCCTCCAGAGCAGCCACGACCGCCAGTAGCTCCCGATTGCCGGTGTCGTAGTTCCTCTCGGCGGGGAGGAAGCGACGCGAGTAGAAGGCGCAAGGATGTACCTTCTGGTCGGAAGGAGAACGCTGAGATAGGACAGCGCCCAGGCCAGAATCCGAAGCGTCCACCTCCACGATGAACTGTCTCTTGGGGTCAGGGTGGAGCAGGATAGGAGCGGAAGTGAACCTTCTCTTGAGGGAGCGGAACGCAGCGCGTGCCGCTGGGGACCAGTCGAACGGCAGAGCGGGGGAGGTCAGCTTGGTAAGAGGCTCCGCCACTTGGCTGTAGTTCCGGATGAACCTTCGGTAGAAGTTTGCGAACCCGAGGAAACTCTGTAGCTCCTTCCGAGTGGTGGGTTCCGGCCAATCCTCCACAGCCTGGATCTTGCGAGGATCCGCTCGGGTCAAGCCCTTCTCCACGATGAAGCCCAGGTAGTCGACGGAGTTGGAGTGGAAACGGCACTTCTCCGCCTTGACGAAGAGCCGATTGTGGAGGAGGCGCTCCAGCACCCGGCGGACATGCAGGATGTGTTCCTCGAGGGTCCTGGAAAAGATAAGAATGTCGTCCAGGTACACCACCACGAACACCTCCAGCATGTCACGGAGGACATCGTTCATGAGTGCCTGGAATACCGCCGGGGCGTTGGTGAGGCCGAACGGCATCACAAGGTACTCATAGTGGCCCCTGGGGGTCTTGAAGGCGGTCTTCCATTCATCGCCCTCACGGATACGGACAAGATGATAGGCACTTCGGAGATCCAGCTTGGTGAAGAACGAGGCCTGGGTCAGTGGCTCGAAGGTGGAGCTCATGAGAGGTAGGGGGTATTTATTCTTGATGGTGATCTCGTTGAGCTGACGATAGTCGATGCAGGGTCGCAGGTCCCCATCCTTCTTACCAACAAAGAAGAACCCGGCCGCCACCGGGGAGGAGGAAGGCCGAATGAGTCCTGCTTCCAATGACTCAGAGATGTAGAGATCCATCGCCTTCTTCTCCGGGACAGTCAGACTGTAGAGGCGGCTGCCGGGAAGGGGAGCCCCTTGGCGGAGGTCGATGGCGCAGTCATAGGGGCGGTGAGGTGGAAGGGACTGAGCCCTGGTCTTACTGAATACCTCCATGAGGTCGTGGTACTCGGGAGGAATGGACGAGGGATCCGGGGGCAACTCACCAGCCGGTCTCCGGGGCGGGGGACAAGACGCCGCCTGTAGACAGCGGGCGTGACAGGAGGAGCTCCAGCCCCTGATGGTACCGGAGGCCCAGGCGATGTGGGGCTCGTGCAGCGCGAGCCAGGGCCTACCCAGGACCACCGGGACAAGGGGGGATTGGGTAATGAGGAACTGGATCCTCTCTACGTGGTTCCCAGCAATGGTCAGCAAGACTGGGCCGGTCCGTTGAGAGATGTCGGCCAGGCGGTGTTGGTCCAACGAAAAGATCTCCAAGGGCCTCACAAGGGCCTCAAGAGGTATGTTGGCTTGGGTGGCAAACTCGAAGTCGAGGAAGTTCTCGTCTGCCCCAGAGTCGATGAGGGCCTCCACCGTGGCACGTTGGTCCCCCCAGGCCAGGGTGACGCTCAACAGATGGTCAGGTGGTGCGCGGCGCTGGGAATGGGAAAAACGGCTCACCAGGATCTCCCGGGGTCTTGGTGAGCCCGATCTTTTGGCCGGATAGGGCAGTCGGCGATACGGTGTCCCGCACCTCCGCAGTAGAGGCAGAGACCGGACCTGAGCCTTGCCTGATGCTCCGCCTGGCTCAGATGAGAGCGTCCCAGCTGCATGGGTTCCTCCTCGCGCACCGGACGGGGAAGCCTGTTACCATCAGTAGTGTTGGGGACGGGGCGTCCAGGAGTCCGGGGTGTTTCAGGAGGTGACAGTCGGGTCCTCTCGCGCCTTCTCTCCAGGAGGCGTCCGTCAATACGGATGACAAGGCTAAAAAGCTCCTCGAGGGAGTCGGGCACCTCCCTGGTAGCGAGCTGGTCCCGGACTGCGTCACTGAGCCCCCTTATGAAGGTTAGGCGAAGAGCAGGTTCGTTCCATCCACTCTCCACCGCCGCCAGTCGAAACTCCATGACATAGTCCGTCACCCTGCTGCTCCCTTGTCGGAAGGTCCCCAACCGGGCTCCAGGGTCCAGACCTCGGGCTGGACGGTGGAACACTCTGCGGAGCTCCGCCACGAAGTCTGGGTAGGAGAACAAAAAATCTGCTTCCATTGCCCAGGAGGAAGTGACCCACTGGGCAGCATGGCCTGAAAGTAGGTTGGTTATATAAGCCACTCGGGACCCCTGAGCAGAAAAACGGCTTGGTTGATGACGGAAAACCAACTCACATTGCATGATGAATGTGGCACATTCCTCGGGATTACCGTCGAACAGCCGTGGGACGGAGAGAAGGGGTTCCCGAGGTGCGAGATCTGCTGGGGCTGCGGGGAATGTTCCTGAAGGGTGTGAGAGATGAAAAGTATTAACGGCGTCGCCCAGCGAGTTAAGCTGGGCGAGAATCTCGGACTGTTGTCCCGCCATAGCGGCCATTGAACCCTGCATAGGCAGGACCTGGTCCCTGAGGTTCTGCACCGCAGCCGCAGCCCGCTCAAGTTGGAGACCGTGATCCCTGGTCAACTCGACTTGAATTGCAAGTGCGGTTCTGACCCCCTCTGTGTCGGCTGGGGTCGTCATGGTTGGTTCGTAATGTTATGGTTTGACACCGACCCCAAACGCTAACGACACAAGAGAGTTGGATTCAGAGTTGCCAAATACGAGGGCTTGTTTATTTGATAATAGGAATAAGTGAAACAGGGAAAGCAGGTCAACAAGAACAGGTACAATGAACAAGGGGCAAAGTTCTGCTGCTCTGCAGCTTCTCCCGGAAGGGTAGTCTTGGGAAGCAGGAGCAGACCTCTGTACCGCTCTGCAGACTCTCACGGCGGACCTCTCAGATGTTGTGAAAGACCGAGAGAGGGAGAGAGGGAACGGGTCAGTGACAGAGCAGACTTGAAACGAGCTGGAGGACAGGGTGTTATATTCTTCGTGTTAAACAACACAGTGATGTGCAATATTCCAAAAACAGCCCAAGTGAATATCTTCATGTAAACACACAGTGAGCAAAAATCCAAACACCGTCCAAATGTGAAATACTATCTTCGTGTAAACACACAGTGAGCAAAAATCCAAACACAGTCCAAATGTGAAACAATATCTTCGTGTAAATACACAGTGAGCAAAAATCCAAACACAGTCCAAATGTGAAATAATATCTTCGTGTCAATACACAGTGGGAGGTGGAAGATCCCCAAAATATTATTCCAAAAAAGGAAAGAGCAAAAACGATAATGGCTGGGTGAGTGACTGTCTGACAAAAAGGTGGTAGACTTCAGTGTAAAGGTTTACACACGAAAATCGGAAATAGGTCAAGACAGTCAATCTAGAAAAACTCACCCAGACGAGCTGCGTAAAGGAACAGGAACAACAGTGGAGGCGAGCGCGCGCCACGGAGCAGGTATCCAAGCGAAGGCTTCTAGGAATTCCTGGAGAATAGCACAGTGAAACAGAAGCAACGGGGAAAAACCACCAGCGACAAATCAAGACGAACCAACAACTTAGGGTGGGGAAAACGGGGTATAAATAATGAGGGATCGATTGATTGAAAGGCAGTGACAGCTGGGGAATGTGATTGAAAAGCGTGGGGAAGTGAGGGAACCAATCAGCGACGTCTCAGATGACGTCAGCGGGGAGAAACGTGTGAACGAGGGAATTGAAATACTTGACAGAAAAAATGAATGAAAACAAAGCGAGGGTGGTTAAAGGAACAGAACGAGTGAGAAGGCAAGGACAGAAACCTCACAGAACTGTTGATAAATGAGGGCCCTGGGTCTATAATGTTAATATATTTATGATACATTTAATAAATTATACATTTCATATGATACATTTTATGATACTTCATGTGAAAACAAAGATCCAATTGAATCAGGTTGAAATAGAAATAGAACACCTTTATTTCAATCTACTGCGTTCTGAGCCCCCTGCTGTATTCACTGTACACACATGACTGTGTGGCCAGGTTCAGCTCCAACTCCATAGTGAAGTTTGCGGACGACACGTGGTGGTGGGGCTGATCTATAACAATGACGAGATGGCCTATCGGGAGGAGGTTGATGAACTGGCATGCTGGTGCCGGGATAACAGCCTACTCCTGAACATTGGTAAAACCAAGGAGCTGATCGTGGATTTTAGGAGAATACAGCAGGTGACACACGCCACTGCGGATAAATGGGGCTATCGTGGACAGGGTGAGCAGTTTCAAGTACCTGGGAGTTCACATCACAGAGGACCTGACATGGTCAACACACATAGATTCTGTGGTGAAAAAGGCGAAACAGCGCCTCTATCACCTGAGACAGTTAAGGAAGTTCAGGTGCAAATCCAGAGCCTGCAGAATAATTAAAGACCCCCACCACCCCAACAACAGCCTGTTTAAGCTGCTGCGGTCAGGCAAGCGCCTACGTACACACGCTACGAGCATAGAGAGACTCCGTCTCAGCTTCTTCCCCCAGGCCATCTGAATACTGAACTCTCCACTCACAAGTACACATGAACACACACACACACACACACACACACACACACACACACACACACACACACACACACACACACACACACACACACACACACACACACACAGACACACACAGACACATGCTGCAACCACTTTATACAATCACTTTAAGAATGAAGAATATAAAAGTCACTTTAAGGAAAGAACAGATGTGGTTCTTGTATAGTATAGTTTAGATATAGTAAGTAAACCATAACGACGGAGTTAAAATTGTATATTGTATAATAGTGTACATAGGAACCAGTGCCTTCTCAGGTTGTCTTGACATGTCTATTTTTATCATGCACATCTTATGTCTTACCTGTTTTTTTTTCTATGTCTATTTTATTATTGTATTATTGCACAATCGATGCGGGCATGACCACCCGCATTTCACTGTATGCCCTGGTATGTATGTGACAAATAAACCTCTTGATTCTTGATTCTAGCAACACATCACCGTCACTCATCCACATTATCATCAGTGACAGAATGGATCATATTTGGGCAGTCAGGGAAAGAGCAAGAGTAAAACTCAGTGCAAGTCAAGCCCACTGAAAGACATTGGCATTTGCTGGCATCATTGCAGCTTCCATCTTTACAGTACAGGTGGGTGATGTCTCGAACTTCCTTAGGTGCCGGTGCTTTCTGGAACATCACATGTTCAATGGTCCCATCTTCTCTGAGCCTCCACCCTCTACCAACTGGGTTCCAGATAAGAGGCTTGGCCAGATGGCTGTGACGCCACACTGCTGTTTGGTACAAGGCTCTCAACACATGTTGATGGAAGGCATCTTCTGTTGGGGTAGATTTGCAGCTGATGAATCTGTGGTAGATGCTAGTGTACCTCAGCTCATCCAGGTTGGTGCAAGGAGGTCCATTCTCCATTTTCTTTTGGCCATACAGGAGGAGGGCATACTTTCTTGCCACAGGAAAAGCCTCCTCTAGGCTTTCAGACAGTCTAAAGTTGGCAATTTATTTTAACTCACTCAGATGGGTCTTCAGTCTTGTGAATGCAGTTGTCTTCCCAATTCTGTACAAGCTGCTTGTGATACAACCCCGCTTATGTAGAGGAGCGGATGTGGGTGTGGTCAGGCGGATGGGTGTGTACATGTGGAGAAAAATTTTTCATTGTTAGATTGGATAAAGGGATAGTTGCACTAGAGAGCAGAGCGTAAGCTATACGATAATATAACATAAAAACTGTGTTTTTTATGCGGTCGGCTGGGAAGGGGATTTTTGTCTCTACAGAGCGCCAGTGCACTAGGTTAGACTTGAGGACTCTCGTACATCTCCGGGGGGAGATGACGGAGTAGATCAAACATTGGCAGGGGGGTTTCACGCCTGTTGGGTGGGCCACCAAGAGCAGTGCGTTCGCGTACTGACCGTCTTGGTGGCGCCCTCTGTGATGTTTAGGATCGAGACGCGTACCTACCCCCCTCTTAGGACTGGGGGCGGCGGTGTGACTAGGGCACGGGACTGGTCTTGGTCGCGCCGGACCGGATCAGTTTAACCCGTTGTCCGCCGGGGCACAGACAGGTTCTGGTTCCCAGAGGGACTCTGTGCTTTTCCGGGGGGAAAATGCCAGGTTGGGCCGGACTTCACAGGGGTTGATGTCATGAATGTGTGTGTCATATACATGTCACCTTGAGTTGCCCTTAACAGTGGCATGCATTGGTCCAATGTTAAGGGGTTGGTCCTTCTCCATTTGTTTCACCCCTCCCTCCCTGTTAACCAGGGATGGGAGGGGGCTGTCGGGGAGGCTGCTTCTGTCAACTCCTCTTTTTTTTTTGGATCCACTTTTTCTCCTACTTTTCTATATTTTCTCCCATCCCAATTTCGTATCATCCAATTCAACCCTCCCCTGTCACCAACGCTGTGTCTTGCCTCCCACAAGCCGGCTGCAATGTGGACTAAGTCATACATACTGTAGCACAAGTCCCCTCCGGTACTTGAGGTAACAGCAGTCGCATCTTTTCACCTGCGCAGCTCGATCTCTCAGTGGCGAGGAGTAACGCGTGGGAGGCTCACGCTGCCCCGACACTTCCTGATTCTACTGCGCAGGCGCACCAACCGACCTGTAGGAGTCGCTGTCCACAACGCCCGATCCCCACCCTTCAGTTTCCCTCCCCGTAATACGGCCAATGTGTATTACTGTGGACGACCAGCTAAACTGAAAGCAAATGTGGAGCGCTGGGCTCGAACAGGCGAGCCCAGCGTCACCAGATTTCGTGGCGAGCGCCTTGCCCACTACGCCACGTAGCCGCCCCTTCTGTCAACTCCTCTATGCATCCCTGTGTAGGTCCCGGTCCTCCAGGCCCAGGTCTGGCTTTGCCCTCATTAACCTGTTGGCCTGGGTTAACCCTTTTTAAACCTGTAACACTTGAACTGCATTGTATAGCCTGTGTATACGCGCAGTTATGTTTCTGGGGTTTCTTAGTGGGTTAAGGGAGCAACCACCTCCTGTTATAAAAAACATAGGGGGGTGTTTGCTCCCTGGTGTGTTGGTAGCAGAGTCGACTCTCGGGTTGAGCCCGGTTAAGACCCTGGCTGCTCGAGAGTATGCCCCCGCATCTTCATGACGTCTGCCAATTGTGTCAAACTCTTTCTCTGAACTTCGACCCGCGAGATTATTAATTTGGCGGGGTCGGGGTTCGTGGAGATTGTGACATGGTGCTCAGCATACCGAAACACCCCTTTTGCCGGGATGCTGTTCTTACAGTACATCCCTTAGGCGCCTGTCTAGTCCACAGTGCTCCGGGCGCAGGTCGAGTTCTGCTCTTGGGACCTGTCGGCCTGGATTGAGGGATCAACCTCCTTGGAGGGTTGTCTCCCGGCGTGCTGTCTAGTGGTGTGCCTAGGGGAGAAGGGCCTTCACCTGGTTTAGCCCCTGTCCGATACGCTGGCGATGTGGGGGGTGGTGTCACCAGTGACCGTCTGGTGGGGTCTCGAGGCCGCGGCGTCATTGACCTCACCACGCCACTTTTTTTCCGCGTCCTGCTGCTACGGTCTTGCCACAGGGTTTTTTATTTTTTTTTACCCCGTCCTCGCGATGTTGGGGGCTGTGACAGTTTATTTTTGCTCACGTCCGTTCCCTGGTGGCATGTGGGATGCGCGTCTGGGTAGTCGCGGGCCCTTCTAAAAAAAGGTAAGTCCCACGGTCTGCTCGCCCTGTGCGTTGAGGCGCTTCGCACAGTCAGGGTCGGATCTCCCTCCTGTCCCTCGCTAGGGGGGGCGGGGGGGCCCGGACCCTCCCCGGTTCTGATGGTTGTAGGGGACCTCTGCGGCTGCATCTGTCGGGCTTACGCTCTGCTCAGCTCTTGTGTTCCAATAGAGCAAAGCGTAAGCTATAATGAAATATAACGAAGGTTATCTTATAACCCTAGTTATATGAGTAACAGCGAGCGCTTTGCTCTGACTCACTGAGGACCCCACGGTCTTCCATTTCGGCGGTGAAAGACTGGGGAAGGAGCTGTAGTATGGCCATGACCCCACTTTATAGGAGCGGATGTGGGAGTGGTCAGGCAGGTGGCAGGTGTACACGTGGTGAAAGCTTTCATTTTAGGATATGATTAAAGGGATAGTTCCAATAGAGCAAAGCGCTCGCTATTACTCATATAACTAGGGTTATAAGATAACTTTCGTTTTAAACTGTGTGGGTATCAAATAGGAAGAAAGACTGTCAGGTTTTAAACTGTGTGGGTATCAAACAGGAAGAAAGACTGTCAGGTTTTAAACTGTGTGGGTATCAAATAGGAAGAAAGACTGTCATGTTTTAAACTGTGTGGGTATCAAACAGGAAGAAAGACTGTCCAGTTTTAAACTGTGTGGGTATCAAATAGGAAGAAAGACTGTCAGGTTTTAAACTGTGTGGGTATCAAACAGGAAGAAAGAAAAACAATAAAAATACATTGTAAAGTTGAGTTGTAATATGATCTCTGCAGGAAGCAGCGGTCCTGAAGAGAGCCTCCGGCAGACAGAGACAGAGATGGAGGAGGCGGGTCCCTCCAGTAGCACCTACATCATCCCCATCACGGACATCACCATAGAAACCAGTGGCCAGGTGCTGGACACAGCCACTCAGGAAACAGAGAGGTAGGTTAGAGGCGCTTTGCTCACTGCTTTGTACAGTGCACTGATGTACAGTGACAATAAATGAAAATAATTTATACAAATAAGGTTATATATTATATAATGATATCTAACATCAATTCATCATTCATCAATTCACCACCTAACTGTAAAGCCATTGGCTCAGAAGTGGGTGGGGGTGTTTGAAGTTATGGTCCGTACATGACTCTGACCGGTGTCGGTACCAGATGTGTACCTGGCAGATGAGTTCGGGGTCCTTTCTTCACTTGAGTCGCATAGCAAATGTCAGTGTTTATTTTATTTAACCTTTATTTAACCAGAAAAGTCTCATTGAGATAAAAAAAAATATTTTACAAGAGCGTATAAGTGTAGCGTAGATAGGCAACAGCACCTTATCACGCTGTACCAAAAAGAATTGGCTGTATATGGCCTCACTGCGATTGTAGCAGTGTAGGTCAAGCTAAATCACTTTAGCATGCTAGCTAACCTTAGCATGCTAGCTAAACGTAGCAAGCTAGCGAAAAAGCACAACACTGGGGCCATTTTCTCAAAGTATAGGAGTTTATTTGCGTATGTGAACCCTTGTGCTAGTTTAACACAAACTCCTATCTATCACAAAAGTGATAAAGCCAAACAGTGTTTTCTTCTCATATACCGTTAATTCCATTCGTTCCACCATTTCACATCAGCTAGTTCAGTCACTCAATGACAGATTTGATGCTATCGTCATGAGGCCATTTACAGCCAATGATCTTTGATGCAGCATGATAAACGTATATGATGTTTGCTATGTGACTTAACTGAAGAATGAATACATATATCATATACATATCCGGTACCTACACTGGCAGGGAAACCATCTCAGTTAAACACAGCTGAGTTGTGTGTGTGGCTAGGTATGCCAAGATGACTAACGTTAGCTAGCTTTGCTGTCAAGCTAATCTGCTTCTTTCTAGGCTAGGTGGGAAATGGTTGTAGTTGACATATTTTATTTTAAATATGATGATAGATTAATGTTATCATTTTGAAGAGCAAATACGATATACACATTATCATTTTTGCTGATAATGTTAGCAATCAGAAGAAACCAATTTTCAGTATCAACACATTCTCTAACCCACGAGATCACCATAAAATGCCACTTGTGGGAGGTAAATTGTAAAAAAAAAAGTTTAATAAAAATAACATAATAATAATAACAACAGTAGTATTACTCATATTCCTACTATATTACTACTACTACTACTACTACTACTACTACTACTACTACTACTACTACTACTACTACTACTACTACTACTACTACTACTACTACTACTACTACTACTACTACTACTACTACTACTAATAATAATAATAATAATAAACATACTTATAATGCACCACATCCATTTCTACTTCTAAGAGATTTAAGAGAGCATTAGTGTCCCCTTCAGTGTATCATTATTGATTTCACTGGGAAATTATGGAAGTTAATTCAAATAAAATACTTGTCATTGACCGATTTGAAAGATATTCAGGTCCTTGGCCTGCTGTCAGACAGACAGACAGACAGACAGACCTACCGACCGACCCACAGGAGTGATTGCAATATAAAAAATAAACAACAATACTACTACTACTACTACTACTACTACTACTACTAGTAATAATAAATAACAATACTGCTACTACAACAGTACTACTAATAATAATATATGATATACCGGTATCCATGTGTTCCATTACTGAATAAACAAAATGTCCTAGTTGTTGCACTTGGCAACACTGGAACTTGTCATCATTTTTACCTAAAAAGTTGTTCATGAACCTAAACCTCACGTCCCAGCCTAACCTAACAAAGAGATGAATAATAATTTTTTATGATCACCTAGTGTGTGGGAAGAAAACGAGGCCCCAGAAGGCTGTGTGAAGGTAGAAAGCAACATAATAGTTCCTGTTGCACTTTGACGTTTACATACAGTATGTACTCTACCAAGACATACTTCTCTTCTAGAGAGGCTTGTTAGGGTTCACACTACAGTACCTCAACAAGATTTGTTTTGGATTCATGATAATGTGAGACAATGGTACAATGGTACTATGAGTCATTTCCCTCCTAAAATGACACAATATAGCTTTCATTAACAGCTGACTCTGTTCTCCACGCATGTAGAAAATGTACTTTGTTTTGTCACAACCACGAGACCAAGCTAAAGCCTTGTCAAATGTTAAAGCAGACATTATTATGTATCTTTTCAACAATGATTTCTTTTCAAGCACCTCGTTCTTCCCTTGTATTGATTGTTTTTGGTGGTTGTAGCAACGTGACACATTCTTCCCTGCCTGGCTATGCCACGCCCACGAGTAAAACTGATTTACAAACCATCACATAGCAACCGTCGTACAAAAAAAATCTGCCTCTTATCGATTAATCAAAACTAATTCATCCAATTGTGACATCATCAAGGGGAAGCAAATCTGAACAGCTTGTTAATCTGAAGACTTCAAACTCTGGAGTACATTTGGTAAAAAATGCTAAATGGTGCATTTATATAGTACTTTTATCCAAAGCGCTTTACAATTTTTTGTTCCTCACATTCACCCATTCACACACGGGACAGCGGAGGCAACGACACTTCGACCCGCTGCCTGGGAGGAGCGGGAATCAAACCGGGAACCTTCCGATTAAATGGTAAAATGGTAGATTGTGCATTTATATAGCACTTTTTTCCAAAGCGCTTTACAATTTGTTCCTCACATTTTTACCCATTCACTCACACATTCAGAGGCAACCATGCAAGGTGCCAACCTGCTCATCGGGAGCAGTTAGGGGTTAAGTGTCAGGGACACTTTGACACACGCTGCCCGGGAGGAGCGGGAATCGAACCGGGAACCTCTGGATTACCAGATGACTGCTCTACCTCCTGAGCCACTGTCACCCCCATTACCCGACAAATCCAAACAAAGACTTAAGACTTAGCCCATTTTTCCATATGACCACTTTAACATTCGAGAGAGATAGTTTCTGATTCTGCATGCCACCCTCCTGCAAAAACAACGTTTCCGTACATTGAGACAGATGGCCCTGCATTGCGCCATATTTGTAGGTCTTCCATTGCATCAGACATGCAGTGGTATTGCGCCACAACCTCACAATGCAGACTAAGGACAGTTGGGCAACAAGATAAACTGGGATAAACTGCTCTGAGTCACGTCCTCTCTTCTCCCTCTGGACTGGAACAGCCAGCGCAGCATAGTTAGTTGTGATTTTTGGAAACCCCTTTTCAGCACAATCCATGCTGTTCCTCGTATTAGCTCCTGCTAGTTAGCCAAGAACCAATGCAAAGTCAACAGGGTCACGTTCCTGTCTGTATACAAGCTGACTGAATAATAATCTAATCCTAACTAACCTTACTGCCATTCACATGTCCTAATAAACTAACCTACGACTCAACACTTTGATGAACATTGTTACTCAGCTGATAGAGTTGTGCCTTCCTGATGACTTGTCGTACAGAACTTGTAAGTCGCTTTGGATAAAAGCGTCAGCTAAATGACTAAATGTTATGTAAATGACTGAAGGTCATTGAAATTTACTCCACAGTACACAAAGTAGTTCCAGAAACCTGAGCTATCTCTTTAACAACAACAACAACAATAATTATAATGATGATAATAATAATAATAATAATAATAATATTACTACTACTATTACTACTACTACTACTACTACTACTACTACTACTACTACTACTACTACTACTACTACTACTACTACTACTACTACTACTACTACTACTACTACTACTATTACTACTACTATTACTTATACTACTACTACTACTACTACTACTACTACTACTACTACTACTACTACTACTACTACTACTACTACTACTACTAAGATTTGTTTATTAACTCATTCCCGGCCAACAGCGCCCTCTGCTGATAGCCCTTTCCGTGCCAGCGCTTTAGTCAATGGGAGGACGGGGATATTTGCGCTTAAACTATATCTTAAATGATGGCTATGGGTCTAATACACCCATCGCTTATCAATGACTTGCTTGCAGTCAACATGTACGGATTGTTTTTTCATCAGTACATTTCCGTTTTATACCGTTTTAAATATGAGTATAGTTTTGGAGATTTCTAGTAATTCCAGAGAAATCCACGATAATAGCCCTTTACTGGAATACACACAACACGTTGTCATTTTCCGGCTGATTTATGAATCGTTTTCAAATAAACGCTAAATTATCGATAGTATATGGGTACTTATGCACGCTAGAGAAGCGGGCTGAAAAATCGATTATCTATGACCTGGTCAGCACTAACGTCATATACACACATAGGGGACACGTTGTGGAATATGTGAAAAAAACATCTGATTACCCCAAGACTGGTAAAATAGAGTCCTTACCTCACATCAGATGTTCTGCAAAAAGATGAATCCAATTCCTGATCGCCATTCCAAATATTGATCGCGTTTATTGATCCAACGTTATAGTCCAAAACACATAATCGACGCTGCTCCCTGCCTCCCCAGTCAATGTGGTAACACGATACTGCTTGCCCGAGAAGGGAAACCCTGGACCGGAGCTTTTTTCCTGATGCACAGTCCCAGCCAATCCAATCCAATGATGTGCAATACCATCCGGTAGACGATAGGCGGCGGTATTTGCCCTTTGCGAGCTCAGACCCATTCCCAATGATAACGCCAGGCTGGATGGATGAAAAATGAATGGATATCGCTAATAAAAGAAATAACGATTAAAACCTGACTATACTCGTGATTGGCACGGAAGCGATGGCGAGTTAACCCGACTATACCCGTGGTTGGCCCGGAATGAGTTAAGGACAATGCAAATTAATGAACATCATTTACATGAGTGTATGCATAGCATCACAGCATGATAAGGACGTAAATATGCCGGGAATAGCACAGGGCTAATTTCCACCCGTAGTCCTAACATAAAACAAACACAAAACGGACCTTACAACGTTTATTCATAAAAACTGACATCACTGACATGACCACACTAACATGACATTCAGTCAGTACAACTAGACTACTACTACTACTACAACAGTACAACTACTACTACTACTACTACTACTACTACTACTACTACTACTACTACTACTACTACTACTACTACTACTACTACTACTACTACTACTACTACTACTATCACTACTACTACTACTATTATTATTATTATTATTAATTATTATTATTATTATTATTATTATTATTATTATTATTATTATTATTATTATTATTATTATTATTATTATTATTATTATTATTATTATTATTATTGTAACTGAGGGGTACAATTCCCTGACTGTATTGATAAGTATGGTATCATTAAACCACTACCGCTTTATGTACTTTAATTACTGGCCATACAGTACACGATATATGAATATGATGAACACTTCCCACAATGAAATCGGTTCCAGTCAAAGGTATAATCAAGTATTTAATGGAGCAAAAGGTACATAGGATACTTTACATTATTCTTTGAATGCACTTGTAAGGCAAAGGAATATGCGTAGGCAAATCAATAATGAATGTCCATTCTCTGGTTACGCAGGAGGTAATTATACAACCTGAATCTTAAGGAATTATATCTATGGTACACTAGTAATATAGCGGGAGATACTGGAATGGGTTCCCCTGGTTGTAAGCCAGCGGGGGGGGTAGAAGATCTGTCGGTAGTAGGACGTCTGGTCAACGATGACTAGGGAGACTTCAGGTACAGAAGCCGGTGCAGTAGCCTCTTGATCCACAGACGAATACAGCTTGGTTCTCTTGTAGACTGTAGCTCCACAGTGAAGAAAGCTAGTCGGCCTCAGGCTCTCTGGGCGCCGACTCGACTTGACTCATCGCGGGGTAAATCCAACACGTGCAGGCGTCGGCGATTATCCGCTCCATAAATCACAGGACCAAAGCAAATATATTCCAGCCGCAAAGGGCTATGTAGTCGTCGGGTAGATTAATCCAGTGTACATGTCCATACGGTTCTCGTCTAGGTCTCCTCGGGTGAAAGCGCCATGCGGTCGGCCCAGCCTGGATAAGAACTCTAGCTAATATGAGGAAGCGTTGGAGATGCTGGTCACTGTAGAACTTTAACCGCACGATACACTATACACAAATAGACTATTAATGACTCAATAGAAATATGTCGCACTCGACGGTATAGCGCCAAACTCTGACAATTCAGTTACTAATTCGCACGCGGTCTCAATGCTCTATTCTGGGGCCAAACAGGCCATACTTCACCGCACGTTGTATCGTGGGTGAGGCTTCAACTTATCGGTAACATACTAAAGGACGAAGGGGTAAGGAGGTAAGGGGCTTCTATATTCACCTGCGCCGTATTTATACGCACGGTGAACAAACTAGTTCCAATCTCATTTCTGTCGCGTATCCCTGGGCAAGGCCGGGCATGTCCAGACACATCTTGACGGTGACTTTGAACCTGGCTCCGGAGGCCGGTCCCTGGCGCCGGTGGACCGCTGTCCAATAGGAGAATGAACTATTATGGTCTGGGCTAAAGGGGTATTCCGTGTATATGTACAAGGAATATACAGGGGATATCAAACGATATACAAATACTATGCAATATATATCAATAAATAAATATATATATTCGGTTTAATCTGATCCTTTGTAACAATTATTATTATTATTATTATTATTATTATTATTATTATTATTATTATTATTATTATTATTATTATTACTACTACTACTATTACTAAAAAACACAAAATACAATAATAAATCTGAAATAAAAGTAAAATAGTAATACAAATAATTTTAAACCTATAAACTAAGAAGAAATATCTACCAGGAAAATAGGACATTTACATAGTTGGATATTTGTATTTTTAAGAGACAAATAGAAAAAAACTGTGTTGGCAATTTTTCACGATGTTTGCAGAGCTGTGTGTGTGTTCTGTATTATAGCTGTGGAGACAATGGTGTGGCTCATTTGTAGTCCAACATGGAAAAGAGAGTTTGTTTCTACACACTGTAGTTTGTAGTTTATTACACGCTAAACATTGCACATTTCCAAGATAATCCAGTTTTTCCATAGATCGCGAGATAAAACGTGTTATGTGCAATAAGCCCGAATCGTTCTGGTTGATTCCCTGAAACCCCAAATACTCCCAAATCAAAGGTATATAACATGTACATATGTACCTTCACATTTGTACATCATCAAGGGGGGGGGGGGGGGGGTATGCTTACCCCGAAAATCCGATCGTTAGAAAAAGCCTTGTTTATGACCGGTAAAGTAAGCCACGAAAGCCAGTAAGTAATGTTTCACGATTACTCGCGATTACTCGTTTATATGTAATAATTACACGTGTTTACGGGACACTAGGTTTTGAGGCGAGCAGATCTGCTAGCGATTGCTTTGGAAGAGCTCCTCCCCCACAGAGCGAGCCTCAATAGTCCGGTGCATTCATTGACTCTCCTGTTGCCTTTTTATCCGAGTTCAAAAGGTAGGCGATACTGCCACCTGGTAATATTCGACCGGCATTGCAATTCCAACTTATACAAATGAGCCAGGGACGGCTATAATAGCCGGATGATCATTTAGAACGGGGATCAGAGGAAAAAGATCAAAGGTTCAAAACCTGACTTTTCTCGGTTTGGCGCTCAACCGCTGGCGAGATAACCTGACTTTTTTCGTGATTGGCGCAGAATGAGTTAAGGGGAATTGGTTTAATGAAGATTTTTCTTAAAGTTTAATGTTTTGGATGACCATGTGCCTCCTTTATGTCCTGAGTCCAGGTTATATATGAGACCTGTATCCAAAAGCAATGTATCAGGTCAGTCAGCCAACCAGTCAGCCAACCAGTCAGCCAACCAGTCAGCCAGTCAGTCAGTCAGTCAGTCAGTCAGTCAGTCAGTCAGTCAGTCAGTCAGTCAGTCAGTCAGTCAGTCAGTCAGTCAGTCAGTCAGTCAGTCAGTCAGTCAGTCAGTCAGTCAGTCAGTCAGTCAGTCAGTCAGTCAGTCAGAACCAGTCAGTCAGTAAAACATGTCTCCTCTGTGTGTTCAGCTCTCAGGATGCAGAAGTCTCCACTGAAGCTGAACCTACTGGTTTGCCAGCGGCAGAACCACAGGATGTGATGTCAGAGCCTGCACAGGAAGGGGAGGAGCAGCCACACCAGACACGCTGCACCCCAGAGGAAGAGGAGAGTTTCCTGTAAAGACTCTTCTTAGTTCTAACATTGTGTCTCTGGTAAGCCCTCTCTCCTATAGTGAGACGGGGCTTCATGGAGCTCACCTCAAAGTTCACCATCGTACGGCTCATTATCTCAACCTCAGGCCTTCGAACACGTTGCTGCTCTGAGCCCATTTACCAAAGACATGTTAGCACTAAGAACATCTTAGCCCATTTACCAAAGACATGTTACTTAGCACTAAGAACATCTTAGCCCATTTACCAAAGACATGTTACTTAGCACTAAGAACATCTTAGCCCATTTACCAAAGACATGTTAGCACTAAGAACATCTGAGCCCATTTACCAAAGACATGTTAGCACTAAGAACATCTTAGCCCATTTACCAAAGACATGTTAGCACTAAGAACATCTTAGCCCATTTACCAAAGACATGTTAGCACTAAGAACATCTTAGCCCATTTACCAAAGACATGTTAGCACTAAGAACATCTTAGCCCATCTTTCAAAGACATGTTAGCACTAAGAACATCTTAGCCCATCTTTCAAAGACATGTTAGCCCTAAGAACATCTCTGCCCATTTTTCAAAGACATGTTAGCACTAAGAACATCTTAGCCCATTGACTCTAAATTATACTAAGTTGATGTCAGGAGGATTTTTGGAAACTGGGCCCAGGACATAAAAACTAGAAGCAAAAAAAACCCTAAAAGCCATAGTAAACAATATTGCCAATTGCCGGCCCTAATAGATTATCACTTAACCTGTTCCACTCGACAGGGTCGGTACCGACCCCTTTTGACATTATTATCATATATTAATATTTTTATAAAGATGCAAAATAATTTGTGATTTTAAAATCAACCGTTTTCAAGTATTATTATCACTACTATGTCACAAATACATGTAGAATGTAAAACGTTAGGCTGGCAATAGTTTAGCAATAGGTTAAAAGTGTATTTATATAATTTTAAGTTTTTATTTTCCACTCGTTTTTTGATCCGGAAGCGGAAATGGAAATGTTGAACCATGGGAATTGGAATCTTTTTGCGGCCATTTTGAAGAGGGGATCGCTAGCTATCGTTCAGTGTTGGAATTTCTCCGTTCTACACTTCATGTGGTCCACTATGGTGTTTCAAAGTTCAGCGTTCTGAATGAATCATATCAATAATTGTTATGATTCGCGATAATAAGCTACAAAAGGTAACGTTTTTGACAAATATTGAAATGCAGTCAGTTTCTCCACACTATTATAATCATGTAGGAAGAATTAGATCTGAAATTAGTTACAAAATGGTTACACTGTGGGGGAAATAAAAAAGTACAGTCGATTACATTAAATATCAGTATATGTTATTATGCACGCCTGGTGATACTATATCAAAATTGAACTCGGCCATTTGAAAGATACTATATGTATATATATATAAATGTGCGAATTGGCTATAATAAGGTAATGTATAAGCATATATTCTATATTCTATAATAATATTTCAAATTGCATTGGTCCGGATGGGAGAATTCAGTACTGTACAAAACCTTCAATTTGATCATCTTCCCTTTATTAATTTCCTTAGATCTTTTGTACACATGATCTCAAGAGGGTACTGAATGAGCTCAGTGGCAGTTTTTTTAAGTTTGGTCATTATTATCATGGTTTTATTCACTGTCAAAGATGAAAAGAAAAATCATAATTCATATTTTCCTTTGTTTCATCACAATTTAAGCAAGCCTAGTAATAGACACAATATTTCTGACACTGAGAATACATTCATTGAGGTCCATAGATGTTCCTAGATACCAAGAATATGCAAATAGCCCTTGTAGAAGTGGAGCAATATTCCATTTACCTAGGTATACATTTTATGCAGATTTTCACCTGGGGTGGAACAGGTTGGAAACTGGGCCCAGGACATAAAAACTAGAAGCAAAAAAATACCTGAAAGCCATAGTAAACAATATTGCCAATTGCCGGCCCTAATAGATTATCACTTAAGGACCATGCCAGTCAAAATGAGAGTGGTATAGTCCTTTAATGATGAGGAGTCAAAATTAGAGTGGTATTGTCCTTTAAGCATCATACTGCCACTTGATTGGTTCCAAGTTGCAAAACGATTATCAATGTAGCTCAATAATAGCTATTTATTTTTATTTTTTTGCCATAGTGCTGCTTTCTGCATTGTTAGCAACGACCCAATGATGTAGCTTGTGTTAATGTGGTTTAAGACATCTGAATGACCAACTGATAATATGGGTACAATGATTACAATTGTAGTGCAAGCTCACGGTACGACCAAATTCAAATTGAGGAATGAGGAATGCAATATTTTACGCTGCTTTAATAAATGGGGTCCCCTATTCCAGATAATAGCTCGTATTCTGGTTAATTTGATATAAGCTGTTAATATGCATCTCCATATTCCTCTCACGTATACCCTAGTAGCTATGTATTTACATAACTGGCCATGGAGCTGAGCTAGTATAGACCTCAGAACAGTAAATGGGTTCAAATGTACACATGTACTCTGCAACAATTATCTTGTACTGTTTTTGTATAGTAATATCTATCTTTGTAAGACAATGCGATAGGGGTGGAATGCTCACTAGCAATGCTTCCTCTACCTCAGCAGTGATGGTCTACCACAGCAACACCACAACCATCACTAACAGATCATACGGTATAAACATTATAGTTTATTCCAGTTGCCCCCTAAAACCCAAACAAGTATGGGACCTGTGTTCAAAGCCAGTACTTTTGATAATAAAGTATCCAGTTAAAGTGCCTATTAAAGAGAGTTCAGTTTTTGAGTTCAGTTTTGAGTTCAGTGGCGTGATGTATTTGTCAGTAGTGTACTCAATGCATACTGTGAGTCCTGTGGTTGGAGTTCTGGCCGGGTTCCAAAGCGAACCATGAATCTTCAGACAGGCAGCAAACGAAAAGAAAAAAAAAGTAAAAAATCTCACCTCAACATGCAGACAAAGGTTTTAACAATCTACAACAGAAAATAGCGGCTTCAGACTGGCATCATGTCTTGGAACTAGCCCCAGTGTGCGTAGTACAGTAACTGCATTATTAGTTCAGAAGAATCAAGCATAGGAAATGCACAAGGACTGCCGTTTTCTGTTGTGGATGGTTAAGACGTTGGTCTTTGTGTTGTGTTAAAACATTTTTGTTTCAAGACCCGTTTGGCTGCCTGTCTGAAGCTTCCCAGTTCACTCTTCAACCACAGGACTCAGTGAGTACGCTAATGGTTATGCATCACTACCACTACTGACAAGTATTTCATACCAATTAATGAAGAAAAAGACCATTCCTACTAAACTACTAAACCAAACTATCCCTTTAAGTCTCCGTACAGCCTGATTAATTCAGAAAAGCATCAAATCACGGAAGTGAAGTATTCTTAGTACCCATGTTGTGGGAACTGAACCGTTGTCTTGCCACAATCTACACCAGAACCAAACCAAACAGGGGCAGACATTGAACAAAAATACCCTCGATCATCCTCACTGATTCACCAGGTACAGAGGAAGCGCTGCGGTACAGACACATGTGTTGAACAACCTTGTATGTTGATGTTGATCAGAACATATTATCCAGTTGTATATCATGCCGTACAAGAGAATTACGCTAATTTGAACATGTTTATTCATTATCTTTGCACTTTGCATTCTGATTGTCGACCAGGGCCGGGTGCGTAAAGGTGGCAACCTACTGGATTTGAGGTCAACTGGTTCTGCAGCCAACTCTAAATCACTTTACACTGACGTTGTTAGCTAGCTCTTTTCATGACAAACGCCAAGGTTTTATGACTGTAGGGGAATTTGGAATGCTGGTTATTCTGTCCTTCCTTATAATGTAAAGGATTCTGTAATACTAATGTTTAAAGTGGTTTTTTAAACATTTTTGGTTTTCATGGAATATGCTGACTAGGTTAAAAACGACGATCCCTTATTGATGTACTAAATCCACTTCAGTCATGAAGGGGAGATGTAGATTGTAGGGAGCCTTAGGACACAGATTGTGATAAAAAGGGGTGTCACCCTTTTACACTGAGTGGATGTTGTCCATATATATAGCTTGAATTTCTAACATCTCAACCTCTCTCTTCCCAACCTTCTATACTTGTGTTTATAGTGAACTATAGGTTGGGATCCAAAATGGATCATGAGTGTCTTCACTTGCTCAATAAAGTATTTTATTAGTTTAATATTAGTGCTGTCAATAGATTAAAAAAAAATTAACTAATTAATCTCACAATTTTCTGTAATTAATCTATAGATTAAAAATAGCATTTTTCTACTTAAGACCGAAGCTTGTAACAGATATTTACTTGAGTAAAATCATGGAATTAATGTAAAATCAACACAAAGAAAGTATATTTAGATTCAAAGACTATTTTAATAGCTTTCTTTGAATATAGTTTCTCTCCTGTGAAATACAAATGTTCAACAAAACCATCAACATTGACTCAGCTAGACCTCTTTCTTATATCCGCGGCGCTAACAGAAATAAAAACAACCCAGGCCTATGTTAAAGTGCAGATTGGCTTAGAGGACGATAATGTCTTGTATGAACTACCAGTGATATAAATCATATTAACAACAAAAATGTGTTCCATCTTCATGTCAGATGATTTTCAAAAAGGTGCATGAGTCGATGCAAAAAAAGAACAAGCTAATATACTGCTGAAAGTTCAGAACGTTGAAGATTTTTCACTCCATAGATTAATCTAGATTCATATATTTTAATGCTTTAAATCATTTAAATTAATCTCCAAAGTTAAAGCATTAACTTTGACAGCCCTATTTAATATATAGCATAGCATATAGCATATCATATGTATCATACATTATATCATATATCATTGCATAATCCATATATATGTCATATATCATATCATATTTTATATAATAATATATACTATATCATATACTATATCATATCCCTGAAGGTCAGAGACAGGATTGTGTCTAATAAACTTTATTGAGCCAGTGAAGACGGTGCTCAAGTGCCCATTGCAGATTTCTTGACTTAATTAAGGGGGAGTTACGCCCACTTTCAGAATTAATATGTTATTCCTGTGGTTTAAGACGGTTCTAAAATATTAGTGAACAACAACAACAACATGAACTCTCTCCCAAATCCCAAAATGGCTAAAACTCAAGTTTGTGACGTCATCAGGTGGTAAGTCTGAAGCTGCTCCATAGATAATGAATTGGGAGAGATTTGTATAAGATGACACATAGAATGTTCTGAGTATACGGGTACATTTTCTGTTCCAGAACTGAGAACACTACTATTGAATTGAATTGAATTGAAAATTGTATTAACAGATTGCAGAATGGGTACAATACAGTATGGCTCAATACACACAATTGTTAAGGGGATGCAGAACAGAGAAAGTCTTGTTTACATCAGGGTCCCCCATTTTCAATTCATAATGACATTTATGACATACACAACATACACTCCCTCTGGTGTTGTGGTCGTGGAATTCACTGACCTTTGGGAAGTATTTCGACATGTACATGGGTATCTTAGTGGTGTAGTGTATCTTGTAGACCAGGCCCATTGCAAGTTGCTGTACTCTGTCGTCTACTCTAAGTCATCCTAGGATGTCAAAATGGGCAGGGGTGAGGTGGGTTTTAAGAGTAAGGTCAAGCAGTAGTCTGACCAGTTTGTTTTGTGATGTTTGTAATCTTGTTTTAGTGCCTTTGAGGTGTTTTAGAATAGAATATAACTGCTCATTCGGTATACAAATAAAACAAACATTCTGTGGTCATTGTCAATCAAGCAGCTCCAGACTTTATACCTGATGACATCACAGGTTTGATTCCTACTTCTCTGGTTTCTGTCTTTGGGAGAGAGGAGCTCATGTTCACACATACTGTATTGATTGAACTTTCTTAGGCCATGGAGATAACATATTGAAATTCTTAATTTGGACTGTGAATAACAAGTCACCCAAGACAGTTTTTTAAAACCCTCATCTGGGCTTTCCCACCTCTTCCACCCCCCATACTCTCAGGTTGGGAGACGACAACATCCTAAATCTCGTGTAAATGATCTCACAGCATGGGTCTTTTCTGCTTTCATGAAATGCCATTTGTTTTGATGATAATATCACTTGTCATGAAAGGAGAACATTGTTGTAAATGTTTCAAGCGAATGTCTAGAAACAAGTTACATTCTCATGACACAACTGAACGTACTGTGCCTCCATAGTGTCACTGCATTCTAAAGGGATTATCTGTAAAAGGAAATGATAGCAATTGAAATGGAAATGATATAAACTGTATATATTTTTTATAGGTCAAAGATATAAGTCATAAATATTATAGATGATAATTAAAGTGTCTTATCAATACTACAGTACCTTACATATATTATATCCTATATCCGTTTAAAGAGATTGTGCGTTTAAAGAAATGGGCAGATGATCAGAATGTCCGTGAAATAAAGCTTTTCATGAAAGAAATTCATGGTCTGATTCAGTCTGTTCTCTTAATTGTATTCTATCCTATTCTAGCCTGATCGAATCTGTTCTATTCTGCTGAATTTCCACTTTAGGGATGAGTGACAATGAAAAAAATCTAAATAAATTATATCCGTTTCGGTATGGAATCTCACATGTTAAACATCCAGTTTAACATGTTTAAAGTTAAAGTTTAACATGTGATGTTTTAATTCTATCATAAATTGCTTATTGTGGAATGTTAGCGTTAATGTAATCCGAATTGAAGGAAATCAGTCATTTTCATTTATGGTTATTTAAATGTACATTTACATTTAGTCATTTAGCTGACGCTTTTATCCAAAGCGACTTACAAGTTCTGTACGACAAGTCATCAGGAAGGGTACAATTCTATCAGCTGAGTAACAATGTAAGGACCAACAGGGACTTGTTATTACAGACCCCAAATAAATCTACGAGACTTTCAGTGCGTTTTACTCCAACCTGTACGAGTCAGAAGTGGGTTTCGATCATAATAAACTGGATGCATTTCTTGATCAAATTAACCTACCTAAACTTTCAGAGGAAGACGCTAAACAGTTAGATGCACCTATTACACTAGAGGAACTTAGGGAGGCAAAGTGAATTGCAAAAGTGGTAAGGCCCCTGGAGGGGATGGTATCCCACCAGAACTGTACCTCTCATGTTGGGATGTAATTGGACCCCTATTACTTGATATGATTTTATACTCAATCAAAGAGGGGAACTTCTCCAGGGACGTTAATATGGCACTCATATCTGTCCTCCTTAAAAGAGACAAAGACCCCACCGAATGCGGTATGCGGTTTGCTCTATCCCTATCCTTTGGCACAGTATATAAGACAATCCCAGTCCATAGAGCCGATCTCAATTAAGATCACACAGCATCATATCAGTTTATATGCGGACGATGTAATATTGTTCATGCAAAACCCTACCACCTCACTGCCTCATCTTCTCAAGGTAATAGATGATTTTGGCAATCTATCGGGATTTAAGATAAACTGGCCAAAATCGGCCTTCCTTCCACTTAATGTGACTGCGAAGGCTACCTCCCTCCCAGTAAATATACCAATGGTAGAACACTCTAGATGTCTTGGAGTTGAAATATTCCCCACTATATGCCAAACGGTGAAGTATAATTGTACCGGATTCCTAGATAGGATCACAAATGACTTTGGCAGGTGGTCAAAACTAAAAAACTCAGTACAGGCCCAAGCATCAATGGTTAAGATGGACGTTTTACCAAGAATTAACTTCTTCAGCTCGATGTTGCCATTACCCCCCCCCCCCCCCCCCCCCCCCCCCCTGTTGGTTACTGGCAAAAATCATGCAGCGCGAGCCAAGGCCTGCCCAGGACTACAGGGACAAGAGGAGAGCTGGTGATGAAAAACTGGAGTCTCTCAACGTGGTTACCAGCAATGGTGAGAAGGACTGGACAGGTGCGTTGAGTGATGTCAGCCAGGCGGCGATGATCCAGCGCAAAGACCTCCAAGGGCCTCTCGAGGTCCTCAAGCGGAATGTTGGCCCGGGTGGCAAACTCAACGTCCAGGAAACTCCCATCAGCACCAGAGTCAATGAGTGCACCCACCGTCGCCCGCTGGTCCGCCCAGGCTAGGGTGACGCTCGTCAGACGGTTAGGTGGTGCACGGGTGGGGGAACAGGAAAAACGGCTCACCAGGATCTCCCGGGGTCCCGGCGAGCCTGGTCTTCTTGGCCGGGTAGGGCAATTGGAGACACGGTGTCCATCCCGGCCGCAGTAGAGGCAAAGGCCGGACCTGAGCCTGGACTCCCTTACTGCCGGGCTAAGGCGGGTGCGTCCCAGCTGCATGGGTTCCTCCTCGGTCACAGCTCGGGAGGGAAAAAACCCACCAGTCACGGAGGGGGCAGGACGGTCAGCACTGTAGAGGCGGCTGCCGGGAAGGGGAGCCCCTGAGCGGAGGTCGATGGCACAGTCGTAAGGCCGGTGAGGCGGAAGGACCTGAGCCCGGGACTCACTGAAAATCTCCTCGAGGTCGTGGTACTCGGGGGGTACGTCTGGGGGTCCCAGTCGTGCTCGCTCACGCCTTCTCTCCCGGAGGCGTCCGTCGATGCGGATAGCGAGGCTGATCAGGCCCTCGAGAGAATCGGGCTCCTCTTGGGTCGCGAGCTGGTCCCTTACTGCGTCGTTGAGCCCCCTCAGGAAGGTGAGACGAAGCGCTTGATCGTTCCAACCGCTCTCCGTTGCGGCCAGTCTGAACTCCAGCGCGTAGTCTCTGACACTGCCACTGTCCTGCCGGAAGGTGCCCAACCGAGCTCCTGGGTCCTGGCCACGGGCTGGGTGGTGGAAAACCCTGCGGAGCTCTGCCACGAAGTCTGGGTAGGAAAAACAGAAATCAGCCCCCATTGCCCAGGAGGCAGTAACCCACTGTGTTGCTCGGCCCGTGAGCAGGTTAGTCATGTAAAAAAACCAACTCACATTGCATGATGAATGTGGCACAATCCTCGAAGTTACCATTGAACAACCGTGGTTCGGAGAGACTGGGCTCCCGAGGTGCGGGATCGGGAGGCGCGGGGCCTGCCACGGCTGCGGGTGATGCTCCGGCCGAGGCTCCTGAAGTAGGTGGGGTTACAAGCAAGGTGTTAACGGCTTCACTCAGCGCTTGTAATTGGTGGAGAATATTAGTCTGCTGATACCCCTGGGTAGTCTGCTGGGTGGCCAGAGTGTCAATGGCATCCAGAATAAGCTGGACCTCGGCCCGGAGGTCCTGTAAAGCAGCCGCAGCCGCACCCAACTGTTGGGTGTGGTCGTTGACCAACTCGATCTGGACCGCCAACGCTGCCCTGACCCTGTCTGTGTCGGCTGAGGTCGTCATGGTCGGGTCGTAATGTTATGGTTTGTAACCGACCTCAAACGCAACGGCACAGACAGGAAGTTCAGAGTTAGCCAAAAGCTAGGGCGTATTTATTTACAGAGTCAGAAGAAGGATAAGTACAATAATCAAACAAATAGGGATACTGCCTTCTCGGCAGAGAATCCTCCTGGTGATTGTGGTGGGGAATTGGCATGTGACGTTGTAGCGGCTCTGCAGATACTCCCAGCAGATAGTGGTGGGGAATTGGCATGTGACGTTGTAGCGGCTCTGCAGATACTCCCAGCTTTCGCTCAAGGTGGAAAACGGAGAGAGAGAGAGAGATATCAGAAACAGTCCAACGAAACACAGAGGCAGTGTGGTTCCCTCCTCCCTAGCTGGGTCCAGAACCAATTGACAGTGACGGTCTTCAGTGTTCCCCACAACACACAACTTAGAATAATCCAGAACCAATTGATAGTGACAGTCTTCAGTGTTTCTTCTATACACACAATCAGAATAATCCAGAACCAATTGATAGTGACAGTCTTCAGTGTTTCTTCAATACACACAATCAGAATAATCCAGAACCAAACGATAGTGACAGTCTTCAGTGTTTCTTCAATACACACAATCAGAATAATCCAGAGGGGTTTGGTTCCACTCACCCAAGCGCAATGCGTAAAGCGGGCAAAACGAGGCGCAGCTCCAAACGGGGAACAAGGTTCTCAACAGCGGTTCTCCACAGAAAGGTCCTGGAGAGAAAGTAGACCAGGAACAGCAACGGGGAAAAAACAGGCAAATGCAGTTGTATTCCAGAACGACCCGACAACGATAGAAGGAAGGTCCCGGTATATAAAGCCCTCTGGGGCGCTGATTAGCACACACATCAGGTGAACCCCTGCAATGTCAATACCTAAACCTTATTACAAAAGGGTACGTTGGACCACAACCCCCCCACCACCACCACCACCCGTCCCATGTTTCTTTTACATAGGGGTCAAGGGTGAGTGCGGTGTGGGGATGGGCCTATCAGCTGCAACCTTTAAGGTCATGGTCAAATCCAGCTAAGGGTTAATATAGTCTGACCCCTTCCAGAAATAACCTCCACTTCACTGGCCACACATGCACACACACACACACACACACACACACACACACACACACACACACACACACACACACACACACACGCACACGCACACGCACGCACACACACACACACACACACACACACACACACACACACACACACACACACACACCATTCTTCTAATTACCTCCAACCTCCCTCCCTCTCCTATCACCCTATCACAGCACGCACACACACACCCTCCCCCAGGCGAGGGGTGCTCAGAGTGTCAGATGGTGCCCCAGGGGAGACTGCTCCGGCTGGGACCGGCCAGGAGGATGCTTGCATGATTTGGATGGGGGCTGTTGTTTACATGGATGGAGCATATTGTGTATGTAAGAAGACTGGACAATGCTTTGCCTGTGAGAGCAATATAAGAGCTGGACACGACAGTGTCTCAAACACCTTGGCTATAAGAGCTGCTGAACACAACAGTGTATCAGACCTGGCTATAAGAGCTGCTGAACACAACAGTGTCTCAGACACCTTGGCTATAAGAGCTGCTGAACACAACAGTGTCTCAGACACCTTGGCTATAAGAGCTGAACACGACAGTGTCTCAAACACCTTGGCTATAAGAGCTGCTGAACACAACAGTGTATCAGACACCTGGCTATAAGAGCTGCTGAACACAACAGTGTCTCAGACACCTTGGCTATAAGAGCTGCTGAACACAACAGTGTCTCAGACACCTTGGCTATAAGAGCTGAACACAACAGTGTCTCAGACACCTTGCCTATAAGAGCTGAACACAACAGTGTCTCAGACACCTTGGCTATAAGAGCTGCTGAACACAACAGTGTATCAGACACCGGGCTATAAGAGCTGCTGAACACAACAGTGTCTCAGACACCTTGGCTATAAGAGCTGCTGAACACAACAGTGTCTCAGACACCTTGGCTATAAGAGCTGAACACAACAGTGTCTCAGACACCTTGGCTATAAGAGCTGAACACAACAGTGTCTCAGACACCTTGGCTATAAGAGCTGCTGAACACAACAATGTCTCAGACACCTTGGCTGTGGCAGTAGGCTCATGATTTTACACGCATGTACTTTAGAGGCCCCACGATACCATATTATCATGTTACTAGAAACACAATATTGTAATGTCACCATATTGTAATATCACAATATTGCGATCATCTGTTTTATCTAATACGGTAACGTTTTCAGTCTGTTCACCTCATTCCAATAATCTGTATTGCAGTAAATAATTGTTTATTTATTTTTTAAATATCGATTGTTGGCATCACTGTATCGATCTTATATGGCCACACAGAATATTGCAATATACTGCTGTATGGATCTGTCTCTGGGATGCAGGATCTGAGGCTGCTGCCTCCACACTGGGATGCAGGATCTGAGGCTGCTGCCTCCACACTGGGATGCAGGATCTGAGGCTGCTGCCTCCACACTGGGATGCAGGATCTGAGGCTGCTGCCTCCACACATGCGTGATGGTAATTGATACTTAACCTAGAAGTGTGCGTTAGGCAACGGACCAATCATCACAGCACCCCAAGAAGCGTGTGGCGGGGAAAGAACCAATCCTCACAGAACCCAGGTAGGTAATTTCATCTTTCCTTTTAAGATAAGATAAGATATTCCTTTATTGATCCCCTTGGGGAAATTCAGGCATCATAGCAGCATGGGGGAAGGGGGGGGGGGGGGGTACAGGTAGTGAAAACAACACAAGCAGTGTAAACAAATAGGTCAATATAATTTACTATCTAACTAACTGAAATATACATTATTCATTATTCACAGTATCACAGTATCCACATAAGGTGCAGTATGCATAAGGTAGTGTTATTGTCCTACTTGGGTTCCTATTAGTTCTAGGTCGATGTCTGGCAGCAGTCGCTGCCCACTGTTGTGGAGCCTGATGGCCACTGGTATGAAGGACTGTCCGAGGCGGTTAGTTGAGTGTCGGGGGGGTATGAGTCTGTGGCTTCCTTGTCACCTTCACCTAATATGTTTTGATCTGGTCAGGTGCGCTGTCACCTAAAATGTTTTGATCTGATCAGGTGCGCTGTCACCTAATATGTTTTGATCTGGTCAGGTGCGCTGTCACCTAATATGATTTCATCTGGTCAGGTGCGCTGTCACCTAATATGATTTCATCTGGTCAGGTGCGCTGTCACCTAATATGTTTTCATCTGGTCAGGTCCGCTGTCACCTAATGTTAATATGTTTTCATCTGTGTCCACTGACCACTGACACACAGTGGGGGATGTTTTAAAAATATTATTTAATATATAATATAATATAATAATTTGTGCTTCACCTAAAAATTTGGTCAGCAGCCGTGAACTGCAACCTCTGTATGAAAAGTGCTATACAAATAAAGTTATTATTATTATTATTAAGTGTATGCACCCGCCGCGGTGCTCAGTATATTAAATTAGCCATTGTTTTTGATCCTGGCCCGCCAAGCAAAGGCTTGGGGAAAATCTGGCCCGTGGCCAGACCTAATTGTCGACCCCTGGTATACACCAACTTATCAATTAAGCAATGCAACTTGAAATTTGGCCCGCTTATTACACATGTGATCCGGATATGGCGTGACACACAGAAAAAATTTACTAACCAACATAAATGGCATAGTCATTCTCCCCTATTTAATAACAATTTACTCCTTATTGCACAACAACCTATCAGATTTCCCAAATGGGAAAAGATGGGCATACATACATTGGGGGATATCTTCGACGACCGGGGTTTCTGCAGCTATCAAGATATATCTAACAAATTTAACCTCACCAGCTCCACTTATTATTTCTATCTACAATTAAGAGCAGCTTTAAGGGCTCATGGAGTCTCATTAAAGATGCCACTTGAGCACCACAGATATCACAAATTATTTTATGAAAAGGAGACATCGAGAGGCTTCGTCTCTGACTTTTATCGTCACTTACTTACGTTCTCATATGATGTCCTTCCCCTAGACTTAGTTTGGAGGAAGGATATACCAAACGTGGAAGTAGATTTTTATTGGGATGAAGTCTGGGCAAACGTTTGGCTGTCGTCACGCAACCCAGATCATCAACAGATTAATCTTCATTTTATTCATAGGACTTACTTAACTCCTAGACGTTTGCACCTAATGGGGCTTAAACAAGACCCTCGATGCTCCTTGTGTTTAAACGGTGATATTGGTACATTTATGCATATGTATTGGGAATGCCCTCCTGTTAAGATATTCTGGAAAGAAGTAACCACTCAATTATCAGAATTTTTATTTCTGACCATACCTGTACTGCCTTCTGTATTGTTGTTGAATGATGTTTCTCAGTTATCAACCTCTGTACATGTAAAGAGACTAATTTTTGTCCGGTCTTACGGCTGCCAAAAAGCTGATAGCATCACGCTGGATTCAACCGGATAAAATGTGTGGGAAGGTATGGGTTCTTACCTATCTCGATGTGATTTATCTAGAGATATCTACCGCACGAATTTTAGGTGTTAATGAAGCCAGCATAGCAATCTGGTTAGATGTGGTGGAGAAGATAAAGGATAGCATATGAACTTGTAATCCCTGGTGTTAAACGGAATAATGGATGGATAGTCCAAGAGGGGGTCCTGAGGGGGGGGGGGGGGGGGGTGGGGGGAAGGGAAGGAGAAGGAAAGAGTGAGGAAGAGCATATGTATTGTATTGTATTTATTATGTGTATGTCTTTTAATCTACATTTATTTTGATTTAAGTACTGGACTGTCATTATTGTTATTATTATGTCGGTCATTGTCCTGTGATTTATCGTGGATTTCTACTGTTAATGTATTGTGTGTCTAGTTTTATGTTAAAAAAGGGAAAATAAAAAAATTTGTTAAAAAAAAAAAATAGTAACAATGTTCATCAAAGTGTTGCTTGTTACAGTGTAGGTTAGTTTATTAGGACAAGTGCATGACAGTAAGGTTAGTTGGGGTTAGATTATTATATATATATTTTTCATTATTTTAGATAATGGTTGAAGAAGTGCGTCTTTAGTCGACGGCGAAATATTGGACGGGATTCGGCTGTCCTAACTGGGGTGGGTAGTTGATTCCACCATTGTGGGGCAAGGACTGAGAATAGGCGGCTTCTCTTTGATGACCCTCCTGGAGCTTGGATAGGAGTAGGTCTGAGGCGGCCAGAAGATGCAGAGCGTAGGGGCCTTGAGGGTGTGTAGTTAGAGACCATTGACCGGAGGTAGGTGGGAGCGGTTCCCTTTGCCGCACAGTATGCTAGGTCGAGGGCCTTGAAGCGGATACGTGCAGCAATGGGGAGCCAGTGCAGGTCCCTAAGAAGTGGGGTGACATGGGCCGACTTCGGTAGGTTTGAGATCAGGCGGGCCGCTGCATTTTGAATGAGTTGAAGAGGCTTGGTGGCAGTGGCCGGGAGGCCAGCGAGCAGTGCGTTGCAGTAGTCGAGGCGGGAGATGACTGTTGATTGGACGAGGAGTTGGGTGGCTTCTTTTTTCAGGAAGGGGCGGATCCTTCTGACGTTGCTCAGGAGGAATCTGCAGGTTCTGGTTGTCGCTGCGATGTGAGCAGAGAAGTTCAACTGGTAGTCGAGGACAACACCAAGGTTCTTGGCGGTCGGGGACGCGGTCACAGCTGCATTCTCGACTGTGATGGAAAGGTCAGTCAGGGGGGAGGATTTGGCCGGCAGGTGGAGCAATTCTGTTTTGCTTAGGTTCAGTTTGAGGTGGTTGGTCGTCATCCAGGCGGAGATGTCTGACAGACAGGCCGAGATCCGCTCAGAGACGTGGATATCTGAGGGAGGGAAGGAGAGGAAGAGTTGAGTATCATCGGCATAACAATGATATGAGAAGCCATGAGACGTGATAACAACCTATAGATATCAGTTTGACCGTGTTAAACTGTAAACGCTGAGACAGACATCTTCTCTGTGTGTGTTATCCCATTGAAACCGGGAAACACATTTGTGTGTATATACAGGCTATATAATGCATTATTAGCCAGCGTTGTAGGTCTAAAGGGGTTATAACATGTAGGTAAAGTACATATCTATAGAGATATTAGTTTAAACATTGTATTGTGTGTTGAACTTTGAAACTGTAAGGATAGAGACAGGGTGCAGAGCAGCCGGCAGCACCAAGGTCACTCGCAGAGATAGAGAGAAAGTGTTCATTTTAAGCCATAGCAGCGTCTGATTGGGTCAGAGGACAAGCTCCACCGTCGCTTAGTAACGAGTGAGAGAGAGAGACGTTGCTATAGTAACGATATATACAAACGACGAGGAGAGTTGGAGTGTCGCGCGCGAGAGAGAGACTTTAAGACATTATAGCTACTGTATGTGTTCTTCCGGTAGAGAGTCAGACGAGCTCCCAGCTCTCGGACGAGGGTTGGGAGGGGGTAAGAGAAAACCCTGACCATGAGGACAAGCTTGCTTCAGCTAATAGAACGAGATAGCTACAGGCTAACAGATCAGGCTTCTGCTAGTGAGCTAGGCCACAACAACCGAGACAGACAGAGTTTCTTCATCTTTTAAAGACTTTCAATTTGTTTCATTTTGTACGAGACCTTTTGTTTATGAAAATAAACATCCCAATCAAGAAAAGAGATCACGTTTTCGAGTTAATTATTTTGCCCAGATGCATCAAACGGGGTGATACAGTGTGTGACAGCCAGTAAGATATCCATCAACCAACAACAACAAACACAATGCAGAGACTTCACGGAACAGCAGATGAAGGGTTGATAAGGCAGAAAACACCCAAATCCTACAGTATAATCTCTTTATCTTGAAGGATATGGCTGGCTTTCGTTGTGATTATAAACAAGATAATTAAGTTCAAAAAACTTTAATTATGGCCTTTAAAGTGGTGTTTGGTTTTGAAGTACGACCAGGGCCTATTTGGTGAGACAGATAAGGCCTGGGGGCTTTTTCCTAGGCCTGAGGTTAAGGTTGTCGAGAAACCAGGGGCGACGTCACAACCATCGATAAGAAAGGGGTCTCTGACTTCCGGTATGAGAGCAGACGGATAGCACACGTGCGGTGGAGCTCCTGGTCAAATGAGAAAAAAAAACAGAAAAGAAATAAAAAATAATGATGCACACGAGAAGCAAGGAGGAAACAATAAATACGAAGGAGAGAGAAATGGAGGACTCACGAGAAGAGGTGAATTTGAAGGAACAGAGCCCCCGAAACGAGGACGGGAGGGGACAGGTGGAGGAAGGGGGAGGATCGGCTGCGACCGACAGGGGAATGCCAGGCTGGGCCGTGACCATGCAGGCCGGAATATTGGCGACAATGGCGAATATACAAACGAGCACGGACACGATAAGGACCGATATCGGGAGGTTAAGGGAGGAATTGAGGAAGGAACAGGAGGATTTCAGAGGTGAAATAAATACAGGACTCAAAGCGGTCGAGGAGAAGATGGCGGAGCAGGGTAGGAGTGTAACCGCGCTGGAAATAAGAATGGCGGAAGCAGAGGAGTGGAACACGGAGATACACGAGGTATTAACGATAGCAATTCAACAACAAGAAAAGATGAAGACAAAGATGTCGGACATGGAAGGGAGATCACGGAGAAATAACATCAGACTATGGGGACTGAAGGAAGGAGTCGAAGGGGAATCGATGGCCCTATATGTGGAAACGCTTATCAAGAAGGAATTGAAAGAGACGGGACTGGACAAGATGGAGATTCAGAGGGCCCACAGGGCGCTTGCTCCGAAGCCACAAGCGGGCAGACCTACGGACCTACGCGGGGCTTAAGAGAACTCTGCGGAATAAAGTTCCAATCGCCCATGATCTCGCTACGGATTCACTGGAAGGAGGGGACCGTGACATACGTGACGGCGCTGGAGGCGGCGAAGGAGATGAGACGGAGGGGGATGGAGGTAGCGGAGGAAGGAGACGGGAGGAACGAGGTGGAGCCGACGCTGAGCCTACAACGGAGAATGGAGAAGGCACGCGGGTGGACCAGGGTAGGAGACCGGGGCCCTGGAGCGGAGAGAGGAGTGAACCGAGGCAGACCGAGGGCGGAGGCAGACGAGGAGGCGAGAGATGGAGTTGGAGAGGAGGAGAGGAGAGGAGACACGGGGAAACGAACGAAATGAGTACACACACAAGGAATGGAATAAGCAGCCCAGATAGAAGCACTGTATAAGAACTGACAAAACATATGCATGAACACACACTACAAACGCTGCAGAGGTAAATAAGTAAGAATATAATTAGGCAACAACACATGAAACAAGGGTATACCAACAGTGGCCGGTAGAGGGAGCCGTCGCTCCAGCGAAGGCCTAGGAGGGATGCCCCAGAGGGGACACACAGACACACAAACACAATGAGACCGCAGACATTACGAATGAGGATAATTACAGGGGCGAACAGACATGCCCCAGCTATAGACAATGCATAATGCCTACTGAAACACATACATGAACACACATTGCGAGTATCACAGATGGAAGTAATTAAGAAGATAAATATGCAGCACATAGGAAATAGATAACAAAAAAAAATACATGGGCGCACACAGAGGATACCACACGTTTGACTGGGTGGAAGGAGAGGCAATGGAACGTGTGACTCACATTAAGAGAGACCTAGGAGGTGGGAATCTTTGGACAGGAGGAAGGACATATAGAGCACTTTGACCAGGAGCTCGAACGCACTAAACAGCACGAATACTGGACAATTATAGTGAGAAGATGGGGGCCAGGGCTTCAGGCCCCCACGCCGCTAGGGAGAGCCCTCTCACTAAGAGAGCAGTTACTCTTCACCTGCCAGCAGGGGAGAGGGGGGGACACAGGGAACCCCCGAACACCTTGGGAGCACTTTATGTAGGGTTTATGCTTTTCTTTTTTG
The DNA here is from genome assembly GCF_963971535.1 of Notolepis coatsorum. NCBI lineage: Eukaryota > Metazoa > Chordata > Actinopteri > Aulopiformes > Paralepididae > Notolepis > Notolepis coatsorum. The sequence goes on from NC_140183.1 coordinate 34,451,026, forward strand.
TTAACTATTATGGGTACACGGTAAAGAGAGCGGAGGCTACAACCGAAGGTAAAATTGTATGTGACATGGGTGACTGACAGGCGAACAAAGAAGGAATATGGCAAAGGTTAAAGGTATAAAAATGATGTCGTTGAACGTAAATGAAATGAATAATCCGATAAAGAGGAGTAAAGTGATGTTGAAATGTAGAAAAGGTGAGATGCAAGTGGTATTTTTGCAGGAGACGCATCTTATAGCACAGGAACACGAGAAACTGAAAATATTTGGATATGAGAATGCATATTATAGTTACTTTAAACGGACCCTGAGGAGAGGAGTAGCCATATTAATCAAGAACACAGTCAAATTTGAAATGGTTAAAGAAATAAGGGACAAGGAGGGGAGGTTTGTTCTGGTGAAGGGGAAAATGGAGGGACAGATGGTTACGTTAGTAAATGTATATGCCCCCCCGGAGAGTGAGAGATGTTTATTTGAGACCATTTATGACATGATAGCAATGGAATTGGAAGGGATATTGATATGTGCGGGGGATTTTAATGTGGTATTAAATCATGACATGGACACTACAAGTACTAGGAAAAGGAGACCACAAATCAGTAGGTATATGAATATACAAATGGCAGAAATGGGAATTACAGACGTTTGGAGGGGGATGCACGCTTTGGACAGGGAATACACGGACTACTCACATCCACACGCGACATATTCGAGAATAGATTATTTCCTTATGACGACGGGGGATAGCTACAGGGTAAAGGAATGCAGAATAGGGGTAGCGGACATATCAGACCACAGTGCGACATATCTGACAGTAGATCTGGAGGGAAGACGGAGGAACACGGTCTGGAGACTGAATGTGGGACTATTGAATAATAAGGGGTTGGTGAGTGGAATTAAGGAGGAGATAGCCAGATATAAGGAGGAAAATGACAATGGGGAGGTCGACCCGAACATTCTATGGAACACACTGAAGGCGGTAATAAGGGGAAAATTGATGGAGAAAGCAGCACTACTGATGAAGATCAGACTGGATTCATTAAAGGGAGACAGACGCAGGACAACGTAAGAAAGACATTACACATAGTGGAGGAGATACAAAAGCAGGGGGGGAGCGCGGTACTGATTAGCCTAGATGCAGAAAAGGCATTCGACAGTGTTAGATGGGTATTTTTATATAAGGCACTAGAGAAATTCGGACTAAACGAAAGGGCAATGAAGGCGGTCAAGGCACTATATCAGGAACCGACAGCGAGAATTAAGGTGAATGGCAGCCTGACGGATAGAATGGAGAGGGCTACTAGACAGGGATGTTGTCTCTCGCCAACGCTCTTCGACGTTTTCATAGAACCACTGGCACAACTGATCAGACAGACCGAGGACATCAAGGGGATAGAGATAAGGGGGACGGAACACAAATTAGGCCTATTTGCGGACGACGTGATAGTATACATGAGACAACCAGATACGAGCTTCCCGGCACTGATGGATCTACTGAAGGAATATGGCCACTACTCAGGATACAAGCTAAACGTGACAAAGACACAGACCTTAGCGTGGAACTATACTCCAACGACAGAAATTAGGGAGGAGTACGGGATAAGGTGGGACATGGACAAGATTAAATACCTAGGAGTAAACATCACGAGGGGTTGGGAAGTTGTTTGAGGCGAATTATACACAGATCAATCAGAACATTAAGAGAGACTTAGAGAGATGGACAGTAATGCCCCTGGACTTCAACTCAAGGATAGAGGTTATTAAGATGAACATACTACCAAGGTTACTATACCTGTTTCAGTCTCTACCCATACAGATACGACAGAACCAATTCAGGGAGTGGGACAGACTGGTGTCGAGGTTCATATGGGCAGGGAGAAGACCACGGGTCAGATATAAAACGCTACAACTACCAAAGGAGAAGGGGGGAATGGCAGTACCCAGCCTACAAGACTATTATTATGCAGCATAGCTGAGAGCAGTGGCGTGCTGGTGCAACAACAACTATGCGGCTAGATGGAAAGACATTGAAAAAGAAGGGGGGGGGGGATACAAAGTACAGGTTCTGGTAGGAGATAGGCAAATATTCAAGGAAAAAGAGGAACTGTTAGATCCAATCACCAAGTGCACTTTGATTATATGGAACAGAGTAGTAAAAACACACAAGTTGGGGAAGCAGTCAGGGGTTCTGAGATGGGTAACACACGACAAGAGGTTCGAGCCAGGGAGGATGGACCATGGATTCAGGAGGTGGGAAAGGGGGGGGGCAACACCGATATGCAAAATGATAGAGAAGGGGGAAATGCAGACCCTACAACAACTGAAGGAGAAATTTGGATTAGAAAACAGGGACCACTTCAGGTATCTACAGATTAGAGATTACTACAACAAAGAAATAAGAGGGGACAAAGACGAGGAACAGAATGGAATAATTAGGATGATAGTAAGGGCGTATGAAGGGGGGAAAGGAAGGATAATATCAGCACTGTACCGGGCTATAATGGCCAGCAAGGGACACACGACCAACTATATAAAAGAGAAATGGGAGAGGGAACTAGAGATAGAAATCACAGAGAAGGAATGGGACAACATATGCGAGGTGCAGCACTCAACAACCGGGTCAAGGGTATGGAAGGAATTTGGATGGAAGAACATAATCAGGTTCTTTATAACCCCGGAGTTGAAGGGAAAGTATGCACCAGCACAAAAGACATGCTGGAGGATGTGTGGGAAGGAGGGGGCAAATCACATACACGTATTCTGGGGATGTCAGAAGCTGAAGGGGTATTGGGAGGAGATAGGGGAGGCAATAACCAGAATAATAGGATACGGGATACCCCAGACGGGCCTGGTGCTATACTTAGGGGACTTGACGCACAAGGGTATACAAGGGGGAGACAAATATTTAATAAAGATAATGCTGATATCGGCCAGAAAAGCAATAACGAGGCAGTGGTACAAGGAAGACCCACCGACAATAACACAATGGGAAGGAATAGTAGAGGAGATACAGGATATGGAGAGGATAACGCACATGCTGAGGCTACAGGAGGAGACATTTGGGGAAAGATGGGGAAAGTGGGAGGACTATAAGGGGGACGGGAACGACATCATAGAGGGAGAAGCGAATGCAACACAAGAAGGCAAAGGATGAGGGAGGAAAGAGGTTCGAGGAGGGTCATTGAACCTGTGTCACACACTTTACCTTAGTCAGTACTTTTATTTTTTTTGAGGGTATTATAATCTTTTCTTTATTGTCTATGCCTGTTTAAGGGCGATGTACATTCTGTCTTTGTATTATATGCCTGGAGGACCAACTGATGTGAGATTAATATTCAGGGATGATGTTGTTTGTATGTGGGTGAATCAAAATGCAAAGAAAAATTGAGTTAAAAAAAAAATAGAAAGCGCGAAGGATAAGGGAGGAAAGAAGTTCAAGGAGGGTCACTGGACCCATGTCGCACACTTTTGCCTTAGTCAGTATTGTATTTTTTTTAGTGGGTATTATAATTTGTGTATGCCTGTTTAAGGGCGATATACACTCAGTCTTTGTATTATGTGCCTGGAAGACCAACTGATGTGGGATTAATATTCAAGGATGATGTGGTTTGTATGTATGTAAATCAAAATACAAAGTAAAATTGAGTTTAAAAAAGAATAAAGAGGGCGAAAGATAAGGGAGGAAAGAGGTTCATGTAGGGACACTGGACCCAGGTCGCACATTTTTGCCTTAGCGAACATCTTTATTTTTTAGTAGGTACTATAGTTTTTTCTTTATTGTTTATGCCTGTTTAAGGAAGATATACATGCCGTCTTTGAATTATGTACCTGGAAGACCAACGGATGTGAGATGAATATTCAAGGATGAGGTTGTGGGTATGTTTGGGAATCAAAACACAAAGAAAAATAGAGTTAAAAAAATAAGAAAGAAAGAAAGAAAGATAAAGAGGGCGAAGGATAAGGGAGGAAAGTGTTATGGTTTGTAACCGACCTCAAACGCAACGGCACAGACAGGAAGTTCAGAGTTAGCCAAATGCTAGGGCGTATTTATTTACAGAGTCAAAAGATGGAATAGGTACAGTAATCAAACAAACAGGGAGACTGCCTCCGGCAGAGTCATCAGCCGCTCTGCAGAATCCTCCTGGCGACAGTGGTGGGAATTTGGCATATGATGTTGTAGCGGCTCTGCAGATACTCCCAGCTCTTCCTCGAGGTGGGAAACGGAGAAAGAGAGAGGTATCAGTGTTTTCCCCAACACACAATTAGCAGAGTCAGTGCAAATAAAAGATGTCTTCAGTGCTTCTTCTATAACACACAATCCGGCTGAGTCCAGTGCAAACAAAATTATATCTTCAGTGCTTCTTCAATAACACACAATCAGAATTATCCAGAGCAAACAAAATGATCTCTTCAGTGTTTCTTCAATAACACACAATCAGAACTATCCAGAGCAAACAAAATGATATCTTCTGTGTTTCTTCAATAACACACAATCCAAATTCTCCAGAGGGGTTTGGTTCCACTCACCCAAGTGCAACGCGTAACGGGTAACAAGGCGCAGCTCCAAACAGTTCTCCACAGAAAGGTCCTGGAGAGAATATAGACCAGGAAACAGCAATGGGAAAAAAGCAGGCAAAGCAGTTGTATTCCAGAACGACCCGACAACGATACAAGGACGGTCCTGGTATATAAAGCCCTCTGGGGCGCTGATTAGCACACACATCAGGTGCGTGATGGTAATTGATACTTAACCTAGAAGTGTGCGTTAGGCAACGGACCAATCATCACAGCACCCCAAGAAGCGTGTGGCGGGGAAAGAACCAATCCTCACAGTACCCCCCCCCCCCCCTCCACGGGAGCCACCCGGCGACCCACTCGGCCCCGGCCTGCCGGGATGGGACCGAAGGAAGCCGGCGATCAGGGGCACTGGAGAGGGGGACAGAGACAGAGGCCCGGAGAGGGGGACCGGAGACGGGGACAGAGGACCGGTGAGGGAGGCCGGAGACGGGGACAGGGACCCGGTGAGGGGGGCCGGAGACGGAGACAGAGGCCCGGAGAGGGGGCTAGAGACAGGGACACAAGGGGAACCCCGGGGCAAAGGACTGGACGCCGCCTGAAGACACTGGGCATGACAGGAGGGGCTCCACCCCCTGATGGTGCCGGAGGACCAGGCGATGTGGGGCTCACGCAGCGCGAGCCAAGGCCTGCCCAGGACCACAGGGACAAGAGGAGAGCTGGTGATGAAAAACTGGAGTCTCTCAACGTGGTTACCAGCAATGGTGAGAAGGACTGGACAGGTGCGTTGAGTGATGTCAGCCAGGCGGCGATGATCCAGCGCGAAGACCTCCAAGGGCCTCTCGAGGTCCTCAAGTGGAATGTTGGCCCGGGTGGCAAACTCAACGTCCAGGAAACTCCCATCAGCACCAGAGTCAATGAGTGCACCCACCGTCGCCCGCTGGTCCGCCCAGGCTAGGGTGATGTTCGTCAGACGGTTAGGTGGTGCACGGGTGGGGGAACAGGAAAAACGGCTCACCAGGATCTCCCGGGGTCCCGGCGAGCCTGGTCTTCTTGGCCGGGTAGGGCAATTGGAGACACGGTGTCCATCCCGGCCGCAGTAGAGGCAAAGGCCGGACCTGAGCCTGGACTCCCGTTCGGCCGGACTAAGGTGGGTGCGTCCCAGCTGCATGGGTTCCTCCTCGGTCACAGCTCGGGAGGGAAAAACCCCACCAGTCACGGAGGGGGCAGGACGGTCAGCACTACAGAGGCGGCTGCCGGGAAGGGAAGCCCCTGAGCGGAGGTCGATGGCACAGTCGTAAGGCCGGTGAGGCGGAAGGGCCTGAGCCCGGGACTTACTGAAAACCTCCTCGAGGTCGTGGTACTCGGGGGGTACGTCTGGGGGTCCCAGTCGTGCTCGCTCACGCCTTCTCTCCCGGAGGCGTCCGTCGATGCGGATAGCGAAGCTGATCAGGCCCTCGAGAGAATCGGGCTCCTCTTGGGTCGCGAGCTGGTCCCTTACTGCGTCGTTGAGCCCCCTCAGGAAGGTGAGACGAAGCGCTTGATCGTTCCAACCGCTCTCCGTTGCGGCCAGTCTGAACTCCAGCGCGTAGTCTCTGACACTGCCACTGTCCTGCCGGAAGGTGCCCAACCGAGCTCCTGGGTCCTGGCCACGGGCTGGGTGGTGGAAAACCCTGCGGAGCTGTGCCACGAAGTCTGGGTAGGAAAAACAGAAATCAGCCCCCATTGCCCAGGACGCAGTAACCCACTGTGCTGCTCGGCCCGTGAGCAGGTTAGTCATGTAGGCTACTCGGGATCCCTCTGACAAAAAACGGCTGGGTTGATGAAGGAAGACCAACTCACACTGCATGATGAATGTGGCACAATCCTCGAAGTTACCCTCGAACAGACGTGGTTCGGAGAGACGGGGCTCCCGAGGTGCGAGGTCTGCCGCGGGTGGTGAGCTGGCTGAGACTCCTGGGACGGGTGGGGTTAAAAGCAGAGTGTTTAATGATGTACGGAGAGCCTGAAGCTGGTGCAGAACAACAGCCTGCTGATACCCCTGGGTAGTCTCCTGGGTGGCCAGAGCGTCAATGGCATCCAGAATAAGCTGGACCTCGGCCCGGAGGTCCTGTAAAGCAGCCGCAGCCGCACCCAACTGTTGGGTGTGGTCGTTGACCAACTCGATCTGGACCGCCAACGCTGCCCTGACCCTGTCTGTGTCGGCTGAGGTCGTCATGGTCGGGTCGTAATGTTATGGTTTGTAACCGACCTCAAACACAACGGCACAGACAGGAAGTTCAGAGTTGCTAGGGCGTATTTATTTACAGAGTCAAAAGATGGAATAGGTACAGTAATCAAACAAACGGGGAGACTGCCTCCGGCAGAGTCATCAGCCGCTCTGCAGAATCCTCCTGGCGACAGTGGTGGGAATTTGGCATATGATGTTGTAGCGGCTCTGCAGATACTCCCAGCTCTTCCTCGAGGTGGGAAACGGAGAAAGAGAGAGGTATCAGTGTTTTCCCCAACACACAATTAGCAGAGTCAGTGCAAACAAAAGATGTCTTCAGTGCTTCTTCTATAACACACAATCCGGCTGAGTCCAGTGCAAACAAAATTATATCTTCAGTGCTTCTTCAATAACACACAATCAGAATTATCCAGAGCAAACAAAATGATCTCTTCAGTGTTTCTTCAATAACACACAATCAGAACTATCCAGAGCAAACAAAATTATATCTTCTGTGTTTCTTCAATAACACACAATCCAAATTCTCCAGAGGGGTTTGGTTCCACTCACCCAAGTGCAACGCGTAACGGGTAACAAGGCGCAGCTCCAAACAGTTCTCCACAGAAAGGTCCTGGAGAGAATATAGACCAGGAAACAGCAACGGGAAAAAAGCAGGCAAAGCAGTTGTATTCCAGAACGATCCGACAACGATACAAGGACGGTCCTGGTATATAAAGCCCTCTGGGGCGCTGATTAGCACACACATCAGGTGCGTGATGGTAATTGATACTTAACCTAGAAGTGTGCGTTAGGCAGTATTTTTATTTATTTTTCTGCAGGTATTGTACTTTTTTCTTTATTGTTTAGGCCTGTATAAGGGCGATGTACATTACGTCTCTTTATTACATGGCGTTTTCACAATCGCCGAAATGCTTGCTTGTGATTGGTCAATAGCGCGCGTCAGAGGTCCGTTATCACACGATAACGGACCTCTGCCAAGCAATAATGACCGCTGTGCGCAGCTGTTCGCAATCAAGCCCACTACAACACTGTATCAGTGCTGCTCAGCATATGCACAGCTGCACTCAGTCATCAGTGCAATCAGACCACAGACCTGCCGACTGCCGATAATAATAATCACTTTATTTGGGCTGACAGAGCCACAGAACAACTGCGTTTGCATTTGATCTCGTCTTGTCGATGGTGTACAATGAATTAGGTATATTTGTTAGTAAGTTAGCCATGTAATAAGCGGGATAATGTATACTATAGCTATACTCGATCATTGTCGCAAAATAATTGACCTTCACTGACGTTTAAAACACCTCGGCGCTGCGCCTCGGTATTTTAAACTCTGTGTCGGTCAATTATTTTGCGACAATGACCTCGTAGCTATACATTATCCCTTACGTATTATGTACCTGGAAGATTAACATTCAAGGATGTTGTTGTTTGTATGTCTGTGATTCAGTATGTTAGGGTTTGTAACCGACCTCAAGCGCAACGGTACAGAGAGAGTTGTTTCAGAGTTAGCCAAAGCAAGGGCGTATTTATTCTCAGAGTCACAAGATTGAATTAAGTTGAGCAACAGAACAAACGGGGAATCTGGCATGTGAAGATTGTTGCGGCTCTGCAGATTCTCCCAGTAGGTGGTGGTGAGGAATTAGCTTGTGACGTCTGAAGCCGCTCTGCAGATCCTCCCAGCTTTCACTCCAGGTGGAAACGGAGAGAGAGAGAAATCTGAGTTAGCCCAGCGCACAACAGAAAACAGAGAGGTGACTGATCCAAATAAATATCCAAGTGACTTGATCTTCGGTGTAACACACACAGTTAGTCCAGAGAAAAAACAATACGGTAATCCAAAGTGTAAATCCAACACAAAAAATAGGTGAGAACAGTATAACCAAAAACGGGATCTCTTCGGTGTTTCACAAACACACAAAAACTGGTGATCCAAAAAGAACTGTTTCCAAAAACTCACCAGAGCGCAACGCGTAAAGCGGGCAGATAACGAGGCGCAGCTTCGAACGGGGAATCAGGTTCTCCACAGGGATTACTTCACGAAAGTCCTGGGGAGCAACAGACAGGGAACAGCGACGGGGAAGACAGGCAAATGCAGGAGTATATTCAAAACGATCCAACATCGATATTAGGGGGATCAGGGTATATAAAGCCACAGGGCGCTGATGACAAGCTGTGACAGCTGCGGGATGAAATTGATCATTGCTCCAGAAGCGTGTGGTGGGGAGAGCACCAATCAACACGGCACCTTACAGGAACGGAGCGTGTGGCGGGGAATGCAATTAATCAACAAAGTACCTTAAAGGGACGGAGCGTGTGGGTGGGGAGCGGACCAAACCTCACAGTACCCCCCCCTCCACGGGAGCCACCCGGCGACCAGGCCGACCCGGCTCGCCCGGATGGGCACGGCTTACCACCCCCTCGATGCCCAAGGTGACGACTCCTACCACCCTGGCCTCTGGGAGGATGGGAGTCGGGTCCTCAGTGGTTGGAGCCCCCTTGGAGTGTAACCGGGACAGGGAGTCGGCCTTCGTGTTGCGGGAACCAGGGCGAAACGTCAGCGAGAAGTCGAACCGACTGAGGAAGCTGGCCCATCTTGCCTGCCGGCCATTGAGGCGCTTGGAAGCACGGATGTACGTCAGGTTCTTGTGGTCCGTCCAAATGGTAAACGGCTCCTCGGCCCCCTCTAGCCAATGACGCCACTCCTCCAAGGCAGCCACAACCGCCAGCAGCTCCCGATTGCCGATGTCATAGTTCCTCTCGGCAGGGAGGAACCGACGCGAGTAGAAGGCGCACGGATGTACCTTCTGGTCCGTTGCCGACCGCTGGGATAAGATAGCTCCCAGTCCAGTATCCGAGGCGTCTACCTCAACGATAAACTGTCTCTTGGGGTCTGGATGGAGCAAGATCGGGGCGGAAGTGAACCTCTTCTTGAGGGAGCGGAACGCAGCACACGCCGCTGGGGACCAGTCGAACGGCAGGGCGGGAGAGGTCAGTCTGGTAAGCGGTTCCGCCACTTGACTGTAGTTCCGGATGAACCTTCGGTAGAAGTTGGCGAACCCGAGGAAGCTCTGTAACTCCTTCCGAGAGGTGGGTTCAGGCCATTCCTCCACGGCCTGGATCTTGCGAGGATCAGCTCGGGTCAAGCCCTTCTCCACGATGAAGCCCAGGTAATCGACGGAGTCGGAGTGGAATCGGCACTTCTCCGCCTTGACGAAGAGCCGATTGTAGAGGAGGCGCTCCAGCACACGGCGGACATGCTGGATGTGTTCCTCGAGGGTCTTGGAGAAGATGAGGATGTCGTCTAGGTATACTACCACAAACTCCTCCAGCATGTCACGAAGGACGTCGTTCATGAGCGCCTGGAATACCGCCGGAGCGTTGGTGAGGCCAAACGGCATCACCAGGTACTCGTAGTGGCCCCTGGGAGTCTTGAAGGCGGTCTTCCATTCATCGCCCTCACGGATTCGGACTAGATGGTAGGCACTCCGGAGGTCCAGCTTGGTAAAGACGGTAGCCTGGGTGAGAGGCTCGAAAGTGGAGTTCATGAGAGGTAGAGGATACTTGTTCTTAATGGTGATCTCGTTGAGCTGGCGATAGTCGATGCAGGGTCGAAGGTCCCCGTCCTTCTTCCCAACAAAGAAGAAACCGGCCGCCACAGGAGAGGAGGAAGGCCGAATGAGTCCTGCTTCCAAGGACTCAGAGATGTATTGATCCATTGCCGCCTTCTCCGGGACGGTCAGACTGTAGAGGCGGCTGCCGGGAAGGGGAGCCCCTGAGCGGAGGTCGATGGCACAGTCGTAAGGCCGGTGGGGCGGAAGGGCCTGAGCCCTGGACTTACTGAAAACCTCCATGAGGTCGTGGTACTCGGGGGGTATGGTCGAGAGGTCCGGAGGCGGCTCACCAACGGATCTCCGGGGCGGGGGACAGGACGCCGCCTGAAGACACTGGGCATGACAGGAGGAGCTCCAGCACTTGATGGTACCGGAGGACCAGGCGATGTGGGGCTCGTGCAGCGCGAGCCAGGGCCGGCCCAGGACTAATGGGACAAGAGGGGATCTGGTGATAAGGAACTGGAGTCTCTCAACGTGGTTACCAGCAATGGTGAGCAGGACAGGGCAGGTGTGTTGAGTGATGTCAGCCAGGCGGTGTTGGTCCAATGCGAATACCTCCAATGGCCTCACTAGGTCCTCAAGTAGAATGTTGGCCCGGGTAGCAAACTCGAAGTCTAGGAAACTCTCGTCTGCCCCCGAGTCAATGAGTGCCTCCACCGTGGCCCGTTGGTCCACCCAGGCCAGGGTGACGCTCATCAGATGGCCAGGTGGTGCACGGCTCTGGGAACGAGAAAAACGGCTCACCAGGATCTCCCGGGGTCCCGGCGAGCCTGGTCTTTTGGCCGGGTGGGGCAGTTGGCGATACGGTGTCCCTCCTGACCGCAGTAGAGGCAAAGGCCGGACCTGAACCTCGCCTCCCGTTCAGCTTGGCTCAGATGAGAACGTCCCAGCTGCATGGGTTCCTCCTCGGGTACCGAACGGGAGGGAAAAAAACCACCAGTCGTGTTGGGAGCAGGGCGACCAGCAGTACCGTCACGAGTACGGGGGGTCCGGAGTACCTCTGGAGGTCCCTGTCGGGTTCTCTCACGTCTTCTCTCCTGGAGGCGTCCGTCGATGCGAATGGCGAGGCTGAACAGGTCCTCGAGGGACTCAGGTTCCTCACGGGTCGCGAGCTGGTCCCTGACTGCGTCGTTGAGCCCCCTCATGAAGGTAAGACGAAGTGCTTGGTCGTTCCAACCGCTCTCCGTAGCCGCCAGTCTGAACTCCAGCACGTAGTCGGTGACCCCGCCGCTGCCCTGCCGGAAGGTACCCAACCGGGCTCCAGGGTCCAGACCACGGGCTGGATGGTGGAAAACCCTGCGGAGCGCAGCCACGAAGTCTGGGTAGGAGAAACAGAAGTCTGCCTCCATTGCCCAGGAGGCAGTGACCCACTGGGCTGCCCGGCCTGAGAGCAAGTTAGTCATGTAGGCCACTTGGGCTCCCCTTGAAGTGAAACGACTGGGTTGATGACGAAAAACCAACTCACATTGCATGATGAATGTGGCACAATCCTCAAAGTTACCGTCGAACAGCCGTGGTTCGGAGAGACGGGGCTCCCGAGGTGCGGGATCGGGAGGCGCGGGGCCTGCCAGGGCTGCGGGTGATGCTCCGGCCAAGGCTCCTGAAGGAAGTGGGGTTACAAGCAAGGTGTTAACGGTGTCACTCAGCGTGTGTAAGTGGAGGAGAATACTTGACTGCTGGCTAGCCAGAGCGCCCAGGGACCCCTGAATAGGCAGGACCTGCTCTCGGAGTTCCTGTACAGCAGCCGCAGCCCTGTCTAGCTGTTGGCTGTGTTCCTTGGTTAACTCTATCTGGACTGCCAATGCTGTTCTGACTCTCTCTGTGTCGGCTGGGGTCGTCATGTTTGGATCGTAATGTTAGGGTTTGTAACCGACCCCAAGCGCAACGGCACAGAGAGAGTTGTTTCAGAGTTAGCCAAAAACAAGGGCGTGTTTATTCACAGATTGAATTAGGTGGAGAACAGAACAAACGGGGAATCTGGCATGTGAAGAATGTTTGCGGCTCTGCAGATTCTCCCAGAAGGTGATGGTGAAGGATTTGCCTGTGACGTCGGAGCCGCTCTGCAGATCCCCCCAGCATACACTCCAGGCGGAAGCGGAGAGAGAGAGAGAAGCGCACAATAGAACAGAGAGGTGACTGATCCAAACAATATATCCAAGTGACTTGATCTTCGGTGTGATACACACAGTTAGCAGTGTCCAGAGAAAAAACAATACGGTAATCCAACGTGTAAATCCAACAACAAAAAATAGGTGAGAACAGTATAACAAAAACGGGATCTCTTCGGTGTTTCACAAACGATTGATCCAAAAAATACTGTTTCCAAAAACTCACCAGAGCGCAACGCGTAAAGTGGGCAGATAAACGAGGCGTAGCTTCGTACGGGGAATCAGGTTCTCCAACAGGGATACTTCACGAGAGTCCTGGGGAGCAACAGACAGCGACGGGAAAGAAAGGCAGATGCAGGGAATATTCAAAACGATCCAACATCGGTATTAGGGAGATCAGGGTATTTAAAGCCACGGGGCGCTAAATGACAAGCTGTGACAGCTGCGGGATGAAATTGATCATTGCTCCAGAAGCGTGTGGTGGGGAGAGCACCAATCAACACGGCATCTTACAGGAAAGAAGTGTGAGGCGCGGAATGCAATTAATTAACAAAATACCTTAAAGGAAACGGAGCGAGTGGGTGGGGAGCGGACAAAACCTCACAACCCTAACCTTAACCTTAATGCTATAACTGTTATAACTGTTAGGCGAACTAACCTTAACTCTAACTATAATCATACTTAGATAGTGTTGAGAGTCCTCGCCCGCGACTGTAATGATTGTTGGTTCAACTCCTGATTGCAGCGTTTGTTTTGGACTATTGCCGGTAACAATATGTGAATATATTACTTATGGCGGTAACATACCATACATTATGTACCTTTTTTTCTCCTCTGGTTGATTAGTACTTTATTAGCGTTTTTCTGATGAGACAGTGTTGGAAACTCCTATGTGGTTGAGTCTAGATCTCCTTATTCCAGAAAATTGGAACTCTTTGAGGGCTCATTAAATGCTTGACATGGTCTATTCATTGGATCCTCACCTACTGACCTGGAGGCCCGCCTGACCTTCATTCTGGACAGGTGTGTTCAAGTAGCTTGTAAACGCGACAAAGGAACAAAGCGTCAGGCATCACCAGCATGCTGTGTGCGGACACATCGTTTCCTCGTCTCAAATTGAGTGAATTGGTCAATGTTCGTGGTGGGCAGGCTTGAGGCCACGGTGGTTTGGCATAGAGGAAGTCGCGAGAAACAAGAGAAACTCTATGACATGGGCACCGACCACAAACAGCTAGACACCTATATCCTCTGAGAGAGAGAGAGAGAGAGAGAGAGAGAGAGAGAGAGAGAGAGAGAGAGAGAGAGAGAGAGAGAGAGAGAGAGAGAGAGAGAGAGAGAGAGAGAGAGAGAGACTCAATCTGACAATCTACAAAACTGAGCTTCGTCCATCAGAGAGACCAGACTGAATAAAGAACAGAGATACAGACAGGTATTTACAAAGAGAGAGGGAGATAAAGAAGATGTATCTATATCCCTTGGTCTTGTTGGCTGCTCTGCACTGCTCCGCTCAAGGTAAGAACACCACAGAATTACATTGAATATACCGGGTGACAATGGATTTTCCTCTGTGATGAACAAGTTGTGCCACTGTGATTAAAGTAACAATGCTTAGGCAGCTCCTTAGACAATGTTGCCCATCAGAGTTGCCCCCCCCCCCCCAAAAAAGGTTGCTGTGTGTTCTGGGAATCACGTCCACCTTTGGAACCACTGCTAATTCAAAACCTGCGGTTCTTTTAAGCCACCGACACGCTAAAGTCTCCTATTTAGCCTGGGTTACACTGCAGGGGCTTTGGAAGGCTTTGGTAACACATCATAACCATAACGTTTCATAACAATTTCCTAAGAAAGAGTTGGGAGCCCTCTTCTTTTTAAGTGTGGCTGGTTAAAGCTGCATTGTGTAATTTTGGGAAGATGAATGACTCATCGAACAGTCATATCGTAGATTCGTACAATTACTCTTGTGTCATTCTCAATCAAAACACTTAAAATAACCACTTAAAATAACTGATTCCATTCACAATCCACTGTAATTGTGGAAAATGCCAAGCATTGTATGTGCATTTCAATTGTACAGAACTTTTGATAAAATGTAAATGTAATGTTGTGGTTATTGTTTGAATAGATCAAAGCACTAAAGACAATTAGAACTTGATGCCGGGTTCGCTGTCTTTTGGATGAAATGTTAGCATGACATGATATTGAACGACACAATGGTGCATTTCTTCCATAGAAAATACAATGTCACGGGTGGAGATAGAGATAGGACAGTCAGGTGAACTAAAAGTCGGTGCTAACACTAGTATGTAAAGTAGGTCAGTGGTTCTCAACCTTTTTTGTCTTATACCTGTATCACTGTACATATAAATACTACAACCCTGTACATACATCTGATTAGCACTACTACAGTGATACAGGTACACGGCCATGTCCATGTTCCATAACACCCCCATAACCCCCTACACCCAATGGGATTTTTGGCTCTAAATTTGTTGGGTCAATGAAGCCTGTCAGTGTTGTGTGTCAAATGAAGACTTCTAACAACGGGACCCATTACAATCTTCATTATTTTTTTGTTTTCTTTCCTGGATTCAGAATTTTACTCATTATACTTTTTAATACCAAGTGTCTATATTAAATAAAAAGTTAACCTTTTCTTTGTTAAAAAGTTACACTTTCCTTGACATTCCCCAGCGCTCTCTCTGAACGCCCCCCCTGAATGCCCCCCGACGCCCCCCTGAACACCCCTGACGCTCTCTGAACGCCCACCCTGAACGCCCCTCACAGCCCCTGACTCTCTCTGAACGCCCCTCACAGCCCCCCACCACCCCCTGACTGACGCCCCCCTGAACACCCCCCGACGCTATTTGAACACCCCTCACAGCCCCCCACCGCCCCCTGATGCCCCCCTGAACACCCCTGATGCTCTTTGAACGCCCCTCACAGCCCCCCACCGCCCCCTGACGCCCCCTGAACACCCCCTGACGCTCTCTGAACGCCCACCCTGAACGCCTCCCCGATGCTCTCTGAACGACCCTCACAGCCCCCCACCGCCCCCCCCCCCCCCCCCCCCCCCGACGCTCTCTGAACGCCCCCCGACACTCTCTGTACGCCCGCCGATGCTCTCTGAACGCCCCCACGACACTCTCAGAGCGCCCCCCGAGACACCCCAACGCCCCCCAGCATTGACAACCCCTAGTGTGGGTGAAAGGGATGGCGTTCTTGGGGCGTTCTTCACATCAAGGTGAAACACCCCTTCATCATCAGTGTCCTCAGTGACTCTCCTGGGCACTGATCTTTAAAGGGAAATGCCACCCATTTGAATAATTCACATTATGTTCTTCCCGAACCCCAGGGCATTTCAGGACAGGTCGGTGTCACTGGGATGTCATTGGTATCTTGCGTGTGCTTTGGTGGATTTTTGGTTGGTCTTCATCGTTGGGCTCCCTCGGTTCGCTGGCTGGTTTTGGGGTTCCTTGTGTGGGGGGCTTGCTGTGGCTTCTGCTGTGTTCCGGGGTGTCCCGGTGTCTCCTCGGACCGTCCCGATCCTGCATGTCTTCTCGTTTGGCCGCTGTTGTGTCTGTCTGCTTGAGTGTGTGGAGTCGTGTCTCCTTTGGCGTGGCTGCGGGTCCTCGGGCGCGTGGCCTGTCATTCCTCTGTGGAGTTTGGGGGTGGGGGCGTGGTGTTCGCAGGTTTTCCTCGTGGTGGCGCGGGCCGGGCCAGGGTAGATGGAGCGGCCCGCGGGGTTGGCATTCCCATCGCCGTGCATGGCTGTGCACGTTTACATTGCACTACTTTTATTGTCTTTTATACCTATTCTTATGTCTGAAATGTATGCAATTCTTTTATTTTGTCAATTTGTGTGCTGATTTTATGTTCATTTTTATGCCTTTTATACAATGTGTGTGTGAGCTCTTATACCCCAAATTAGGTTTTGATTCTAACATTGCTAGAAGGTCTGAACCAAAATGTAAAAACCTAATTTGGGTGTAAGAGCTCACACAAACAAGTCAGAGCCCCGTTCATTATGTATGGGCCCCAGATGTTCATTATGTATGGGCCCCAGATGTTTACATCCCAGTGACATCTGGAGCGTTCTCTCTCTAATGTCCTGCTTCAGGAGAGAGTGGTGCGCGTCCACAAATACTGACCGAACTGTCCCGGGGCACAGGAAGAACATACATGAATTATTAAAATGAGCGGCATTCCCCTTTAAATTTGTCAGGGATGGTAACAATTAGTTGAAAAAATATGTTGCTTGAGTACAAAATAAAACTATGTTTGGATGTTAGAGGATTTGAGGGGTAAATGTGGGCGTGTCGCGGAGGGGTAAATGTGGGCATGTCGTTGAGGGGTAAATGTGGGCGTGTCATTGAGGGGTAAATGTGGACGTGTCATTGAGGTGTAAATGTGGGCATTTCGTTGAGGGGTAAATGTGGGCGTTTCGTTGAGGGGTAAATGTGGGCGTGTCATTGAGGGGTAAATTTGGGCATGTCATTGAGGGCTAAATGTGCGCGTGTTATTGAGGCGTAAATGTGGGCGTGTCATTGAGGGGTAAATGTGGGCGTGTCATTGAGGGGTAAATGTGGGCGTATCGTTGAGGGGTAAATGTGGGCATGTCGTTGAGGGGTAAATGTGGGCGTGTCATTGAGGGGTAAATGTGGGCGTGTCATTGATGGGTAAATGTGGGCGTGTCATTGAGGGGTAAATGTGGGCATGTCATTGAGGGGTAAATGTGGGCATGTCATTGAGGGGTAAATGTGTCCGTGTCATTGAGGGGTAAATGTGGGCGTGTCATTGAGGGGTAAATGTGGGCGTGTCATTGAGGGGTAAATGTGGGCGTATCGTTGAGGGGTAAATGTGGGCATGTCGTTGAGGGGTAAATGTGGGTGTGTCATTGAGGGGTAAATGTGGGCGTGTCATTGAGGGGTAAATGTGGGCGTGTTGTTGAGGGGTAAGACATTTTTATAAAGAACGCAAACCTATCTTCTCATACAGAGCATCCCACCAATGGAACTCAATTCCTCAAACAATTAGAGTGTCCACAGCATACCATTCATTCAAGTGCAGGGTTAGGGAATGGCTCATTGAAAACCGGAACTGTCAACACTGAGGTGTCTATATGTGTATATGTGTGTGTGGATATGGTGCGTCTGTCTATGTCTGGGTCTCTTAATATGTCATGATGTGCTCTGTCCTTGTGTCCATGACTGTATTGTGACCTGTATCCCTACTATGTCTATTTGCTTTTGTTGTGTTTTTATTCTAATGTATTTATCTTGATTTTATTCTGTTTTTATTGCTAACCCTTTTTTTACACAGGATTTTAGCCTGTACCTTCTGGCAGGGGGACTGCCAATGGAAATGAGCCTTTTGGCTAAAATTGGGTGCATTTACATTTGTAAAATTTGTATTAACAAATAAAGTAACAAATAAAGTAAACCTAACCTAACCTAACCTATCTGCAGGTAAAAAGAAAAGGTGTGAAAACCAAATACTATGTTAGTATCACCAACATGTTTCAGTTTAAATATGTATTGGACTATGTTAGTATCAGCTACATATTTCATAATTTGCCTTCATCAGGACAGACACAGGACAGACTCAGACTCACAAAACATAAGAACATAAATAAGCTTCATAGACACCTGTGTGAAATCAACATGCAGCAGTGCACCAAGTAGAGTAGTACTTTCTATGATGAATCTGTTAGATTGTGGTGGAATTCTCAAGGTGCTTCTCTGGTTCAATGATCTGGTATTAGATTATATTAAATTATATTATATTAGATTCAAATGTATTGTCCTCATACAGCACAAGCACAGTACAATGAAAATAAGTTTGTCATCCAACCAGAGTGCAGAGTAACAGCAAAGTGCAACAGCAATATACAATGTACAAGTGATAAAACTGGGTGTAAAATATATAAATGAGTACTAATGAGTAATAGTGCTAATCAGATGTATACAGGCAGGGGCGGACTGGCAACAAAAAGCAGCCCAGGAATTTGTGGTCAAGCGGCCCCCATTTGTCCGAAATAATAATATAGAATCAACTAATCATAAAATAACAAATCACAATCCGCTAATTTACCTATGTGTAAAGTTAATATGCAATGTATTCAAATGTTTTTCTTTCATATTTTTGTGCATACAGAACATATCTATGCTCCAATTACTTTTAATCTATGTTGTGCAGACTTCCGATATGCCGTTAGAGGGTACAGACGCATAGAAAACCGAACTCCCGGGCTAAATATAATTCTTCCACTTTAAGAATTCAATGAACACATATATTTAAGTCAAAAGGTAGATGAGTGGAAGAAGGAAAGGGAAGGACTAAAAAATAAGGGAAAAAAACTTTTAATAACTTGAAAAACTAGACCACAGAGGAGTCCGACATCGAAGCTAACGCTGTCGCTAGCTTAAACGAAGTGCGGCAAGCTGACAACGTGCCAACAAGTCAGGAGAAGAACATGGAACACGTGAGCATAATTGAAGCGATAAAATAACTAAAAGCCGAATTAAAAAGCTAAATCAAGATAGACAGTGACGGAAGGAGACAAGAGGTAAATCAGCTGGGCCAAGAAATAAAACTTAAACTTGATGACATTGTGGCGTAAATTCAGAGCCTGAACGAGAGAATGGAAGAGACAGGGAGCCGAGTGGAGAGAATGGAGGACTGGACAACAACAACGGAGCTATCCGAAGCGCTCAGCAAACCTCCGGAAGGCGCAACGCCGCGGCACATTATCATCAACTTCCAGGAATATACAACCAAAGAGCCGGTGCTGAGAGAAGCATGGATGAAGCGATAGACACAGATGGCTTGGCCCCCATAGATAGAGTCTGGGCCCCCATAGTCAACAACACCTGAGGGGGTCTCTCAAAAAAAGATTTGAATATTTTTTTATTTAAATTTTTTTTTATTATCTTTTCCCCCCTTCTTTTTCCGTTTTTCTCCCATCCCAATGTTAGTCGTTATGCCAATTCCCACTCCCCTTCCTGGTCGTTGCGCACTCTACCCCCTACCATCGGCCTGGGAGGGCCAGAGACTATCTATCACATGCTTCCTCCGACACATGTGTACAGGGGCGTATCTAGACCAAGCACTGTAATGGGGCACAGGGGGGCACTTAGGGACGCCAAGCGGGCGTAATTTTTTTTGCCGGTTTACATTTTTTTTTAACTTTATTTCGGTTTTAGGCTTAGGGTTAGGTTAGATGCATCCGTCTGTATGGAGAATGGGACGGGTTTGTCTGATGTTAAGGCCTTGAGAACATCACCCACTGCCTTTGGAGCAAGGATGTCTTTGACCAGAGCCGCTGCCTTTGTTCTTCCTAAAGTCATTTTCTGAGCGCGAAGGAAGACCCAGACCCACTGAAGGGACTGGATCCCCTGGAAAAAGGGGGCCCGGAGAGGTCAATGATGCCAGGTATCAAGACCCCACCAGGCGGTCACTTAGTGACACCGCCCCCCATCGATACGTTCCCGTTTTATACCGTGGTAAATATAAGTGTTATTTCGGAATGATCGGGGCTAATTCCTGGGAGGCTATTTATAAGCCGCAACGTGTATTATACCAAATCCATTGGCGTTTTGTCCCTACACACGCTACAATTAAAAAAAAAATCATATGTTTCATCATGAATGCATGAAAGGGGGGCGGGGGGGCGTTTCTGATTAATTGATTGCCAATAATGGCATTCGTTATTACCACAACATACGCTGATCAGGGAGATGGCTATGAAAAAAATGCACGATCAAGCTGAAATTTACGTCAAATTGTTCTTACCTGTGGCCGGTGGGATTCCAAAAAGAATATTCCAATTATTAGATTGTATGTCCATTTGGTCGACGACATAACCCACCACAGCATAATGAATCGGGGGTCCCGAAAACGATTCAATGCGATCAGGTGAAGCCCTAGGTTCAGGTTAGTAGAAAAGAGCGTCCAGAGCGTTTTCAGTTTGGCACCCGGTCTGGAACAGGGTTTACTGCATTCTCGATACAGTGCTACTAGCAGGATCTGGCCAGTACTGCACCTTCTGAGTCCCAATATGCCTTTTCCAGGGAAAATACAGCTCCCTGACATTGAATAGGGTATTAAAATCGAATAAAAGGGAAAACGATCTAAAAACGTATATATATATATATATATATATATATATATATATATATATATATATATATATATATATATATATATATATATATATATATATATATATATATATATATATATATATATATATATATATATATATATATATATATATATATATATATATATATATATATACACACAACACATATATATATGTGTGTACAACACACACCCAGCCACACACAGCACACACACAGCACACACACAGCACACACACAGCACGCACACAACATTTACATTTACATTAAGTCATTTAGCTGACGCTTTTATCCAAAGCAACTTACATGTTCTGTACGACAAGTCATCAGGAAGGGCACAACTCTATCAGCTGAGTAACAATGTTCATCAAAGTGTTGAGTGCTACAGTGTAGGTTAGTAATACTTAGTATATAAGTGCATGACAGTAAGGTTAGTTAGGGTTATATTATTATAATTTTTTCATTTCAGATAATGGTTGAAGAAGTGCGTCTTTAGTCGACGGTGAAAGATTGGACGGGTTTCGGCTGTCCTAACTGGGGTGGGCAGTTCGTTCCACCATTGTGGGGCAAGGACTGAGAATAGGCGGCTTCTCCTTGATGACCCTCCCGGAGCTCAGATAGGAGTGGGTCTGAGATGGCCAGAAGATGCAGAGCGTAGGCGTCTTGAGGGTGTGTAGTTAGAGACCATTGACCGGAGATAGACGGGAGCGGTTCCCTTTGCCGCACGGTATGCCAGGTCGAAGGCCTTGAAGTGGATTCATGCAGCAATGGAGAGCCAGTGCAGGTCCCTAAGAAGTGGGGTGACATGGGCTGACTTCGGTAGGTTTGAGATCAGGCGGGCCGCTGCGTTCACACAACTAGAGGAAGTAGAAGTGAGAGCAGAGAGGGGGAAGTGGGAGATGTGGAAAAGGTGTTTCCTGGTTGAGACCCTCCTGTTACACACTCTCTCTCACTCACACACACACACACACACACACACACACACACACACACACACACACACACACACACACACACACACACACACACACACACACACACACACACACACACACACACACACACACACACACACATGCACACACACACACACACACACACACACACACACACACACACACACACACACACACACACACACACACACACACACACACACACACACACACACACACACACACACACACACACACACACACACACACACACACACTGCATTTAAATAGTTTAAATAGTTTTTTTCATTTAGTTTAATTTGTCGCTTTGATCGTTAGCTTTTGTTGTTATTCGTGCTAATAAATAAATGTAAAACATAAAACATGTGGGTGTGAGAACTCTTGATGGCTTCAAGAGCAGCAGATGTTTACCAGAGTTAAGTTCCATATCCAGATAAATCACTCACATCACACATTTGAGGTAAATTAAAGGTATAATCTGTAATGTCATCAAACAGCGACCTTTAGGTGCTTTGCTTACAGTTTTTGTTTTTGTCTGATTAGTCCAGAGGTCGATGGCATTACAGAATATACATTGTATTCTTCAAATGGGTGGCATTCCCCTGGGGCAGAATATGGAGAATGGGTTTTACTTAGTCTTTGTATGGATTTGGCTTCAGTCTGAAGTGTTATTTAGGTGCTGGGGGAATTACTCTACACAGATCCTCTTTGCTGTTTAGACTAAGTCTTCAGATTAACAAGCAAAAATAAACAGTTCAGAATTATTGCAGTTTGTGATGTCATAGGAGAATGAATTAGCTTTAATTAATCGATTGTTGTGTTTCATGGAGCCAGGAACACTGCCTAATGTACTGCCAAGTCTGTAGATAATGGGTGTGAGGTAGCCTGACAGGGAAGGAATTCATTAATGAAAGAGTAGGTGTGTTGCTACACCCACCAAGCAGTGTGTTTAATACAAGAGAAGAAAGAGGTGGTGGAAAATAATGAATTCAAATTTGTTTCTTTGCTAAAGAAAACAAATATGTTCCACAGATTCAAGAAGTCATATAAAAAGTGTTGAGAAGATGCATAATATGTCTTTAAAGGTAGAGTCTGTCATGTCGTCAAACAGCAACCTCTAGGCAAAAGATGGCAACATGGTACTGCACTTTGTTTATGGTTTTTGTTTTTGTCTGTGTTGAATCTAGAGGTTGTATGTACTGTATGGTTGTAACTAACTGTAACTGTCCTCTACTGCTCCCATGACTGCATATATATCTGTGTCCACTGGAGGGCGCTATAGGCGGAGCTTCCACTGTCTACGCCAGGTTGGGAGTATATAAGCCTTGGTTCCCTCCTTCTCTTTCTTCTCCCCACATCTGCCTCTCCCGGAGAGGAGATCACGTGAGCTGCTGTGTTATGAATCAATATGAATGAATAAACCGCTGCCAGCAGAGCAAGGCCAAAGATGGAAATCATGCCTCTTGTACATATTATTCTCGCCCCATAGCCAATTCTGTTAACAGTCTGATGTGTGGATTGGATTTCAGTGGGGATAGGGGGGGGGGGGGGGTGCTACTGCTGGCCACACCTCAGGCTCAAGAGAGGTCTGGAGAAATTCACAATATAATAATTTACTAAACTTATGTCAGACCAAAACAAACAAGTGGGGCTATTTTGCCTAGAGGTCACTGTTCGACAACATTACAGATTGTACCTGACCCTTCAATTCAAAGAAAATGAAAAACCTCAACATGGCTTACATGTGACAGCAGGAATAGGCAACTGTGTTTTTGTATACTGTGTACTTGTGTCTTGTGATGTTTTCACCAACACAAATGTTGTAAAGGCACTTTTGATTCTGTAGGGACCATACATCCATTACATTCAGTATCACTTTTAAACTTGTTTTGAATGGAGAACATGTACAGTACTTTTATGCAAGTGCTAGCCTAGCATTTTCTACCTTTACACAAATAAAGGATTTGTGAAACCGCTACCCACACTCTCTTGCACACATTCACACACACAGCACACCCACTAACCACACTCACACCCACACACACCCACACCCACACACACACACACACACACACACACACACACACACACACACACACACACACACACACACACACACACACACACACACACACACACACACACACACACACACACACACACGCACACGCACACGCACACGCACGCACTCACTCACTCTCACACACACTCACACACATCCACACCCTGAACCCCTGGTCTAGGCCACGCAGGAGTACTTTCGCTTCCTTTTTTCCTCCCAGTAAACGGCCATAAATAAGGCAAAGACAGAAATGTCCTGATTGCTAAATGCTGGGGGAAGCTAATGGGTCAAACTGCCAGAAGGAGCTCCGTGGTGCTATAGCATATGTAACTCTTTCACTACCACACTACGAAATTGTTAACCTTATGTAGTGTAGTAGTGAAAGGGTTAACCTTATGTAGTGTAGTAGTGAAAGGATTAACCTTATGTAGTGTAGTAGTGAAAGGGTTAACCTTCTGTAGTGTGGTGGTGAAAGGGTTAACCTTCTGTAGTGTGGTAGTGAAAGGGTTAACCTTCTGTCATGTCGCAGTGAAATGGTTAACCTTCTGTAGTGTGGTAGTGAAAGGGTTACACGTATGTAGTGTGGCAGTGAAAGCATTAACCCTTTTGTAGTGAGTGGGAGTGAAATGGTTAACCCTTTTGTAGTGTGGTAATGAAAGGGTTAAGGAATGTTCTGGATGAAAGCATGCAATGCCCTCCTTTACCCTCGTCCGGTCCAGTGCTTTCATCCAACACGTCCCTAGACTCTCTCCCCTTTTGACACTGGACCACAACCAGATCTTTAGCTTAGCGGTTCACTTTATCTATTCGCCCTAAAAACTCTATTTGAGTGTTTGTGTCCTTGTTGTTAACCACCCCAGTCTTCCCCAAAACAAAGAACAGGGATCTGTGCATTAGAGTTCCAAAATGGACACTGAATCACCATCAAACTGATTTCTAGCTTTAACCCTTTGAGTGACAGCGACGACATATCTCGTTTTATCAGCCCCCCCGGTGAGTGCCGACGATGACAAATGTCGTTTTATTTTTTTATTAACGATCTGAATTTATATTTCATCAACCGAGTCTCCCGTTGGTACAGCAGACCCTCCAGGAGCTCAGATGGGAAAAAGCGCCCCCTATCGTCTATCCCTGTGTAACTGCAGGTCAGTCGATTAGACTGACCTGGGATCTGTAGATCTGTAGAGGTGGAGCCAACTGGCTCCATTGTGCTGGCGAGCGGTCTGATCAAGAGGGATCTGATCGCGAGACGGAAAGCAGCGTGGAATATATATTTACAGCAGCCAATAATCAATCAATAAGCGTGATCGATATTTGGAATGGCGATCAGGAATTGGAATAATCTTTTTGGAGAACATCTGATCTAAGGTAAGGAGTCTATGTTACCAGTCTTGGGGTAATCGGAGCTGTATTCACTGAGATAACAGCGTGTCCCCTATGTGTGTATGTGTGTGTGTGGCTGTGTGTGATCTTGAGGAAACGAGAGAATAGATTTCTCAGCTTGCGTCTATAGCGTGCATAAGTACACATATACTATTGATAATCTAGCGTTTATTTGAAAACGATTCATAAATAGGCCGACAAATGACAACGTGTCTAGTGTATTCGAGAATATTCCAATAAATGCCGTTTATGGGGAAATGTTTCAATTTTCCCCAAAATTTCCAGAGAACGATAGCTTTTTGAAATGCTATAAAAAGGATATGAACCGATTAAAAAACAATCCGTTTCGACAATGTTGACTGCAAACAAGTCATTGATAAGCGACGGGCAGATTAGACACATAGCCATAATTTAAAACATAGATTAGGCGTTTTTAACGCTAACATTGAAGTGGGTGGTGGCATTCAATGGGGTAAATCAACATTAATCAAAGGCACTGAAAGTGTTGAGAGAGTGTTGCATGGTCACAAATACTGACTGAACAGTCCTTGGGCACAGGAATATGGGGGTATGGGTGGGATTCCCATTTAACCATGCACAAAAGTTAAAGGAACACGCCAACATTATGGGAAATCCGCTTACTGTCTTCTCCGGAGTGAGACAAGAAGATAGATACCAGTTTCCTCTCTGTGGGTTCAGTAGAAAGATATGAGGCTGCATGTTAGCCTAGCTTAGCACAATGAATGGAAGCGGGCAGTACCGGTTAGCCTAGGCGTTGGCCAACTAACACCTCTCTGAGAGTTTAGGCTAGGCTACTGGTACTGTCCACTTCCATGCATTGTGCTAAGCTAGGCTAATCACAGATTGGGCCTTTAAAAGATTTCTTTGTTTGTTTGTTAGAATTTTAGATGCCATCAAACAGCTCTTTTGTCTAGAGGTCGCGGTTTGACAGAATTACAGATTCTACCTTTAACGTCCACCGAATATTGCAAAAGTTTTTCACATCACAGATTTAAGTAAGTCCATGGTGGAATTTGAGATTTGTTTTCACCCGGGAATCGTATGACAGTGCGGGACGTCTCAGAACACACGTCGTCGGTTCTTGTCATGGATGGACTATGGCAGCAGACAACCACACCGGGTTCCACTCGGGTACCTAGTAAACCTTGACCCCTGAGTGTAAGTTCCTCGTTTGTCTTTCGTCCTTCCACCCTTTCTTTTTCTGCTGTCACATGAAATCCTTGTATGTCCGAACAAAATTCTGGCTTTTTTTCATTTTCCTCTGAATGTTTGCCCTGGTCCTTCACGGCTTGAGAATGTCTGGTGATTATAGTAGCCACAGAAACAGTCAAAAACAACATGTAATTTTTACTGTCAATTAAAAGGGCACTTCACCCAAAAACTAAGCGGATTTATTTTGCACAAAATCTCACACACATCCAACAGTTTTGCGCATGTTAATTTAGTTTGACAGACTCAGTTATTGAGAGTAAATGAGTTTGAATATGGCCACCATTACAGCTCAATCAAATGATAAGGTTGCAGTCCCTATAAGACAAGGTATTGATGTTTTTTCATCTAGATAATTTCATGGTGCTGTAATTAACATAACATACAGATTCAATGTCCCCAATAGGGGTCATATTCAAACTAATTTACTCTCAATAACTGTTGAACTAAATTGTTTTACATGTGTGTAAAATTTGAGAGATTATGTGCAAAATAAATACATTTCTATTTCTGTTGGTTACTGGGCTTTCAAACCAGGCACGTAGCAAGATCACATACCTGCCAACATTATGTTGAACCCCCCACCCACCAATTATTATTATTCCTTTTTTACATAGGTCTACCCAAAATAATGAATAAAAACAAGTACAATGGCTTTTAATTAGGGATGCTTGATATTGGCTTTTTTACCGATACCGATATACCAATATTGTCCAACTCTTAATTTCCGATACCGATATCAACCGATATCGATATATGCAGGGTTTCCCCCCCCCCCCCCCCCCCCCCCCAAAAACGGAATTATTTAGGGTAATTAACACTACATATCTCTTGGTGTGGAATTAACACAACATTATGCATACTTTTGACAATAAATTAAATCAGAATTTGTTCTTACTTGCTTGCCTGGGTAAATAAAGGTTATAGAAATGTTTAAAAAAAATAATGAAAACCGATACCGATATTTTCCAATATCAAATTTGAATGCCGATATCGGCCGATAATATCGGTAGGCCGATAATATCGGACATCCCTACTTTTAATAAATCTTAAGCACATATAGCTCGTAAAACACAAATATGCAATAATAGAAATATGACTTGTGACAAATCATCTCACTTAATATGTCAACTAACTCAATCAGCATCACAACTGTGACTCAACTGTACGTATTAGGAGAGGAGAGAGAGAGAGAGAGAGAGAGAGAGAGAGAGAGAGAGAGAGAGAGAGAGAGACAGGAAATATTCCACACCAGATGGAAAGAAATTTGCAGGAATATTTCTTTCCTTCTGGGAGCTTTTGTCCTTTTCCATCATGCGCACACAGTCACTGAGGAGATTCACCTCCACCTTGTGTCGTCAGGTTGCTCAGTGTAGTATATGAAAGGATAGATGGTCTTTCCACATCTGACAATACACATCTCCCATAGAAAGACTATGCAACTCAATAGAGTCCTTGCACTGAACGTTTGTGTAGTTCTCGTTCTTCCAGTATGGCTGCCTGTAACCATTGGTAACCGATTTTTCTGCAGTGGTAGAGCAGGTAAAACACCTGAACAACATGATATTACTGTTCCACTGTGGCTCGTTTACAAGATCCAGTAATAAGACAACATATTATTGTGTTTTTGTTGATATATTTCTCATATATCAACACACAGCGACCATTGTCTCTTCCATTGCCATGTACAAACAGTGGTTGCTATGTTAAAACATTAAAACATTCTGTGCAAGCCCTCTATTGAAAACCTTTATTACATGGCGTTTTCACATTCGCCGAAATGCTTGATTGTGATTGGTCAATAGCCCCTGACAGCGGTGAATAATTTTTCGATAACTGAGCGCTGCCATGGGCAACGCGCAATAATCACCGGTGATTATTGCTTTTCGCAGCTGGAGCAATCAAGCCCACTGACACACACTGCATCAGTGCAATCAGACACACCTGCCGGCTGCCGGCGATAATAATAATCTCTTTATTTGGGCTGACAGAGCCACAGAACAACTGTGTCTGCATTTGATCTTGTCTTGTCGATGGTGTAAAATGAATTAGGTATATTTGTTAGTAAGTTAGCCATGTAATAAGCGGGATAATGTATAGCTATACTCTGTCATTGTCGCAAAATAATTGACCTTCACTGACGTTTAGAACACCTCGGCGAGGCGCCTCGGTATTCTAAACTCTGTGTCGGTCAATTATTTTGCGACAATGACCTCGTAGCTATACATTATCCCTTACTTAGTGTGGAAGAAAAATGGAGGTTAACATGATAAATTACCAAGAAAGAGCACAGCAGGAGAGAGGGTCAAAAACAAGGGAGAAACCGGAGAAAAGCTGGAGTTTTGGCAGGTATGAGATCATTGTCTTCATGGCTGTGATATCCTTCCCAGCGTATCACCTCTCACAAGGTGCAGCACCCAAACTGCAAATTACAATAAAATAACCTTCACCAATGGCCTTGGTTGGGTGATGGCTGAGGTGGTGTGTACTGGGGTGGCTGGTTTGAAAGCCAAGCTAGCCAGTCACATACCTTTAGATTAACTGTCAGTGAAACAATTCAAAATTCCAACCCATGGAAACTCTTCCAGAGAAGCCTGGAGGTTGAGATCAAAGGTTTTCATCTGACAACAGCATTTGTTTGTTCTGACGTTCTTTAGACTGAACTATCAATTAATTCGATTAGAACCCAACAAACCTGATTGATTATGATGTCACTGTATTTTGTAATGATAAAGTTGTTCTTTTACACGTCTTTTGATCCGTTACTTCCCAACCACAGTGAAATGTACGGTACCCAAGCTTCCTTCTCAAGTTCATAAGCAAGCAAGCTGCTCATAATGTATTTTTGTAACTGCATCATTACACTAAATAATAGAGTTAGGGGGGTGTTATGGTGAAATGTATGTGATTTCTATATAATTACATTATACATATGACTTACCATATGGATTAATATGTTGTGTTAACATAACAAAACACTGGCAAAGTAGAATTAAGAAGCTAATAGGTATTTGTTACATTTGTAATAATCAATAAACTTTTTTTTAACAGAATAGATGCCTAGATGTAACAGAATAGATTCCTAGATGTAACAGAATAGATACCTAGATGTAACAGAATAGATGCCTAGATGTAACAGAATAGATGCCTACAGTAGATGTAACAGAATAGATACCTAGATGTAACAGAATATATGCCTAGATGTAACAGAATAGATGCCTAGATGTAACAGAATACATAAATGTACTATATCTTCTCCCCATCATATGTACTGTACTTTGTTCCTTCCCCACAAATGACCTATGACCTCCACCCACGGTCTTCCAGCAGACACTGATGCCATGGCGATGGGATCCAATCAGACTGAAGCACTGGATGACAATTCCCCACCGCCATGCCGCGTCTGCCCTCCAGTCATGGACATGCAGCCACTGATCCAAGATCATGTCCAGGAAGCAGAGGTAAATGGGGTGGTAAGGTTAGCAAACATAGTGAACAGATTAATTCCAATGCACTATGTACGGTATATTATATTTGTTTCAATGATATTGGGCAGGTCACTCCCCTCAGATTTCTTGACACACTCTTGTAACTTCTCGTGGAAGTGCTGTTCTGTTATCTGCCACCAGGAGGCGCAAAGCCTGACAGAATGTCATGAGGACAACCACAGCATGTTCAGAAATAGGTCTACAAAGGCATAGCATGCAATGACTTTTTTTTTTTTTTTTTATCAATTGACATTCATAACTTATAATGATGAAGTTAAGACAAGCTTTCTCTAGGCTTTTGAAAATGTAGGAGCAGCCGAGATAAATCACTGGTCAAAGCACAACTTTCCAAAAATGGTTACTAATATTTTCAAACATACAAGATCATCATTAAATATAATTTCACAAACCCTACATTTCCACATCCCAAAAATGTATGAATCTCTAAGTAGATGATATTAATTAGACATAAAACCTGTATATGATGATAATAATATAATAATTATAATTATATAGTAATTGGTTAGAACAGTGGTTCCTTTTTTTATGGCCAGTGTCTTCCATCATTTAAAATATAGGTTCTGTATCTCCAAAAAGTTCACAAACACATTAAAACCTGAACCTGAATTGTACAAATAACACATTAATAAAGGTGGCATGTTATCAGTTTGGCTATTAAGTCTATTATAACTATAATTGCTGCCAGGTGCAGGTATCATTGGTGACAAATCAGGTAGATAAGGGAGAGGGTATTCCATCCAATAATATCTTTAGAGGGGGATGGGGGACAGGGGACGGGGGGCAGGGAGGGGGTACAGACCTAGGGAGTAAGGTTGTAGGCACCTAATGAAGATCAAAACCATTAAGTTTTACAGCAAAACCGTATTGTCTAGGTTCATCATCTTTGACAGAGATATAGATTATTTAATTCTTATACTGTTACAACCGACAATTATTTAATCTTTACTTGTTTCATGGTAACTACTACAGTACCCATGCCTCAGCATGCCTCACCAATCTTCGATCGATCACAAGAGCACGACTCTGACATGGCATCCCTTCACATTCTCATTGGTTATCGCGGCCTTCGCCACCTTTTTTATTTTATTTTAGACATCAATAAAACATTAAAAACACAACTATGGCTTTTTAAAAAACAAACGAGTCAGGTAATCATGAGTATATAATTCCAAGTGTGTATTATGTCAGTTGTTGACTGTTTTGAATAGAATAGAATAGAATAGAATAGAATAGAATAGAATATAATAAAATAGAATAGAATAGAATAGAGAATAGAATAGAATAGAATAGAATAGAATAGAATAGAATAGAATAGAATAGAATAGAATAGAATAGAATAGAATAGAATAGAATAGAATAGAATAGAATAGAATAGAAATCCTTTATTTATCCTGAGGGAAATTCTGCATTACAGATCGCTCACAGTAAACAGTAAACATTTAGGTAGTCAAAAACAAAAGTCACGAATAAGAATGAAATAAGAATAGAGAATAAAGTACGGTCATTCTGGTATGTATATACATTCTAAAATATAAAATATACAGAAATATACAGTAAAATGTACAGTAATAAATGTAAGTGTAAGATTGTAAAGT
This sequence comes from Notolepis coatsorum, assembly GCF_963971535.1. Lineage (NCBI taxonomy): Eukaryota > Metazoa > Chordata > Actinopteri > Aulopiformes > Paralepididae > Notolepis > Notolepis coatsorum. Next base: position 34,482,366 of record NC_140183.1, read on the forward strand.
GTCGATTTAAAGGTCTTTAAAGATTATGCCAGAATGTACTGTCACCCTGTGCTCAGTGATGCAGTGAGGCACAGCGATGTGTTATAAAGTCTGATGGCTGTCGGAATTAAGGACTTCCTGTGCCGTTCAGTGTTACATCTTGGGAGTCTTAGTCTAACACTGAACGTGCTCCTTCTATCGGCCCAGTCTGTCCATGGACTCCCCCCACTTTCTCCATGGACTTCCTCCACTCATGAACAATATGCCATATTGTGGCCTAATTCAGTTGGTGCATCTCTGTTGTTTTGTTATTAATTTGTTCTCTGTTATTATCACTAATCTGCTGTCTGTGCATCTGTTGTCTGTGTTGTCTGTGATGTTCCCCTGCTTGGCCTAGTGTCTCCCCTGTCTGTGCTGGTATTGTGATCTAGTCCAGGGGTTCCCAAAGTGGGGGTCGCAAGCCGCCGTGGGGGGGTCGCCAGATGATTTTCCAAAAATAAAAATCCAAACAAATCCAAAAAAAAAAAAAAAAAAATATGCAGTCAGGCCACTCAACTTAGAAGCAGGCCAGGCCAGTGTTTCTAGTTGCAGCAGCGCAATATTTAGATAACCTAGGTGGGGAACAACCAGGAGATCACTGCAACTCACACAAGTTGGAGAACTATCTCTCTCTCTCTCTTGCTCTCACACACACACAAAGGGAGCCGCATGTGATTGGTGGAGGCGGGACACATGCTAGCCTGTAATAATCCCCCCCAGAAAAATCTACTTTGCATTTGATATATTGCAAATATATGCCATCACATACACTGGCATTTAAAGGGTTAGAATAATAAAATGTACATGTGGTGTTATGATCAGGGCTGAAGTTGAATAAAAGATTGTATTATTTTCAATCTGACATTACAAAAAAACAGAAAATCCATCAAAATCAGTGTTGTTGCTAATCATACATATGCTAGCCTGTTTTTTAACAATAATTTGTGATGCCATCACAAACACTGGCATTTAAAGGGTACAAATAAAAAAATGCAGGAAATGAAGTCTTTGTAACAAGAAATTTCCTGGTGGGGGACCCCCAGACCCCCTGCTTAAAAAGTGGCCTGACTGGGGCTATATTTTGCATTATATTTCTTGGCCTGAATGATTTCCCCAGTCCGGCCCTGGTTAAAAGCCTCCAATGCTTATTAGTGTGTGTGCGTTTGAACGTGTGCATGTTTCAACCATACATTTCCATTTATAAAAAAATTAAATAAAAATAAAAAATTACAATTATATATTTTTCTATAATTTTTTTATCTCCTATAATAGTGGGGGTCGCGGCTCTCTGACACCGTTATTTGGGGGTCGCAGCCTGAAGTCTAGTGTTGTTCTCAGGCCATGTCCTCACGTACATGGATCTTTTGCCAAACGGATATTCTCAGGCTCCGTTTAAAATAAAATCCCTGTCCACACCACAGTGTTTAAAAAAAAATCCCCATCCAGACACAAACACATAAACACATATGAATTGCTCCAACAAGCATGCGGGCCAGCAGGTGGCGATAAGCAATATCCCTAATACCATGGTGGTACGAGCGGTCAGGACGACAGAGAAATGATTGGTTCACCCAGCCCACTTCACCACTCCTAGCATTTCCATTGGCTATATTGACATACATACAGTAGATAATAAATAGATAGATATAGCGGTGGATTAGATGCAGTCCAGAGGAAACAACCAATCTAGATATGTCACGATTTAATGCTTTACTTCTGCGCACTGGGCGACGGAGAGATACAATGTCAATGTATTCAACGGATTCTGAAACTAAATATGGCGAGTCCTTATCACAAACTATATATATACTAATTACAACAAGACATTCATTAATTGCATTGTACTGTTCACGTGCTGTCGCATATATAAGTAAGGATAGTTTGAATGACATTTCAGCACCAGGCGCTGTCCATCTTATTGCCTCTGTGCGCTTCAAGGCTACGGGCGCCTATTGTATTGCCATGGATGGAACAACAGTCTGAGCATGTGTAGTGAGCTGTGGCGTCATCGTTTATCTAGACTATGCGTTTACAGTGGCTGCACGGATCCACTGAACGGATATTTTGGAAAATCTTCACTTTAAAATGCGTTTAAGAAAGTCTCCGTTTATGTCTCTGAAAACACCCTTTACGTGTGGATGAGAGGCCCAATCGTGGAATAAAATGTGCGTTTGGCAAAAGATCCATATACGTGAGGACATGGCCTCAGTGTGTGTATTTATATTTCGACCCAGTTATGTATTCTGTTTAGTCTGTTCCAACCCAGCTGTGTCTCGTTCCCAATCACCCTCTTGTCTCTAATTGTCTGTGTATTTAAGTGTGGTCTGCCCTGACTTCCCTGTCGCGTCATTATGCTGTCCACAGGCGTGAGTACTTCTCTGAAGCATTTGTTATCTCTCACACGGAGAGGATAATTGTGATTCCGCTGTCGGGATCGTGCTTGCCTTTATTGTATTTGTGTATTTCCATGTCGTTATTTGCCCTGCAAACATTCTCTCAGTTCAGATTAAGACTACCTTCTCGTGTTTTGGAGACTGTTGTTTCCCATTTCCTTTTCACTGTTTCAAAGTGTTTGTTTGTGTATTGACGTTTGCGGAGCTTGTTTCACAAATAAAGAAACTCTGTGATTGTGACAAAGCAGCCATCGTTTCCGCCTCCTCTGCTTGTCTGCACTTGGGTTCTACACACCTCCACCATCTCCATGCCTCACCGTAACAGGGGGGGGGGGTTGTCCATGATGGTGTGGAGCTTTGGTTTCCTACCATCGTCTGTCGTTTTGCATTAGATACACAGTCTTGTACCTGTGATTTCTTTCTTTGTTTTTCTCAAATGTAAAAACGCAGATCTCATCTATTTGTGGAACCATGGAACCATATAAACCCTGGACCTTGAGTAAGGTAAAAAACCATAGGCAAAAATGCATCCAGAACCAGGTGGGTTTTAAACTCACGTGACTCGACCAGGTCTATAGTGGGTGGATGATGGATCACACTTATCGGAACCAATGAGTGGTTGACATGGCGATTGGGTTCAAATGATCCTATTGAGTAGATTTTCAAAAGTGTAACCCATGTCCTTCAAACAAATCAACCTTTCAACCTGTTTGGGGCTGGTCATTTGTTTTTAAAGCCATAGCTTTCATGTTTTTAACCTTTTATTGATGTCTAAAATTAAAACAAAGATGGCGATGAATGCAACGATAACTGACGATAAACACTGTCTTTCCTTTTCTCCTTCCAGTGGAGGGGGGAGGTGGTGGGCCTCCTCTCTCAGCTAGTGGCAGGCCAGAAGGAAGTGGCCGGGGGCCAGTCAGAGGTGGCCAAGATGCTGGCAACGCTGGGAGCTCAGGTATAACTCACACATGTCATCACACTGTATCCAGATCATTCAGAACTAGTATGGCAACTTTTACAGAAATGACTAGGAGGGCTAAGGATAATACAAAAACAAAACAGATGACCATGACCAATGGCATACGCAACCAGCAATCAATATAGTTTTTCTGTCATGTTTTGGTAGTTACCTTTAGCTAATGTAGTCATTTTCAGTAAAGGAACTATTTCTCACTGGAGGTGTAGTTTGACAAACTGTCAACCTTTCAGAATAGAATCTTTCTTCCAGCAAGGCAGCAGGTAACCATTCCATGTGGGGCAAAGATACACAGCATACTCAAACCTACAACAAATAGACCAGATTTGTTTTTATTTTTCAAAGGCCATACTCTAAATCTGTAAAGACTCATCAAATCCCAAAAAAAACACATACCTTTGTTTTATTGAGATCTGCACAGCAGTAGTTTGTTTAAACTTCAGACGTATTATATAGACTTGGTCCTCAAAATTAATGGAAGTGAATGAGCCTGACCCCTGGGAGTGCCGGTGACAGTAGTGGTCGCTATAGCTTACTTGTACTGCTGAAACTTGTTCTAGTTCTAGTAAAGTGAAATATCCCTTTAACATTAGATTAGCAAGCTGAACGAGTACAAGCAAAATGACAACATTAACCTTAGCTAAAATGATAAAGCTAACATCTTGCAGCTAGCCAGCTAACTCAATAAATAATCCTGCTAGCTGCCATACCTATAGAAGGTCAAATGTTATGCCGTAATGTCATCAAATGGGAGCTCTGCCCACAATGCCGAGCAGGTTGGCTCCGCCCTCGGTGTGTGAGTGAATGTGAGGAACAGAAATGTTGAACCGCTTGGGGATAAAATAACTACAGTATATAAATGCACCATTTACCATTTTATTTACCATTTCTCCAGGGAACCCAGCAGATCACAGACCTCCAGAACGTGGCTCGCCACCAGAGTCTCCTCGTGGAGAACCACCAGGCCTTGCTGCTGCATATCTCTCGCATCGCTGCACAGCTACGGGACATGGCCAAAAAGCTCCCCAACTAATGATACACCAACAATAGGCATCGCTGTTAACCTGCTAGCCAAAATAGATTTTTCTATCCATCTGTCTTCTCTTCATCAACCAGATGGAGATTAATTACATTTTCTATTGTTAATAACCAGCAAGCCAATGACACTGTTAACCAGTTGACCAATGACCAATGACAATGTACTAATACTAACAAGATAACAAATGATGATCTTAGGTGATAATCTCTACTATACTAGCCAGCCAGAAACTGCAAAAGGAGGATGTGAAAGCTCTGTGACAAAGTAGGAAGCTGCTACTAACGGTTTCCTATTTTCCACTACTTCTAAACCCTGTGATACCTCTATAGCCTGCTGCACACATGTTCAAAACAGTTTAATCTCCCTAAAACCACGCAATCCACACTTCCCACACTGGGGTTGTGACACGTTTTCACTTTCAACCACCTCAGCAGTAATCTTAAACCTCAGCAATAGCTTGGAAACAGCTAATGGCCGTGTCTGAAATCTCAGTACCTATACTGTACACGATCAGACAGAAGCTACTAACCCTGCCCCACCCCTGTCATAGAAATAGATGAATAATTTTAGTGTCAACAACAGCAATACACAGCATTTGATTTGTGATAAAACAGACATAAATAAAGGGTTAAATCTACATACACTTGAAAGGCACATTGTCAGCATGAGGGTGTAAATTGACCTCTTCCAAGATTGTTTCGGTCACGTCTTCTATTGTAATCTAATAGTATAAATCCACTTCCTGAAAGTAACGATGCTAAGTATACTCAATAAAACCCGGATGACGGTAGACATCCCGTGATTTTAAGATTACTGAAAGATACCTACAGTAATGCCTACTCACCCATAGAAAGTTAAGAATACCGAACCTCCGAACTGAAAAGACTTTGGTTTCTTTCAAAGAACACTGTTAATCTGTACCAAAAGGCAGAAATTCCTTATTTTGTAAGATGTTGCTTTGCCAGTTAGAGTCTGTAATCTATTGTACTATAAATCCTATATTGATTCTTTAAATTGTGATTTTGTATTTGTGTTTTTTTTTTATAACATCAAAGAAACTTGAAATTGTGATAAACTGCTGCTTTCTTATCCTCTGTTCTCAAATAAAGACATGCTGACATAGCCAGTGAACATGTTTCAAGTGTTGTTATTGGAGACTCGCCTGGACTCTCTGAATATGACAAACCATCATTTGATGACTTGAGACATGACTGAGAGAATTCCTTAAGACTTGGACTTGACTAAAAGTATGTTCCAGTAACTTAAGACTTGTTTCATCAAATATTTCTATTTACTTTTATTTAAAGCGATAATGTGTCATTGTGGTGCTAGCTGCTGGCCATGACTGATACTAATCACAGTGTTTTCAATACATTTCCCATGAGTGTCTTTGCTCTGTAGCATCTGTGAGCATTCTTTTTTCATGCAGACTTTCGAGTTAATTCTTGGTGGTCGAGGTGACTGTATTTGTTTTCCATTGTTGCAAATGATACCCTGCATAATGTGCACGAAACAACTATCACGCTTCATTAGTTCTATGCATACGTCTGGCATCACGAGAAGGCTGACCAAGCTGGTCACACCAGACCAGTTTGAGGCCAGAGCAGCTAAAGTTAGCATTGTGTTGAAGCAGCAGTGATCTCAATGTGTTGTGTACACGCTCCAGAACGTGATTAATTCATATAAGAATTACACGTTATTGAAAAAGTGAATCCAAGGCACTTTTCCAAAAGAAAAAAGAAAAAGAAAAGCTTTAAAGGTGCTATAGATAACCTTGAGCCACTAGATGTCCCACTAGAGCATCAGCATGTCGGCATGTCTCAACTAGCAGCATGTTTATGCAACCAGGTGCACTCCATGTGGGGAAATGGGAAGTAGGGAGGGGATAAATGTACGCAACATGTAAACATTAATTTTGGATCCCCCAAAAACTTTTAAAATGAAAAATCTATAATTTATTTTATTTTGCACCTTTCTAATAGCTCGGAGTATTATTTTATTATTACATTTTATGATAACAATTTTTTTTTATAAAAAATACGATAAATAAAAATTGTATCTTTATCACCTTTAATATAAGGCTAGTTCATACCATTACATCCTGAAGGCCGTATGAGGCAGAAACATGTTGGCTTTTTTTTTTATTGTTCCATTATGAACTAGCATTATATTAAAGCATTTTAACTGTTGAGAGTATTGGATTGCATTAGATTTGCTGTCATATACAGCTTTACAGCACCAGCAATTGTTGGAGTCACTAATATCAAAAGATACCGGCTTCATTATATTTGAAAAGGTCCTTCCCCCTGTCCCTGCAAAGTAAGTCGGATGTAATTTACTGAACATGCCAACATTTTGGGAAATTAGCTTATCTTCTTCTACAGAGAGACAATAAGATAGATACCAGTTTCCTCTCTGTGCGTTCAGTAGAAAGCTATCTGGCTGCACGTTAGCCTAGCTTAGCACAATGAATGGAAGCGGACATGGCCGGTTAGCCTAGGCATTGTCCAACTAACACCTCTCCCTAAGGCTAACCGGCCATGTCCGCATCCATTCATTGTGCTAAGCTAGGCTTATATGTTGTACCACTGTATTGCACATCGTCGCGGGCAAGACCAGCCGCATTTCATTGTATACCTGTATGCCGTGACAATTAAAACTCTTGACTTGACTTGGGCTAACGTGCAGCCAGATAGCTTTCTACTGAATGCACAGAGAGGAAACTGGTATCTATCTTCTTGTCTCTCTCTGGAGAAGACGCTAAGCACATTTTCCCAAAATGTTGGCGTGTTCTTTTAACTATAATACAATCAGGGTGAAAGACATAATGTTCCCTTGCAGAAAAAACACATGCATTTCAAATGTAACAATGTAACAAATGCAATAATATGACAACGTCATTATGTTTTTGTACTTTTGTTATTGGTGTTGTTTTTCATTGTTCTCAGAGCCTCCGGTGATGCGCCTGGACTCGGACGAGGTCCCGAGCGGTTCCGAGGCGATTCTGGCCGCCGGCTCTGACTTCATCTTGCGTTGCCACGGTAACGGCTCAGCCGCACCCGTCCGCTGGTCCACCACAGCGTTTAAGCTGCGGTTCAGGAGCGCACTGGCGGACACGCTGACCGTCAGGATGTCGGGGGACAGACACACAGGGACGTACACCTGCAGCTACAGTGAGCAGCAGCTCAGACACCTCCAGTCATGGGTTCACATCTATGTCAAAGGTCAGACCCTCAGTGAAAGTAAAACATTTGTATATTTTTCATACTGAAAGTAGATCTATTCAGTATATTAAGTGTGTTAAAAGGATATGTCTACCCATATGTACTTTTCTGAGAGTATACTCAGTATAGAGAGTATACTTGCTTCTTTCATTCAAAGTACATGTTTACTAGTATACTATGCATTTCTTATCATACTAATATCATTGATATGTTGTAAATTGTATCTAAGTACACACAAAAAAACATTAAAAGTATACTTTCAGAAAATAAATTTATTATTATTATTATTATTATTATTATTATTATTATTATTATTATTATTATTATTATTATTATTATTATTATTATTATTATTATTATTATTATTATTATTATTATTATTATTATTATTATTATTATTATTATTATTATTATTATTATTATTATTATTATTATTATTATTATTATTATTATTATTATTATTATTATTAGTAGTAGTAGTATTTAACTTTTGACTAGAATATGTTTTTGTTTTAACCATTCCTGACAACCATTCCTTCTGTTGCTAAGGATGCAGAAAATAGCACCTATAGACCACCGCAACACTTCCGGGATTCTGAAATCGGGGAGGAGATTGTGGGGGGGGGAGGTGGGGGGGGGCCGCAAATGAATGAATGTGGACGAGAGCCTTGACTTGACTTGATTGCAGATACGGCTGTGGGGGTGCTAGAGACATGATCGAATAGACGTTTATGCGCCTCAATCTCCTAAACACGGCGTGACCCATTCCTAATCGATCAGAACTAAATCGGCAGAGAAAAAGCCCATTTTAAAGCACCTATTCTCCATGCACATGCGCAGAGTGCCCATGGAGTCTGGACGACGCGAGATGACGCACGAATGAATGTGGACTGTTCTATCAGAGGGGGGAGCTTCGGTGGCCAGTGTCCTTTCAGCCGAACAGGATAATGAAAAAATGATCCCACTAAATGGCCAGACGCGTCTTATGGCGACATCTACAATTACCTCATTGAGTCTCCAGGTAGACTAATGTTTATATTTAAGTGCAGCGGTCTGTAGCCACTCATATTACCACCGAAGCTCCGCCCTCTGATGGAACAGTCCACATTCATTTGTGCGTCATTTCGCGTCGTCCAGACTCCATGGGCACTCTGCGCATGTGCATTTAGTTCTGATCGATTAGGAATGGGTCACGCCGTGTTCAGGAGATTGAGGCGCATAAACGTCTATTCGATCATGTCTCTAGCACCCCCACAGCCGTATCGGCAACCACTTACATCACGGCTCTGATCCACATTCATTCATATGCTCCCCCGCAATCTCCTCCCCGATTTCAATGTAACGCGGAAGTGTAGTGGTCTATTCCAAAGTTCCTATATTAGGAAGTAGGAACCGAAGTAAACAACTACATGGATCGCTGACTGCGACCAGCGTTCTACAGTGTGTTGAATCCTGGTCCCAGTCCTGCGCTGCATTTCCACTGTTGCCAAGAAAACATCCTCAATGTCTTCCAAAGACCTTGACCTGCTCTCCACTCAGAGGTCTGCAAGAATAGTTGCATGAAGTAGCGTGAAGAAGAACAACAACAACAACAACAACAACAACAACAACAACAACAACAACAAGAATAATATATATTGTATAGCACCTTTCAATTTTCAAGAATTGCAGCCCAACATGCTTTACAACATAGAATGGACATAAAATAGACATAGACATAAAGTTAGCATAAAATAGACAGAATAAAACAATCCAAAGAGTAAAAAAGGGTAAAAATGCAGGTAATAACAATACGCATGGTTAACTCATTCAGCACCGGGATTAGCCATGGCCCTGTGGTCGCATTGCCACGCTTTAAAATATAGGACTGAGTCACCTTGTTATAATATTCTATATTATAGCTATGGATACAATACTATGGCCCATTTGACATGACCTATCTACCGTTCAATATGTGAGAAAGAATACATTTTTCCATCCATACTTTCCCGTGTTATAACGTGGTGAATATAAGTATGGTTTTAGAGCGGTCTAGGGTAATTCATGAAATTAAAGCTGAGTTAAAGCGCTATACGTCGATTCCACTATAGACGTTGCCATTTCTTGCCTGTATACGCTATTATCCCAAAATCAAATCTATATCATAGCTATTATGTTCCATCATGAATGCATGTAAGGGGGGGGGGGGGGGCATTTCTGATTATTTGAAAGAACACCAAAAACGGTTATCAGCCTGATCGGTATGAAAGCATTGCAGGATCAAGCAAAAATGTACGTCAAAGCGTCCTTACCTGTGATCGGGAGTATTCAAAAAATAATATTCCAATTGTTTGATCGCCATCTGGTATATCCAATGTCCATGTGGTAGACGGCATAATCCACCAAAACATATGGATTGGAGATATGTGACGCGCTTCGATGGAACCGGCAGAACGGCTGCCCTCGCCCGACAAGGAAACATGAAACCGGAGACGTGTGGCCGTCCCACCGAGAAAGATACTAGGGTATAAAATGTGCTCGATACCGCCATCTAGCGTGATGCGGGCGGTATTGCACTTTTACATTCTCATGATGATTCCCCATGTTAACCCCGAGTCTGTGTGCCTGTAATGAATAGAAACATCGAATAAAAGAAATAACAATCAAATAACGAGTATACTCGTTATTGGCATTCAACGATTGGCGCCCAATAACGAGTATACTCGTCGTTGGCAGTGAATGAGTTAACCTGTTAAGCTGTAGCCCTATTTTCCGAAATTCCACCTAAAGGTATATGCCCAAGTAAATGGAAGATTGCTCCACTTCTACAAGGTCAATTTGCATGTTCTTGGTATCTATGGACATCTAGGGACCTATCTATTCCCAGTGTCAGAAATATTGTGTCTGTTACTAGGCTTGAGTAAATTGTGATGAAACAGAGAAGAATATAAATTATGATTTTTTTTGCATCTTTGCCGGTGAATAATACCATGAAAACATGAGATTATTTTGATTACACTCACTAGTAAGTAAGTAAGTAAGTAAGTAAGTAAGTAAGTAAGTAAGTAAGTAAGTAAGTAAGTAAGTAAGTAAGTAAGTAAGTAAGTAAGTAAGTAAGTAAGTAAGTAAGTAAGTAAGTAAGTAAGTAAGTAAGTAAGTAAGTAAGTAAGTAAGTAAGTAAGTAAGTAAGTAAGTAAGTAAGTAAAGTTTATTTATATAGCACTTTTCACAGAGACAACTCACAAAGTGCTTTACTGTACATACAGCAGACATTAAATTAAATATAAAATATAAAAATAAAAAGCAAGAACCATTCAACAGATAAGAGACAGAACAAAAACACAATGCATCACAGAGAAAGAAAACAAAACAAAAACAAAAGACATATTTTATACCTGGAGGAGAAGCTCAAACATTACCCAAAGGCCTGTTTAAATGTTTTTAGCTGATTTAAAAAAAAATGCAACACATGCTGCAGCCCTTAGGCCACGAGGAAGGGCATTCCAGAGTCTAGGCGCTACAGATTGAAAGGCTCTGTCACCTTTGGTGATCAACCTGGTGCGTGGAATGCCCAACAGATCCTGGTCAGCTGTCCTCAGGGTCCTGCATGGGCACATAGGTTCCAGCAGGTCAGTTAAATATTCTGGTGCCTGGCCATGCAAAGCTCTAAAAGTGAGCACCGACCTTGAAATTAATTCTAAGATGTATAGGAAGCCAGTGCAAGGAGGCTAGGATTGGAGTGATGTGACACCTTCTGCTTGATCTGGTTAGCAGTCTTGCAGCAGTATTTTGGATGAACTGGAGGCGGTCTATGGATGATTTATTGAGGCAGGTGAGAACCGAATTGCAGTAGTCTACTCTAGACGAGAAGAAACGAAGGCATGGATGATCAACTCTAGGTCAGAATCGGAAACAATCGACCTGAGCTTAGCAATATTCCTGAGATGGAAAAAACAGGTGCGGTCACCGACTTGATATGAGTGTCGAGGTGCATGGCCTGATCAAAGTTTACCCCAAGGTTCCTGAGGTTGGGGCTCACATTAGTTTCTAGGGACCCAAGGCAACCAGCCACCCTAGATGCAACGCCATCAGAGGCCACGATGAGCACCTCGGTTTAGGCCTCATTTAGCTGGAGGAAGTTGCTAGCTAACCAGGCCTTAATGGCCGACAGACACTCATTTAAAACAATACAATTTGAATTAAAATCATCAGGGCAATCTGGGTTAAAAGAGCAATACAGCTGGATATCATCCGCATAAAGGTGGTAGGAGATGCCTTTAAAAGCGTTAATAATGTGTCCTAATGGGAGCAAATACAGTGAAAATAAAATCGGACCAAGTACCGAGCCCTGGGGGACCCCACAGGAAAGGGTAACAAACTCAGACACATGGGGGCCTACTCCAACTGAGAAACATCTACGACTTAAACCACTTATGTGCACTCCTTGTGACACCCACCCAATCTCTGAGCCTATTTAGCAGAATGGTGTGATCCACAGTGTCAAATGCAACACTAAGATCCAGTAGCACTAAAATGGAGCATCTACCAGAGTCGGCGGACATCATTAAATCATTGGATACTTTTGAATTTGTCAAGAATGTGGTGTTCATTTAAAATGGATATAAGCTGGTTGGCAAATTTTTTTTCTAAAATCTTGGACATAAATGATAATTTGGAGATGGGCCGATACTTACTTAGAAACGAGGCGTCCAGACTTGGCTTTTTTAAAAGCGGCTGAACGATTGCCTGTTTGAAGTAGGCGGGGACCTGGCCAGAGACCAAAGATACATTTATGATGGAAAGCAGACTGGGACCAATAGTGCTGAAAATGTCGTTTAACAGAGAGGTTGGGATGGTGTCTAATGGGCTAGAGGAGGTTTTTGTGCTTCTCACTAGCTCTGTTAGGTCATGGAGGGAAATGGGTGAGAAGGAATTCAGAGTAGACTGACTGTTAGGAGATAACGGTTGGATTGAGGTGGAGGGTGTAATACCTGCCCTGACATTGGCAACCTTATTTACAAAAAATAGGAGAAAATCATGACAGTCCTCAGCAGATAAAACAGGTGTGACAGGGGTTTGTGGACTGACAATGATATTAATGGTGTCGAATAGGACTCTGGGGTTTAGTTTGCTAGATGAGATTAAGTTTGTGAAATAGGCAGCTCTCGCATCCTTAACCATACTGTTAAAATTAATTAAAAGTTGCTTAAAATGAAGACGGTTATTTGTATTTTCAGACTGTATAGGCGCCGATACAGCCTGAAAATACAAATAATTATTACTCTTGTGTGTCGTGTCATCATCACATACCGCAATATACTGAGCACACATTAGGAACAAATGTAACGTTAGCGCCCACCACATCAAGTACGTCTACACAACATATAAGAGTTGTTTGTAGGTCGGAAATGGTGGAATAGATTTACCAACAAAAAAGGTGTTTAAACTGCTCATACCTTATTAAAAGTGTGGGGCAGGAGCAGCACGGATAACTTGGTTCTGCATGTATCGTGCTTCCATTCAAACAGACGGCAACACACGTGAAGTCAAGTCTCACTCTCGTGAGACTTCCTCTCTAGATACTCTACCTGGCCAGGGTACTCCTGGGTCCTAGTGCCCCCCATGTTCACTATATGTCATGCACATGTATTTTACATGTTAATACAATTGCATTTATCTTTAGTCCTAATTCTGTCACTGTTTGATGTCACAAAGAAGGGTGTATCCGAAAGCTGTCTACAACATTTGTAACATGTGATGAAAAAGTTTACAAATAATCTGTATTAGACATTTGTTAATGATGAATAGGCTTCACTTCAGATTGGCCCCCACAATAGCATCTGCAAATGATTTATAGATGTTTTATGAATGTCTTAACAAATCATTTGTTGAACATGAAAAATAAATGGAGATACAGTATAGTAGTTTTTTCATATCCATTTTTCAAAGCATCTACAAATGTGATACTACACATTAAACAACATTATTTAATGAACAAATCAAGTACAAACAATGTTGATAATGAGTTATAAATAATGTAGAACTAATCTGTAAATTTTATACAAATATAGTTATAAATTATTTAATAATCATTTATGAATGTATATAAATGGTTTGTTCATGATTAGTTCATTATCCACTAATGCGTTATAAATACTTTGTAAATGTTATACAAATATAGTTATAAATGATTTAATAATCATTTATGAATGTATATAAATGGTTTGTTCATGATTAGTTAATTATCTACAAATACCTTATAAATGTATTATAACAGGGTGTTATTATAAAGTGCTACCCAGGGTTGTAGCCAATGAGTGTGGGTTTCCAATGATACCCAACATGGGGATCTAATACATTCTGTATTGATTGATTTATGATCAAATAATAAGGGGACCCTACAGTACATCTTAACAGGTTAACCATGAACTAGATTAGCCGCTTCTTCACACCCACGCCTGATGTGGAATAATGACATACAGTACCTGTCTATTTCAGCATAAAATAGATGCAAATCACTGTCAAAACAACTATTGAGTCACTCAGGGTAGGATAACAGAACTGTAAAACCTTTTAACTCCTCTCACACAGACCCTGGCAATCCCGATAGCCTGTTTGTTACTCCCCGGCAACACCACATTGACATTAAGGAGGGGCAGGACTTCCTGTTCCGGTGCATGCTGACCGACCCGTCCGCCGTGGACCTGGCGTTCCGCCCGGCGGTGGACAACGGCAGTGGGAGGGGTCTCCCCGAGGGCATGAGCGTGACCCTGGACCCTCGCACAGGGGCCCTTATCAAAGAGCTGATGCCCGGTTACAGCGGGAGCTACGTCTGTAGTGCCTGGAGAGGCGGAAGAGAGTACACCTCTGTACCTGTTGAAATCGTGGTGTTGCCCAGTAAGATGATCCGTTGATCAATCAATCAATGTTTTTAGTATATTAAAGGTGTTATAGAATCTAGATAACATTCAGCCACTAGATGTCGCATTAGAGCACCAGCGTGTAATTTATCCAATCAGGTGCATTCCACGTGGGGAAATGGGAAGTATGGGAAACATTGATTTTTGACCGGCCAAATCTTTTTTTATGATAAATTAATTAATCAATATTTCTTTATTCTGCACCTTTCTAAAAGCTCTGTGGATGTATTATTTAAAAAAGAAAACATATATTACTCCACGTAAAAATTTTATCCATAGCATCGTTAAAGTGTGTTTTTAGTGTATTAAGTGTGTGAAAAATATATTTCTACCCATAATTATGTACTTTTCTGAGAGTATACGTAATGTATTTTTTTCAAAGCACATGTTTAGTATGATAGTAATTATTATATCAGCCCGACTGCCGCCATGACAGATCGTTTGTTTTAATGTTATAACTTCAATAGCTTTCAATCTAATCTTTTCAAATGTGTGGTGCACATTCATGACTCCTGGAGGAAGAATCTTACTAGTTTTGGTGACCATATGTGTTATGAGTGGGCGTAGTGTGGCGAGGAGAGAGAACCCAATAATGCGGACAATGACTGATGAATGGAGGAAACGGAGACGGCAGTTGTTCTTCTCAGATACTGTGATCCATTTATTAGCGAAACACTAGACACTAGCCAAGAAATATATTTACAGGAACAACTAAACAAAAGGCACAGCCGCACTGGCGCTAGATACAAAACGAACTGAAGACATGAGAAAACAAAGATGCACAAAAACGGAATACTAAATCTACTTACAAACTCTCAATACAAAACAGCAAGGCAAGGGAGACGACAGGAGAGACGACGGGCAAGGGAACACGGAGGTAACTGGAGGTAACACGGAGGGATGCCGCCACAACGGGGAGCAGACCTGAACCACACTTAAATACAAAGGCTAATTCTAATTGGAACCAGCTGGCGAACCAGTCCAAAACACAGAATCAACAACTAGACACAAAAGCATATTACAAAACAACACTAGCCAGGGGAACAACATCACACAAGGGAGGGGAAATTCAACAACAACACACACAGTGACATCATATTAATTATCCCATTAATTATACTAAACATATGAGTTAACACAGGTAGAATCAAAGTTTGCACCATCTGCTGGTGACCACTAGAGGGTGGTATGAGACTGGAGGAAGGTAGGGGACCAATGTTACTCCTCCCATCACAGCCCAACAGAGGGCTGAGTCTGGGATCGTTACACATGACCCTTCCTCTAGCACCGCCATTAAGCCAAACGTTCAATATTCAAATGAGTGTATCTCCTAATCCATTGGTTATATAGTCATGAAACTCATATTCAGAGGTGTTTCTACTCATGGACAAGACATTTGCCATAAAAACCTATGAAGTCCGCTATTTAGCATAGTTGTTCCCGACTCCCCCTCGCCTGTTCACCTGATTCTCACCAAGCTTGCTCTGTGTAATCTGGGGATTAACATCTTAAAATGTAATTTAGATAATTGATAAGCCAAACCATATGACCGCCAGATCCAATTTTGGGAATACGCATGGTAAACAGGAAGTGACTCATTATCTGTGAATGCACTGTCCGATTTCCACCAAACCTGACAAATATGTTTGTCTTACAATAGCAAGGAGGCCTGTGAAGTTCTGAGTCATCTGGCCTTATGCTGACGCAATTCTCATGAAACTGAAAACATTAACCACTCCTCAACAGCTCCGTATTAGGGGCATGGTCACAAAAGGTAGATTGATAATTCGGGCCATTCTGGAATATACCCGCTGTGGCCACAGACAGTACTACTAATGTCTACATGTATGCGCTTTATATATATTTTTTTTTAATTAAAATTAGATATTAAAAGTAAAAAACTATTTTGGTAAACAAAAGAAGCTAAAAGTATCATTTCAATATATTTAAGTACATCAAGTTTTAACATGCCATGTACAAATTAAGTGGTTTCAATTTAACACAACTTTAGTATACTTTCTGAATACAAAAAAGTATACTAAAGTATACAAAATATACTCAGTAGCTCAGTGGGTCCCAACATTTGTTGTGTCAAGGACCCCCGACATACCCAATGGGTACTAATCAGGGGTGTAAAAAGTACCCAGAAATTATACTTAAGTGAAAGTATGGGTACCGTCTCAAAATCGTACTCAAGTAAAAGTCAGAGTATCTGGCTAAAAACACACTTGAGTAAAAGTAAAAAAGTTTCTACTTTTAAATGTACTTAAGTACTAAAAAGTAAAAAAGAAAAAATTTATTCCGGGGCAATGAAATGTTCCGTTCCGTCCTCTTCATCACTCATACTATCGTTTGTGGCCATCTTCTGTAGCATGTCACTCTGACTGTCTATTCTTCTGATAGCAGGTGTTTAATCAAAGATCCTCGTTTTCTAGTCTTGAACAAGGACCAATCAGCATGGGTATGGGCGGGTTCATTTTCCATTGATGGGGATTTGATTGGCTGTTTTTAAATACAGTAAAGTGCGGCCGCAGGATTAATAACGTTAATGTTAGTTCGGCCAGAGAGTTAGTTCGTTAGTTCGGCCAAATATACAAATTAAAATAGTTGGACCTGCAAGATTTGTACTTTGTACTTTGTAGGTCTGCATTTTAAATGTAAGGAGTAAAAAGTATGTTTTTTTTTCTCTGAAATGTAATTGAGTAAAAGTACAAGTATACAAACCTAATAATACTTGAGTAAAGTACAAATCCCCCAAAACAGTATTTAAGTATTGTAACAAAGTACTTTACACCCGTGGTACTAATATACACAATATTCTCTCTCTCTCTGTCTGCCTTTCTGTCTGCCCCCAAGGGATATATCCTCCGTCCGTGTCCTTCAGTCATGAGGAGTATGTCCGTATTGTTGGAGAGAAGCTAGACGTTATCTGCATCACCAGCAATCCCAACCACTTCTACAACATCACCTGGAAACACTCATGCATGCAGGTCAGGAGTCAATCTTTACTCAACAGACCAGTATTTTTATTTAAATGTTATTTTACCTTTATTTTAGGAAAGATCAATTGAGAACAGCTTCTCATTTACATTACGCATGAATCCAAGACACACATTCTCCAAGGACTTACGACAAAAAGGGCTTTCTCTTAGGGCCATTTGAGACCTTTTCGGGCCGATTTTGGGATTCACCAACCGTCCCAATAAAACATATATAATTAATATTATATTATAATGTATTGTCTATATTCATTTCTTGCCCCAAAAGAGAATGCCCTTTTTGTCGTAAGTCCGTTGGAGAATGAGACCCATATGAAGTTAAAAACAGTTAAAAAGAGAAGGGGAATCAACATGTACAACAGTCAGCTACGGCCTGTTGCAGTTTCTGCTTAAACATATGGAATGATGGATAAACGAGTTTTGGAGAGAGTTGCAGTCATTTGCTGCAGCAAAACAAAAGGAATTCTGGCCAAAGACAGTGTGAGCCTTGGAAATAGATTGAGTAATTCACCGCCGCCATAGGCTCCCGTTGTATCTGAATGTGTCTTTAAATTAAAAACCACATGAACAAAGGAAAGTCACCACATCTGACTAAAATGCCATGCCGACATCTGAGGTGCATTGATTTAGTTCCTTTTGGTTTTTCAACCTGAAAAGTTGCTCTACATATTTTCAGATATACATGAAGGCTGGCAGTGGTGAAAAATTATAAAGATTTTAAAATGTTCAGTGACGGTAAAAAATAGCGACACAGGGATGTTTGTATTGTGTCAAAAAGGTATTGTCCTTTAAGTGGCATGAAAAAAGACTCGTATGGTCCTTTAAATGGTATGAAATATTTGCCAGTAGTGTAATCAATGGATAGCCATTAGCTTACTTATAGAGTCCCGTGTCCCGAGTTCTGTCTGGGTTCTGAGTGAATCCGGGAAGTTTCAGACAGACAACACATGGTTCTTGAAATAAAAAAGGTTGAATCCACACCACGAGACGCAGACTCGAGTTTGAACCCACCAACAACAGAAAACAGTGATGTCATGGAACTAGCTCCAGTGTGTAGTAACTGCGTATGTACTGGGGGGCTTGTTCCCAAGACATCACGTCAGCCTGGGAGAAGAGTCAAGCATAGGCAATGCACAAGGACCCTGCTTTATGTTATGGACAGTTAAAACTTTTGTCGGCATGTCCCTAGTATTCAATCAATGCCCCTAGTAGCGGTGCATGGGAAATGCACTTTGCATCTGTAACACTGTGTCATTGTTTTTAACCAGGCTAGTTGACTAAGAAAGAACATAATGTTGGTTAAAGGGGAACTACGCCCAATTTCAGAATCCATACACATTATTCCTCTGGTCTGAGACAGTACAAACATATTAGTGAAAATTAGCAACTCTCTCCCAAATCCAAAAACTAGAGTCCTAAAACTCAAACTTGTGATGTCATCAGGTATAAAGTCTGGAGCCGCTCCATAGACAATGAATTGAGAAATATGTTTATACAGTAGATGATACTGAGAGCACCCAGGGGAATGTTCTGAGTCCATAGGTACATTTTGTGTTTCAGAATTGAGAACACTACTATAGAATGAAGCTCATTTTGATATATATAAAGAAATAGGGGCGGGCAGATGTTGCAGAAAAACAATGCTAAAGAGGTGGAGTCAGAGCGAGTTCGGGAAGTGACAAGAAGAGGTGCTAGAATATAGCCTAACGTGACATGAATACACATCCATACTCACTAGGGGTGTAACAGTACACAGAAACCTCGTTTTTGGGGTCACGGTTCGGTACGAGTTCGGAAACAGAAGAAAAAAATCCCAAATGCATAAGGCTAGGTTTCTTGTAATTTATTTTGAACAGACAGTAGTGCAAGTTATACTTAGTTCCACTTAGTGTCGTATAGTCTTCCCTGAGAGAGTTTTACAGCCTGGCCCTGTAGTGTATCAATAAGTAAACACAACAGCGAACATACATACAATGAGTTTGGCTTCACATTCATTATGATCATTTAGTAACATCTTGTGGTTACAAATGCACATTGCATTGGGACGAATTAATACACATATCGTCACACCCCTAAAACACACACATACGTCCTCTGTTTTCTCTGTAGGAGCTGAATCACCTCATCACTTCCAAGCAGACGACGGGTAAAGGAAGCCAATTGTACATCAACCGCACTGTGTCTGTACCTGCCGTGGACCACAGACACCATGGCACCTACACCTGCACCGCTACCAATGAAGCCGGATCCACTACCGCTACCGCGGCGGTCAGGGTGGTCGGTAAGGAGGGTGGGAAGGAAGGGTGGCGTCGAAATAGAGAGGGAGCACTTAAACAAAAATCACAGGGTATCACATTAATTTCATTTGTTTTTGTTGGAACCACTACACATGTGATTGACAGGCTTCATCGTTGCCATCTTTATGTGAACGCTTTATGCTAATTCTCACACAATATCACCTGTAGCTCATGTGAAGATATGGAAATGTGATAGTACTGATAGTATACCGATACTATACTGATAGTATCAACAGTGGGGCGACAGCGGCTCTGGAGGTAGAGCGGTCGTATGGTAATCAGAAGGTTCCCGGTACTTTTCCTACTCCTCCCGGGCAACGTGTTGAAGTGTCCTTGAGCAAGACACAGACACCGTAACTGCTCCCTGTGTGATTGAATGGGTGAATGTGAGGCATAAGTTGTAACACGCTTTGGATAAAAGCGATATATAAATGCAGTCCATTTACATTTACTGATACTATACTGATTCTATACTGATACTAGTATATTGATATGGTCAAGGTGGTATGGCAGGTATGGGAGAGAGGGTATTATTAGATATCCTCCGGATTCCTGAACGCATGAAATGGTCTCTGTAAGTGGCCAAAATCTTCGCAGCTGGGTTTCCATGAATGAAAAATGTCACTCATTCTTAAACTGCAAAGTGTGTTCTCGTACAGCATTTGCATACAGACACGCCCCACCGGCTCCTTATAAGGTGAAGGAGGTGTGTGCAAAACGGTGAGGGCTGTGTGCAAAACAGCCAGAAGGTCGGCATTGCATCTGCACCATGCTGACCCATTCAACAGGTAGCGCGGAAGCGATTTGCGACTGATCTCAAAATGAGATTAGATTCAACACCGGTCTGTCCGACCTATGACCGCCTTTTCGACTTCTTAAATCCTACATAAATCCTACAATGAATTTACAATAAGAAGCCATTCAAAAATGCCAAATAAGTAAATCGAGTTACGAAGGAATTCCTTGGTAACTTTCACGTATGTCAGTTCGAGAATGAGGACCAATGTCACTAACTCAATCAGTGCCCCTAGTGGCGGATATTCATTGTCATTGGAGCAGCTCCAGACTTTATACTAGATGACATCACAAGTTTGATTTTTACTTCTCTGGTTTCTTGTTTCTTTGGGAGAGAGAGTAGCTCATGTTCACAAGTATTGATTTAACTGTCCCATTCCAAATATGTTATCATATAAATGTTGGGTCAGACTATTTCTTACAAATTGCTGTGTTTCCCATGCTAACCATAACCCTGCCCATAATCCCAACCCTAACCATTAATCTAACAGTAACCATGACCTAAAACTAAATGTAACCTAACCCTAAGCTTAACCTAACCTTATCCATAACCATAACTTTTGATTTGAATTGCAAACGCCACAGAGAGGAGGCAGCATGACAGCCTTGAGAAAATGGCTTTTCATGGTTTGTACATAGAAAATGCTATGAAATTCAGTGCACAAATAAATGTCCCTAGCATTATGCTACGAATCCCTATGTTGGAGGGGTATATTCACATACAGTGAATATAATTATATAATGTAAAATATAACATAACCTGTTGTGTCGTGTCAGCCCTTGTATCGAGAGCTCAGTCAATTTCACTAAAATATAGAATACATGGTGGGCTACCTACTGGGTTACAGATTACGGATTGGGCCTTTAGTAAATGGTGCATTTATATAGTACTTTTACCTAAAGCGTGTTACATTTTTGTTCCTCACATTCAACCATTCACTCACACATGCAAGGTGCCAACCTGCTCATCGGGAGCAACTAGGGGTTAAGTGTCTTGCTCAAGGACACTTCGACATGCAGCCCGGGAGGAGAGGGAATTGAACCGGGAACCTTCTGATTACCAGACAACTGCTCTACCTCCTGAGCCACTGTCGCACCCTAGATAGCATATACTGTCGCTCCCTAGATAGACTGTCACACCCTAGATATACTGTCACACCCTAGATAGCATATACTGTTGCACCCTAGATAGCATATACTGTCGCACCCTAGATAGCATATACTGTTGCACCCTAGATAGCATATACTGTCGCACCCTAGATAGCATAATACTGTTGCACCCTAGATAGCATATACTGTTGCACCCTAGATAGCATATACTGTCGCACCCTAGATAGCATATAGGCCTACTGTCGCACCCTAGATAGCATATACTGTCGCTCCCTAGATAGCATATACAGTACTGTCGCTCCCTAGATAGCATATACTGTCGCACCCTAGATAGCATATACTGTCGCACCCTAGATAGCATATACTGTCGCTCCCTAGATACTATAGCATATACTGTCGCACTCTAGATAGCATATAGGGCCTACTGTCGCTCCCTAGATGGCATATACTGTCGCACCCTAATATACCGTCGCTCCCTAGATAGCATATAAATAACAAGAAGCTGCTGTCTGGAGCATTACTGAGTGATATCCCTTCTCCTCTCCTTCCACCTCTCCTCCCTCGTTAGACGGGCCTTACTTGAGGTGCTCCCTGCAGCCTGTCCAGCACGCTAACGTTAGCGCCAACCAAATGGACCTGAACGGGAAATGGGTCGCTAATATAAGCGGAAGCAAAACTGACGTCAATGGAGAATGGCGCACTGATGTTACCAACGACACAGTGGACGTCTATGGAGACCAGTGGCGTGTTAGCCTGGTGGAAGTGGATGAGGGCCAGGATGTGAAGCTGACCTTCCTAACTGAGGCTTACCCCCCGGTCCTCACCCAGTGGTGGACCACATCCTCAGGACACAACATCAGTGCCTATCAGGAGACCTACTCCAACTACAGTGACAGGTCCGTTTTTATTCTTCTTCTTATGCAATTCATAGGTTAGGCTATTCTAGTGTATAGATCACTGCAACACTTCCGGTATTCTGAAATCATGGAGGAGAGAGCCGGGGGGCGTGATTACGAAACCTAGCCGCATGGTGAGGGTGGGGTGAGCTTTGACATTAAGGTTTACCACTAGGTGGCAGTATCTTCATGACATGTGGCCAAGGTACCCCCATAATGACTGTGGCCATGCAGTGTACACTGACTGACATTATTTCAGGTGGCAGACTCCTTTGCATATATATACGTTAATTTAGGACATAGTTCACCAATGTTTATGTTGCATTATGCTTCTGTTATATCAAGCTGATATTTGAATTTCAAAACACAAATGTTAATCTACTGTTAGATCTAGAATATACAGTATGTCAAATAACAACCGTCCATTTCACAGAACAGTTGTTATGGGGAACACTTCATCGTGAGCTCAGCTCATCTTATCTGTGGCGTTCCCTCAGGATAAATGTTAGGCCTCATATTGTTCTCAATGTACAGTATATGCTTCCTCTCTTCCTCTCTCCCCTCATTTGCAAGCACAATATCATTCTCCATTGCTATTGCTATCCACTGCTGATACACCGCTCAAGGAAACTTGCTTACAGTAGACTTTCTAAAATTCTAAATTCTAAAATCGTACACATTGTAGCCAACCTGTTAAGCTGTATAAGGGGACCCTGCTGTTTTTAATCATAAATCGATCAATACAGACCGTATTAATTTATGTTGTGTTTCTTTTTCAAGAGTAAAGACCTTAACCCTATCAAAACAGCAGTCAAAGTGTATATGTTCAGCACTACTGTAAGGGTTCTTCATTTCCTGGCCAGGCTTCGCCTGCTGCTCCCTCCTCCCCACCTCCCCATGGACTCCCTCCACCCATCAACAATATTCCTCCTCTCATGAACAATACTTTGGCGCCATCCTGTGGCAGAGTGTGGTGGTTCTGGAACTATTGTCTCATGTCTTGGCTTCAGCCTGGTTCAATATCTTTTCTACCTTGTTTACCTCCTTAGTGTTTCTGCCTGTAATTCTGTTGTCTGCATTGTTTCCCCTGCCTTAGTCTTTAGTGTTTTTCTCCTGTCTGTGTTGTATTGTGTTCTAGTCTAGGTTATTCCCCAGTGTGTTTGGCCTTGTGTTTTCCTGTACCCGTGTGTTAGTTCTGCTTTCCCTCTCAGGTGTGTCTCGTTCCCAATTACCCTCTTGTGTCAATTAGTGTGTGTATATCTGTCTCGTCTGCCAGCCTCCCTTTGTCGGTGCATTGTTGGAGTTCCCTACAAGTGTTTGCTTGTGTTTTGGTGCCGAACGTCCTCTTCGTCTTGGCATAACCTAATCACTATACTGGGTATTGATAAGCTTACGGCACGCAGCGTTATTTCTTCTGCTCCGATGCTGCACATTTGGTTTTCAAAAGTAGGATGCTCTTGGCCAAGACATCCACTCGCTCCCGTGGATAGCGCCGAATAGACCCCGTACCTGTACCCCCTTCCCTCGTGGATAATACCGGTCTTCTTCCCATCTCTCTACCGACTACCAGACCGATGCCTACCAGCTCCCCCTAGTGTTAGTCCTCCCACAATGCTTTGCAAAAAAGTCAACGGGTCATTGAATGAAACCAATAGTATATCTGCAGATCCGCAGAGCCCGGAACACTATTCTACAAACGTGTCTAATGTGAAATATATAAGCATGTAAGCAAAACTAGATTTGAGGTCTGTGATGGAAAGTGATTGTTAATATTCTATTTATTTGCATTTTTATAAAAAAAATATATAAAAAAAAAAACAGGTAAGGGCTCCTTACAACGCCAACAGCAGTTTATTACCTACATCATTGTATTCAACTGGTAGGTACAATGCCAGTCTTCTGCTGAGGAGAGTGAGACCAGAGAACAGAGGGAGATACACGCTGCACTACACCTCCACGCACTGTAATGGATCACAGCACCTCCACCTCAGGATTAACCGTAAGTAGGCTACCTCTCACAATGCCGCATTCCAGCCCTAATCATTAATTTCATTGATAAATCATTCATTCTTATCGATAGGATCGACACCAAGACCTTCATTGTGTGATAATATGGAGATTGGACATGCATACAGTACCATAAACCATACTGCTGCCAATGTTACCCTGCAAATAGAAAGAAAGAAAAGAAAAATCATCAAACATTGAATCTTAACAATAAGAAAATAAGTGTATTTTGTATACCTGAGTTGTGCATGTGATTACTGCAGTACTGTGGTTATTGTTGCTCAATGTGTTACTCTATAATAAGAATAAGAATAACAATATTATTATTATTATTATTATTATTATTATTATTATTATTATTATTATTATTATTATTATTATTATTATTATTATTATTATTATTATTATTATTATTATTATTATTATTATTATTATTATTATTATTATTATTATTATTATTATTATAGGGTCTCCCAGTGCTTTTGTCAAACAGAAGAACAGCTCTTTGACCTGCATCAGCTCCGGATACCCGCTACCCAGAATCCTCTGGTACATCTGCCCAATAGTCTCAGACACGTACGTATGCTACTAATAATCATAACAATAATAATTACTGTCGCTGCTTTGAGACCTCCACTCTCAAGGGTAAAGCCTAGTATTATTATTAAATAGTATTATTATCATGTTAGTAATAGTAGTAGCAGTAGTATATGATGGTCATTAAAGAAAACAAATTAAAATAAGGCAGCACGGTGGTGTAGTGGTTAACACTGTCGCCTCATAACAAGAAGGTCCTGGCCTGGGTTAGTTTCCCACTTGGGGACCAGGTTGCCGGGTTGCCAGGTAACCAGGTGGGGTATCTCCCGGGCCTTTCTGTGTGGAGTTTGCATGTTCTCCCTGTGCTTGCAAGGGTTTCCCCTCCAGAAAAGGAGATAAACCCAATGGAAAAACATGCAGAACAGATCGCTAACGCTGTCCCTGGCAAAGACAGACAGGAGCACTTGGATTGGTCCCCGGATGTGGCCCCACGCCCATGTCTGCTCCTCTGTCCTGTGTGTGTCGCCCATTGCATGTGTTTGTCGCTGCATGACTACATTGTCAATGTGTGCAATGATTAAAGATTTCTTCAAAGTCTTCAAAGTCCAGTTTTATTAATGCTGTAAGTGTAATCTAAGTACACTTTTTTTTAACCAAACTTAAAGATGTAATATGTAACATTTCTGCATTTAAATATCTAAAATCAACTAGAGCTATGTTATATATTTTGTTGTGTGTTAAATGATCCCAAATGTTTCCAACAATATTTAACCCTTGTGCCTTGTTAAGTAACTGACAGAGTTGTCACGTTAGTGCATGAAAAGATTGCATCACGTTCAAGGTCATAAAAAATGGCCAAGGAGGTTGATCCCTCAATCCAGGCAACAGGTCCCAAGAGCAGAACTCTACCTGTGCCCGGAGCACTGTGGACTAGACAGGCGCCTAAGGGGTCTACTGTAAAACAGTACCCCGGCGGAAGGGGTGTTCGGTATGCTGTGCACCCTGTCACAATCTCTACAAAACCCGACCCCACCAATTTATTAATCCAGCGGGTCGAGGTTCAGAGAAGAGGCGGACACAATTGGCAGACGTCATGAAAGATGCGGGGGCATACTCTTGGGCAGACGGGGTCAGGCCTGGCCTCAACCCGAGAGTCAACTCTGCTACCAACACACCGGGGAGCCAACCACCCCCCTATGTTTAGTTTAACAGGAGGCGGTTGCTCTTAACCCACTAAGAAACCCCAGAAATTTAACTGCGCATATACACAGGCTATACAAGCAGTTCAAGCGTTTCAGGTTTCAAAAGGGTTAACCCAGGCCAATAGGTTATCGAGGACGAGGCCCGACCTGGGCCTGGCGGACCGGGACCTACACAGGGATGCATAGAGGAGTTGACAGGCAACCTCCCCGACAGCCCCCACATCCCCGGCTTAGCAGGGAGGGAGGGGTGAATCAAATGGAGAAGGACCGAGTCCCTTAACATAGTGCAAGGTACAACACAGTAAGGACCAAGCACATCACTGTTAAGGGCAACTCGTGGTGGCATCCATATGGCATCCATATATCCCCCGGAAAAGCACAAAGTCCTTCGGGGTACCAGAACTGCAGATCTGCGACCCGGCGGGCAACAGGTTAACTGATCCGGTCCGGCGTGACCAGAACCAGTCCCGTGTCCTAGTCACGCCGCCATCCCCAGTCCTAAGAGGGGGGTAGGTACGCGTGTCGATCCAAAACATAACAGAGGGCGCCATCAACACGGTCAGTACGCGAACGCACTGCTCCTGGTGGCCCACCTAATGGGCGTGAGACCCCTCCGCCAACGTTTTGATCTACTCCGTCATCTCCCCCCGGAGATGTACGTGAGCCGTCGAGTCTAACCTAGTGCACTGGCGCTCGGTAGAGACAAGTCTCCCTCCCAGCCAACTGCATAAAAAACGCAGTTTTTATGATGTTTGGTCAACCAAGGCGCGCCGGCCTACAAGGTGGTTTCAACATAGAAAGCACCCAGGGCCAGCGCCAATCGGTCTCGAAAGACCATACGCTGATTTCATAAACCAGCGTATATGCTTGTCGAGAACCCGAAAACAAAGACAGTGAATTTCTAACAAGAAACGCCACACAACGTTTCCTCCATGCTGTCTGGGACGAGCAGCAGGAAGCCGGCCTATAAGACACAGATACGGGTCTCATATGACGAGCCAGGGGGTAACAACCGTCAATTCTGCTCTTTATGTAAGAGGGGAAAACAGAGGTTCCCCCAGAGAGACCTCTATGTGAGTAAACAATTGAAAAAGATAGATGTAATAATTGGACCAAGTGACCAACGGCCCAATACACACTTTTAATAGAGAGCAGAGCAGAAGACAAACAGTCTTCGAATGCATCGCATCATCCAACTTTGACAATGACAGCGGTCTGCAGCACAGACCCTGAAACTCACGGATATGTCTCATGGCCAATAGGAAAACGCGCCTAGTGACGTCTTCCATGGCCGGGGAAATCCTGTGACCCACCCATCCTAATATGGAGTGGAACCCAGGGAACCCCCCCCCTCTCCCCCTCCCTGTGACGTGCTGCCTCTCTCAGCCCGACAGGGAGACTGACAGGTAGGAGGACCAACCTCCTGGCCAATCAGTGTCGTAAAGGATACAACAATATCCAAAAGGGGGGGGTTATCAGTCCACCCATCATGACCCCTCACTCCCGATACGATGCAATAACAAAGCAGAGCGTGACACCAGTTGTAGCGCGCTACATGAAAGCGCATATACCTGCTAGGGTAATAGCTTCACATTCTGCACGCCAGCCACAGACGATAACCTCGTTTGTGCAAAAAACGGGCTTTATACACGGCTCAGGCTTAGGTGCAAAAAACTTGCCACCCGAAATGTATATCTTTACCCTTAAGTAAAGAAAAAATAACAGACCAAAGAGAGGGACCAAAGGACCTCGGTTCAATAGCTATATATGCACAACTTCTGTAGGCTAACACCCAACCCAGTTGTGGACTCAATGCTACGTGTACTTAAACGTAAAACACGAACACACACAACCCTCTTTACACAATAAAAGGCATAAGTTCACTCTCACTACCGTACGAAGAACGCCGTCTTATAGGAAGAGACATAAGTCCTCAACCAAGTGCTAGCTACAGGCCTTGCTACAGTAAGTTTATACATAATAGCGACCAAAGCAATTGTCAGAGAAAACTGCACCACTCTCTAAGCAAGAGCGCAACCCCAGCATTAGCTGTGGATTTTAAAATTAGATGTATCGTATCCCCAAATATACAGTGAATCAACACACGTTTTGTAAACAAAAAATAGTCCCTCTCCAGAAGGGACCCTTTATTTAATAACAAAATCATATTGGAAGGGGGGGGGGGGGGGCAGGGGCAAACATGGGAAAGTCACTAGCGTCGCCCGCCGTGTGCAGGATGCCGTTTGCCCCCACGGGCAGCCGGCCCGGAGGGACGGTGCTGAGGAGCCGTCTGGCCACGTTGATCCCTACCGTTCCCCCCGGGCGCAGGACAACTGGCTGCAGCGGTAGCGGCTCTTCCTCCACCTTCTTCCTTGGAGGCCCAGCAGCGGCGGTGGTAACGGTGGCGACGGCCGCAGACCTCTGACGGCGTTGTCTCCGCCTCACGTCTCCAGTCGCAGTGGCATCGGGTGGGGGAAAGTGGGGTTGGAGCACGGAGCGCTTCTCCTCCATCTCTCTGCAGGCCGCTGTCATCTGCTGCATAGCCGACCCGAAAAGTCCAGCATTGGAGAGGGGGGCCGTGAGCAGTGGGATCCTCCTCTGGTCCGGTACCCCCGCCTGCTCCAGCCAAAGGTGGCGCTGGATGAGAGTGGCCAGGGCGCGCTCCTTCCCGGTGGCTATCGCCTGCAGCTGAGTCAGGTGCAGGATGGCTCCAGCCGCCTGGTCGTGGAGGTACCGTTGACGGTCGTCCAGTACCACCCCGCCTGCCATTAGCCCCGACATGTAGCGCACCAGCTGCGCAATGTTGGAGGTTGCAGCCAGGCTCTGTGTCGAGGCGATGTACACCTGGTCACTCCACATAGCCAACTGCCTAGCCAATCTCCCCTGGCGGAAATGGCTTACGTAATGGCTCCCACACCATCTCGGGGCAAAGGATGGATGCCATCGGGCTATCAAGTCGAGGCACCCCGTCCTTTAGCCCCTGGACCAAACCCACCACCCACGTGACTGGCACGTAGGCAGGGGTAAGGCCGACGATGCGGGAAATTACCTGTCCCCGCGCTACGTAAGCCTCCATTGATGGGAAGAATGGGCAGACAACACCTGCCTCCCTCACAGGACGGCGTTGCCAGAGATGACCTATCATGTCATCGGGAACAGGTGCCGGCAGTGGCTGCAGCAACGCCACACCATTAGCGGCTGCGGCCGCCGCCATGAGCTCGGGGAACAAGGCAAGCAACTCCCCTTGCATACCTTCTTCCACGTCACTCGCGTCCCTCGCGTTCGGGTGGCTGCACACACTGTCTCCAAACGATAAGCGGGAGCCAGCATCCGATGCGGCAGATAGCAGGGCATCTCATCTCGGGGGTGGAGACTTTAACCCAGTCCCGGAGCACAAGGGTCCCCAGGAAGACGTAGCACTCTCTGCCACTCCCCGAGGGGGAGAGTGTCTTGTCTCCGCCGGGCCTTCGAACAAGAAAGCCCCCGCCTCCTCCATGTAATCCTCAGTGTATGGCGACTATCCAAACATTTATGTAGTCACCGAGAGACTAAACCGGGGAAATAATTATACCTGCCAGATGCGCCGATTGTCAAGAAATCACTGCTCCAGGATACTGCATTTGGTTACTTTATTGCGGTTAAAAACAGTTCATATAGTAACGTCATTAAAAGCAAATCACAGCTTGATTTAGTATTGTGTAGCGTGCGGTCAGCAAAGTATGACTTCCCCTTTCACTCCCTCATTATTTCAATACCTGAAACTCGCCGGTGAACAGCTGACTTTACTACTACTACGACACCATGTGACCCCTTCGTGAATGACGTAACCATAACAACCCGTGGTCTATACCTGTCACCAACATTCAGTTTCCATCGGATATGGAGAAGAGGCGGGGGAATTCTCGCTTGGAGCCAGCACAAGACTGCCACTAGGCTGTTCACCCCCGCTGTTCACCGTCATAAGACGAGAACGAGCCGAGGCGAAGAGTCTGCGACGCAAATCCTCGGCCACCCTCCGGCGGGGCAACCAGAGCCGGAACTCACAGGAGATGGGAGCTCAACGGCCCCTCGGCAAAGCACACTCCCCTCCGGGCGCCGCTCAGACGCACCTGCCTGCCACAACCATGGAGCCAGGAACGCCCCACGACGCACGGAGGACGCAGCGACAGTGAAGCGCTGGTAAAGGGTAGAACTGTAGTCGTCTAGCCCCTCCGGTGGTGAAGACATTATCGCTTTATCTTCTCGAAAATCAGTGAGAGAGAAAAAACAAAGATACAATGTCAACGCAGCTCCTTTACCAACTAACTACTTTTAGCACTAAACTAAAGTGGTGATATACACGAATTTCACGGTGGTGAAAGTAGGGAAGGAGCTGATTGTGTGGCCACGGCCCCGCTTATATAGGAGCGGATGTGGGTGTGGCCAGGCAAAGGTGAGTAGGTGTGTACATGTGGAGAACGTTTTTTCATTGATAGATAAAGCTATATGATTTATAACCGGCTAAAACATAAGTTGACGCGTCTGTGGCTCGTGATGGATACAACAAGATACAAGATACAAGATTCCTTTATTGCCACACAACCAGGTTGGTGGTATTCTTGATCGGTACAGAGTGTAATAGCTCTACAATACATGAAACTGGAACATAGATACAAATGGATACTTGATACGGCACACCATGACACAATAAATACATAAATACAGCACAGCACGACACAGCACAACATAAACACACGGAAGAATCTAGTACATCAGGTCAGGAGCTTGGTTAGTGTAGGGGTGGGAGGGGGAGAGGGGGGCCAAGGGAGTTCAGGGTCCAAATGGCGGTTGGGAAGAAGCTGTGGTTTTTGAAAAGATGGACTTGAAGCGCCTACCTGAGGGCAGGGGCTGAAACAGGGGGTGTGCTGGGTGTGAGGGGTCCTTAGCCATTTTTCTGGCGCGGGTGGTTGTGCGGGAGGTGAAAATGGAGTCCAGGGAGGGAAGGTCACATCCTATGATTTTGGAGGCCTTGTTGATGATGCGCTGACGTTTTTGAATGGAGAGTTTTTGTGCAGAACCGTACGAGACTGTGATTGAAGAGGTGAGTATGCTTTGTATGATGGCGGTATAGAATTGGACCAGCAGGTGGCATTTGACCCTGTACTTCCTCAGTTGCCTGAGGAAGTACAGGCGCTGCTGGGCCTTTTTTGTGATGGAGGTGATGTTGGTATCCCATTTTAAGTTATTGTTGATGTGGGTGCCGAGGAATTTGAGTGAGTCCGTCAGAGTTATGGATTGGTCAGAGATTGATAGTGGGAGTTTGTGTGTTTTGTTGGTAGTTCTGAAATCGATGGCTATTTCTGTAGTTTTGGAGGTGTTGAGCAGGAGGTTGTTGATGGAGCACCATCTCGCTGCTCTGTCCACCTCTCGCCGGTATGAGGTCTCATCGTTGTCTGTGATCAGGCCGAGGATGGTGGTGTCGTCTGCATATTTAAAATGTTTGACTGAGCTGTCCAGGGAGATGAGTTGGTTGGTGTAGATGGAGAAGAGCCAGGGGGAGAGGATGCAGCCCTGTGGGGCACCAGTGCTGAGTGTCAGGGGGCGGATTGTGAGATTGTTGGGTTCTCTTGTGGAGGAAGTCAAGGATCCAGTAGTTTATGGCCGGGTTGATGTTCATGTCATGAAGCTTGGAGAAGAGTTTATTGGGGGAGATGGTGTTAAAGGCTGAACTAAAGTAGATAAACAGGATGCGTGCGTATGTGTTGGGGGTTTCTAGGTGTAGGAGTGTGTGGTGGAGTACTAGGCTAATGGCGTCCTCTACTGACCTGTTGGCACGGTAGGCGAATTGATATGGGTCTAGTTGAGATGATATGGCGGTTTTTAGGTAATCTAGGACCAGGTGCTCAAATGATTTCATTGCCGTAGAGTGCCGTAGTACTCGTCTGGTGAAAGGATTGAATGTCCATAAGGTCCGTTCCAATAACACCCCAAATGGGTTTATTTACCACATATTACTGAATGCACAATTTGCATGTGATATGAAGTAAACGCCAAAGGTACCTTCAAATGAACAAACAAACACTATACACTACAAACAAAACAATAACCAAACAAGTGCCGTGTCGACGTGACGTGATGATCAAAAACGGTTAGGCTCTGCCGGTAACCAAACACACCTGCTGTCATCAGTCCCATTACCCATTCCTACTGGTGAGCAACGGGAACTGATGACATAAACACAATTTGGCAGGCACAATGTATACAGGCAGAAATCAACATAAATACATAAATCCAAACAAATACATAAAATATGGCAATACAACCTCTAATAATGTCGGTTTTGGCTTCTACACCAACAGTCAGACAAGAAGAGCGATACCAATTTAGCATTATGGACCAAAAGCCCAGCTGTTTGTGCTAAGCTAGGCTAGCTTTCAGCTGGATAGCTTTCTACTGACTCTTTGACTGGAGAAGACAGTGAGGAAAGGAACACGCCAACATTTTAGGAAATTAGCTTATCGGCTGCACGTTAGCCTAGCTTAGCACAATGAATGGAAGCGGACAGTGCCGGTTAGCCTTCGGGAGAGGTGTTAGTTGGACAATGCCTAGGCTAACCGGCACTGTCCGCTTCCATTCATTGTGCTAAGCTAGGCTAATGTGCAGCCAGATAGCTTTCTACTGAACGCACAGAGAGGAAACTGGTATCTATCTTCAAGTCTCTCTCTGGAGAAGACGGTAAGCAAATTTTCCAAAATGTTGGCGTGTTCCTTTAAGTACAACTTCTAATACAACTATTTTTTATTTGGATGGGCAGGGATACATGTTGGATCTAACTCATAATGTGTCTATGTAACATCACCTAGCACCTGTAATACCTGGATGTGTGTCTGTTTTTCTCAGGTGTGGCGATAATAGCACCCATGAGATTCCATCATCTGACGGAATGTACCATTCAGAGGAGGAGGAGCTAGAGGAGGTGCAGAGATGGCTCACACTGCCATCGTTGAGTGATGATGTCATCATTGAATGTGTGGCCTTCAACGACTTTGGGACGTCTCGTGACTTCTTAAGTGCGTGAACGAGACCATACTGGTCATAGCATAACATAATACAATAGTAAACTTAAGCATTACATCACACGACGGAGTGTGTTATACTAATTAGATAACGCCTAGTTGTTAGGCCCGACGTGCAGCGGAGGGTCGTTAGACCCCCCTAGGTTGTGATCTAATTAGTATAACACACAACTTCAAGTGATGTAATGCTTTTATACAATGGCGGAATTCACCCAACCTTATTGCTATACAATAAACACACAGTAATTGAAGCATAATGGAGATTTATTCAAAAACAGAAAAAGTAGATCCCAAAACAGAAAAAGTAGATCCAATGGAAGTCATGCTTGATTGATTGATTGATTGATTGATTGATTGATTGATTGATTGATTGATTGATTGATTGATTGATTGATTGATTGATTGATTGATTGAACATTTTATTAACAGATTGCAGAATGGGTACAATACAGTACGGCTCAATACACACAATTGTTAAGGGGATGCAGACCAGAGAAAGACTTTCGTCTTCTTTACATCAGGGTCCCCCATTTTCAATTCATCATAACATATATGACATGCATGACATACAGATAGACAGTACTGCTACATCTATACATTTATGACATTGACATACCAGATTTACAAATACAGTACTGTTTTTGTAGGGTGATTATGGTTTATTTACATTGGTGGTAACATTCCCGGTTATAGTGCAGTTTGAGAAAAAAGTATCTGTGTTGTTATTTTGCCTCTTAGCTGGAACAGAATTCTCAGAACCTTCTGCAATGCGCTTTTGCGCAGATGAGCCTGCAAGAACATGGCTATAATTTTGTCTGTCTTCAAAATTTGGGGTCCAATATGATTGCAGGGAAGACTCACATTTATGGCCAGTAACAGACATAATCTCTCTCGATTGGAAGCCTGCATTCATACATTTTTGAACAACAGTGCTTCTTAAACAATGATTTGTGTAAATCGTGTCGGTGCCCGCGGCTTTACATATTCGGGGTAACATGGAGGCGAGGAAGTTGACTCCCATCGGGGCTTTGGTAAACCTTGCGGGGGGAAACAGTGTGTTAATAACATTCTACAATGGCATGCAAATCTCTGACATGATGAACAACGTTAGGTTATGACTATAACCAAGTTCTGTTAGTTAGGGGCGATGCTTGGCATCGCCTTCTGCACTATCTCGCGTACGTGCACGCGTACTGAATAAACCACAAATGTACCTCTAATACCAGTATTAGTCTGACCACACCCCTCATCAGCTTACCTTCATAAGCAGGTGTGTGGTCACCTGCTCTCCTCCTTCCCAAGCTTTCACCACAAGGTGAGGACAAGGGCTGCAGCGGCGTCCGATGCCAAGCATCGCCCCTAACTAACAGAACTTGGTTATAGTCATAACCTAACGTTCTGTATCGTTAGTGGCTTAGCTTGGCATCGCCTTCTGCACAAGGGAGGCCAAGCGGAGCCACTTGGCTGACAAATACACCCCGCTGACAGCCCCCCAAAACCATCAGAACAGGGAGGGCCGAGCCCCCCCGACCCCCCCTAATGGAGGGTAGCCCCCCTATTAGGGACGTCACGGGAGGGCGACGGACCCGACCGTGCGAAGAGGCACTCAAGCAACTCAACGCACAGGGTGAGCAGACCGTGGCTTGACCCACGACTACACACACGCACAACCCGCATGCCACCCGGGAACGAACGGAGGAACAACCTCGTTACTGCCCCCAGAATCACGGGGTCAAGGGCAAACCCAACCCCGTGGCAAGGCCGTAGCAGCGGAGCACGAAGGAAGACCCAGACCCACCAAAAGGACTGGACTCCCTGGAATGGGGGCCCGGAGAAGTCCATGATGCCAGCATCAAGACCCCACCAGGTGGGCACGTAGTGCCCCGCCCCCCACATCGCCAGCGTATTCGGACAAAGGCCCCTCAGTTACTGCACCTGGTATTCCCAGGCGGAACCAACCAGGCCAGTAAGCCGAGCGGGCC
Source organism: Notolepis coatsorum (assembly GCF_963971535.1). Classification (NCBI taxonomy): domain Eukaryota; kingdom Metazoa; phylum Chordata; class Actinopteri; order Aulopiformes; family Paralepididae; genus Notolepis; species Notolepis coatsorum. The sequence continues at coordinate 34,517,795 of NC_140183.1, forward strand.
CCGTCCCCCCAATAGTACACCGCCTGGCACACTGACCCTGCAGAATAGGCAGTCAGCATGGCCGTAAGCACACAAAAAAGGTTAACCAACGGAAGCAGGCAGCGCACCGGGGAAAAACCAGGCAACAGGCTGTTAACCCTAGCCTGGAGACTGCGGACGAGACAGGCGCCAGAGGGGACAGCTGAACACAGCCGCCCCGGCGGAAGGAGCGTAAGCTGGCGGTGTTGCATGACCAAGCCTCCATTTAACAACCCCCACCCAGAGGGGTCGAGGCAGAGAAGGCTGACACGATTGGCAGACGTCATGAACGTGCAGGGGCACCCTCAACCGGTGAACCCGGGAGTTGACACTGCTCCAACACACCAGGGAATCAACCACCTCGGTGTTACCCAATGCGGTGGTTGTTCCTATAACCCCTCAAGAAAAAACTCCAAAACACACCTGCGGGTATACACCGGCTATACCGCAGTACAAGTGTTTCAGTTTCCAAAAAGGGTTAACCCAGGCCTACGGGTCGCAAACATCACTTCGGACCGGGCCTGGCGGTACGGGAAGCACAGGGTCACCAGAGGAGGTCAAAAAACCACCCCCACAGGCCCCTCTTCGCCATGCGTGAGAGAGGAGCGAAAAACAATGGAGAACCAGCCCCTAAGCACACCGTACCTGGTATTCCCCGGCGGTCTCCCAACCAAGTACTAACCAGGACCAACCTGTGTAGCGGCCGAGATCCGACGAGATCGAGCGCGTACAGAATGGCATGGCTGTAAGCCATGACGACAGTGCTGAGTAAAAACATACCCAACCAGGGTCTCCATAGCGCTTAACCCTGTGACACCCAGACCGACCTGGCATTTTTCCCCCTGAAAAAAGCCCAAGTCCCTCAGGGTACCAGAACAGCAGATCTGCATCCCCGGCGGACAACGGGTTCAACTGATCTGGACCAGCGTGACCAGAACCAGTCCCGTGCCCTAACCACGCCGACATGCCCCAGGAAAAGGGCAGATATGCGTGTTGATCTTAACATGAAAAGAAGGCGCCACCCAGACGTCGGGACGAACCGCGCCTGGTGGCCCACCCCAAGGGCGTGAGACCCCACTACATATGTTCAGATCCATCCCGTCATCATCCCCCAGACATGAACGAGGATCCGTCGACAACCCACCCAGGTCATGGGATGTGGTCGCCGGAAGAGGAAAAACCCCCATCTCAGTTGCTTTATAAAAACGCTGTTTCAACCACAAGCAACTAAGGCGTGCCAGTCAATCGCCTGTTTACAGCGAGCTAGCACTATACGTGCGTCGGGACACACCCCCATCAATGAACAGGCTATTTAGACCTGCCATTGAATCCCCAAGGCGCCCAGGGGAACGACAAGAGGGGTGTGACACTCCCTAACTCCAACACTTCTGGAATAGAAAGAAGGAAGCATCAACAGTATGTATCCCAGTCTACACAGCCGGGGTAAAAAATGTTCACATTTTTACATCCCACCACCCTCCCATAGGAAAGAGACGGGGATCCCCAGAGAGACTTCCCACGCGAGCTGTACAGATTGAAAAGAATATATTGCACCTTGAGCCATGTAAAAAACTGGTTTTAGGGCCTCCGGGGAAGAGGCACCGAACCCATACACACTCAATAAACGAATTGAATCGAATATACATACAATAGAAAAGGACCCTTCTAGAGGGTCCACTCACTTTGACAATCTGAGGAGGAAGGCTCTGTACTCTGATGGAGGCTTCCTCACATGGATCACATGGAAGAAGGAGTCCGAACTCACAGAAGGCCTGAGTAGGCGCTTGGTGAGGAGGAGCCCTGACCACCCCCCCTGAAAACAGATCCATCACATGGACCTGAACAGCACACGGAAGTCCTACCAACAGAGACGCGCACGGTGACGTACTCTATGGCGGGGGAATTCCTGCGGTGCACACGCCCAATATACCAGGCCGTGGGACCAGGAACTCCCTCCCCCCCCCCCCCCCCCCCCCCCCGTAACGTGCCGAACCGCCACGTGACGGGAACCTTGAAGGACAGGGGGTGTACCCCTGACCGACAGAACAACGGGGAGAGGAAAGGTTACCAGTTCACCCCTTTACGACCCCACACCCATGATACGACGTAACGACAAAAAGAGAATATGACACAGTCATAGTCAACCCTATGAAGCGTTTCACAGCTCCACACAGCGCACGAGCTAACCTGCTATCTGATTTTTACTAAGGAAAAACACAGAATAGAGAGGGCTCTAAGAACCCCGGTCCAACATACACATGTGCTTCTGTGGTCAGTACAACCCAGTTGTAGGTCACATGACACACACAACCCATCATCATCACAATGAGAGAATACATCATCCTTGATTAGTATCGACCACAGGCCTTGCTAAGCACACATGACAGCAACCAAACCAATTTCCCTTTAGGAAATAAGTTTCTCCAGCAGATTTAGCACAACCTCAGCAATCAAGCTGAGAGTTACATCGTATCCCTACCACACAAAAGACACAATTAATGCACAACATGTCTGATAGGAGGTGATAAAGTCCCCAGGGAACCGGGGGGGGGAAAAACACAATCCTCCTATTTTACCCTCAATACGGCCAGTTAAAACAGGAAAACCTGTTAATGTGTGAACTCACTGTCCATTGTCATTACAGTCTGAGAAAGAACATTCTTTTACTCACTCGTCACCAAGCATAGCTTCATAGGTTAGTTGCCTTAGTAGTGAGTACACGGTACACATAAACACCATGATGTTTCTCACACAACAACCAGATCAATACATCACGACCTGCACAGAGAAGCTACTGCCAGTGACAAAAACAGCTCACACACAACCCGCAACGTATCTCAAATGCATTGCAACAACACACGTTTTGGGAAAAAACACCGTCATTCACAATACATTTAGCAAGGTAAAACCAGAAGACGTGTTATGAGGGTCTGGCCAACCCCGTACCTGCCCGGAACGCAGATCAGCGAAGTGCAGTCATAAGCCACCGTAGAACACAGCCCTCTTTGTTGACGCAATCCCCGTCTAGGCTCAGGCAGGGTTGACGAACATCCCCTGTCAAAGATGACGTCGTGGTCAAGAGTGTAAAACATGTTAAAAATCAAAGCACGTTCAACAGAATAGCATCAAGCTAACGGCTGCTCCAACCGTTCGGGTGCTATCGCTTCCGCTCGCGAGACGCCGATCTACGACGCACGCGATCAGGAGCGAGCTCCCGGCGGCGCGCGAGAAGCCTAAGCTACCCCGCGCCAGGCCACCGACCGGCTAACCGTAAGCTATGAACATGTAAACAATGACATAACACTCACCCAGACAGGCCGCCGTTCTGAACCCTCCTCACTTTTTAAGAGAAAAGAGAAAACAAGACGTCAACACCGCTTCACAACGGTGACATTAACACGTCCGGCGGAATCAGCACAGTACCAACTGGCCTGTATAGCTGACTTTGAACATGAATCTGCCGCTATCGCACATTACATGCACATATCCCCTCGTGAAGGAATACTCTCATTTGGATATGAAAGATGGGGTCTTAACACGGTGACAGAGAGAATCCACTCGTCCAGAACACACAGGGATCACCAGTGTCAATGGTCGCGGCCCACTAGTTAAAACTATAATGGTCGCCAGACCAAGGCCTTCTGTCGCCTAGACGGCTAAACAAAGGACCCTAGCCTGGGGCCGGTTTCCATAAACTTTGTCTAGTAGCCCCCATAGCACTAACAGACAAGTGGAGCCCGCCAGCAAACACTACTCACCCAACCTGGAACGCACCGCTCCTCACAACAGCGGCATGTCCGACAGTTCAGCTGTGGCCTGACAGGTTCCACCCCAACAAACACAGCAAGGAACTGCAGTTGAGAAGCATGCAGCGGCGTGCTCCCAATACGAAAACCGGTGGAGGGTTTGTAGAATGATCATCATCTTCTAGACACTCCAGTACGAAGACAATATCGCCGTATTTTCTCGAAAAATAGTGAGAGAGAAAATAAAGATATGATGTCAACGTATCCTTGTTTCCCAAGCTGTTCCTAATCCAATTTCTTCCATCATGGTGTCAAGTGTGGGGATCTACCGAGGCACCTCTTCCTTGTGGTGAAAGCGAGAAGGAGGAGAGCAGGTGACCACACACCTGCTTATGAAGGTAAGCTGATGAGGGGTGTGGTCAGACTAATACTGGTATTAGAGGTACATTTGTGGTTTATTCAGTACGCGTGCACGTACGCGAGATAGTGCAGAAGGCGATGCCAAGCTAAGCCACTAACGATACAGAACTTGTGTTTACAAACAAACCTGTGCGGGACATCCAGTGAAACCGTGTGACAGTGTCCTTTTGAAGCAAATAATGCCATCTAACAACACACTTCATATATATCCCGCGATTTATTATTGTTTTGACAATGGGTCATGACAAACTAATTAAATAATCCAACATATGTGTAAACAACTAACATATTCCAGTTGACTGTATCTTTTTTGAATGAGTCGTTATGTCGAAATCAATACATCCATTCATAAAGATTATTGTCCGCCATCTTGGTTTCATTCAGGAAAAGGATGAACAGCGGAGTCATTCGGGAAAAAAAGAAAGAAAAAAGTAATTCGGTTGTGGGCGGGTTCTGGGGTCATGAGTGTGTTATACGAGTGTGTTATACGAAATAACAACGGCTAACTTGACTGTTTCAGCCAATCAGAATCAAGAAATGTGCATGCCATTGTATAAAAGAACATTTCTGACTTAAAGGTGAGATAACATTCAGCAACTAGATGTCGCACTAGAGGTCGCACTAGAGCACCGGCATGTAATTTATCCAATCAGGTTCATAGTAAGTAGGGAGGGGATACACACAACATGTAAACAACAACATTCATTTTGGATACACAAAAAATATTTAAATGACAAAAATAAAAACAAAAATAAAAAAGGGTAGTTTTTGGGGGTAGTAGTAGTAGTATTAGTAGTAGTAGTAGTAGTAGTACAGTAGCAGTGGCAGTAGTAGTAGTTGTTGTAGTAGTAGTAGTAGTAGTAGTATTAGTGATGTGTCTTGTTCGATCGATGATGAGGAGGCTCTGTAGGAAAGATGATACTTGGTCTTCTAAGCTTCAAATCAACTTTATCATAGAATAGGTTACATTTACAGAAGTTAAGTCACGTTTGGCTCCGGCCTCCTTCTCACACACAAAATGTCAGATCACAGTATCTTAATGACAGAATGACATCAGAGTAGCAAGAGCAAAGAGAGACTGTTTTCTCTCTAAGAACAGTATTATAAATCTTACCACTCCTATTCTCTACTGATTGGTCTAATTAATTATACTTCCCTATTATTTTGTACACTCAGAGCTCACGTCCAGCTTCTCTAATTTGCATCTCATTACATTTGAACCAACTAACTTTACTGATCTTACCTCTTGTCTTAACTTAGCTTTTATGGCCCTATGGTTCCCTTATTATGAATTGGCTGAGGCCTCATGGCCCTTAAAATAACAAAGATGGCCACTGCAGCTATCTTTTCTTTTGTTCTAATAAAAGAATGGGCCCTCTCTCTCTCTCTCTGACACAGACACACACTATTTAACTGTAGTATTAACCTCTTAAGCCTGAGCCCTATTTTCTGAAAATCTGCCTAAAAATACATACCTAAGTAAATGGAAGATTGCTCCACTTCTACAAGGTCCATTTGCATGTTCTTGGTATCTAGGGACATCTATGGATCTCATGAAATGTATTCCCAGTGTCCGAAATATTGTGTCTATTACTAGGCTTGCTTAAATTGTGATGAAACAAAGGAGAATATGAATTATGATTTTTCTTTGCATCTTTGACAGTGAATAACACCATTCAGTACAATTCAATTCTGCCATCTGGACCCAAGCAATTTGAAATATTATTATAGAATATAGAATATGAGGCCTATAAATTACCTTATTATATATTATCTATGGATCGGGCCAAATCTACTCGTTCCAATGACAGAGTTAAATTTGGATTTAGTATCACCAGGCGTGCATCAGTGGCGGCTGCTGACCAAATTTTTTGGTGAAGCACAAATTATTATATTATATTATAGTTATAAAACATCCCCCAATGTGTGTGTCAGTAGTGGCTGGTGAGTTAAAAAATTGGGGAGGACGGGAGGGATAAAAATTTTTTTTATAAAGAAGTACAGACACAGTGTGGTTATGAAGACAGCAGACAGACACTACAGTTAAAAACAACAGGCACTAGTAATAAATACCTTGGAGTAACTCTCGACAACCCTCTTCCTACTAATCAAAGCTGGTACTGTTTCTGTATAGGAAGCCAATTTTCTGTCGCAAGGAGGAGAGGTCCTCCACATGGAATTTAAATGTAAAATTTAAATTTCTCATCAAGCCACACACCAAGATATTTATATTCAGTGACTCTCTCAATGCTAGAACCACTTATGGTAGATATGTGTACACCATCATATTCAATGTTTCTGGCTCTAGAAAACAGCATACATTTTTGTATTATAATAGTAGTAGTAGTAGTAGTAGTAGTAGTAGTAGTAGTAGTAGTAGTAGTAGTAGTAGTAGTAGTAGTAGTAGTAGTAGTAGTAGTAGTAGTAGTAGTAGTAGTAGTAGTAGTAGTAATAGTAGTAGTATAAGGTTTAATTTTAGCAGATGATGATGATGATTATATTCTATTAATCATTATTAGTGTGGGTAACCTGGCGAAGCCAGGTTGCCACCCACACTGTAGTTATTGTACGTCTTTTTATTCTTTATTATTCCACCGATTTTGCCAACACCACTCGTGCCAGAGCGTTCGCGCCCCATACACGTGAAAGGTATCAAAACGAGCGGCTTGCCTATGGCAACAGCGGTATTCGAATTCGTAAAGTTTCACCGCACCGTCTGGCTACGAATCGACTTTAAACGGTAAAATTTCGGCCCCATTGGAAATGCATTGCAATTTAGAGTGTAGCAGCTGAAATAATCTTTTTTCCACTACCTTGGGTGAATTGCGAGTGTGATCTCAATTTTGGACGTAGAAATAAAACAAACACATCAAAACGATGACACGGCTGTCAGCCCGCTCACAAAAGAAAAATAAATGGAATTGGACATTTCTATCTCAACTGACGACCATTTGTTTGAAGGTTCTCCTCCCCATAGACCCCAATGTAATCCCACTCTAGGAATCAGATGATTTTTTAGCTTTTTTACCCTTCTGTTCCGATCGCCGAAGGAGTGCCACAATATCGCACGAATGCCACAATATCGCACACAACCCTTCGCCTACTCGTTGTAGTGCTCATGTGCGCGTCACAACGCTTCATCTCTTATAGTTTTCTTTTAATCAACGTGACAATGCAGTCATGTAAAGAAAATTCAGAATATGCAAGTCATTGTGCTCATGGCTGATTGGTTCAGCCTTAACAGCTGTGAGGCTCAGGGCTCATGGCTCAGCTGACCTGCCAATGACATCATCCACTTAACCCATCATTGCCCATCACTGTGTTGCAGTACTGAATTGCTGGACAGCGCCATCTGTCTTGCGGGTTGTGTCATTGTACTCAGTAGGGATATCCTCTTTCATTTTTCATTGGTCGATGTTGACCACCTTTCATTGGTCGATGTTGACCACTCCCCCGAGCATTAGACCACGCCCCCTTAGGCCACACCCCCTCAGTGTATCTCTTGAACCGTTTGTCGTAGAGACTTGCGGATTGTGCCATTGTACTCAGTAGGGATATCCTCTTTAATTTTTCATTGGTCCATGTTGACCACCTTTCATTGGTCGATGTTGACCACTCCCCCGATCCTTAGACCACGCCCCCTTAGGCCACACCCCCTCAGTGTATCTCTTGAACCGTTTGTCGTAGAGACTTGCGGATTGTGCCATTGGTCGATGTTGACCACCTTTCATTGGTCGATGTTGACCACTCCCCCGATCCTTAGACCACGCCCCCTTAGGCCACACCCCCTCAGTGTATCTCTTGAACCGTTTGTCGTAGAGACTTGCGGATTGTGCCATTGTACTCGGTGTAATAGTGTGTAATAGTGTAATAGTGTGTAATAGTGTAATAGTGTGTAATAGTGTAATAGTGTAATAGTGTGTAATAGTGTAATAGTGTAATAGTGTGTAATAGTGTGTAATAGTGTAATAGTGTAATAGTGTGTAATAGTGTGTAATAGTGTAATAGTGTGTAATAGTGTAATAGTGTAATAGTGTGTAATAGTGTAATAGTGTGTAATAGTGTAATAGTGTAATATTGTGTAATAGTGTAATAGTGTGTAATAGTGTAATATTGTGTAATAGTGTAATAGTGTGTAATAGTGTAATAGTGTAATAGTGTGTAATAGTGTGTAATAGTGTAATAGTGTAATAGTGTGTAATAGTGTAATAGTGTGTAATAGTGTGTAATAGTGTAATAGTGTAATAGTGTGTAATAGTGTAATAGTGTAATAGTGTGTAATAGTGTAATAGTGTGTAATAGTGTAATAGTGTAATAGTGTGTAATAGTGTAATAGTGTGTAATAGTGTAATAGTGTGTAATAGTGTAATAGTGTAATAGTGTGTAATAGTGTGTAATAGTGTAATAGTGTGTAATAGTGTAATAGTGTGTAATAGTTTGTAATAGTGTAATAGTGTGTAATAGTGTAATAGTGTAATAGTGTGTAATAGTGTAATATTGTGTAATAGTGTAATAGTGTGTAATAGTGTAATAGTGTGTAATAGTGTAATAGTGCTATGCGACTTGCAGGTTGTGTCGTTGCACTCAGTAGGGATATCCTCTTTCATTGGTCTATGTTGACCACTCCCCCGATCCTTAGGCCGCGCCCCCTTTTTGTATCCTTTGAACCGTTTGTCATAGAGACTCGCGAGAGACCCTCTCCCGTTGGCTGGCGGTGCACAGGCGTCACCCACACTTTCACAATTTCCCCCGCGCGGAATTGTCTAGTTATTATTATTATTATTATTATTATTATTATTATTATTATTATTATTATTATTATTATTATTATTATTATTATTATTATTATTATTATTATTATTATTATCGATATTATTATTATTACTACTACTAATTGTAGCAACTGGTGAACAGAAAGAATAAAACACCAGCTGATGACGACTGCCTCTGTGACTCCTTCTTTCACCATTTGGCTAATTCCTTACATATCGTCTTGTTGTGTAGACTTTTCTTTATTCACCAGCAACAATAATAGTAAGTATAATAACAACATTGTCATTGTGTTGTGTAGATGTGCCTGCTCCAGCCACTAGAGGACCGCCCGCGACATCCTTCTTTACTCCAAAGCTGATTGGAGCATCCAGTGCTGCTTTTGTTTTCTTCATCCTGCTATTGGTCCTTCTTTACAAATACAAACAGGTACGTGGGTCGTTGTAGGATCACCTGCTATTGGTCCTTATTGCACTTTGATGCCCGCTGGCTTGGGTTGTGCTGAATTCCTCAGGTTATTATTTCAGTGGTCCTGGATGGTTAAATACAGTAATTACAAACATTTTGGGTTTCCTTCAATCACTGCTATTTCTCTTAAAGGCCCACTTGCATGTTGTATTTTTGTTCAATAAACAATGTGACTAGGCCAACGGTGACTTTCATGAAGAGGGGGGGGGGGGATATCGAAATTGACCCAGTTTTAGCGTTTTTTTTTTCAAACATTTTGTCCTCCCAACCACAACCACCACGCACGTGGATATTTTAATCCATGGTTCATAGCGTGCGTGTGTCATCTTAATGATGACATCACAGCAGGTACAGGGCAGCAGGGCCTGAGAATCACAGACAGGTAGTGGCAGGAAGCAGAGAGCCTTGCTACTACTAGCCGAGGTTCTAGTATCTGTTTCACCTAACACTAGTGCTCCATGATCATAGCCATTTATCTCTAAAGCTAACCACTATTTGTAAAAGTCACAACCACGTTACCATATTTGTAATAATGTAAATCATTGTGTCGTTGTACATAGTGTATATAACGTTAGTAGCTAGCTAGCCAGCATTCTCGAAACTCCTAACATGCCCCGATTTAAAATGGTTCTCTCCTCTTTGTATACCTTTGTCCTCACAAACAAAGTATTCTGCTAGGGAACTTATGGACACAACAGTTAGTAGTAGTTATAAGGTGTTTGAGCTTGTAACGTTAACGTTAGTTAGCTATCGTGGTAGCCCCTTTCGTGACCGAGTGCATCAGTCATGAAAGCGGCTACTATCGTATCAACATGCCGTGACGTGTAGCTTGCTAGCTGGCATGATGCGTGCAGTGCTTTGCCCCACAGGTCTGAGAAGAGGACCTGCACATTGTACTCGTTTCCGAAACTCTTCTACATGCCCCGATTTAAAATGGTTCACGACAGTAGACATAATGCTAACGTTAGCGGGGTAACGTTAACGTTAGCCAGAGCCATATAGCCAGCTTGGTACTATGACCCGCGACAGCCCACAGACCAGTAGCGCTGCTGTACTGAACAACAGGCTGCCTAGTGGTACATGTAGTTCTTTTTTTACGACATTAAAAACCTTATAACTACCTTGTTTCAACCAAAGATGCAGTTGTAGCTGGTCCATCAAAGTCTCTCCGACGATTAAACCCATTTTCGTCTTGTAAGGCGTCCATTTGGATCAAGGAAATAGCTTTCTGCACTCGTCAAACTCCATTGTAGTGGATCAGAAGTAGGGGAAAGTTACCTGCAGTGACGTTACAGCCCTGATAGCGTATGATACGCTTTTTGATTGGCTCCATTCTTAACCCTTTCTGAGTCGAATTTCCGGCGTCAAATGGAAACAAATAAATAATGAAATTAGATACCAATGATGTAAACTATCCATAACTGAAGAGTAGGGTTTAACCTGCAAGTGGGCCTTTAAAGGAAGACGCCAACATTTTGGGAAAGCTATCTGGCTGCATGTTAGCCTAGCTTAGCACAATGAATGGAAGCGTACATGGCCGGTTAGCCTTCAGGAGAGGTGTTAGTTGGACAATGCCTAGGCTAACCGGCCATGTCCGCTTCCATTCATTGTGCTAAGCTAGGCTAACATGCAGCCAGATAGCTTTCTACTGAATGCACAGAGAGGAAACTGGTATCTATCTTCTTGTCTCTCTTTGGAGAAGACGGTAAGCTAATTTCCCAAAATGTTGGCGTGTACTTTTAAGGCTCGTGTAGCCCCTACCGTGATTCTGAAGATAGTGTTTTGAAATTTGGATGGACACTATTGCAAAGCCAATGATTTCCATCTGGCTCCCTGACGTTGCTCTAATGGTCATTTGCTGCTCTGTGGCCGCTATAACTTGTGGTAAAATGACTACAACTAATCATTTGTACTGAAGACATCTCACGGTAAAGATTAAAGGCTTGTTGTGGTCATTAGTTTACTTGTAGATGTACTGTACTTACATAGAGGTAAGACTGATGAAACTTGACATGTCCTACTGAAGTGAAATATCCCTTTAAAGGTATAGTTCAGATTGTTGGCAGCCTAGCCTTGTTTGATACTTACCAGTTGTGTTGTTGATCGGTAGAGTCCTTTCTCACCACAACCCGTGCTTTCCCGTATACCTACAGTACTAGCTTGGGCTAGTTAGGCACAAACCAATACAAGGTTAATGGGGTCAAGCTCCTGTCTGTACAAAGTGACTGAAGACAGCCGAGATCTCCTCCATGGTGCGCACAACATGCTTGTTGCTTAAAGTACAAACATTCTAAATTTTCAAGTGATGGTTAGATGTTTCTTTTTCTTCTAGAAACCCAAATATGAGATCCGCTGGAAGATCATCGAGAGTTACACTGGCAACAACTACAGCTTTGTTGACCCCACCCAGCTCCCATACAACCAGAAGTGGGAGTTCCCCAGAGACAAGCTACGACTGGGTAGGTTTTATCTTTCATATAATAATAATATGATAATAATAAACGTTATTTGTATAGCACCTTTCATACAAGAATTGCTGCTCAAAGTGCTTCACGGCAGTAAAGAAAAAAATGGCAGGCATAAAATTAGCAGATCAAGAGCAATGCATAAAGTGCAGACATAAAAATAGTAGGGCTGTCCCCGACTAAGGATTTGGATAGTCGACTTTGATTGGCCGAAATTAGCCGATAGTCGACTATGAAAAATTTTTTTTTAAAGAAAAGTATATATTTATATATATATATTTGTATCATTCCATTTGAGCTGTGGGGGTGCTTAATGTCTGAAGGAGTCGACGGAAGGCTTCTTGTCCTCTGCTAAAGCATGCAATTGGTCCACTGATGGATACATCTTGATATTTGTTTAGTCTAGTCTTTGTGCCTCTCTGTGCCTGTTTTCCTAAGCAGTTAGCCTCTGGTATGCGTTCCATTAGCGTTAGCCACGCTTCTAGGCCTTTTTTCTTTTGGAAAGAATGGTAATTTTTTTTATAATAATAATAATTACCATTATTATAATATTATTATATTTTATTTGTTTTGCATTCGACTAAGAGGTTGGCAGTCGACTACGGCTCCTTTCGATAGATTAGTCGACTATTCGACTAATAGGGGTCAGCCCTAAAAAATAGGCATAAAATAAGCATAAAATTAGCATAAAATAGACTGCAGCTAATTAGACAAAGTCAAGATAAGGCATATAACATTAAATCACAGTTTTTTCATATTAGGATCTAACATCTTAATAGGCCTCTTTGTTTACGGTTTGATTATCACTGATAGGCCTACACATCAATTATGAAATTGTCAGCTTCTCTGTTTGGTGTATTCAAAATCGAAAATGAAGATAATATACAAGTTTTTAGCTTGCTTTTAAATATATAAATATATTTAAAATCATTAGCATGTTATCTATAGGTAGGGTGTTCCATAGTTTTGGGGCGTAATTGGCAAAGGCTGCATCTCCATATAACATAGTATGACTAAATATGACATAGTTAATTGTGACATAAAGTGAAATCTAGGCAGCTAGTTAAAACCTCTTAGCATGCGACAGCCCATATCGGGGACGTTTTTAGGACGATTTGCCCACCGGCACTTTGGCGACCCCTAGTGGCTCGGGTGTGCATATTTTGTAATACAATATATATCGAATTGAAGGCTTATTTGTTGCCTGTCGATAGCCTGTCTGTTTGTTGCCTGTCGAAAATCCGTTCAGCGGTTCTCGAGTTACATGCCGGTATTTAAGGCTTGTGCAAAGTACACGGCATTGCGCAAAAACACTCCCGACTCAGGCTGCAGTAGTTCCGTCAATCTAGATCCAATCTCGAAAATGATTGTGGATCGTTGTAGCCAATGAGTGTGGCTTCCAATGATACCCCATGTGGGGATGTGTGAATCAGGGATCTATGTGAACAACTAAATTCTTTTGAAGTCTATGAGTTTTTCTTTGTACACAGTTTACCAAAATCACTCCTAATCACTCATTTCTGAATGGATCTTTATGAAATTTGGATATGTACTACATAAGGCTTCAGGCTATGGCTCCCTCTGGATTTATAAGCCATACCACCTTCTGGGGAAATACTACCTCTGGACTACTAACTACTACAGAAAAACTTGAGTAACAAGTTTTTCTACAACTCAAGTTCAACTTCAGACCTATGTAACTCTATTACGTTAGCACTAAAAGTGAATTTCCTTCTGGAATCAGAAACTTCAGAATGTCATATTTCAAAAGAGACCAGGCTCATGCATGTGCTATAAGTATAAAGTATGTTGTTTTGGTCTGCAAAAAGGTATGCAGTCCTCAAAAACGAAAACTAAAATGGCCAATTTTGGGGGCGCTTGCTAAGAGGTTTTAATGGCTGTTCTTTGTTATAAAGCCTTTTATAGCTCCTTAACCTTATAAGCCCGAGCGGTCCGGTGGTGGACCGCAAATGACATCACGCCATCCATCTCTACAGACTGTATGAATGAATGTTGCTTTATTTTTTTGACAACATTAAATCTTTGCTGCGCTTGAAACGTGGAGTGGCAGCTTATGCCTATAATTTAGGTTTTGAACTTGTGATTCTTTTGTCTACCAGGTGCGGTTCTGGGTGCAGGAGCCTTTGGTAAAGTGGTCGAGGCTACGGCATATGGTCTGGGCACAGAGGACAACATCACCCGCGTGGCTGTTAAGATGCTAAAACGTGAGTTGTGGTCAGACTTTGAATGTTAGTATAGTTTGGCTGTGGCCATTGCCAATAAGCTGGTAGCCCTGCATGTCAGCCATTACGCCAAAGGACCGACTTGGCCTTATAGGTGAGTTTCTGGTCCACGTTGGACTCCATGTGCGCGCATCGAGGAGGCAAAAGCCCTGCTAGTGATCAAAACAACCAATCAATGCCACAGCTAGATATGTAAAAGGTGAAAGACTCTCACAGCCATGCTGGTTTGGCAAAATGACATCCAACTGTTTTAGCTTGAAGCAACTTTTAGTCAGGGGAGAGCCATGGTTTCTCCATGGAGCCCCGTTGTACTTTTTTAGCGCAGCAGCTCAGCTCAGGTAGCGGGCAACTCAGTCACGTGATTCAGCGGCTATTTCTGTTTGGCTTGAACACGGGATGTCTAGAAACACGAAACTATCTATATCACGATGGCACTGCCAGCTATCTTTGTTGCTATAAAAATAAAATAATAATAATAATTGGCTGATGGCTGTTTGTGTGCATGTGTGTCTCCACAGCCAGGGCCCATTCAGAGGAGCGGGAGGCTCTCATGTCAGAACTGAAGATACTCAGTCACTTGGGTTACCATGACAACATAGTCAACCTGCTGGGGGCCTGCACACGCGGAGGTAATGATCCACCAGCCAGGGGATTCTTTTTTAAATAATTTCTTTTACTTGCTGTCAGTGGATAATGTAATGTCTCTTATAAAAATGGTAAATTGATATAGTACTTTACAATTTTGTTCCTCACATTCACCCATTCACTCACACATTCACACACCGACGGCAGGGGGCGACCATGCAAGGTGCCAACCTGCTCATCTGGAGAAATTAGGGGTTAAGTGTCTTGCTCAAGTACACACACTGCCCAGGAGGAGCTAGAATCTAACCGGGAACCATCCGATTACCAGACGACCGCTTTACCTCCTGAGCCACTGTCAAATGTCAAACAAGGACATTTTAGGTTCAGCAAACTTACTTCTTTATTGAAGCACACATGGTTCACTTGAGTTGATCCACAATGGCTGCCCTGCAGCACCGTGACCTCACCCACCTCACTCCTGTGGTTCTGACCCAGTGGCACACAATTTAAACACAATACGGAAGCTACCAACGCTCTCATCCATTCTCATCAGTCTCGGTATGTCTTTGTAGTAATCCTGCCAAGCTATGGACGTTGGATTGAAAGTGATATATTGATGTTGAAGTTGGAGATTGCAGATTGCCAAAATGATCTTGCTTCTCTATTGGAGGGGATATCTGGACCCTATGGTACAAGATTCAATGATTGGCTCACACTATAAACACCTAGAGATTGTATTGAACTTGGGAAATTTACATTTTAGTTTCTGTGCTCCTGACACATGGAACATCATACGACAAACTCTAAAACTCAATACTTTGGTATCCTTTGGTCAGTTTAAATCCTTAATCACCAACCATACCATCATAATCTGCAGTTGTTTTAATGTATTGTACAAACTCTATTATGTTTGCATTTATTGTATATGTATTATATTAATCATGTATTTATTATGTATGTACGCTCAACATCATTGAAAATGAGGGCTTGCCCTCAATTAATTTTCTAGTTAAATACAGATTGAATGAATGAATGAAATGTTCAACACCTTAGTGTTTTAACCTGTGTGATGTTGTCGGATCCCCAGGACCCATGCTGATGATCACAGAGTACTGTTGCCATGGCGACCTGCTCAACTTCCTGCGAGGGCCGGCCCAGGCCTGCATGGAAGCCATTTTGAGTGTGGCGGAAGTGGAGGACGAACGGAAGCTGTATAAGAACATGGCTACCCAGAATGATCGAGTCCGGAGGTATGGTCTGTGGAGGTTTTTATTCATAGATGTGTTTTTACAAACACAAGGCTAGTATTTTGGTCAGATGCTTCTCTTCTGTTCAACGTGCCTATATTCTTTGGGTCTATTACTAGAGTGATACTGTAATTGGTGAGTTAACTGTGAGATTTACACAAGACTAGATCTACTCATTGATAGAGAAAATTAAAGGTGCACTTAATAAAACAAAAACAATGCTGATTTATTTTGCACATAATCTCACACACGTCCAAAAACTTTAAAATGTTTTGCACACATTCCTTTATTTAAAGTAAATGTGAATATGGCCACCGGTGATGTCATTGGGACATTTAATCCTTGTGTTGTGTTAATTACAGCTCCATGAAATGATGATGTAGATATTTTATGAGGATTCAATGTCCCCGATGACATCACTGGTGGCCATATTCAAACTAATTTACTCTCAATGGCAAAAATGCATGAAACAAGTAACTGTGGATTTTAACCTGAGACCATAGGATCCACAGGCAGCTGCACTAACTGAGCCTAATGTGTATCAGGCTCACTCAGAGGCAGTTAAGGTGACGAGAGAAAGGCACTTCTCAGAAATAATTGCCAAAAATGGTCACAATCCCAGAGTCCTTTTTTCGACCATTAACTCTTTTACCTCCCGTCCTCCCGCCCCCTGCCCTGATGCCTCCCCCTCCAAATGTGAAGAATTCCTAAACTTCTTCATTAGGAAGGTGGAAACTGTCGTGTTACTTTGCACGGTAACAAATTCGTGAGTCCTCTGCTTTGGTTGTAAGTATGTTTATTAGCTTAGCCTCGCTACGTTACACGGGTGTGCATCCTAGGTTCCTCTCGAACTCTACCTAACCCCCAGTACGGTGGCCTGTACCTTCGCGTATCGCGCACACACATTAACATAACACCACATCTCCCTTTCTAGAATCAATGGGTAGACTGCCATTGATTCCCCAGACCTTAGAGGATTATTCTGCCTCTATATCTAAAAGGTCTGTTCATCTGAACTGATCTAAACAATTTCTTTAACACCATATAAACCATGGGTTATATTAAACATAGCAATTGCTTTCTTTCGAAATGTACATCTAAACGAATAATATATATATACATGAAACAATGTCTTATCTTAACATAAACCTCTATCATTCTATCGCATGAATGTCACTTTTCTTTACTCTCTCTCTCTCTACTGTCTCTTACAAGTCCAACCTAGTTGGTTTCACCACACATCTCCCAGACCTGGTTCTGGGAGTAGCTGGTGGTTCCAGGACCTCCTGCTCCGTAGGTTCTGCTGCACTCTGCTCCGGTGAGGGCTCCATGGGGACGAGATGGCGACGGTTTCGCCTTAATGTTCCATGGGGTCCATCTATGATGTACGAACGTGGAGTGGGGTGACTGCTGACCACAACTCCAGTTGCACTTTGATCTGTGACCCACACCTCCTTTCCTGGAGTGAGCCTGTCGAGACTTCGCGTACGATGACGCCGGTTGTAGCTTTGTGCATCTCTCATTCTCCTCTCCTCCTCCTTCTGAACCACTGCCTTACTGTCAGGAAGAGTAGGGACCAGTAGAGCAGGAAGCGTTGGCACCGTCGTGCGGAGTCTCCTCCCCATAAGGAGCTGGGCTGGACTGTATCCGTTATGCAACGGGGTGGCTCTGTATGCCAGCAGAGCACGGTATGGGTCGGCTGCCTTCTTCAGGAGGCCTTTTATTGTCTTGACAGCACGTTCTGCCTCCCCATTACTCTGGGGATATCTCGGGCTGCTTGTGACATGGCGAAACCCATATGATGTCGCAAACGCTGCAAAGGCCATTCCGGAGAATTGCGGCCCGTTATCCGTCACCAGTTCCTCCGGGATACCATGGTGTGCGAAGATTGACTTCAAGTGGTGGATGACGTCTGTTGATTTTGTGGGAGTCAGCAGAGCGATCTCCACGTACCTTGATGCATAATCCACGACCAGCAGGTAAGTCTTGCTCTCCAGCATGAACAGGTCTGCTCCCAACTTCTGCCACGGTCGCCCCGGGTATTGAGATGGCATCAGGGGCTCCCTTTGGTTCTCTCTCTCTTTGCAGCATGTTCGGCAGTTGAGGACCAGCTCATTCAGCTGCTGGCTGAGCCCGGGCCACCATACAGACTGCCGTGCTCGCTCCCTGCACTTTACCACCCCCTGGTGGCCTTCATGCAGCCTGGCAAGCACGTCGTTTCTCATTGTTGAAGGGATTACAAGCCTGCTTCCCCTCAGCAACAGTCCATCCTCTACTGTGAGTGACGCCTGTTCCGCCCAGTACAGCCTGAGAGCCGGTTCACTGTTGTGTGCTGGCCATCCCTCTGCACACCGCTGCTTCACCTGTGCGCACACACTGTCCCCCTCCAACTGCTCTCTCAGCTCGTCCAGGTAGGCAGTGCTCGCTGGCAGGTTCTCTATTACCATGTCCACATAGATATTTGTATTCTCAAATAACTCCTCCTCCTCAGGTGTCTCTCTCCTCTTCACAGGAGCACGTGAGAGCGTATCAGCAGTCCACAGGCTCTTCCCTGGCACATGGGCAATGGAATAGGAATAGCGCATCAGGCGCATCCGGAAGCGCAGAATCCGTGGAGGGAGATCATCCAACGCCTGAGACCCCAGGAGACTCAGGAGAGGCTTGTGGTCCGTCTCCAGCTGGAAGCGTCTGCCGATGAGAACATTTCTAAACCTCTCACAAGCCCAGGTCAAGCCCAGGGCCTCCTTCTCAACCTGTGCGTATCTCTGCTCAGTCTGTGTGAGAGACCGCGACACATAGGCTACTGGTCTCCACACTCCATCCCATTTTTGGAGAAGCACACTCCCCAAGCCGTACGACGACGCGTCCGCTGAGACCTTGCACTCCCTGTGGTTATCGTACATGGCCAACACTGGTGGAGATATTAGTGCATCTTTTAAATCTTGAAAGGCTTTGGCCTGCTCGATGCCCCACAGCCAGCAGTTCTTCTTTGACAGAAGGTCTCGCAGGGCCTTGTCTCTCTCCGCCAGCCGCGGGATAAACTTCCCCAGCTGGTTTACCATGCCGAGAAAGCTTCTCAGCTCACTGACATTTGTCGGCTCCTCCATCCTCCTCACGGCATCCGTCTTACTCGGGTCGGGGTTAATGCCACTGCTGGAGATCACATGGCCTAGAAAGGTCACCTCTTCCTTTGACAGGTCGCACTTGCCTGTGTTCAGGGTGATTCCTGCTTTCTCGATCCTCCCCAGCACGACATGCAGACGAGCGTCATGCTCCTCCTGTGATCGGCCCCACACCAGCACATCATCCATGTGGCAGACGACACCCTCCAGCCCCTCTGTGACCTCAGTCACCATTCTGTTTTGGAAGTGTTCTGGGGCGGAGGCGATGCCGAAAGGTAGGCGATTGAAGTGGTAACGACCAAACGGCGTGATGAAAGTTGTATACTTTGACGACTCCTCAGTCAGGGGTATTTGCCAAAATCCCATGTTCGCGTCTAACTTGCTGAATATCCTGGCTCCGGCCAGCATTCCCAGTGTTTCCTCGACTGTTGGCAGGGTGTATTTCTCCCGGCACACTGACTCATTGAGGTTTGTGAGATCGACACATATGCGTACCTCCTCTGTCTTCTTCTTAGGGACCACTACCATGCCAGCGCACCAGTCGGTTGGCTCTTCGATCCGGCTGATCACTCCGAGGCTTTCCATGCGGGACAGTTCTTGCTTGACTTTGTCCATCAGTGGCAATGGAATCCTTCTGGGCGTCTTCAGTGAGAATGGTTGAGCCCCCGGTTTCAGCCTGATTGCATACGGCTGTTTCATCTCCCCGAGACCACTGCATATCTTTGGGTAGGTCGTCTTGAGCGTCTCCATCGTTATACTGTCTAGACGTGCCACAAGCTCCATCTTGCTGATAGCAGGTCTCCCCAGCAACGCTGAGTGTAGGTGTCGAGCGACGTACACATCCTCCAACACCTCTCTCTCTCCTCTCCTCAGCAACAGCTTGGCGACGCCCACAACATCTAGTGGACTCCTCCCAGGTCCCATCAGTGGTTTTGTCGCTTTCTGCAGGGTAGGTGGATTCTTGTGTTTGTATATCTCTCTGAATACAGTGTGAGGCATCACAGTAACATCAGCGCCAGTGTCTATTTTGAATGGCACACATCTGCCATTGATGTCTATGTCGACCATCCATGGCTCCCCATCAGTTGTGATGCTGCCCAAGAACATGTGCTCCTCCTCCCCATCACAGGAGCAGGAATAGTCTTCTTCAACCTCATGTACATTTTTGGAAGATTTACACACACGTTTATAATGGCCCATCTTCCCACATGAATGGCACTTCACCTCGTTAGCAGGGCAATCGCGCTGTGGGTGGAGCTGAGAACTGCCACATTTATGACACTGGACACTTCTCCCCCTCGGGTACTGGGTACTGAGTGGTTTGGCTGTGTAGCTGTTAGCCTGTTGGGGGCTGTTCTTAGCATAGTTCTTGCTACTGCTCTTAAACACCCTGTCCACCGATTTAATGTCACTTGCCTCTGTCCTGGTATCCCCTCGCAGAGAGGATTGCTGTCGTTTCACCTCCTCACTCTGCCTCGCCATGTTCAATGCCCTCTCCAAGGTTAAGTCTGGGTCCAGCTGCATGCGTTCTGACAGCCGCTTATCCATCAGACCGACGACAAGCCTGTCACGTATAAGTTCATTATGCAACACACCGTATGTACAATGCTCCGCCAGCGCGTACAATGACGTCACAAAGGAATCGACTGTTTCACCTTCTCCCTGTTTGCGCATGTTAAACTTGGCTCGTTCATATATCACGTTCTTCTTGACCACGAAGAAACCTTGCAATCCATCCCGCACTCCTTGGTACGTACGTCGTAGATCAACAGCCAGATTCAGTCCACGTAAAATATCGTCCGCCTCATCGCCCATACAATATATTAGCGTGTTGACTTGATTCTCTTCAGAGCTAGCATTTAGGTTACTTGCCAGGCGAAATCTTTCGAACCTGCGTATCCACTTGGCTCACTCTTGCGGCTTTGAGAAGTCGAAGGACTCAGGAGGCTGGATGCTAAACGTAGCACTTGAAACCGCAGCCGCTACCGGAGCTACAGGGTTATTAGCGTTATCCACCATCTTTTTCTTTCTCCTTCTGCTTTTCTTCGTCATAAACGAGTCTCAAATGGCACTTTAATGTCCGACCGAACTCACACACAACTCTAGCAGGACTTCTGACACCATGTCGTGTTACTTTGCACGGTAACAAATACGTGAGTCCTCTGCTTTGGTTGTAAGTATGTTTATTAGCTTAGCCTCGCTACGTTACACGGGTGTGCATCCTAGGTTCCTCTCGAACTCTACCTGACCCCCAGTACGGTGGCCTGTACCTTCGCGTATCGCGCACACACATTAACATAACACCACAGAAACCATTAGAGTAGCCATCTCATCGTCCTCCTCCACCCCCCCTCCTACCCAGCCCCCCTGCCCGGCCCCCCCTCCTGCCCAGCCCCCCTGTTGGGCCCCCCCTCCTGCCCAGCCCTCCTGCCCACTTCCCCCTCCCTCCCACCCCTCCTGCCCAGCTCTTTTGAACAACTTCCAACCCATCTCTCTAACCACTCTCAGAGAGCTGGTGGCAGGCATGCGGACTGTCACATCCACCCTTGATGCCCTCCCTACCCATCTTCTAAAAGAGTCCATGGACATAGTAGGCCCCAGTATTTTGTCTATCATAAACAGCTCTCTGGAATCTGGCTCTGTTCCCTCCTCCCTGAAGCACGCCATGGTTGAGCCCCTCCTAAAAAAACATAACCTAGACCCTGCTCTTTTCAATAATTACAGGCCCATATCCAAACTACCCTTCCTATCTAAGATTTTAGAAAAGGCTGTCCTGGCACAGCTCCTCCCCTTCCTACATCACAACAACCTCCTAGACAAATTCCAGTCAGGTTTCAGGGCAGGGCACAGCACTGAGACAGCGCTAGTCAAAATTTACAATGACCTGCTTCTCACCATCGACTCAGGTAGCTGTGCCATGCTCCTCCTCCTGGACCTCTCTGCCGCATTCGACACGGTCGACCACTCCACCCTGGTCGATCGTCTCGAACACAGGCTAGGTATTGGGGGGTCTGCCCTAAACTGGTTCGCATCCTACTTGAGCGGCCGCTCCTTTTCGGTCAGTTTGGGTGGACACTCCTCCCCCACAGCTAGTCTACCGTATGGGGTCCCCCAAGGTTCCATCCTGGCCCCCATACTCTTCTCCATCTACATGCTCCCTCTGGCCGAAATCATCCAGAAACACAACATTTCATATCACTTTTATGCCGATGACTCCCAAATCTACCTTCCCCTCAACGCCTCTGACACAGCTAACCTAGACTCTCTTAAAAACTGTCTTAGGGACATAAAAAGCTGGATGGCCCTCAACTTCTTACAGCTAAATGAAAATAAAACAGAGATCATTTTGTTTGGCCCCCCCCTCTTCCACCAAAACACTCTCCAACAGCCTAGGACAACTCTCCACCCACCTCAAACCCCACGTCAAGAGCCTGGGTGTAATCTTTGACCCAGAGCTCAAATTCGACCGGCAGGTAAATGCCGTAGTCAAGTCATGCTTCTTCCAACTCCGCAACATCAGTAAAATAAAACCAATCCTTTCACCCCTCGACCTGGAAACGGTAGTCAATGCATTCATCACATCACGCCTTGACTACTGCAATGCCCCCATGTCCCGCCTCAAAATGGTCCAGCACTCTGCAGCTAGGTTCCTTACCGGCACCAGAAAGAGAGAGCACATCACACCAGTCCTAGCCTCCCTACACTGGCTCCCAGTCCCACTTAGAATAGATTTCAAAATCCTCCTCTCACCTTCAAGGCACTATCGGGTGCAGCACCCCTATACATCACCGAGCTCATCACCCCCTACGCAGCACCCAGGTCACTAAGATCCTCCAACCAGGCTCGGCTGGTCCTCCCCCGCACCAGACTAAAAAAGAGAGGCGATCGCTCCTTCAAGGCCGTAGCCCCCAAACTATGGAACCAGCTTCCCCTGGAGATTCGATCTGCCCCTACGCTGGAGACATTTAAGGCCCGTTTAAAAACCCACTTTTATTCCCTAGCCTTTGATTAATCCTGTTTCTCCCACACCCTAACCCACACACTCCCATGCAATTTTATCCTGCCCCCTCCCTCTTGTATCTCTTCTTGTGCTCCTCTGTCCCTGGTGACGTGCTATACTGTACTTTGTGCTCCCCTATCCGCTTGTCCTATTTTTTGAATGTACTGTCCTGTCCTGTTGTGCCTTTTTGTATTTGTGTATTTTATAGGACATTGATTTTATGCTTTGACTGTACTGTACAGCACTTTGGTTGGCTCTCGAGCTTTTAAATGTGCTCTATAAATAAATTACTTGACTTGACTTGACTTATCAATGTGGAGGTCCTAATGTGTATGCGGGGGTCCTAATTTGGATCCTTGTGGGGATCCTAATGTGTGCCATTGTGTATCAATGTGGGGGTCCTTATGTGTATAAATCTGGGGGACTAATGTATATCAAGAATCAAGAATCAAGAGGTTTATTTGTCACATACATACCAGGGCATACAGTGAAATGCGGGTGGTCATGCCCGCATTGATTGTGCAAAATACAATAGTAAAAATAGGCATAGAAAAAAATAAACATAGAAGAAATTAAATAGGTAAGACACAAGATATGCATGGTAAAAACAAAAAAACAAAAAAAACAACAGACATGCTAAGTTCCTGAGAAACTGGTTCCTATATACACTACTATACAATATACAATTTACAATTTTAACTCTTAATGTATCTAAACTATACTATTAGTACCTCCTTCCTTTAAAGTGACTTTCTATTTTTTAAAGTGACATTTTGTTTAAGTGATTGTTTTAGCGGTTGCTTGTGTGTGTGTGTGTGTGTGTGTGTGTGTGTGTGTGTGTGTGTGTGTGTGTGTGTGTGTGTGTGTGTGTGTGTGTGTGTGTGTGTGTGTGTGTGTGTGTGTGTGTGTGTGTGTGTGTGTGTGTGTGTGTGTGTGTGTGTGTGTGTGTGTGTGTGGTGTGTGTGCGTGCGTGCATGCTCATGTGTACTTGTGAGTGGAGAGTTCAGTGTTCTGATGGCCTGGGGGAAGAAGCTGAGCTGGAGTCTCTCTGTTCTTGCAGCGTGTGACCGTAGGCGCTTGCCTGACCGCAGCAGCTTGAACAGGCTGTTGTTGGGGTGGTGGCAGTGGCAAATCCTCATGGAAGCCAACGGAAGCCAGGCCTCCCTATACAAATATGAATTAATATCAAATATGAAATATGAAAAAAAAAAAAAAAAAAAAATATATATATATATATATATATATATATATATAAACTAAAAGGAGAAAACCTTCAAGGGAAAGAAGGGACCGCACACTCCACAGGACTCGTTTTTGCTTATTTATTGTTGCACAACGCGTTTCACAACGCGTTTCGCGATACTTGCACAAAAGTATCGTGCATAGCACCTGAGGAAGCGATAGCGAAACGCGTTGTGCAACAATAAATAAGCAAAAACGAGTCCTGTGGAGTGTGCGGTCCCTTCTTTCCCTTGAAGGTTTTCTCCTTTTAGTTTATTTATCTCTCTTGCGCTGACCTGCACCTCCAGTCGGGGTGCAACCAGATGTGCACGAGTCTTATCTAGTTTAATATATATATATATATATATATATATATATATATATATATATATATATATATATATATATATATATATATATATATATATATATATATATATATATATATAGTTTACAATAATAATAAAAAATCATTATTTTTCATCTGTGTTATAAAGTTTTTTTTTTTTTTTAAATGTCTCCCTCTTCTTCTCATTCTCTCTAACACACTGTCAGATTCACTGCAGCAGAGGAGACTGGAGAGGAGGCAGGGGGAGGTGTCTTTCTCCAGCCTCCCCATGTATGTGGACTCCAAAACCAATACTAGCCAATCAGATTCGAGCTGACTAAAGCCCTGCCCACACCTTAAAACGGGCCTGTCAGCAGACTAAGTAGTCTGGCCTCCCCTCTGCACATTTGAAAATGTTATTAACCCGTGACTGCTCCCACGGGCCGAATATTGCCCCGATCCACGGGTACATCTCGGCGTGCCGAAGCTTTTCCTAAATCACTTCCATCATCGAAAATGAGGGGAAAAGGTCGGCTCGCGACCCTGAAAATGTTGCGTGATTTTAAAAACGCTGTATTAAGTGAGCCTATTATGGGCTCCACGCGAGCTTTCTATCGTGGGAACATCTGGGCGTCCCTCAACTTTTACTCATTCACATGTAGCCCCGAAAATGCTTAGAAAAGGAAAGCCGAAAGCGTGGAATAAACTCGCAGAAACGGAAAAGTGTCCCACGGGCGCGCCGTGATTCCGATCCACGTGAAGATATTCAGGGCCATAGAGGAAACCGTGGGACACCTTTTTGCAACCGAATATGTGTCTCGAATTTGCTCCGACGCGGCGCGCAAAATCGTGCAAGGAAAAATCGGACCAAAAATGAACCAATGCTCCAGCAGTATTAATAACCCTGATGTAAACAAGACAAACGTCTTTCTGCATCCACTTATAAAATTGTGTGTATTGAGCCGTACTGTATTGTACTCATTCTGCAATCTGTTAAATAAATAAAAAGAAAGTTTGACTGGCCGCCGAGCCATACTGTAGTGTACATGGTGACTGCTTAACTTAAAAAAATAAAAAATAAAAAAAATATGAATAAAAATATTTAATACATTTTTTTTTTTTTAATTTTTTTTGGCATCCCCTGTTATTTTACCCACGCGACGCCACTGGGTGGTGGGGGTCTTTCATAATTCTGCAGGCTCTGGATTTGCACCTCCTGTTATATAAGTCCTGCAGGTGGTAGTGCAATACCCGTAGTACGCTCTGCTGTGCGCACCACTCTCTGGAGTGCCTTCCTGTCCTGTGCCGTGCTGTTTCCAAACCA
Organism: Notolepis coatsorum; assembly: GCF_963971535.1. Classification (NCBI taxonomy): domain Eukaryota; kingdom Metazoa; phylum Chordata; class Actinopteri; order Aulopiformes; family Paralepididae; genus Notolepis; species Notolepis coatsorum. The sequence continues at coordinate 34,543,752 of NC_140183.1, forward strand.
GGCAGTGATGTTTCCAGTCAGAATGCTCTCTACAGCCCCGGAATAGAAGGAGTGGAGTATCTTCCCCGATACTATGAACTTCCTTAGCTGTGTCAGGTGATAGAGGCACTGTTTCGCCTTTTTCACCACAGAATCTATGTGTGTTGACCATGTCAGGTCCTCTGTGATGTGAACTCCCAGGTACTTGAAACTGCTCACCCTGTCCACGATAGCCACGTTTATCCACAGTGGTGTGTGTGTCCCCTGCTGTATTCTCCTAAAATCCACGATCAGCTCTTTGGTTTTACCAATGTTCAGGAGTAGGCTGTTATCCCGGCACCAGCGTGCCAGTTCATCAACCTCCTCCTGATAGGCCTTCTCGTCATTGTTAGAGATCAGCCCCACCACCACCGTGTCGTCCGCAAACTTCACTTCAGCCATTACGCCAAAGGACCGACTTGGCCTTATAGGCGGGTTTCTGGTCCACGTCCGACTCCATGTGCGCGCATCGAGGAGGCAAAAGCCATGCTAGTGATAAAAACAACCAATAAATGCCACAGCTAGATATATAAAAGGTGAAAGACTCTCACAGCCATGCTGGTTTGGCAAAATGACATCCAACTGTTTTAGCTTGAAGCTACTTTTAGTCAGGGGAGAGCCATGGTTTCTCCAAATATCAATGTGGGGGTCCTAATGTGTATCAATGTGGGGGTCTTGATGTGTATCAATGTGGGGTTCCTAATGTGCATCAAATTGAGAGTCCTAATGTGTATCAACGTGGGGGTCCTAATGTATATCAATGTGGGGGGCCTAATGTGTAATGTCACACTAGCTACATACAGTGACAATTAATAGTAATTGTGTGTGTGCGTGTGTGTGTGTGTGTGTGTGTGTGTGTGTGTGTGTGTGTGTGTGTGTGTGTGTGTGTGTGTGTGTGTGTGTGTGTGTGTGTGTGTGTGTGTGTGTGTGTGTGTGTGTGTGTGTGTGTGTGTGTGTGTGTGTGTGTGTGTGTGTGTGTGTGTGTGTGTGTGTGTGTGTGTGTGTGTGCGTGCGTGCGTGCGTGCGTGCGTGCGTGTGTGTGTGTGTGTGTGTGTGTGTGTGTGTGCACGCATACTGCAGTGACAGTGGTATCTCATGCTGTTCAGAACAGTACCAGGAGATGCATCCAGCCCTCCCCCCAGGCCAGACCCACTCACCTCTGGGTAATCCTAAAACACACACACACACACACACACACACACACACACACACACACACACACACACACACACACACACACACACACACACACACACACACACACACACACACACACACACACACACACACACACACACACGGTCACTCCCATGCTCTATAAGCGTTTTAAAATCTCTCGGCGAGTTAACCCGACTATCATCGTGTATAGCGTCCAAAGTGTTAATAGAAAAAGGTTTGTGATTCTTTCTGTCAATTTAAAAAAGAATGAATCATGGATGTTGTTAATTCTTTCACCATGTAAGAGAAAGTGCACCTCTCTCTCTCTCTCTCTCTCTCTCTCTCTCTCTCTCTCTCTCTCTCTCTCTCTCTCTCTCTCTCTCTCTCTCTCTCTCTCTCAGAGTGTGCTAATGGTCAGTCAGACAGTTTGTTTCTGGACATTGGTTATCTGCTGATAATCTCCTATCAAGTGGCTCAGGGAATGGAGTTTCTGGCCTCTAGAAATGTAAGCGGAACACACATACACACACTCACATACACATACACATACAGTAACCTTGCCTTCTGTGTGTATTGATTGATTGATTGAAAACTTTATTAAACAGATTGCAGAATGGGTACAATACAGTACGGCTCAATACAAACAATTGTTAAGGGGATGCAGACCAGAAAAATACTTTCATCTTGTTTACATCAGGGTCCCCCATTTTCAATTCATCATGACATTTATGACATACAAGATATACAAATATACAGTACTGTTTGAGAGAAAGAGATCATAAATGTCTCTCTCTCTCTCTCTCTCTCTCTCTCTCTCTCTCTCTCTCTCTCTCTCTCTCTCTCTCTCTCTCTCTCTCTCTCTCTCTCTCTCTCTCTCTCTCTCTCTCTCTCTCTCCTCTCTTCTATGTGTAGTGCATTCACAGGGATGTTGCAGCTAGAAATGTCCTGCTAACTGACCAGCGCGTGGCCAAGATCTGTGACTTTGGTCTGGCCAGAGACATCATGAAGGATGACAACTATATTGTCAAAGGAAATGTGAGTTAATGTGAAATGTGAGTTAATAATAATAATACGTGTTGTAGTGAAAGGGTTAACCTTCTGTAGTGTGGTAGTGAAAGGGTTAACCTTCTGTAGTGTGCTAGTGAAATGGTTAACCTTCTGTAGTGTGGTAGTGAAATAATAATAATAATAATAATTCATTCCTTTTCACTCAAAGCGCTTTACAATGTAGGGTTAGGAAAATTGCCTCCTTCACCACCACTGGTAGCACCCAACCTTGGGCTACGCAGGCTCAATAGCTGCCATACACTGGCACCCGGCACACATCACACTACACAATGGCTGAAGGGCTCTATATAATAGACGCTAAACCGAGGTCCTGTCTGAATTTGGTTGTTAAAGAACCCAGGACGCCTATCGTAAAGAGTAGGGGGTTCCCTGACGTTCCTGACCAAATTCCCAATCAGGTCTCTGACATCAAGGAAACCTAATCATCCCTTCCCCTTAATTGGCTGATATCAATCCCTGTCTCCTGAGCCGTTCAGCCATTGTGTATTGCAATGTGTGCCTGGTGCCATTTAGCCTGCGTAGCCCAAGGTTGGGTGCTACCAGTGGTGGTGAAGGAGGCAATTTCCACCCTACATTGTGGCGAGTGCTTTGAATCTGAGAAAAGCGCTATATAAATGAATTAATTAATTATTTTGTGGCTTGGGAGGTAGAGCAATCATCTGGTAATCCGGAGGTTCCCGGTTTGATTCCTGCTCCTCCCGGGCAGCATGTCGAAGTGTCCTTGAGCAAGACACTTAACCCCTAACTGCTCCCGATGAGCAGGTTGGCACCTTGCACTCTGCCGGTGTGTGGATGTGTGAGTGAATGGGTCAAATGTGAGGAACAAAATTTGTAAAGTGATTTGGATAAAAGCTGCTATATAAATGCACCATTTACCATTATAATTCAGTTTCCATCATCACTACTATCTTGTGTCAGGCTCGCCTGCCAGTGAAGTGGATGGCTCCAGAGAGCATCTTCGACTGCATCTACACCGTTCAAAGTGACGTCTGGTCCTATGGCATCCTACTGTGGGAGATATTCTCATTGGGTACGATACACTCTATTCTATCATATTCTGATTAGGGCTGTCAAAAATTACGCATTAATTTAGATTAATTAAAGGTGCTAAAGATGACGTTTTTATGTAGAGTAATTGTTTAAAAAATTATAATAATACATCCACACATATGTATTGATTTTAGAAAGGTGTGGAATAAAAGTATTGCTTTTCCCCCCAAAATGTTTTCGATTAATGAATGTATCATTTAAAAAAAGCTTTGCAGGTCCAAAATGAATGTTGTTGTTTACATGTTGCAGGCATGTATCCCCTCCCTACTTCCCATTTCCCCACGTGGAATGCACCTGATTGGATAAATGACATGCTGGTGCTCTAGTGCGACACCTTTGTTAATCGGAAAATAAATTGCATGCTAAAGTAAATGAACGCAGATTGATTCAGATTCAGATTCAGATTCCTTTATTATTTCTTGCCAGTGTCATTGATATTAAAATGGCACATACATCACAATTCTACACCAAGGCAATAAAATGCATGGCACAGTCACTGGGATGCTTGTTCCCTAGCTTGTTCCCTTCCCTGCAGGCCTCTAGGCATCTGCCTGCATTCTCCACTTAGTGGGAGATGAGGTTTAGGTTACACCTAACACACACCAAACACACACGCACGCACGCACGCACGCACGCACGCACGCACGCACGCACGCACGCACGCACGCACGCACGCACGCACGCACGCACGCACGCACGCACGCACGCACGCACGCACGCACGCACGCACCACACACACACACACACACACACACACACACACACACACACACACACACACACACACACACACACACACACACACACACACACACACACACACACACACACACACACACACACACACACACACAGCCAAAAGGGAGAGAAAGAGAGAGTGGAGAAGCACTGAACCAGCTGTTTTTCTGTATGCATTCTTTCATTCTCGCCTGTTATATGACAGGATTGTCCACCAGTAATCCACGTGGCTTCTTATGAGATGATGATCAACAGAGGCAACATTTAAAAGATTGAAAAGTTACAACAGAAGAACAAGTAGGCTATAACTGGAAGCAGCAGTCACCGTTCACTCTGGGAGGCGGGAACAGGCAGGCACGTTCATGTAGCTGCATGCCTTATATGGTCATTCCATCAGCCAATAACGTGACTGGACTCGAGAGATAGGCCTATAGGCGATGCCTACTTCCTTCACCAAAAAACAATGCTGATTTATTTTGCAATTTAATCTCACACACATCCCAAAACGGTTTTGCCATTCATTTAGTTTGACAGTTATTGAGAGTAAATTAATTTGAATATGGCCACCGGTGATGTCATTGGGGACATCCTTGACCTTGTATTGTGTTTATTACAGCTCAATGAAAGGGTATTGATAAGGTAGCGCTTCCTATAAGATAAGGTACTGTGTAACTGAGGGGTACAATTCCCTGACTGTATTGTTAGATATGATACTTACTACCACTACCTCTTGTACTTTAGACTCTGGCCACCCAGTACTAGGTATAAATAATTATGATAAACACTCCCACCTGATGAAACGGATCCAACACAAATGTACCAAGTCGAAAGTCTGCGTTTAATAATAATACATAGCAAAGGGTATGTACAACGATCACTTAATTACATTTATGATTTGAAATAGTATGCACTTTTATGGCAAATGAGTATTCGTAGGTAGATCAATATCGAATGTCCAATCTCTGATTGCGCAGGAAGCAAATATACAACCTGGAATATTTAGGGAACAATAGCAATGATACTTGAATGATTATATAGCTGGATACACTAGGGGAAGGTTCCGACTGCTTGTAGGACAGCTGGAGGGGGGGGGGTAGAGTCTGGCTGTATCCCGTCTGGCCGAGGGTATCCTGGGAGAGCCCACAGTCGTGCGACCCGGTGCCCAGCGATCCTCGATCCACAGATGAAAGCAGTTGGACTCTCTGTGGCCGGCGTCCTCCGGTCCACGATGGAGAGACGTGAGGCGACCTCGTCGTGTAGATCGTCTTCTCACCTGTCGTCCTCTCCGGGGGGGGGGGTATTTCCAACACACCGCAGTGTTGGCCTTTATCCATAGAATAATCAAAGTACTCAAAGCATAATCCAAGCCGGGGAAGGCTAGCCGTCGTCGGTAGAATAATCCAATATACAGGTCCACTCGCTCTTTGGCCTGGAGCTCCTCGGGTGCAGCTTCACGTGGGGTCAACCACCCTGGATAAGCGTCCAGCTGATGCCCGAAACGATGGGGGTGCTGATTACTATAGAACTCTTACCGCACGAGGCACTACATATGAATAGACTATTATTAGCTTAATAGAATACGTCCAACTCGACGATATAGTGCCAAATATGACTATTCAAATATTAATATACACGATGTCTCAATGCCGATACTGGGCCGAATTGGCCTTACTGCCCACACGTGGTTCGCGGGGAGGCTTTTGCGTCTGTCACTCTGTTGGAGGGTAAGGAACTGGACTAAAAAGAAATCTCTACTTTAATAGCGCAGTATATATATGCACTATGAACAAATAGTACCATTAGTGGTGCGGTAGACATATTCCTACGCGGAACTAGGACTTGTCCATACATGTTGAGCGGTACGATTGAACCTGGTCTGAGGGGTATGGCGACCTGGCACCAAGGTCTCGTCCAATGGTAGAATGGAGACTATTATGGGATGTTCAGTAGACTAGAAGGGATATTCAATGCATATTGTACAAGGAATATACAAGGGATATCAGGGGATATACAAATACAATTAAATATATATATATAAATAAATATATATATTCGGTTTAATCTGATCCTTCAGAACAGCCGCCCCCTAATTGGTCCCAACCCAATTAGTTAAGCAGAGACAGATTAACCGCACTGTCTACCACTCAAGGGTTCGCTGTAAGGGTCAGTCAACTCACAAAGTCATAGGGTCATGGTCATCATCGATTGTGTCTGGGAGTCGGGGCAGTTCTATGAGCCTCGCCACAGGACGGGTGTAAATGCGCCCCTGGACGAGTACTTCAGCTGCTCGGACCTTGCCATCGGCACCGGTGATCACTTTGCTTACGCGGCCAGCCGGCCACATAGCTCGGGGTAGTGACTGGTCAATAATCATGACGACTGTTCCTTCCGTCAAATTGTCTCTCTCTTTTACCCACTTCTGGCGGGTCTGTAGAGACGGTAGGTAGTGCAGTAGGAAACTGCTCCAAAACTTGTCGGCTAATACTTGGCTGTACCTCCACATTCGTCGGCCGTTCGCTTCTTCAGGCCGGTACATTGTCTGGGGTAACGCGGGATCTAGCCGCCCCATCAGGAGGGTGTTGGGGGTGACTGGGTCGACATCTGCTACATCACTGGAGACGTAACCGAGGGGCTTTGAGTTCAATACTCCCTCAATCTCCGTGAGGACTGTCATTAGGACTTCTTCCGCCACAGTCTGGGCCCCAAGTACTGCGTACAGGGCTGTCTTTATAGAACGTACTTCTCGTTCCCAAGTTCCACCGAAGTGGGGTGCGTTTGGGGGGTTGAATTGGAAGTCAATCTGGGCTGGAGCGAGGTGGGTCTTAAGTTCTGGGCCCATAGCTTGGAAGCTCTCCCTCAGCTCTCTTTCTCCGCCTTTGAAGTTTGTCCCGTGATCGGACAATAATGTAGACGGTTTTCCTTTCCGTGATGTGAATCTTCGGAAGGCCATAAGGAATGAGTCTGTGCTCATGGTCGGAAGGAGCTCGATATGTATCGCTCTGGTGGTCATGCATTTGAATACAATACCCCACCGCTTCTCGGTGCCTCTTCCTTTCTTTATGTGCAGCGGGCCAAAACAGTCCATGCCTGTTGAGTGGAATGGCTTGTTGCCGAGTCGGAGGCGACATGGAGGTAGGTCAGCCATCCGTGGTATGCTGGGCTGCGCGCGCCACTTTCGGCAGTCTAGACAGGTTCGCTGGAAGCGTCGCACCGCCTCTCTTCCTTGAAGTATCCAGTAACAACGTCTGATTTCCGCGAAGACTCTCTCTGCTCCTGCGTGGTGTACATCCTCGTCGTATTTCTTTATAATCAGCTCTGTGACCTTGTGTCGGCTGTTCAATACGATCGGGTACTTAATGTCATCCGGTAAATTGGGGGCTCTCCGCAGGCTCTGATGAGGCTCTGATGAGGGTATGTGTGTCACTCTCGGGGGCCAGATGAATCAATCTGCTGTCTGATGGGACGGGCTTTCCTCCCTGTAGACAGTCTAGTTCATCGGGGAACGAGTCTCTCTGGGCTCGTTGCAGTAGAAGCAGTTCTGCTTCCTCGTAGTCAGCTGCTGACATATCAGCGGGGGACTTAATCTCTGGGTGGTGCCGCAGGAATGTCCGTTGCTGCGCACTCTCTATGGTAATGCAATCGTCTATGTTGGGGTCTGCGGAGACAACAGTGCTCAATCCACAGAACATGGGTTTCTTATTCTCAGCCTCCTCGTCACTTGCTTCCCTCGGGGTGGGCGTGGGCCAATCTCCTTCCGGGAGCTTGAGGAATGCTGGTCCGTCACTGTAGATGTTATGACGGGTTAAGTCATCTAGGGACATTCCCCGGGTGATGACGTCAGCTGGGTTGTGTTTTGTATCAACATAGCGCCAGTTTGCTTCTCCGGTTAACTCTCCGGTTAACTCTTGAATCTCAGTGACTCTGACTCCCACGAAGACTTTGTATTTGCATGAATCCGATTTGATCCAGGCGAGTACTGTCATGGAATCTGACCACAGGATTGTTCTATGCACCGGAATGGTGAGCTCACGTTGGATGAGCGTGGCTAGATGCGCTCCTGCGAGGGCTGCGCAGAGCTCTAGACGTGGGATAGACTGTTGCTTGCGTGGGGCTATTCTCGAGCGGGCGAGGATGAATGCTGTGTAGATCTCTCCCCCCTCTTCTTGGGCCCGCAAGTAGGCTACTGATCCGTAGGCGACCTCGGAGGCGTTACTGAAGACGTGTAAATCCATTTTACATGTCTCTGGCCTCACCGTGGGTGGGAAGTAGCTTCGGCGTATATTAACGCCTGGGAGTGAGTGGAGTTCCATCTCCCACTCTCTCCAGGTGGATGCAAGGTGTGCGGGAATGGGGTCGTCCCAGCCCTGGTCCTTGTCCCACAATGCTCGTACAATCATCTTTGCCCTGGTGGTGTACGGTAGTATACATCCTAACGGGTCATATTGTCGGGCGAGTGTTCTGTACACACTCCGTCTGGTGGTCGGTATTGCCGTCGACCTTCCCTGCTCTGTGGTCAGGGGTTTGTGTCTATAGTGGAGCGAATCTGTTTTGAAGCGCCACACTAGTCCTAGTGTCATCTCTTGGGCTTCTCCTGGGATTGTGGCCATCCAGGTCTCGCTGCTCGCTGCCTTGTCCTCGGAGGAGAGGCTGCGCAGTACGTGCGGATCGCTGCTGGCCCACTGCCTGAGATCAAAGCCGCCTTTGATCAGAGAGGCGCGGAGTTTATGTAGGAGAGCCTCGGCTTCTTCCTGGGTCGAAACGCTTTGTAGACAGTTATCTACGTAGAAGCTGTTCTTCACACTGTGTCGGACCTCTTGGTCCGCTGCTGGGTCCTCTGCGACATGTCTCTGTAGTGCAAATGTAGCACAGCATGGGCTGCATGTAGTTCCGAAAGGGAGGACTTCCCATTGGTAGATGGCTGGGTGCTCATCTCCTGGCCTCTCTCTCCATAGGAACCGCAACAGGGGCTTGTCCTCCTCTACTAATCTCACCTGCAGGAACATCCCTTTGATATCCCCGCTGATAGCCACCTTGTCCTGGCGGAAGCGGAGTAGTACGCCTAGTAGGGAGGGGCCGAGTGTAGGACCGGGCAATAGTTCTTTATTCAGATTTTGGGATCCGATCTGGTAGCTGCAGTTAAACACGATGCGGTCTTTGCCGTTGTGATGAACCTTGTGGTGGGGCACGTACCACGATTCAGTCGTCTGGTCGGCCTCTTTAATGTCAATCTTTGTGACGTGTCCCGCTGTGATGAGCTTCTCAATCTCAGCGCGGTATACACTTTCTTGGGCGGGGTCCTTGGCTAAGCGCCGCTCTGTGTTTAGTAGGTACCGCTCTGTGGCGTCTTTCTTTGCGTGAAAGGTAGGCATCCCTTCCCGCCGCAGGAGTGGCGTGGCGTATCTCAACACGCCGCTGACTGGGACTCTCTTTGTTCCCGTCTCGAGGAGGTTAATGGCGTAGATGTCGTCTTTAGAGCGAATGTCTTTCTTTTCGTTCTTAAAGGGCATTTGTTCTAAGGTCCATAGCCTCTCTACATGCTGCAGGAGTGCGGTGTCTCCCTCTGTGACTCGGGAGTGGAGACAGCTAGTGGCTGTGGTTCTGTTGAGAGATTTGGCGAGTGGGCCTTGGAGACTCCATCCTAGGCGGGTCTCGACTGCTGCAGGACAGCCTCTGGGTCCGGTATGAACCCGGTCTATCGGGACAATGAGGTCTGCATGGTCGGAGCCTATCAACAGTGTCGGGGTAGCACCGTCTATGAGTGGGATCGGTAGCTTGCGTAGATGTACATATTTCTCCATCAGCTTGGCTACGGGGTATGTGTACCGCGAGAGTCCTATTTCTTGGCTGGTGAAAGCGTCTGTAATCCTGTACCGTCGCTCGGGCTGGCCGCTTGCTGCGATAGAGAATGAGACATTCTCGCCCTTTATCGTTTTCAAATCTCTTCTTATTGTCCGAATTGTCATTTGGTTTTCGCTCCCCCGCAGCCCTAGCTGGGCCGCAGCGGACGCGAGCAGAAGGGTCTTCTCTGACCCGTCATCAAGGACGGCGTAAGTGTCCATGACTTTATTCTGGTAGCTCAATGTCACACGGACTACCTTTAAGAGCACTCTGGCTCCGCTGCTGCTGGCGGGGTCGATGTACATGACGCTTGCTTTGCTGCTTGATGGTGCGGGTGGAGGCCGCCGTCTGTTACTGTCGTGGAGTATGTCCAGATGGGCTCCATCGCACCGACTGCACTTTTTCTTTAAGCGGCATTCGGCTGCCATGTGTGATCGCGCACAGCGAAAACAGCGTCTGTTGGACTTTATCCATTGACTCGCTTCCTCCGCATTCATCTTGGGGAATGAGTCACATTGTGACAGCCAGTGTTCTTTCTCACAGTAGGGGCACACTATCTTCCACTTCTCTTTTCTTGAGGGGGTACTGTGGCTCCTACTGCTTGGCACTGACTCCGATTGGTGCATGACAGTCACCGATCTTCTTCCATCATTTAGTCTCCTGGTTCCTTCTCTGGAGCCAGGGGTGCTCCGTCCGAATGTATCTAGCCGTAAGCTGCTGACTTCTCTCGCCAGGAAGTCGGCTAGATCGAGGAGGTTCGGTTCGGGGCCATTAGGGTCTCGGTGGTCTCTCTGCCGCCTAAAGCGCTCCTGTCGGGCGGGCGGTAGCTTCTCCAAGATCCTCTCTACATTTGAGTTGGCGTATAGTTCATGCCTACCCTTTTCCCTCTGCGCTCCCAGCATCCCTACTAGGGACTGCACTCTGATGGACAGGTCGTCCAGTGCTCGATTGTCTGTTGCTGGGGGTAGACGGTCGATGTGCCTGATCTCCTGGATCACGTAATCCCATATACGTCCATATCTCTGGTCCAACGCTACCAGCGCTGCGGTGTATGGGGTCGTGGAAGTGGCGTAGGCGAGCGCTATGTTGTGCGCGCGGGGTACCTTTAAATGCTTCAGTAGTATCGCGTATTTATGGCGTTCATCAATGACATCCACCAACATTGTCTCCAGACACATGCGGAGCTCCGTATACTGGGCCCGGTTCTCCTGGGTGAAGTCTGGTACCATAGGTGTGCCAATGTATGACGCGGATTGTTGATACATCGGCGAGCGTTGGGGGAGAGGCCTCCTAGGCGAGTCTCCTCCTGCTCCTTGGCGTGGGCTGGTACCGGCTGTGTACCATGGCCCGCTGGTCCAGGTGCTGTTCCTCGGTGCGGGTCGTGCGTCGTGCTCACCCGTGAATAGCGTCGGGGGTCTGTAGCGCAGCTCCGCGGGGGTATAGCCTGGGCTGTACTGGACCTCCTGGTCCGGTAGAGTACTGTGCTGTCGTCGGGCGTGGTTCTCCTCCTCTTCCTCTTCGTCTTCCGTTAGGTCATCCAGGGCTTGTAGTCTCTGATTTAGCCTCTCCGCAGTGTATGCTGCTCCTTCCCGGTGGCTGGGTCTCGCTTGGACCGGTTGGGGAAGGGGGTCTGCGGGGGGTATAAACCTCGTCTGTTGGTCAAGTTCAGGGTCGCTTACTCGGCTAGGGGATGCCGCCCTGGAGTGATGTCTAGACGAGTTCCTGGAGCCTCTGGTGGAGGGAGGGGGTGTTGTCCTTCTGATCAGCTGTTCTATTAGTTGCGCTTGTGCTCTGTCGCGCTCGGCTTCGCGCTTGGTGAGATCCGATTCTCTCTGGGCACCGGTGGCGGCGCGCTGGGCGTCGGCCCGGTCTCTTGCCATATTCTCTTCCATCTGAATGCGTCTTATTTCCAGGCGTATGTGCTCTTCTTCGCTCCGTTGCTGTATCTGCAATCGATCGCGTTCACCCTGGAGTCTATCGCGTTCAGTAGATGCTTTCAGGCTGACGAGGAATGCCTGCTGTAGTGTCCTCTCTGCCTCGCTGGGAGAAGACGGGTGTATAGGGGAGCCGTCCCTTGGGGTACTCCGTGCGGAGTCTTGGAGCTCTATCTCCACGGTGCTCTCCTCATCTTCTTCCGTGCCGAGTTCTCTCTCGGTAGTGTTGTCTTCCTCCCGGGACTCGTCGGGGACTACTTCTTCGGTATTGGCGGGGTGTAAAGTCATGTCTGGTTCCCCCTGGTCCCCACCGTGAGCTGGGTCAGTTACGTTAGAACCCATAGGGGCCTCTATGGTCGGGGTAGCCTGGTCGTTAGGGTTAGACATAATTTTACTTTCTAGTTTTACCGCGTTTACTGTTGGTAGAAGACTAGGTTGTTGACTGACAGCGTAAGCCTCTAGGTACTGAGGGAGCTGTCGTTTGCGCCGCGGGCGTTGTTGGTTAGGAGGATCGTTTCGTGGAGTGTTCATCATAGGCCATTTTAATATTAATAACACTATATTAATATTACACTGATTACCATCCGGCTCGAAGGACCAATTATAACTGAGGGGTACAATTCCCTGACTGTATTGTTAGATATGATACTTACTACCACTACCTCTTGTACTTTAGACTCTGGCCACCCAGTACTAGGTATAAATAATTATGATAAACACTCCCACCTGATGAAACGGATCCAACACAAATGTACCAAGTCGAAAGTCTGCGTTTAATAATAATACATAGCAAAGGGTATGTACAACGATCACTTAATTACATTTATGATTTGAAATAGTATGCACTTTTATGGCAAATGAGTATTCGTAGGTAGATCAATATCGAATGTCCAATCTCTGATTGCGCAGGAAGCAAATATACAACCTGGAATATTTAGGGAACAATAGCAATGATACTTGAATGATTATATAGCTGGATACACTAGGGGAAGGTTCCGACTGCTTGTAGGACAGCTGGAGGGGGGGGGTAGAGTCTGGCTGTATCCCGTCTGGCCGAGGGTATCCTGGGAGAGCCCACAGTCGTGCGACCCGGTGCCCAGCGATCCTCGATCCACAGATGAAAGCAGTTGGACTCTCTGTGGCCGGCGTCCTCCGGTCCACGATGGAGAGACGTGAGGCGACCTCGTCGTGTAGATCGTCTTCTCACCTGTCGTCCTCTCCGGGGGGGGGTATTTCCAACACACCGCAGTGTTGGCCTTTATCCATAGAATAATCAAAGTACTCAAAGCATAATCCAAGCCGGGGAAGGCTAGCCGTCGTCGGTAGAATAATCCAATATACAGGTCCACTCGCTCTTTGGCCTGGAGCTCCTCGGGTGCAGCTTCACGTGGGGTCAACCACCCTGGATAAGCGTCCAGCTGATGCCCGAAACGATGGGGGTGCTGATTACTATAGAACTCTTACCGCACGAGGCACTACATATGAATAGACTATTATTAGCTTAATAGAATACGTCCAACTCAACGATATAGTGCCAAATCTGACTATTCAAATATTAATATACACGATGTCTCAATGCCGATACTGGGCCGAATTGGCCTTACTGCCCACACGTGGTTCGCGGGGAGGCTTTTGCGTCTGTCACTCTGTTGGAGGGTAAGGAACTGGACTAAAAAGAAAGCTCTACTTTAATAGCGCAGTATATATACGCACTATGAACAAATAGTACCATAGTACTGAGAGCAGATCGCACGGCAGCCTCTGGGAAGAGCGTCGGAGGTGGGGTCTGCATCCTCACGAACAATCTCTGGGTTAATCCCAAGGAAGTACATGTCCTCTCAAGTTCATGCTCCCCAGATATGGAACATCTCCAGATCCTGTGTCGCCCGTATCACCTACCCCGTGAGTTTACCGCGGTCATTTTATCCGTCGTGTATATTCATCCACAGGCAAATACCGGCAAAGCGCTGGGGGAATTACACGACCACATCAACAAACAGCAGATCAAGCACCCGGAAGCCGCGACGATAGTGACTGGTGATTTCAACCAGGCAAACCTGAAAAAAGTGATGCCGACTTTTTTTCAGCACATTGCCTGCTCCACAAGAGGGGGAAACACACTCGACCACTGCTACACCCCGTTCAGAGCTGCCTACAAGGCTGTAGCGGCTCCGCCACTGATGGGCTCTGTAAGCGCGAGCGATCACGACTCCATCTTTTTAATCCCAGCATACAAACAGCGATCACGCGAAGCCGTCGTGTCACGTGAGACAAAAAAGTGGGCTGACGAATCAGAGGCCGAGCTCCGTGACGCGTTCAAGGATACAGACTGGGACATGTTTGAAGAAAGCGCCAGTGACGTCAGCGAGTATGCTGATACCGTTGTAAGCTACATAACAACAGTGGCAGACGGCATTGTCCCCACAAAGACGGCGCGGGTTTTCCCAAACCAGAAACCTTGGGTGGACAGCACTATAAGAACAGCCCTAAACTCACGCACCACGGCTTATAACCTGGGCAGAGAGTCAGGAAATATGGAAGAATACAAGGCTTCAGTCTACACTCTGCGCAAGGCTGTTAAACTTGCTAAGAGGACATATGCTGAGAAACTGGAGACACAAATGGCACAAAACGACACAAGAGGCTTGTGGAGGGGACTGAAGACAATAACTGACTACAAAGTCAGCGCCCCCGCAATGGGGAGCGACGACGCCTCTCTAGCGGACAAACTCAACTCCTTCTACGCTCGGTTCGGTGTAGACAGTGTCGCCGCTAGCCCTCTGGCTAGTGACGTCACTGGCGCACCGGCTGTTGTGGAGGGGGGGGGGCAACCGCGGGGGGGCGGGGGCGCTCTCTCGTTGTCGGAACACAGTGTGAGAAGAGCATTTATGCAGGTGAACACCAGGAAGGCTGCAGGCCCAGATGGTATAACAGGACGCATACTTAAGTCCTGTGCAAACCAGCTTGCCCCGGTGTTCACCGCCATATTTAATCAATCCCTGGCGGAGTCAGTAGTCCCTGCCTGCTTCAAGATGTCTACCATCATCCCTGTACCGAAGAAACCCTCCCCAACATGTCCAAATGATTACAGACCGGTGGCACTCACCTCTGTGGTCATGAAATGTTTCGAGAGGCTGGTCAAGGACCACATTTGTGCCTCTCTCCCCAGCGATATGGACCCTATGCAATTTGCATACAGGACAAACAGGTCCACTGATGACGCTGTCTCCCAGGTACTGCACAGCACTCTCTCCCACCTTGACCGTCAGAAGGGGGGCTATGTGAGACTGTTGTTCATTGACTACAGCTCAGCGTTCAACACCATAGTCCCCACCAGACTGGTGGACAAGCTGATCGAGCTAGGCCTGAGCTCCGCCCTGAGCGCCTGGGTACTGGACTTTCTGAGTGAAAGACCCCAGGCGGTCAGGGTGGGGGGTCAGACCTCCAACACCATCACCCTGAGCATCGGGTCCCCCCAGGGCTGTGTTCTAAGCCCCCTGCTGTACTCACTCTACACACACGACTGTGTGGCCAAGTTCAGCTCCAACTCCATTGTGAAGTTCGCCGACGACACGGTGGTGGTGGGGCTGATCTCGGACAACGACGAGAAGGCCTACCGGGAGGAGGTTGAGGTACTGGAACGTTGGTGCCAGGACAACAGCCTGCTCCTGAACATTGGTAAAACCAAGGAGCTGATCGTGGATTATAGGAGAGGACAGCGGGAGACACACACACCACTGAGGATTAACGGGGCTACCGTGGACAGGGTGAGCAGCTTCAAGTACCTGGGGGTCCACATCTCAGAGGACCTGACATGGTCAACACACATAGGCACAGTAGTAAAGAAAGCGAAGCAGCGCCTCTACCACCTGAGACAGTTAAGGAAGTTCAGAGTATCGGGGAAGATACTTCAGTCCTTCTACTCAGGAGCTGTAGAGAGCATCTTGACCGGAAACATCACTGCCTGGTATGGGAACAGCACGGCACAGGACAAGAAGGCCCTACAGAGTGTGGTGCGCTCAGCCGAGCGTACCACGGGTATTGCGCTACCTCCCCTGCAGGCTCTATACAACAAGAGGTGCAAATCCAGAGCCTGCAGGATAATGAAAGACCCCCACCACCCCAATAACAGCCTGTTCCAGCTGCTGAGGTCAGGCAGACGCCTGCGAATTCTAGAGACTAAGACGGAGAGGCTTAGGCTAAGCTTCTTCCCCCAGGCCATCAGAGCCTTGAACAATGAACATCGAGAGACACAGAAACTGAACTATCCACACACAAGTACATACACGACACGCACGCTGAGCACGCTCACACACTAGCAGCCACTTTAACACTCATGCCGCACACACGCACACTTATGGCCAGAGGAAAGGCCACTTAAAATAGTATAACATCAGGAACAGTGTATTGCACTACTAAAGCTAACTAGCATGTCCTATATGCTCTGTAAATACTAATGTACAGATACCGAGATGGCACACCATGTACCTGTTTATTGCACTGTTTTATTGGATTCTATTAATATGTTGTACCACTGTATTTTATTGGATTCTATTATATGTTGTACCACTGTATTGCACATCGTCGCGGGCAAGACCAGCCGCATTTCATTGTATACCTGTATGCCGTGACAATTAAAACTCTTGAATCTTGAATCTTGAATCTAGTGGTGCGGTAGACATATTCCTACGCGGAACTAGGACTTGTCCATACATGTTGAGCGGTACGATTGAACCTGGTCTGAGGGGTATGGCGACCTGGCACCAAGGTCTCGTCCAATGGTAGAATGGAGACTATTATGGGATGTTCAGTAGACTAGAAGGGATATTCAATGCATATTGTACAAGGAATATACAAGGGATATCAGGGGATATACAAATACAATTAAATATATATATATAAATAAATATATATATTCGGTTTAATCTGATCCTTCAGAACATACTGTATTGCTATTTTTGCATCTATGTCATTTCATGGTGCTGTAATTAACACAAGTAGAGTTTTTCGATGTGTGTGAGATTATTTGCAAAAGAAAATCAGCATTGTTTTTTGGTGAAGGGCCCCTTTAAGTCATAATAATCCCTTTTGGGTGGTAAAAACTAAAATAATGAATACAAATAAAATAAATAATAAATACATATAAATCCAGAAAAAAACAACATGGAAAAAAACTGAAATCATTTGAGAACAAAACGGAATTTAAGAAAATCCCACTTCCTTTTCTGTCCTTTTTTCTGAATATTTCTGATTGTTATTTCCGCATTAGGATGCGGAATATTTCATATTTTTGTTATGGCCATTACAGCATATTCCAAAATATTTGTAAATGCTTCTCACAGCAAATATTGATTTATGCAATGAAATGTGATACATTTTTATTAATTAATTACAAATGATTTAATTAATTAGATAATCTTTTTAACCTGACACCACTAATTATTATGTTCAGTTCTCTGTCTTTCTACTCAAATCATCTCTTAGTCTTGAGATGTGATATCATTTAAATTATTTTATTTTTAAAGTTTCTTTATTCCCCCTTCTTTTTCCTTTTTCTCCATCCCAATGTTAGTCGTTATGCCAATTCCCAATCCCCTTCCTGGTCGTTGCGCACTCTACCCCCTACCGTCGGTCCGGGAGGGCGGAGACTATCACATGTTTCCTCCGACACATGTGTACCCAGCCCACCGCTTCTTTTCACCTGGCAGCGCGGACTCTCACTGGGAGAGTGTATCGTGTGGAAGGTCACACTACCTCTCCTAGATCCTTCCCTTGCTGTGCAGGCGCCCCGACCGAACTGTAGGAGTCGCTCTTTAAAACGACCAGGACCCACCCTCGCCGGGTTTCCCACCCGCTAACACTGCCAATTGTGTTAGTATGGACGGTCGGCCAACCCGGAAGCACCACAGCTGGATTCTATCCCACTGTCTCTGTGGTGGTAGACAGACGCTTAGTCCGCTACGCTACCCGGCCGCCCTGATATAATTAAATTGACTGAATTTGTCTCTGTCTCCGTCTACCTGTCTGGTCTGTCCTGTCCATCAAGGTAAAAGCCCCTATCCCAGTGTTGTCGTGGATACCAATTTCTACAAGATGATCAAAGATGGCTGCCACATGACACAGCCAGATTTCGCCCCACCAGAGATGTGAGTAGAACAAAAAAAAATAAAAAAGCTCTGGCTGATGCTGCTGATTGGTTGGTTGGTTGATTTGTGAGTCAGTGAAGCATGTGTGCATTTGATTTGTGAGTCAATGAAGCAGGAGTGCGTTTGATTTGTGAGTCAGTGAAGCACGTACGTGTGCATTTGATTTGTGAGTCAGTGAAGCACGTGTCCGTTTGATTTGTAAGTCAGTGAAGCACATGTGCATTTGATTTGTGAGTCAGTGAAGCACGTGTGCATTTGATTTGTGAGTTAGTGAAGCACGTGTGCATTTGATTTGTGAGTCAGTGAAGCATGAGTGCGTTTGATTTGTGAGTCAGTGAAGCCATAATATCTAAATAAAGTATTAATCGACCACAGTGTGTGTTGGTGAGTGACACACCAACTTGGTGTGTGTCTGTGTGTGTGTCTTTCCATTCATTAACATTATTGGGCGAACAAGAAAACGAAATAAAACTGTAAAATTGTAATGATGAGTGTTACAAACATGATATAATTCATTCATGGTGAGGGACACCCGACACCTGTAAGGGGAGGGGAGGGAGGAGGGGAGAAACAGCCTGCAGTGCAGAGGGTCAGTGCGCGTTGTTATTTGTTCTGTCCAATTGTCATTGTGCGTGCGTTTACAAGCTTCAGCGTTTTATTCATCATCTAAATTTGGCAATACAAGCTTAATATTCAACGTTAAAGATCAATGTAAGCCAATGTAGAGTAAAGTAAAGATATTGAGCATAGATTTGTAAAATGTGCAACCCTAGTTTCACCTAGTGGTATGAGACGTATTCTTCATATGGCTGCACATACCGCACCATACTGTAAATTCGCGGGACGAATACACGTACCGTTACACCCCTAGTACATATCGTATCGAAAATGTACAGTAACATGTGTACATATTATAAATAAACTTTGTATCAAAAAACCTTTAAGTTCCCCTGGGGATCGAACCCTAACTTCATGTCTTAAACATAACTATTCAAAATCCAAGGTCCTCATGAAGTGAGACAGTGACCAATGTGTAAATCCAGAAGGCCTCCCTTACTGAATCACACCTGTCCAAGCACTCATAGAGCACTAGCACACCTGTTCTGTTATGTACACAGGGCTGCCTTGAAAAAGGATTATCATACTCAATGGTTCCTCCCTGCCCAAATGAAGGACATGAAATATAATGGCTCCTCTACTCAACTAAGCTGAAGCCTTGTTATCCTCTCCTCTCCTCTCCAGGTATCAGATAATGACTATGTGTTGGAACTTGGAGCCGACCGAGAGACCTACCTTCGACACCATTGGTCAGCTCATAAAGCAACTCTTCCCTCAGACCAACGGCCTGCTGCCACAGGACAAAAGCCAGGTTAGTTCTTTGAAAGCACAACTGGATGGATGGTATGTTCTCAAGTAGGCTGCAGCTCTCAATCCAACAGTCATAAAATCAAAAAGCAGCCGACTGTCTTTATTAGAGGAACACGCTGACATTATGGGAAATGTGCTTACCGTCTTCTCCAGAGTCAGACAAGAAGATACTGTAGATACCAATTTCCTCTCTTTGCGCTCAGTAGAAAGCTACCCTACTGCAAGCAAGCCTAGCTTAACACAGGTGAATGGAAGCGGATATGGAGGACCCCTCTGCTCTACATCTTCTGGCCACCTCAGACCCACTCCTATCCGAGCTCCGGGGGGGGGGGGGGGTCATCAAAGAGAAGCCGGCTCTTCTCGGTCCTTGCCCCACAATGGTGGAACAAACTTCCCACCACAGTCAGGACAGCCGAAACCCGACCAATTTTCCGCCGTAGACTAAAAACACACTCAATATCTGATTTCTTTTTTAAGAAAACACACTAACCTTCGTACTGTCTTTTACTATCATGCACTTTGCCACTAAATAATCTTCTTTGCCTATAATACTACAGATACCTACTATGCTAATGTCTTTACCACTATGCACTCAAGACTGTAGCACCCAAGTTTCAACACTGTTGACAAACATCTCAGCTGAAAGAGTTGTACTGTTGTAAGAACAGAACTTGGAGCTTTGAATAAAAGCATCAGCTAAATGACAAAATTGTATTGTAAATACGGACCACTAACCTAGCTTAAAACTCAGGGAGAAGGTGTCTTTGGCCTGACGGCTAGGCTAGCTGGTCCGTATCCGCATCCATTCATTTGTGTTAAGCTAGGCTAGCTGGTCCGTATCCGCTTGAGTGGCCAGACAACTTCCTCATTTGTAGTCCAGGGTGACCAAACTTCCCGATTTTGTGCGTGACAGTCCCGCATTTCAGCCCTCTGTCCCGCATGCCGCAACAGAAGAAAAATTTCCCGCATTTCAATAAGTGTCCCGCATTTCAATAAACAATTATTATTATTATTATTATTATTATTATTATTATTATTATTATTATTATTATTATTATTATTATTATTATTATTATTATTATTATTATTATTATTATTATTATTATTATTATTATTAATCATTATTGTTTTTGTCCTCTCATTAATCCCCAAACATGCACTAATGCACGCACCGCAAGTACTACATGTCTAACCAGCACAAGCACAATAGTACCTGGTGCGAAGTTGCGTGGCAATAAACAGCTTGCGCCAGGTACTATATATAATGCAAGCTGTTATTGGCGCCTTTAGTGTACAACAACAACAACAACTGTATCTCCACTCATGCTGCGGCTGCCTGCGATCATACTAGCTACTGTAGCTGTCTCTCTACCCTGTGTGGGAAACTCCAGCAAAGGCTCATGGATTCTTTCTTTGGAACAGAGGCCAGTGTCCTTCTCCGCCACTTCCCAGATGCGAGAGCGACAAAGACAAGAGCAGACTTCACATCGTTCTACAGGTCTGCCATCGTCTACCTCGAGAAGTGGTTCGATTTCTCCAATGAGAATTATCTGAAGGCTCTTTCTGTCATGTCTCAGCTTCACTCACCTGTGCGCTACAGCTGAAGCCCTTAAGATCAACGGCATGTTAGACATGGATGCGCTCTATGAGGAGTTTTGTTTAATTGTTCCACGTCAGAAGGAAGTGGTGGAGATGGGATTGAGGCAACTGTTGGAGTGAAGTGGGGGCTGCTGTTGAAGGACATCCAGACCCCCAACCTGACCCATGCTGGCTTCATTCTTCCTGAGCATCCCGGTCAAGAATGCGTTCATAGAGAGGTTGTTCTCCCTCATGACCGGCGCGTGGACGGACCAGAGAAATAGATGCAGCGTGGAGCTCGTGAAGAGCGAAATCCAAGTCAAAACTAATTTCTCTCTCACATGTGCAGATTTTTTAAAATATGCTCTTGGTCAGAAGGCTCTACTGGAAGCTGCACGGTCCAGTAATAAATATAGATTCCTCAAGCACTAACGGCACTATGGTGTGCTCCATGGTGCTGAAACTTTCTGAGGCACATTTCTATGGCGCAAATCGCGCAATGCGAAGGGCATAGTGTTACAGCCATTTGCTTAGCCTAGCCTACTGTTCCCCATAGGATATATTTTGTATAGAGTTGTTTCCTGTTGTTCACTGCTGTTTTCATTGGTATATATGTATTTCACTTAGAGCAGTGATTCCCAACCTGGGGTCCGCGGACCCCCTGGGGGTCCGCCAGGGGGCGCAGGGGGTCCGCCTAGGGTGACCAGATGCAAAAAGTCCAAAAGTGGGACAACAGTAAGATTTTGGTGGGACAAAGTGGGACAGATAGATAATGTAAATTTTTTTATTAGAATAACTGAGTCTGGCAAAATGACAGGAGCTAGTTTCATACCACAGTCGGCTGACCTGTATGAATGGGAGTGCTGTACTGTGTGATAGTTATCTCAGCTGCAGTGACCTTGTCCGTCTGGCTATCATTGTTTGGTTTAAAAAGAAACGTATCCATAGATCTGGATGTTTCTTTTTGGTGAACCACTTTCAAGTCAGACTCACGTCCACTGTGGCGCTTCAAGTCGAATTCTCCTCCATGCGCAATTGAAAACGAACTATGACACAAAACACAGAAAGCCTGCTGCGGATTGCCTGCCATCTGCCTCACCCAGTCATGTGTCGTTTGCCAGTCTTGGTTGTAACTGCAGGTCTGTTTCTTTTTACTGCTTTCCATCTTGAACTAGTTCGCTTGTAATGTTGTTGTGTTTTTTTTGACCAATCAGATTTGCGATATGAGGTAGCGTCACAAGTTCAACTCTCACGAGCAGAGCAGTGCGGTAAATTACTATAACCAATCAGATCTGCGATATGAGGTAGCGTCACGACTCAGTCACGTCACAAGCAGGCAAGCAGCGCGCTAAAGTACTATAACCAATCAAAGCAATGTGTGTGGACAAGAGGCGGGTTGCTACGTTTACTGTCTGTAGGGAGGGGCTTTTAGACGCATGTTTTTTTTTGGCTTCGAAAAGAGGGACATCCTCTCAATATGAGGGACGCGGGACATTTGGTCAAATGGTGGGACAGTACAACCAAAAGGGGGACACCTGGTCACCCTAGGTCCGCCAGACCACAGATGATTTGAGGTATTTCTTTTCTTTTATTTTTTTTTTATTAAAAAAAAATAAAATAAAATTTCAGGGAAATATTTAATTAGCATATTTTTATCATCAGAAGCATGAATAGTCTCTCCACTACAATAAAAAATAAAGATAAATAACGTAGCTGGCGTAGCGCGCTAGTTAACTTTCTCGGCTCGTCTGCAGTCAGCCGCCAGAGGCGAAAATGTGTGACAAACGAAAAGGAGATGACGGCAGCTCATCTGCAAAAAAGGTTAGGACCTACAGCAATCGCGAAAATTACATCACCATGGGCTTCACTGAGGGACCAGACAAACAACCTGAGTGCGTGATTTGTGGAGAAAAGTTGGCAAACTCGAGCCTGAAGCCCAGCAAGCTGAAGAGACATTAGGCGTCTAAGCACCCAGAAACCGTTGGGAAGGATCCAGACTTTTTTCAGAGGAAAGAACAGTCTCTCAAGGCGAACAAGCCCGTTGATGTTAGAGTAGCGTGGAGCAGGGGTGGCAGTGATTTACAGAAGGCTACCGAAGCCTCCTTTGAGTGTTCGCCTTTAATTGCAAAAGCAAAGAAACCGCACAATATTGGCGAGCAGCTCATCAAACCAGCCTGCATCAAAATGGTTTAGAAACTGTGCGGCCCACAGGTGGCAGATAAACTAAAATCAGTACCACTCTCGAACAATGTAGTGAAAGACCGAATTGATAAGATGTCAAGTGATTGCGAGCAGCAGCTGTCAGAAAAGCTTAGAAAGGGTCCATTTGCCATACAACTTGATGAAACTACAACTGTCGCAGACGAGGCTGTGCTCATCGTTTATGTGCAGTATATCGAAAATGAGGATCTGAAGCAGGACATTCTCATGTCAGTCAACCTTACTACCACCACTCGAGGTGAGGATATATTTACTGCAGTGGATTCTTACTTCATTCAACATAAATGCAAACCGTTCACCATTAGGGCCTGATTTGAGAGGATGAATACAGGATTTTAATATTGGCCAACATTTTGAAATACATATGGTGCAAGATGAGATTTGTTGATTGAAGGCACAAGTCAAAGAAGCATAGTGGGTCTAATTATGATGCATATGCCTGTGTATAAGCAGTTTGTTATTAAAAAAAAGTATTAAAATGACTTTTCTAAAAAATAGTATTTTATGGTATTTTATTAGGAGGGGGGTCCAGGAATTTCATCAGAGATGTTTGGGGGTCCCTGGGGGAAAAAAGGTTGGGAACCCCTGACTTAGAGGATAACACTCTAGAGGCCATAACACAGGCCTACTAATGCTCATGTTATTATATTCATCCTGTTAATTAAAGTACATTTTTTTAATGTATATATGATAAAAAAAAGTATTAAAAGTATTATCATTTTAATAATTGTACAATTTTGTCAGATTATCATTGAATGAAAAATGAAATGTTTGTAGTGTTCTGCACAGGTTTAGAATCAAGGAAGCCACTACCATTGTAAATTGTAGACAATGTAATACATGTATGCACTTCAGTATCACATTACAAGAGAGATCACAGGGTACATGTATAGCCATATAACCTCTAGGAGTCTGTAGGTAATTTAACAGCATGTTGGATTGCATGGTATTCTTCTATACAGTGATCATGAGTATAATAAGCAATTAAGACACAACACTATTGTGTTTTTAATACATTAAATGCTTATATTTTGATCAAAATGAATACATTATGTAAACATGATTATTGTATACATATTCATTACTGTCCCGCAATTTCAACAAATGTCCCGCAAAATCCACACGCTGTCCTGCATTTGGATCATATGGATTTGGTCACCCTTGGCCCGACTGAAGAGATTGTGGTAGAAGTAGATTGGTATGATGATGCCAGATGGGCTGTTGGTTGAAAATAACTGGAACTACCTTTTAACTTGTCCTTCCCAGCCTACATGCAGGAACGTACAGGCCCCGCCTAGTGGAGAGGAGGAGAGGAGAGAGGGAGCACAAGAGGAGGGCAAAGGAAGTGGAGAGGAAGGAGAGATGCTGAAAGGTGGTGAGGAGGAGGAGGAGGAGGAGGAGGAGGAGGAGGAGGAGGAGGAGGAGGAGGAGGAGGAGGAGGAGGAGGAGGAGGAGGAGGAGGAGGAGAAGGAGAAGGAGCAAGAGGAAGAGGAGGAGCCTCTAATGATGATGATGATGAAGAAGATCCCCAATATCTACCACCAATGCTAGGGCCTAGGGGCATATATATGACACGTTTGCATGATTGCTTGCGTTAATCATGTTAACACACAAAAATATGTATCAAAATGCATACTTATCATCACAGAGTCAATAGTCAATAAGAGTCAATAATGTTGAATGGTGATCCATTCTGTGAATAAATGTGTTCAAACAGTATCATGCCAATAATAAGTTGGCAGACAGCTCCTTTCGACAATCTCTCTTCACATTACTGCTACCAGGCATAATTAGCGCATAATGTGTAACATTGCTTGGTACTTGTTGCTCGACTGGGAAAGATTGTTTATACAACTTGGTTTAATCCAAAAATCCGTTGTGTATAATGAAGTAAGACATTCAGGGGATGTCTGGTCACATTATTCTACCGGTTTGGAGAGTGTCAGAGATGTCAAAGCTATTGGAGTTAGGGTCCAAAAAATGTAATGCGATTATTTTATCAAATTAAGTTTTCAAATGAATCCAAAAAATGTACATGTTAATATTGACAGCCCTAATAGGGCTATATATTATATATATATATTATATATATATATTATATATATGAAATTTAGATGTGAATATGAGAGAGTTGGTGCGATTATAACGTCATAATAAAGGGCATTAGTCACATAGTACTCCATACTGCCCTTCTGTCCAGAAATATTTTGCCCATTAATTTGTAGCATACAGCTATTTGATGGATGAGGGTTTCTAAATATTGTTCCACACATTCAGTCAGTCCAGAATTTTCATGAATGGGTTTAAGATTTACATTTTCAAATTGTATTGCATTTTGAATGTTTCTTCAATGATCATTTTGTACATCAATTACCCTGTGATATTTTATTCTTCTCCACTGTGAATGTAGAATCCAAAGAAACTGTAGAAATGATAAATTCTTAAGCATCAGACGGCCCGAAAGCGGGCCATCACGCACTCACGCGCTAGTCACGGCACTTTGCGCTCGTCTACCAGGTCGAAGCTGCATTTTTCTAGGATCATCCAATGCACCACTTGAAAGTTGAATTTGCCGCCTTTCGTTTGCCACCACCCTCAACCAGTTGTGTGCTTCGGGTTCCGAGTTACATGGCGATATATCCGGCGAGCGGCATCCAAAAAGCTGCTCCGTCATATGACCACGTCCGGTTCTGAACAGTCTAGAACTGACCAATCACCGCTGATGGTGAAAATGATTGATCACCATTGTAGCCAACGAGCTTCCTCTCCGAACGAGACTGCAGCCGAGTGGGTGAGAGTGGGGGAAGGTTGTGAAAGTAGTTTATTTCCGGTACACACTTTACCAAAACCTTTCTCAAGCACTAATTTCTGAATGGACATTAGCACTCAAAGTTTCTTTATTGACTTAGCAACTTCAGAATGTTACCTTTCAAAAGAGACCAAGCTCATTCATGTGTTATAAGTATAAAGTATAAAGCTATAAGCTTTGCAAAAAAAGTATGCAGTGGTCAAAAACAGAAATGGCCCCGTTTTGGGGGTGATGCTTAACTCATTGACCGCCATGCTGTTTTCCCATCTCTACTCAATGGCGCCATTGTTATTGGCCATTTTGCGGACACATCGTGTGTTCTGTATTATAGCTATGGAGACAATAGTATGGCTCATTTGACAGGCATTGTTTATAGTCCAACACTGACTAACCAGTTCATTTCTACATACTTTAGTTTGTGTGCTATTCCATGCTAAACATCGCCCCTTTCCAAAATAATCCAGTATTTTTTCCTAGATCGCGAGATATGACGTGTTATATGCATTATGCTCAAATCGTTCGGGTTGCTCGCCTGAAACTCCAAATATTTCCAAATCAAAGGTATATACCTATATATATGTGTCTTCACAAAATCATCAAGGGGGGAGGGGGGGGCGGTTATTTGACCTTGAAACTGTGATCGTTACCAAAAGCATGTTTTATGTCCGGTAAAATACGACACTGTGTTTTACAAAATACAATACAAAATACAATACAAAATACCAAATACAAAAGTATGTTTAGGTAAAAAAATAATACTAGCAGGTTACCTAAAATACACCTTACCTCAGTCAGAAGGTACTCCAAAATGAAGAAATCCCAGTCGTCGCAATCGCAATTACTCGTGTATATTGGGCATGGGTATCATACGGGAAACAATAGGTTTGAGGCATCAAATCTCCGACCGATTGCTATGTCCTGATCCACTTTGAGGGGGAAGCAGCCGGAGGTAACTCAGTACTGGAAGACAACTGAAATTCCCAGTTCAAAAGGTAGGCGATACTGCCACCTGGCGGGATTCGATCGTCATTGCAATTTTAACGTAGGCAGCTGTGCCAGGGAGACACAGGCAGCGCAGAGTGAGTGTTTAGAATGGGGATCAAAGGAAAATGAGAGAACTCATTTTTGCCGCTCAAACGCTGGTGACGAAACACGAGTATACTGGTTTTTGGCACCCAATGGGTTAAGACGACAGCAAAATTATATAAAAATTTCTGTTTACAAACTCTCATAACTTGTGTAGTGTAACCCAAGTCTCATTTATCCAACCTGTGCATTTTTGCTAAAACCTTATTGCTAACAAAACATCTGGTTATGTTTTGGGTGAAGTGCTCCTATAATGTGATGTGTTTTTTAATGTATCATAGTAGTTCAAGTTTCAAGTTTCTTTAGTAGTTGTCATATAGAAGTACAGAATACTTTTATATAAAATGCTTCTTTCTGTTTTGCTCCAGAGATTGTGCTAGATAAAAATAGATAAGTATAAAAAGTATAAAATAGAAGTCAAGTACGTAGACAAAAGTGTTCAATATATACATATATACAATATACAATGCAGAGTAGAAAAGTAACTGAGTTACAATACAATATACTATATACTATACAGTACAATGCAGAAATGGGATGAGGTACAATTTAGGTAAAATTTTCAGTAAGGTGTAATGAGGTATGAGTTGTAGTGCAAATTATTTACCAATAAATATAAAATGTGTTAGGTGTCTAAAGTGGGTAAAGTGGGTGCTGCAGTGAGTTGCGCTGCGCGTGCCTCACAGGGAGAACTTTACTGTGACGCTTGCTGACATAGGCTATAGGTATGAGTAACGTTGCACACATAATCCACACCACACAGGTCTGCATGCATGATGAAGACGCACATATTGAAATACACATGCTCAGATTAACCCCTCTGATCCAACACTAAAATTCACACACAACAGTCCTATTTACACATAAACACATGGATGAACCAATACCAAACAACAAGTCCACGACAAAACACATCGAGTCTAACATTATTATAGTAGGCAAATGCAACATTATCGCCACCCACCTGATGGTGACACACAACAGTCCTATTTACACATAAACACACGGATGAACAATACCGAACAACAAGTCCACGACCAAACACATAGAGTCTAACATTATTATAGTAGGCAAATGCAACATTATCGCCACCCACCTGATAGTGAAGATCTGCCCAATTCTCAAAATCTGCATGTCACAGTAGTCCCCGCAGCAGGCTGCTTCGCCTTCTTTGTAAAACCAAAATTGGTTAGAAGGCTTACTTCTTTGATATTTCGTTTAACTTTTGACATTATCTGACCTGAATACCTGTATTCCCTTTTTTTTTTACGGCGGGTGAAGTTTGATTTGTGCCTGCAGGCTGCAGCGCCGCCACGCTCCGAATGGTAAACGCAAGAATAGCATGCCATCTATTACGAGTAGGGTATAATCATACATCAAAATAGCCTAATTTTATTATTATACACGATGCAGAAAATTACAGAGAAAATGAGAAATGCATGGCAAAAATAGCATTCATTGTCAGTATTTTAGAGACCTAAAAATTCACAAATCATGTTTTCAGGGGGGCTGATGTCTCATATAGGGGAGCCATGGCTCCCCCAGCTCCCCCATGGTTTGCACCGCCGCCTCCTCTGATTCCCCAGACCAACGCTGCACATCTCACGTTACTACAGGGCCGGGGCGCGCTTGAGACTTTGTTTATACTTTGGCATAAGAAAGATGGCGTTGTGGTCTGATTTGCCGAAAGGACTAAGAGCCTGTGACTTGTACCCATTCTTAAATTGCGAGTAGCAATGGTCTAATATTATGTTCTCGCCTCTGGTGGGACAAGTCACATGCTGATAGAAATTCGGCAACACCTTTTTAAGACTTGTGCTGTTGAAATTGCCCAAAACCAAAATAGCAGCGTCAACATTAGCTGTCTGAAGTTTGTTTACCTTGTTGTGTAGCTTCGAGAGTGCGACCCCAGTGTTTGCATGTGGTGGAATATACGCTCCGATCAGGATGATGGATGATGATGGTTAACTCCCTCTACATTTAAGTTCATTCTACATTTAAGTTCTAATGTCCAATGTTTTATTTCTTCACCTGCCGTGGTTCCCTGCACATCGGTGATGGCTCTGTGGTCTCTCTATGTTGGGGGGTCGTGAATTGAAGGACCACAAACCACTGCTCTATGGTTATAATCATTTTACATTATGTCATGATTATGTCTACAATCAAAATGCCCTTTCCCTTGCTAACATGTACGTCTGACTTATCTTCCAAGAAATATTTTCCTGATTTGTGTTTCACATTTTTATTTGTATTCAGTTTACTGTAATCCAATCACCTATGATCCATTAATTGTACAGCCTGTAGTGTTCACTGTGACTTTGTGAAGTTGTATTGATTTGTTTCCTATCATGTTGGCCTATTGTTTAACTTTTTTTTGTTTGATTGTGTACAGATGAATAAAATCAATATTTTAAACTAATCGAGAGGCGCAACAAACACTGGTATTTTTTAATTTTTATTATTATTCTATAAATTGCCGGATTTAGCACGAGGCTAATTTCCATCCGTTGTCCCCAAACATAAAAACAATGTACAAATACATAAAAACAGGACACATAAAAACAGTAAAATATTTACAAATACATAACAGCAATACTAATTTTTAAGGCCCTTAAAATGCTAAGCTACCTCCTTATACTACATCATTATTGGAATGGAATTCTGGAACCTATGGAACCTGTTCTAGTGACTGGCTGGTTCTTGAGGTCCACTAAGTTTGCTCTGAACAGGGTAAATCTGCATTTCATTATGATTCCTCTAGCTCATGGAATTAATTCCCAACAGTCATTAACGCTTGAGATTCTCCCCTCCAAACAAAAGCGACTATATCTGTTGTTAGAGAAACCATCTTCTTGAGCAGGATTGTCGTTTCAAATCCCCAGATAAACTGGTAAAGCGTGGGACAGGTGAACGGGTAAGCCTTCCTCTTGTCACAACAACTACCGTTTAAAGTGGCTGAAGTCGGACAGGGAACCCATGTTCCACGGGAGCTGCTCGCTAGACGCTCATCAGAGAGCGAGACTGAAATGGAAATAGCATGTTGTTGTAGTGGTGGGTATACTGTGAACACTCACACATGCACACACACACGCGCACACACATGCACGCATGCACGCATCAGTGTGTGAATGGGTGTTTCACAGCCGCTTGAGAGAACAAGATGGAAGGAGCCTACATGTACTGTAAGAAAGAGGAAAGTGGACACAATTCTTCCAAAAAGAAAGAGCAACGAGACAACAGCCTGGGTCCAGCATGTTTTAATAAAGCCTGCGTCCCGCGGTGACAGACTACATGGACATGAGCCACAGGCCCAACGCATTCGAAAATGTTAAATGTGGAAGAATGTTTAGCAATGAAAATATTACAGTAGAATAGGAATTACATAAGTGCTGAACACACACACACAATATTTTACTACAAGTTTAGCTAAACAACAATTGACAGTTTACAATAAAATATTCCAAGTCATATCGACACAGTACACAGTACACATTATTCTAAATTCATACTTCATACCCTTGTTAAGATCTTATTCAGAATAAGGTGTTTTGTAAGCATGTTCATCATATCCCAAAATGTCCCTGTATACATGAATACACACAATATTGTGAATATTTACACAGAAGCCATACCATAGATTATGCAGACTGTAAGAACCAACAATAAATGCATAGACTTGTTTACATGTTTTTTTTTTTTTTTTTTATATATCCTGTATCAGCATGTATCCTAGCAATCATATTCAGGATTCTTATAGTCCGGATAAGAGCTCACCCAAGACAGCTGATTATAATCAATTAATCAGTCAGTGGGCAAAGCAATCAATTAATTCATCACTCAATCAACCAATCCATGTGGTTACTGGCGTCCCTCAATTTTCCTAAATTGGCTTGGTTTCAAAAGCACTAACTTGTCTCATAAGGGGACATTCAGAGACACAAATTGTTCAGCAGCTCTCAGCACAGACTGTAAATGATGCTGATATGAAGCACATGCCTCAACAGAAATGAAACTAAGCTGTTTTCCAGAAGATGCTGATATGAAGCACAGCCTCAACAGAAATTAAACCAAGCTGTTTTCCAGAAGATGCTGATATGAAGCAGCGTCTCAACAGAAATTAAACCAAGCTGTTTTCCAAAAAAGGAACTCGTTGTTATTTGCAGTGACTGATGCATCAGTACACCTTTATGTAAGCAAACATACAAATACCCTGACAGAATAGTTCGGAATAAAATTCCTCCATTCAAGATTCTACTAAAGCAAACGGTTATAAGAGTACTTGATATTGTGCGTACTTGGGTATCAAAAGTAAAAGTATACATTATATAATACATTCGTGTATTTCAACGCCTGGGAGCATTCAACCCTCGACTCGGTGACCTCTGACGATAACGATCAAGTGGTCTGTACTCTGATTATTTCCTCTTAACTGCCACGCTGTTTGCGCGTTGTGTTGTGAGGGTGCCAGCCTTATAGTCGTTTCCGCGATCGTTTCACTATGTTTGCGAAGCTGTGTGTGTTCTGTATTACAGCTGTGGGGACATGGTGTGGCTCATTTTGACAAACGTTACTTGTAGTGCAAGATGGGAATAATAGTTTGTTTCCACACGCTGTAGTTTGTAGTTTATTACACGCTAAACATTGCGCATTTCCAAGATAATCCAGTCTTTTTTCATAGATTGCGAGATAAAATGCGTTATGTGCAACAAGCCCAAACCGTTCTGGCTGATCCCATGAAACTCCAAATACTCCCAAATCAAAGGTGTATGATATGTATATATATACCATCACAAAATCATCAAGGAGGGGGGGGGGGGGGGGGGGGTGGTCGTGTGTGATCATGTTTGCCGACCATGTTTTTCGTCCGGTGAAACACAGGACTGTGATCGTTAGAAAAACACGTTTCAGATTAGGTAAAATAGACATAGATACATTACCTTAGCCGGAAGGTATTCCAATAAGAATAATTCCAAGTGATCGCATCGCCATCGCGATTACCAGTGTATGTCTATACACGCTTCGATGGTCAAATACGCTTATGCAACAGAGTTCCGAGGCGAGCACTGTGGATTTCTGTCCAAGCAGAAGGACCGAGGGGAAAATGAAAGTGAAGCTGACTATCAACCCCCAAGCCATTGCAGTTCAGACACGGACGATACTGCCACATGGTGATAGTCGATCAGAATGCAGTTCTAATGTGTGGGGACGTGCCTAAATAATGCAGATCGCTCCTGGCAGGTCTGTAGAGCGGGGATCAAAGTAAAAAGATCAAACGATCCAAAAACGTATTATCTCGTTTTTGGCACTGAACGCTTGTCGGCCAAAAACGTAATATGTCGTTTTTGGGACAAAATGTGTTAAGAGTTGACAGGCTTGAACTCTGACAGTGTGTAATTTCAACGTAGTACATGCTTTGTATGTGAAACCGTTTCATAGTAGAGTGACCGGATGTTTTGGATGAATGTTGTACCGTACCGTACATAGTTCCCCCTAAAAAGGAAATACTCTAGTGTACAAGTATATCAAAACTGTACTGAACTGCAGTACTTTAATACAAGTACAGTACTTAGTTTCTTTACTCTGGTTGTTGTTGTTGTTGTTGTTGTTGTTGTTGTTGTTGTTGTTGTTGTTGTTGTTGTTGTTGTTTCTGAAGAAGGTTGCTTGTCTTTGGATTCATTTCTTCTCTTTTTCTTTCAAGACGTTGTTACAGATCCAATTAATTCCGTCCTACAAGGAACAGAAAGGATCAGTTGGTGGAAGAAGTTCACACATTCATGGCATGGATTCTTTAATTGGTTTGTTGTGCCTTTCAATAATGTATTTTAATACACATGTAGATACATCAGACCGGCACATCCTGGTACTTTGCCTTTTTGCGCAGCCATGCCTACTTTTGGGGGAAATGCACTGTTCTTATTGACCTCCATTGTATTTGGCCTGTATAAAAACTAGCGGCAGAACGTTTACATTGTTTGAAACATTTGTTTGGTTAGTGCATCATGTCGAGCAATTACTTTCCAACACTGGCCAGTGGCCACCATTCACACCGGCTTGGTTTATTTTTGCCCTTGAGCAAGACACATAACCCATAATTGCTCCCGATGAGCAGGGTGGCACCATGCATGGTTGCCTCCACTGTCTGTGTGTGAATGGGTGAATTTGAGGAACATAATTGTAAAGCACTCTATATAAATGCACCATTTACCATTTACCATTTGTATGCATATGTCCTCTGATGTATTCCACATTGACCTCTCTTTGTATTGGTATATTTACTGACCTCTAGTGACCCTTTCTGTCTACCAGGATATTACCTGAACCTTTCTCTTCACCAGCTGATGGTCATTAGACGAATGTCAACATGAGGTATATAAGGGTTTGAGAATGTGAAACTGTGTCATTGAAGGCTGTGTGAGGCCCAAACATGTTGGCTTGTTTTTGTATGGTTCCATTATGAAATAGCCTAATATGAATTAATCACGTGACCGGTTCAACACGGTGCAGCATGAAAGCACATTGCCATTACCTAAGACTTTTTCAGCTTCTGTCGAAAGTGCTGGCTTTAAACTCCATGCTAGTTTTGGTTTTGGTAAAATATTACGTGTGCGTAAAATAATTGCCAAATTGAATGTGCAGGCGTTGTATTTGTTTGAATATCTTCGCCGGTTTTTGTCATAGAATGAAACGGGGGGAAATGCCTGAATCTGCAGACTCAGCTCTACAGGTTGAACTTACAAGAGACGTGAGTGAGTGGGTGAGATTCAACAGAAGAGGCGCTGGGGATGGAGAGAAACGCACATGAAAAAAAGAAAACAAGAGTTTTGTGGAGGTGAATTATGAGGCCAACTTTTGCCTTGGATTTGCTTTTTCTTCACACTATTGTGATCAGCACATCTTCAACATTGGTCTATATTCCCCATTTCCCTTCTTGGCTCTACTTCCTGTGGAATCAGTGGTCTGGCACGACATTGAACATTGTAGCATATGGCTGCAGCCCTGACGTTGCAGGGTTAAAAATAGAATTTACACTTTGCAAAACAGTGGTTGACATAGCAATCCACCATCACATTCTCTCTCTCTCTCTCTCTCTCTCTCTCTCTCTCTCTCTCTCTCTCTCTCTCTCTCTCTCTCTCTCTCTCTCTCTCTCTCTCTCTCTCTCTCTCTCTCTCTCTCTCTCTCTCTCTCTCTCTCTCTCTCTCTCTCTCTGGTGTTTGACCATGACAATGTTTTTTTGACTGTATTAAGTATGATTGCCCTCGTGTCATTCAGTCCTCCTAATCTACCCCACAATGCAAAGCTTCCAACCCAACACCGATTTTGCTGTTAGCTAGCAATTGTGAATAGTAAACATAAAAAGTAAAAAGGAAACAAAAAGGTTCACTGTGTACTTTCACTGTCTGCCTCCACCTTGTTTCATTCATATATTAACCATATTTCTTGTAATTGAGTCAAAAATTTTTACATAATTAATTTCTCATGGCTTCATTGTTTTAAAATCCCAATAATGCTGTGGGTCCACCAGGTCCACAAATATTGGGTGAGTAACAAAAAGGCAACCACCACACAAGGGTTAAAACCACCACCATCTTACCAGTCCCGAAGAAAGCCAACCGGACTGTAGCTCTGATGTCCATAGTCACAGAGTCCTTCATGTTAAGGTCAGAACACCCAAATCCGACATCAAAGAACTACCACAGAAAGGCAACTCCTATCGCCTGTACTCAGGGCTGCCTGTACTCACGGCCGCCTGTATTCAGGGCCGACAAGTTTCACACTGCTCACACCGCTACCTCCAACAGTGATGAGCGTGTACGTTTCTGCACCTGCGTGTGATTAAATAATTCCACACCAGCAGGTGGCTGTAGTCTGTATCAACAAGGGGAAACGGAAGACAACAAACACTGCTACCATTACACACTCCACAGCACAGATGGTAGCTGTTGTAAATTCCCCATTATTTGTTATGCAGGGGTTTTATTATTTCCAGTCAGGCACTTCTTCGGACAGCCCAGGGGTCCTAGTGTGGTGTTAAATACAGGTGGTGTCCAATGCTGTCACATGAGAGAGTGTGTTCGTGAAGAAAGAAAGTTATCAATAGCCTACAAATATATGAGCTTATGGTTTATGATAGACGAATGTCATGTAGCCTGCATTATGTTGTTAAGATGCTGTGACTTACATGACTAGAACTTGGGTTTGCTACTGTGCGTTATGTTTGATCCATGCTGCT
The DNA here is from genome assembly GCF_963971535.1 of Notolepis coatsorum. NCBI lineage: Eukaryota > Metazoa > Chordata > Actinopteri > Aulopiformes > Paralepididae > Notolepis > Notolepis coatsorum. The sequence goes on from NC_140183.1 coordinate 34,578,993, forward strand.
AATTGTGCTAATGCTAATATGCTAAACAGCATCCTTTCAGTTGTGTGTGTATTCTGAATACTAGCATGTTATACTTACATCTGCTAATTATTTATCTTTCTGTTATTCTGTTGCAGAAACCACTCACTCATTCTCATTCTCATTAAAATACAAAGGACTATTCTCTGTCTGTGTCGGTCTCTCTGACCGGACAGAGTCCGAGTTGCCGTCTGGATAAAGTGGCTCCAGCACAAAAACATTACAAACATTATATTTCCATTAGTAGCCTCTCTGAGAATTCCAAGCACACTGCGTTGGCAGCGGTGTGACTTCAGCCAATCAGAGATATCTCTCTTTTCCCTACGTTGCCCGATCGCTCTGCGCCAATTCGACATGATGCCAAAATGCCCCGACCCCCCCCGACAAATCCTCCGACGTTAGCCGACGTTCGGGACACACCACGCCAACTCAGACCACCGACCCTAACCGGCATTCCAGACGGACGATAACCGGCTTGGTGTGTACCCCCGTTACCTGAAAGTCGTTACAAACTCCATCCTTTACCCCCTTCAGTTTGCAGACCAGGCCTGTACCATGCCAGCCCCTGAATGCTACACTACCTTCCCCTTCTGTACTCATTCTTGCCTTGATACTAAGAATCTAAGCAGCTTTACTGTTTGGTAGTTGTTGTGAAGGGCAGGATTAAACCGAATATATATATTTATTTATATATAAATATTTAATTGTATTTGTATATTCTCTAATATTCCCTGATATCCCTTGTATATTCCTTGTACAATATGCATTGAATATCCATTCTAGCCTACTGAACATCCCATAATAGTCTCCATTCTACTATTGGTCGAGACCTTGGTGCCAGGCTGCCATACCCCCCAGACCCAGTTCAAACGTACCGCTCAACATGTACGAACAAGTCCTAGTTCCGCGTAGGAATCTGGCTACCGCACCACTAATGGTACTATTTGTTCATAGTGCGTATATATACTGCGCTACTAAAGTAGGACTTCCTTTTTAGTCCAGTTTTCTTACCCTCCAATAGAGTGACAGACGTAAAGCCTCCCCGCGACGCCACGTGTGGGAGTAAGGCCAAGTTCGGCCTACCATCGGTATTGAGACATCGTGTATATTAATATTTGAATAGTCATATTTGGCACTATATCGTCGAGTTGGATGTAGTCTATTAAGCTAATAATAGTATATTCATATGTAGTGCTTCGTGCGGTGAGAATACTATCGTAGTCAGTACCCCCATCGTTTCGGGTAGAACTGGCTGCTTATCCAGGGTGGCCGACCCCATGTGAGGCTGCACCCGAGGAGCCCCAGAGCCGACGAGCGAGTGGACCTGCATACCGGATTATTCTACCGACGACAGCCCGCCTTCCCAGGCACGGATTATGCTTTGTATACAGTGATTATTCTATGGATAAAGACCAACACTGCCGTGTGTTGGAAACCCCCCCCCCCGGAGAGGACGACAGGTGAGGAGACGCTCTACACGACGAGGTCGCTTCACGTCTCTCCATCGTGGACCGGAGGAAGCCGGCCCACAGAGAGTCCAACTGCTTTCATCTGTGGATCGAGGATCGCTGAGGCACCGAGCCGCACAACCGTGGGTTCTCCCAGGATACCCTCGGCCAGACGGATACAGCCAGACTCTACCCCCCCCCCCTTCTCCAGTTGTCTTACAAGCGACCGGAATTCCCCCCTAGTGTATCCAGTTCTATAATCATTAAAGTATCATTGCTATTATTCCTTAAATATTCCAGGTTGTATATTTACCGCCTGCGCCACCAGAGATTGGACGTTCTCTATTGATATACCAACGAATACTCATTTGCCATAAAAGTGCATCCTATTTCAAATCATAAATGTAATTAAGTGATTGCTCTACATACCTTTTGCTATGTATTAATTATTATTAAACGCAGACTTTCGACTTGGTACATTTGTGTTGGATCGTTTCATCTACGTGGGAGTGTCTACCATAATTATTTATGCCTAGTACTGGGTGGCCAGAGTCTAAAGTACAAGAGGTAGTGGTAGTAAGTATCATATCTAACAATACAGTCAGGGAATTGTACCCCTCAGTTACAATTGGTCCTTCGAGCCGGATGGTAATTAGTGTAATATTAATATAGTGTTATTAATATTGAAATGGCCTATGATGAACACTCCACGAAACGATCCTCCTAACCAACGCCCGCAGCGCGAACGACGGCCCCCTCAGTACTTAGAGGCTTACGCTGTCAGTCAACAACCTAGTCTTCTACTAACAGTAAACGCGGTAAAACTAGAAAGTAAAAGTATGTCTAACCCCAACGCCCAGACTACCCCGACCATAGAGGCCCCTACGGGTTCTAATGTAACTGACCAAGCTCACGGTGGGGACCAGTGGGAACCAGACATGACTTCACACCCCGCCAGTACTGAAGAAGTAGTCCCCGATGAGTCCCGGGAGGAATACAACGCTACCGAGAGAGAACTCGGCACGGAAGAAGACGGGGAGAGCACCGTGGAGATAGAGCTCCAAGGCTCCGCAAGGAGTACCCCGAGGGAAGGCTCCCCTATACAACCGCCTTCTCCCAGCGAGGCAGAGAGGACCCTACAGCAGGCCTTCCTCATCAGCCTGAACGCCGCTGCTGAACGCGACCGACTGCAGATCCAGCAGCGGAGCGAAGAAGAGCATATATGTCTAGAAATAAGACGCATTCAGATGGAAGAGAATGTGGCCCGAGACCGAGCAGACAGCCAGCGAGCAGCTGCTGGTGCTCTACGGGACGCAGAGCGCGACAGACAGCAAGCGCAACTAATAGAACAGCTGATCGGACGGACAACACCCTCTCCCTCCGCCAGAGGCTCCAGGAACTCGTCTAGACACACCTCCAGGGCGGCATCCCCTAGCCGAGTAAACAACCCTGAACTTGACCAACAGACGAGGTCTATACCCCCCACAGACCACCTCCCCCCACCGGTCCAAGCGAGACCTAGCAACCGGGAAGGAGCAGCATATCCTGTGGAGAGGCTAAACCAGAGACTACAAGCACTGGATGACCTAACTGAAGACGAAGAGGAAGAGGAGGAGAACCGCGCCCGACGACAGCACAGTACTCTACCGGACCAGGAGGTCCGGTACAGCCCAGGCTATACTCCCGCGGAGCTGCGCTACAGACCCCCGACTCTATACACGGGTGAGCACGACGCACGACCCGCACCGAGGAACAGCACCTGGACAAGCGGGCCATGGTACACTGCCGGTACCAGCCCATACCAAGGAGCGGGAGGAGACTCGCCTAGGAGGCCTCTCCCCCAACGCTCGCCGATGTATCCACAGTCAGCGTCATACATTGGCACGCCTATGGTACCCGACTTCACCCAAGAGAACCGGGCCCAGTATACAGAACTCCGCATGTGTCTGGAGACCATGTTGGTGGATGTATTGGATGAACGCCATAAATACGCCATCCTACTGAAGCACTTAAAGGTACCCCGCGCACATAATATAGCGCTCGCCTACGCGACTTCCACCACCCCATACACAGCAGCGCTGGTAGCATTGGACCAGAGGTATGGGCGCATATGGGATTACGTGATCCAGGAGATCCGACACATCGACCGCTTACCCCCAGCAATAGACAATCGAGCACTGTCCATCAGAGTGCAGTCCCTGGTAGGGATGTTGGGAGCGCAGAGAGAGAAGGGGAGGCATGAACTTTACGCCAACTCAAATGTGGAAAGGATCTTGGAGAAGCTGCCGCCCGCTCGACAGGAGCGTTTTAGGCGGCAGAGAGACCACCGAGACCCGAATGGCCCCGAACCGAACCTCCTCGATCTAGCAGACTTCCTGGCGAGAGAAGTCAGCAGCCTACGGCTAGATACATTCGGACGAAGCACCCCTGGCTCCAGAGAAGGAACCAGACGACTAAATGATGGAAGAAGATCGGTGACTGTGATGCACCAATCGGAGTCAGTACCGAGCAGCAGGAGCCACAGTACCCCCTCCAGAACGGAGAAGTGGAAGATAGTGTGCCCCTACTGTGAGAAAGAACACTGGCTAGCGCAATGTGACTCCTTCCCCAAGCTGAACGTGGAGGAAGCAAGTCAATGGATAAAGTCCAACAAGCGCTGTTTTCGCTGTGCGCGCTCACACATGGCAGCCGAATGCCGCTTAAAGAAAAGGTGCACCAAGTGCGATGGAGCCCATCTGGACATACTTCACGACAGTAACAGAAGGCGCCCTTCACCCGCACCATCCAGCAGCAAAGCGAGCGTCATGTACATCGATCCCGCCAGCAGCAGTGGAGCCCGAGTACTCCTAAAAGTAGTGCGTGTGACACTAAGCTACCAGAATAAAGTCCTGGACACTTACGCCGTCCTCGATGACGGGTCAGAGAAGACCCTTCTGCTCGCCTCCGCTGCGGCCCAGCTAGGGCTGCGGGGAAGCGAAACCCAAATGACAATTCGGACAATAAGACGAGATTTGAAGACGATAAAGGGCGAGAATGTCTCATTCTCTATCGCAGCAAGCGGCCAGCCTGAGCGACGGTACCAGATTACAGACGCTTTCACCAGCCAAGAAATAGGACTGTCGCGGTACACATACCCCGTCGCCAAGCTGATGGAGAAATATGCAAATCTGCGCAAGTTACCGATCCCGCTCATAGACAATGCTATGCCGACCCTGTTGATAGGCTCCGACCATGCAGACCTCATTGTCCCGATAGACCGGGTTCATACCGGACCCCGAGGCTGTCCTGCAGCAGTCGAGACCCGTTTGGGATGGACTCTCCAAGGCCCGCTCGCCAAATCTCTCAATCGAAGTACAGCCACTAGATGTCTCCACTCCCGAGTCACAGAGGGAGAAACCGCACTCCTGCAACACGTAGAGCGGCTATGGACCTTGGAACAAATGCCCTTTAAGAACGGAAAGAAAGACATTCGCTCTAAAGATGACATTTACGCCATTCACCTCCTCGAGACAGGGACCAAGAGAGTCCCGGTCAACGGCGTGTTGAGATACGCCACGCCACTCCTGCGGCGAGAAGGAATGCCTACTTTCCACGCCAAGACAGACGCCACAGAACGGTACCTGCTGAACACGGAGCGGCGCTTAGCCAAGAACCCCGCCCAAGAGAGTGTATACCGCGCCGAGATTGAGAAGCTCATCACAGCGGGACACGTCACAAAGATGGACATTAAAGAGGCTGACCAGACCACTGAATCGTGGTACGTGCCTCACCACAAGGTCCATCACAACGGTAAAGACCGCATAGTATTTAACTGCAGCTACCAGATCGGATCCCAAAATCTGAATAAAGAGTTACTGCCCGGTCCCACACTCGGCCCCTCCCTACTCGGCGTTCTACTCCGCTTCCGCCAGGAAAAGGTGGCCATCAGCGGGGACATTAAAGGAATGTTCCTGCAGGTGAGATTAGTAGAGGAGGACAAGCCCCTGTTACGGTTCCTATGGAGAGAGAAGCCAGGAGATGAGCACCCAGCCATCTACCAATGGGAAGTCCTCCCCTTCGGAACGACGTGCAGCCCCTGCTGTGCTACATTTGCACTACAGAAACATGTAGCAGAGGACCCAGCAGCGGACGAAGAGGTCCGACACAGCGTAAAGAACAGCTTCTACGTAGACAACTGTCTACAAAGCCTTTCAACCCAGGAAGAAGCCGAGGCTCTCCTGATTAAACTCCGCGCCTCATTGATCAAAGGCGGCTTTGATCTCAGGCAGTGGGCCAGCAGCGATCCGCAAGTACTGCGCAGCCTCTCCTCCGAGGACAAGGCAGCCAGCAGCGAGACCTGGATGGCTACAATCCCGGGAGAAGCCCAGGAGATGACCCTGGGATTGGTGTGGCGATTCAAAACAGATTCGCTTCACTACAGACACAAGCCCCTGACTACGGAGCAGGGAAGGCCGGCGGCGGCGCCGACCACCAGACGGAGTGTGTACACAACACTCGCCCGACAATATGACCCACTAGGATGTATTCTACCGTACACCACCAGGGCAAAAATGATTGTACGAGCATTGTGGGACAAGGACCAGGGCTGGGACGACCCCATTCCCGCACACCTTGCATCCACCTGGAGAGAGTGGGAGATGGAGCTCCACTCACTCCCAGGCGTTAATATGCGCCGAAGCTACTTCCCACCCACGGTGAGGCCAGAGACATGTAAAATGGACTTACACGTCTTCAGTGACGCCTCAGAGGTCGCATACGGATCAGTAGCCTACTTGCGGGCCAAAGAAGAGGGGGGAGAGATCTACACAGCATTTGTCCTCGCCCGCTCGAGAATAGCCCCACGCAAGCAACAATCTATCCCACGTCTAGAGCTCTGCGCAGCCCTAGCCGGAGCGCACCTAGCCACGCTCATCCAACGTGAGCTCACCATACCGGTGTCTAGAACAATCCTGTGGTCAGATTCCACGACAGTACTCGCCTGGATCAAAGCGGACTCATGCAAGTACAAAGTCTTCGTGGGAGTCAGAGTCACCGAGATTCAAGACTTAACCGAAGAGGTAACCGGAGAAACAGAGTGGCGCTACGTTGATACAAAACAGAACCCAGTTGACGTCATCACCCGGGGAATGCCCCTAGATGACCTCACCCGTCGCAATGTCTACAGTGACGGCCCAGCATTCCTAAAGCTCCCGGAAGGAGAGTGGCCCACGCCTATCCCGAGGGAAGCCAGTCAAGAGGAGGCTGAGAATAAGAAACCTATGTTCTGTGGATTGAGCACTGTTATCTCCGCAGACCCCAACATAGATGATTGCACTACCATAGAGAGTGCACAACAAAGGACATTCCTACTGCACTACCTACCGTCTCTACAGACCCGCCAGAAGTGGGTAAAGGAGAGAGACAATTTGACAGAAGGAACAGTCGTCATGATTATTGATCAATCACTGCCCAGAGCTATGTGGCCGGCCGGCCGCGTAAGCAAAGTGATCACCGGTGCCGACGGCAAGGTCCGAGCAGCTGAAGTGCTTGTCCAGGGTCGCACTTACACCCGTCCCGTGGCGAGGCTCATAGAACTGCCCCGACTCCCAGACACAATCGATGATGACCATGACCCTATAACCCTATGACTTTGTGAAGTTGACTGACCCCTACAGCAAACCCTTATGTGTAAATAGACAACGCGATTAATCTGTCTCTGCTTAACTGATTAGGTCTGGGACCAATCAGGGGGTGGCTGTTGTGAAGGGCCAGATTAAACCGAATATATATATTTATTTATATATATATATTTAATTGTATTTGTATATTCTCTAATATTCCCTGATATCCCTTGTATATTCCTTGTACAATATGCATTGAATATCCATTCTAGCCTACTGAACATCCCATAATAGTCTCCATTCTACTATTGGTCGAGACCTTGGTGCCAGGCTGCCATACCCCCCAGACCCAGTTCAAACGTACCGCTCAACATGTACGAACAAGTCCTAGTTCCGCGTAGGAATCTGGCTACCGCACCACTAATGGTACTATTTGTTCATAGTGCGTATATATACTGCGCTACTAAAGTAGGACTTCCTTTTTAGTCCAGTTTTCTTACCCTCCAATAGAGTGACAGACGTAAAGCCTCCCCGCGACGCCACGTGTGGGAGTAAGGCCAAGTTCGGCCTACCATCGGTATTGAGACATCGTGTATATTAATATTTGAATAGTCATATTTGGCACTATATCGTCGAGTTGGACGTAGTCTATTAAGCTAATAATAGTCTATTCATATGTAGTGCTTCGTGCGGTGAGAATACTATCGTAGTCAGTACCCCCATCGTTTCGGGTAGAACTGGCTGCTTATCCAGGGTGGCCGACCCCATGTGAGGCTGCACCCGAGGAGCCCCAGAGCCGACGAGCGAGTGGACCTGCATACCGGATTATTCTACCGACGACAGCCCGCCTTCCCAGGCACGGATTATGCTTTGTATACAGTGATTATTCTATGGATAAAGACCAACACTGCCGTGTGTTGGAAACCCCCCCCCCGGAGAGGACGACAGGTGAGGAGACGCTCTACACGACGAGGTCGCTTCACGTCTCTCCATCGTGGACCGGAGGAAGCCGGCCCACAGAGAGTCCAACTGCTTTCATCTGTGGATCGAGGATCGCTGAGGCACCGAGCCGCACAACCGTGGGTTCTCCCAGGATACCCTCGGCCAGACGGATACAGCCAGACTCTACCCCCCCCCCCCCTTCTCCAGTTGTCTTACAAGCGACCGGAATTCCCCCCTAGTGTATCCAGTTCTATAATCATTAAAGTATCATTGCTATTATTCCTTAAATATTCCAGGTTGTATATTTACCGCCTGCGCCACCAGAGATTGGACGTTCTCTATTGATATACCAACGAATACTCATTTGCCATAAAAGTGCATCCTATTTCAAATCATAAATGTAATTAAGTGATTGCTCTACATACCTTTTGCTATGTATTAATTATTATTAAACGCAGACTTTCGACTTGGTACATTTGTGTTGGATCGTTTCATCTACGTGGGAGTGTCTACCATAATTATTTATGCCTAGTACTGGGTGGCCAGAGTCTAAAGTACAAGAGGTAGTGGTAGTAAGTATCATATCTAACAATACAGTCAGGGAATTGTACCCCTCAGTTACAGTAGTGAATAATAGCGTCAGCGCTAGTTGTATGCGGCACGGTCGTGCAGTGGTTAATACTGTTGCCTCACAGCAAGAAGTTCCTGGGTACGAATCCCGCTTAGGGACCAGGTTGCCGGGTTGCCAGGTACCCAGGTGGGGTATCTCCCCGGCCTTTCTGTGTGGAGTTTGCATGTTCTTGCAAGGGTTTCCCCTTCAGAAAAAGAGATGAACCCAATGGAAAGACATGCAGAACAGATCGCTAACGCTGTCGCGCCCCTGACGAAGACTAACAGGAGCATTTGGATTGGTCCCCAGGCACGGCCCCATGCAGCAACCCATGTCTGCTCCTGGCTGCCCTTGGGGGGAAGGACAATGGGATGGGTCAGAGGAAATTTCATGTGTTCCTGTGTTGCCCATCTTGCATGTGTGTTCAAGTTTCAAGTTTCTTTAATAGTTGTCATACAGAAGTACAGAATACTTTTGTACAAAATGCTTCTTACTGTTGCGCTCCAGAGACTGTGCATGACAAGATAAGTATGAAATAAAAACATAGTAAAAATTAGAAGTAAAAAAAGAGGTCACAGTGTTCAGTTTAGACATATGTACAATGTTCGTAGACGTAGTTACCATACAATATACAATACTGTGCAGTGTACTAATATACAATGCTATATAGTGCAAGGCATAAATGGACGAGGTGCAGTTTAGGTACAATTCACAGTAGGTGTACGAGTTGTAGTGCAAATCCTTTATCAATAAATATAAAGTGTAAGTGTGTTTGTGTGATCTAAAGTGTGGAGAGTGGGTGCTGCAGTGTGTTGTTTGTTTGAGTGAGTGTGTGCGTGTGGGTGTGTGTGCTGTGTGCATTTGATGGTTGTTGCATAGTGATTATTGTTCGTTTAGCGATTATTGTTCGTTTAGCAGCCTGATGGCCTGGGGATAGAAGCTCCTTCTGAGTCTTTCTGTGCTCGCCATAAGACTCCGGTATCGCTTGCCTGACGGCAGCAGTTCAAAGAGGCAGTTGTTCGGGTGGCTCGAGTCCTTAATAATTCTCTTAGCCTTCCCCTTGCACCGCTTGTTGTAAATGTTCTGGAGGGTGGGAAGCCCCCCTCTAATTGTGCGTTCGGCTGAACGTGTCACTCTTTGTAGTCTGCTACGGTCTTGTGCAGTGCTATTCCCAAACCAGGAGGTGATGTTGCCGGTCAGGATGCTCTCTATTGTACATGAGTAGAAGTTCCTAAGGATCTTCTGACTGACTTGGAACTTCCTTAGGCGCCTGAGGAAGTAGAGGCGTTGTCGTGCCTTCTTCACAACACTGTCAATGTGTGTGGTCCATGTCAAGTCCTCGGATATGTGGGCTCCGAGGTACTTGAAACTGTTCACTCTCTCAACTGGTGCCCCGTCGATGCTGAGGGGGCTGTAGTCCTTGACCCCCGACCTCCTGAAGTCCACAATCATCTCTTTTGTTTTGCTGACGTTCAGGGAGAGGCAGTTCTCCTGACACCACTGTGACAGGTTCTCTACCTCTTCCAGGTAGGCCCTTTCGTCGTTGGCAGAGATCAGGCCAGAGTTTTCCCTGCATGACAATGTAGCACTGTAGCAGTGTGTGCTACAAATAAAGACTTCCTCTTCTTCTGATAGAGAAAGCGAACGTTAGATGCTTTGCATTGTGAGTTAGATTAGGAGGACTGAAGGAAACATGGCGCATATGATGAGCTCCAGCTTTGCAGCTTGGCCAACTAGTGACGACCATCACAGTACTAACTTCTCTCCAAGTGTGCACAGCCACCTCTCGGATCACATGGACAGGCTTCTCACAGTTGTCAGTTTAACATTTCCTCTGGCATGGCAACAGTAACTAGGGGAAGCAGGACGTTCTGACATTTTGCAACAACAGTGAATCCTATTAGATTGAATTGGATATGAAGCCCCTCCTCATTCTTCCAGCCTATGCTGTATGAGTCGCTAATGATGGAGGGTATATAAGTGACTGTCTCCCGACACTGTTTGACTCTGATAAAGACGCATCCAAAGGTTAGCTGTAAATAAGGTGTATTGCCTATAATCCGGGGGGCGTCAGTGGCTCAGGAGGTAGAGCAGTCATCTGGTAATCCAGAGGTTCCTGGTTCGATTCCCACTCCTCCCGCGCAGCAGGTCGAAGTGTCCTTGAGCAAGACCCTTAACCCCTAACTGCTCCCCAATGAGCAGGTTCGCACCTTGCATGGTTGTCCCTGCTGTGAATGTGTGAGTGAATGGGTGAAATGTAAGGAACAAATTGTAAAGCGCTTTGGATAAAAGCACTATATAAATGCAGTCCATTATAATCTGTGTGCTCCAGTGTTCTACTTTAGACTAAAGCTCTGAGGTCTCTTTCCCTGCATTCCCCTTTAAGATATCCCAGAGTCAACTCTTACCTAGGGCTAAAAATAATCAGGGGTTAATAAAGTGCAGTGTGAGTTGTCACAGAGTTTCCATCCAAGTGACATCACAAATGTGAGGGTTCCCTCTCTGAGCCGTAGCTTCAGGAGAGAAGGAGGATGTTGACTAAGCCACGCTGGGGTACAGCAATAACTATATGGATTCTTAAAACAGGTGGCATTCCCTTTTAAATGTGTTATGTGCACAGTGCTGCTTGTCTCTCTTTAGAAGCAGGGCAGGATGTCAGGGCTTTCACATAACAAACAGGTTAACTAACCAGTAAGCTGCCAGCTGGCCTGTAACGATAACGACACAATCCTTTCACTGATACTATTTATATACTATACATATACATATACACAGTATAACGTGCACGGTTGTGGGCCAATACCTTTTTTTAACCAGCTTCACCAGCTGCGTGCAAGCCGCCTTGTTGTAAGAGCAACGTGGATACTTAAATGAAAATGTCATATGCTGAACGTATGTCAGAGCTTATCAAATTATAATGTTTCAATGTCCTAACAATGGCTTGTCTCAGGTTTGAATCCATTTTCAAAGCTTGGTTGTACAAGCATTAGGGGTTAACCTCTTCCACCCGGAGCCTATTTTCTGAAAATCCGCCTAAAATATATACCTAGGTAAATGGAATATTGCTCCACTTCTACAAGGTCCATTTGCATATTCTTGGTATCTAGGGACATCTACAGACCTCAGGGAATGTATTCACAGTGTCAGAAATAGTGTGTCTATTACTAGGCTTGCTTAAATTGTGATAAAACAAAGGAGAATATGAATTATGATTTTTCATTGCATCTTTGACAGTGAATAACACCATGCTAATAATGACCAAACATTAAAAACTGCCACTGATCTCGTTCAGTACCTTCTTGAGATCATGTGTACAACAAATCTAAGGAAATTAATAAAGGGAAGATGATTAAACAGAAGGTTCTGTAGATACAGTACTGAATTCTCCCATCCGGACCAATGCAATTTGAAATATAATTATAGAATATGGAATAGGAGGCTTATAAATGACCTTATTATAGCCAATTCGCACATTTATATATATATATATATATATATATATATATATATATATATATATATATATATATATATATATATATATATATATACATATATTATCTTTCAAATGTCCTAATATACTAACCTACACTGTAGCACTAAAAATGTTGATGAACATTGTTACTCAACTGATAGAGTTGTGCCCTTCTTGATTACTTGTCATACAGAACTTGTAAGTCAGCTAAATTACTAAATGTAAATGTAATGAGGTGCGAGACGTCAGGTAGGGAGCCATGGGCAGTGAGAAGTCAGGTAGGAGCCATGGGCAGTGAGAAGTCAGGTAGGAGCCATGGGCAGTGAGAAGTCAGGTAGGAGCCATGGGCAGTGAGAGGTGCAGGTAGGGAGCCATGGGCAGTGAGAGGTGCAGGTCAGGTAGGAGCCATGGGCAGTGAGAGGTGCAGGTAGGAGCCATGGTCAGTGAGAGGTGCAGGTCAGGTAGGAGCCATGGGCTGTGAGAGGTGCAGGTCAGGTAGGAGCCATGGGCAGTGAGAGGTGCAGGTAGGAGCCATGGTCAGTGAGAGGTGCAGGTCAGGTAGGAGCCATGGGCAGTGAGAGGTGCAGGTAGGAGCCATGGGCAGTGAGAGGTGCAGGTAGGAGCCATGGGCAGTGAGAGGTCAGGTAGGAGCCATGGGCAGTGAGAGGTCAGGTAGGAGCCATGGGCAGTGAGAGGTCAGGTAGGAGCCATGGGCAGTGAGAGGTCAGGTAGGAGCCATGGGCAGTGAGAGGTCAAGTAGGAGCCATGGGCAGTGAGAGGTCAGGTAGGAGCCATGGGCAGTGAGAGGTCAGGTAGGAGCCATGGGCAGTGAGAGGTCAGGTAGGAGCCATGGGCAGTGAGAGGTCAAGTAGGAGCCATGGGCAGTGAGAGGTCAGGTAGGAGCCATGGGCAGTGAGAGGTCAGGTAGGAGCCATGGTCAGTGAGAGGTCAGGTAGGAGCCATGGGCAGTGAGAGGTCAGGTAGGAGCCATGGTCAGTGAGAGGTGCAGGTAGGAGCCATGGGCAGTGAGAGGTGCAGGTAGGAGCCATGGGCAGTGAGAGGTCAAGTAGGAGCCATGGGCAGTGAGAGGTGCAGGTAGGAGCCATGGGCAGTGAGAGGTCAGGTAGGAGCCATGGGCAGTGAGAGGTCAGGTAGGAGCCATGGTCAGTGAGAGGTGCAGGTAGGAGCCATGGGCAGTGAGAGGTCAGGTAGGAGCCATGGTCAGTGAGAGGTCAGGTAGGAGCCATGGGCAGTGCGAGGTCAGGTAGGAGCCATGGGCAGTGAGAGGTCAGGTAGGAGCCATGGGCAGTGAGAGGTCAAGTAGGAGCCATGGGCAGTGAGAGGTCAGGTAGGAGCCATGGTCAGTGAGAGGTGCAGGTAGGAGCCATGGGCAGTGAGAGGTCAGGTAGGAGCCATGGTCAGTGAGAGGTCAGGTAGGAGCCATGGGCAGTGAGAGGTCAGGTAGGAGCCATGGTCAGTGAGAGGTGCAGGTCAGGTAGGGAGGTAGGTCAGCCATGGGCAGCTTGGCAGGCAGAGCTGTGGCATATACAATTGTTAGAATTGGGCCTCATGCATGAAGCGATATAAGAACATATTTTCGTTCTTAACTAGCATCTCCTCTTACTTTGTTCTTACCTGGGATTCAGCAACGTTTTCTTATTGTTGCTTTTTTCTCAGGCAAGAAAAAAATGATAAGAGTGGTCGAGAGCACTCTTACCGAAATAAGAAACTCTTACCCAAAATAAAAATTAAATAAAAAAAGCATACCATTGGTTAATTGCCCCCAAATACGACTTAAAAAATACAGAACTTTTCAATAATAATTATTGTTATTATTATAACTCATTGCGTGCATTCTGTCTGAAATGGATTATATATTAGAACAGTTATGCTCTGGCCGCCCAGGCCATTGATTGATTGAAGATTTTATTAACAGATTGCAGAATGGGCACAATACAGTACAGCTCAATACACACAATTGTTAAGGGGATGCACATCAGGGTCCCCCATTTTCAATTCATAATGACATTTATGACATACACAACATACAGATATACAGATATATATCATGACATTTATGACATGACATACAGATATGCAGTACTGTATACATAGCATATAACGCATATTTAGAGATCGTCTATATCAGTGGTTCCCAAACTTCTGTTTTATGTGGACCACTAGATTGTTATCAAGAACATTTGCGGACCACCTCATATGCAAACAGTAAAACATAAATAAATAAGCAACTGACTTAAACCCAGTAATACACGAGACCCTCTTCTTGGACCAAGTAAGGTTTCGTCGATAATCCGATGTACAGTTACCCCCACCCCGCCTACCCATCCGCCCCCACCCCACCCCACCCACCCAACCACCTCCAATGTACAGTTCCCCCCCACCTCCTCCAATGTACAGTTTCTTCATCAAATGTATATACTCTCTTTTTTTTTTTTACTCTTTTTGTATCACAAACAGTACTGTATTTGAAATCTGGTATGTCATAAATGTATAGATGTAGCAGTACTGTCTATCTGTATGTCATGTATGTCATATATGTTATGATGAATTGAAAATGGGGGACCCTGATGTAAACAAGACGAAAGTCTTTCTCTGGTCTGCATCCCCTTAACAATTGTGTGTATTGAGCTGTACTGTATTGTACCCATTCTGCAATCTGTTAATAAAATGTTCAATCAATCAATCAATCAAGACCTGCGTCGCGGGCATTGCATTCCGTTCTCAGAATGGATTTGAGAGAGATGTGTCAGTCATCAGGCTATATATGCGGAGATATTCAGACTCTAGATCTATTTGCAGAGCCAGATGAGATGAGGCAACCTGTGCGATTGGCTCTTGATAACGCACAGTCGTTCAATATTGACAAAGCCCACAGTACTTTGCTGGAACGATTCATTTAGCACGTACTGTATACATTTGGTGGATTTTTTTTTGTCAAATCAGTTGTGCAATAGTCACTTTTGGTGAGTTGTTTCTATACAATTCAGTTATATGACATTTAGGTATGACACAGGACTACACAAGCATTTTTAGTATAGAAATGTGTCAACAGACTAAAGCAGGGAACCACAATATTTTGCATACGAATTATGCAGAATGTAATATCATAACTGTCTATTATTATTATTTTTCTTGCAATTGAGCCAATTTTCCTTAGGTACGGTTTTGAGGTGTGTGTTCAACAGAATGTAGTATCAAAAACATTCACAAAAAGTATGGGTTACTGAATGCTGAACTGCACTGTTATAATCACTAAGCCATTGTGAGATACACCTGTGTCCCTGTATCACTTGTCTCTGCTGCCCTTTGATTAAAAAACGTCCCTATGTCCATTTTCCTTTTTTTTGTGGCATATTTCAGTTAGTCACAGTAAAAGTCACCTAGTAAAAGTGAGATAATTGACAATATCAAAACGTGCTAGGGCTGTACCGAATAGTTCGAAGCTTCATTCATAATGTTGACATTCAAATTCTAAATCAACATAAAAAAGGTGTGCCATACCTTGCCATACCAGAACGACGCCCCTGATTACTACAATATTAATAGTCTATTTCACTATATAGCTATAGGTGCGTATGATGACAATTTGATTCCTATCTCATTTTGATCTATCGCAAATCGCTCCAGCGCTAGAATACGGCCGGGGGATCGACAATGCAGACCCACGGCTCTCATATTATAATGAGCCCGCGAGGCGTGTCTCTGTATGCAAATGACTTGCGCGAGAACGCGCATCCAGTTTAGAATGAGTGGGATTCACCATTCAAATCTCCTGGGTACGGACCGATTTCGAGGTTGGCTTGGTGGCTTTTCTTATTGTTCTCTTAACAGACAGGTAAGCAAGAATATAAGAAAAATAATAAGAGAGTATTGTTGAATGAGGCCCTTTCTCTCACACACAAACACAAACACACACACACACACACACACACACACACACACACACACACACACACACACACACACACACACACACACACACACACACACACACACACACACACACACACACAGAATGTGCTGCAGCTTGACGAGCGAAAGGACATGTCTGCTTTCTCTGTCAGGGAGGAAAAGTTGATCCTTGCTATCTATTAGAATCATAAATGATTGTCAGTCGTGACATCAGACCAGCGGTACGTCATCCACACTGAATTGTGATCGTCACGCTTCTTTTTCTGGGGGGAAATAACTCAAGGAATAAACAGCGATTAGATGTTTGTTCATAAACTACAACAACTTTAGCACAAAACACACTGATATAAATCACACTGAATACCATTGTTGCCCAGAAATAGTCATTATCTCTTAGTTTTATGTCACTTGTAGATTCATAAGTGATATTAGATGTCCAGGTAGGGAAATGAGGAAATATCCTGCAGCTGACTGGGGAAATACCATAGAGACTGAAGGAGTCTGAAAACGGATAAAAGTAACATTTCACAACGGTGTGAACGCTCAATGACAGCCAGTGTTGGAAAGTGATTACTTGAGTTAACATGATGCACTAACAAAACAAACATTTCAAACAATGTAAGCAATTCCCATTTGACGCTGCAACACTGTCTTATCAGAAAAAGTTAATAAAGTATTAATTGACCACAGGAAAAAAGGTAAATAATGTACGTTATGTTATAGCCATAAGTAATATATTTACATATTGTATCGGCATGATTATAGTTGATTATATTATATGATTATAGTTAGAGTTAACGATTATGGTTAAGACATAAAGTTAGGGTTCGATCATTACATTTTCTGAAAACGTAAAAAGTTTAAATCTTTGGAATAATATATTATATATATCTTATTTGTAATACGTACATATGTAAAATGTTCAATACAATATGTACATATATTACTTATGGCTATAACATAACGTACATTATGTACCTTTTTTCCTGTGGTTGATTAGTACTATATTTACATATTTTAAGCGAGATTGGGCTGTTTTGAAAAGTTATATACGGTCTGTCTGTTCATCTGTCCGTTGGTCCATCCGTACCTGAACCCCCTCTCCAGTGACGGCAGAGCAGGCCTGGATCTGCCACATGCGGTCGCGGTAGGTATGAAGGTTGAGCCCCTCTGCGATGTCGCTAGCCGGCGAGGACGTAGCCAAGTCCTGTTTGTTAGCATAGATCAGAACAGGAACTCCCTTCAGGTTCTCCTCCTCAATCAACTCCGCCAGTTCCTATGAGAGAGAGAGAGAGAGAGAGAGAGAGAGAGAGAGAGAGAGAGAGAGAGAGAGAGAGAGAGAGAGAGAGAGAGAGAGAGAGAGAGAGAGAGAGAGAGAGAGAGAGAGAGAAAGAGAGAGAGAGGTAAAGATAGAGTGATAACAAGATACACTTTTCATAGAGGTAAGATAAGAACATTGCCTAGTTGTTGACAGCCTTACATGGTTATGTGTAGAATGCAAATGTAGAAAATATAAATAAGAATACAAAATATAAATAAATCAAAAAGAAGAAAAAGGTGGAAGGTGTTGTTGCCTGTGTCCTCACCACTCCTGTCTCCTCAAACCTCTTCTTATCAGCACTGTCAATCACATAGATCTGGAGAACAAAGTCAAAACAACAGATCAAAGTGATATTATTATGACAATATTTTTATCCACCATTTTTTGTGAAATGCACAATAAGAAATACAGAAATTATGATATAATAATATTTAATATAATAATATATACAGCAATACATAGATAAGACACTTCTCTGGCAAGAGGAAACGTTTTCTACCTGTCAGCTGCTATCTTGGTACTGTAGCTTACAGGACCCATACCGTATACCAGTAGGTCAGCTGGTAGCTTGTTAGCTTACAGTACCCATACCGTACCAGTAGGTCAGCTGCTAGCTTGTTAGCTTACAGGACCCATACCGTACCAGTAGGTCAGCTGGTAGCTTGTTAGCTTACAGTACCCATACCGTACCAGTAGGTCAGCTGCTAGCTTGTTAGCACCAGTAGGTCAGCTGCTAGCTTGTTAGCTTACAGTACGCATACCGTACCAGTAGGTCGGTGTTCTCCAGATATTTCTTCCAGAAGGCTCTGATCTTCCTCTGGCCACCGATGTCCCAGACGTTTAGCTTCATGCCCTGACATGTGATGCTCTTGATGTTGAAACCCTGTAAAAGTAACACATGAAAGTACTGTACTTTGTTTATATCCGTGACTTTCAAACTGTTGGTCTCAACCTCCTGGTGGGTCCCGGCTGAGCACAAGGTGGAAAAATGGGATGAAGGCAAAAGTGTTAGGCTACTAGGCTAGCACTAAATTACAATGAGATCTGCAAGACAAAAGAAAAATTAAACAGATATTAGATTAGATTCAAATGTATTGTCATCATACAGCACAAATCCAGTTCAAAGTAAAGATGTTGGCATCTAACCAGAGTGCAAAAGTAACAGTAAAGTGCAATAACAATATACAGTGTAACAAGTGATTAAATATAATATGTATATAACAAGCTACTGAGTTATATATATGAATCTGATGTACTGTACAGTATTATTATGTACAGTGATACAAGTATAATACACTATGGTAGAAGTCATACTGGCAAGTGGTATAACTAATTAGAGTAGGTAAAGAATATACAGATATAATAATATCCAGGTAGCTATATACAGTATACAGGAATATACATATATATTCTTACAGAATATAGATAAATAAATTGTATGAATAAACAAATAAGTTGTGTGTCTTCCATCGTGGGTACTGGCGTAACACGTTTTGAAAACCTCTGTCATAAGGTACAAATATTACACTGTCTTCACGCAAAGCACACAGAGCCAGGAAGAAGGCAGGTCTGATATGGCTTCAGATTCTGAAAACCCAGTGCAGGAGCTAATCTAGGTGTCACACCTTGATGGTCGAGACTGGCTACATCTAAAGCCACGAAATATTCAAAGAAGGTCATGTAATTTAAACTATTTTTGGAGATACCAGTTATTACTGGAGATGTTCATCATTGTTCAATTGCTTGCAAATAAATTATTGATCTGTGACCTTTTTGAGACGGTCTCTGGTGGAGAGGCACAACAAACACATGGTATTTGTTCAATTTTGTGGCCCTTACTGGTAAATTATCTCCTTATATCACATCATTATTGGAATGGAATGTTGGAACCTATGGAATCCGTTATAGTGATTGACTATATAAATCTCATTTCATTATGATGCCTCTAGCTCATGGAATAAATTCCAACAATCCCTAAAGACTGAGATTCTCCCCTATGTTGCAGAATTTAAGACCTCGGTCACTATTCATTGTTGATCAAGTTGTAGTGTTTTAATTGATTTGTTATCCTTGCTTTTGTCTTCCCTTGTCTTGTTTGTATTATTGTTGTGATTGTATGTTGTGCTTTCAATGCTGTATAAATATTGAATTAAATTAAATCTTTCAACATTCTGAGACTTCAGGATCCTCTTTGTCAAAATGACATTATTGATCCTAAGGCGATATTTTGGAATTTATACCATTTTCCAGTAGTTTGTATGATATTGTGATAACGAGGGCCGAAGAGCAACACCTTCAATATGCATAATTCTGGTGTGATTTCTGATTGGTGGAAATAGCATTCTGCAAGAAGACAACAGGTTTTTCTTTTAGATAATAGGTTTTACTCTTTCACCGATAAGGAGTTTTGGAACCAATCGTGATCACCGATATCTTGAAAGCAATATCATCCACCTACTGCAAGTTCTAGAACACTACTTTGCAGGACACTGTAATTTATTGTATTGCATTGTGGTGAGCTTAAAGGATAAGGTCCTAGAACTCCATTGCCATCAAAGAAAGGGTTAAAAAACAGTCACAGAGCCGGTCAGCATAATCTATTGTTGCAATGCACAGCTTTTTCCTGGTCTCGAGTGTAATGCAAATTGCACATGCTCAGGGACTATGCTGTTCTCCTTACTACTGTACACCAATAGATCAATAGAGCCTGTTGTTCTGTTTACTACTGTACATCAATAGATCAATAGAGCTTGTTGTTCTGTTTACTACTGTACATCAATAGATCAATAGAGCTTGTTGTTCTGTTTACTATGGTACATCAATAGATCAATATAGCTTGTTGTTCTGTTTACTACTGTGCATCAATAGATCAATAGAGCTTGTTGTTCTGTTTACTACTGTACATCAATAGATCCATAGAGCTTGTTGTTTTTACTACTGAAGATCAATATAGTGTGTTGTTCTGTTTACTACTGTACATCAATAGATCAATAGAGCTTTATGTTCTGTTTACTATTTACAACTGGAAATATGTGTTTGCAGGCTGTACTATTGAATGATTTTAACATACAATGGGAAAGTCTGGCTTCCTGGTTGAGAAACCCTAAGGGCAAGAGAGAGTAGGAAGAGTATTGAGTTTAGAAGCATGCATTGTATGGTTTGGTCTTTTTGTAGGCTACTGTATATTGACAATAAGAAAAAAATCTATTACAATGGCCTCGTCCTTTATTGGGCATCAGGCACATAATACATAACTGACACCATTTATTTCTGTTTCATGTCCTTTACTTATCTTAAACCCCATCCCTTAGGAGGTATCTTGGTTCTTGCCAGGCCATCCATTGTAAATATGAATCTATTTTTAACTGGTTTGCCTGATTATATAGCCACAGGCAATATATATATATTGAAACCTGACTACAAACATTACAACTTAACCCTGAAATGAAATAGTTTCATTCACTGACTGACATTGTATTCAGCTGTGCTGTAACACTATCTTTCAAATTGCATTCTGTCTAAATAAATTATCCAAATGCAAACTAAATATGCTGGGGGGATCAATGTCAATTACATGACAGCTGGCGAACTTGGTGTTCAGCTTTGTTGTTGCAGATACAGTAGATGAACTTGGTGTTCAGCTTTGTTGTTGCAGGTACAGTAGATGCACTTGGTGTTCAGCTTTGTTGTTGCAGATACAGTAGATGAACTTGGTGTTCAGCTTTGTTGTTGCAGGTACAGTAGATGCACTTGGTGTTCAGCTTTGTTGTTGCAGATACAGTAGATGAACTTGGTGTTCAGCTTTGTTGTTGCAGGTACATTAGATGAACATGGTGTTCAGCTTTGTTGTTGCAGGTACAGTAGCTGCCAAATTTGCTTGACAGTCAGGTATGTTTAGTTAAAGGGGGACTTCACCAAATAAGTGCCAAACAATGCTAAATTATGTTGCACATAATCTCACACACATCCAAAAACTCTAAACATTTGTGCACACATTAATTTAGATTATATCTTTTATGAAACACGAGCACACAAAGTTCCTCAACATACTGTATCTTTCAATTAATTGGTATATCTATATTTTGACACTTATTCCACTATTTATTAAATAAATGAAGGTGAGGCACCCCAGTTAAATGGCAATTTTGGCTGGAAAGGTAATTTTTTAGATAGTATCTTATTTCGCCTCTACAAATGTTTCTCTAATGTTTCATAAAACATATAAAGCAACCATCAAAACCAACTTTTTTCCATACTGCCACAATTAACAAGGTACTTCCTAACAAAAATAGCTGATCATTTACAAAAGCTTGTTAATAAATAGTGGAATAAGTGCTAAAATATAGTTCTGTATCGTATGGCTCTTGCTCGGCGTCACTCTCTGCACTGTCCTCGCACACGTGCACGCGCACTGAATAAAGACCACAATGTACCTTTAATCCCAATATTAGTCTGACCACACCCCTATCAGCTTACCCATATAAGCAGGGGTGGGGCCACCCACTCGCCTCCTTCTCGCTTTCACCACAAAGAAGTGCCTCGGTAGATCCCCACTTGACGTGATGTGATGGTAGGAGAAGAGTTGGAAAACAAGGATACGTTGACATCATATCTTTATTTTCTCTCTCACTATATTCGAGAAAATACGGCGATATTGTCTTCGTACTGGAGTGTCTGGAAGATGATGATCATTCTAAAAATCCTCCACCGGTTTTCGTATTGGGAGTTCACGCCGCTACATGCCTTTTCCAACTGCAGTCCTTGCTGTGTGCTGGTTGCGGTAAAGACACAGCTGGGCTGTAGGACGCGCCGCTGTTGTGAGAAGCGGTGGGTTCCAGGGTTATGTTTTGCTGGCGAGCTCCACTTGTCTGTTAGTGCTATGGGGGCTAGTTGACAATGTTTATGAAAACCGGCCCCAGACTAGGGTCCTTTGTTCAGCCTCTTAGGCGACAGAAGACCTTGGTCTGAAGCCCATTATAGTTAACTAGTGGGCCACGACCAATAAACACTGGTGATCCCTGTGTTTTCTGGACGAGTGGTTGTTTCTCTGTCACCGTGTAGGCCCCTTCTTTCATATGCAAATGAGAGTATTCCCTCACGAGGAAATATGGGCATGGATGATCGTTAGCGGAATATCTGTGTTCAAGTCAGCTACAGGCCAGTTGGGTATTGTGCTGGCTCCGTCGGCGTCGGGTGTTGGTAAAGTCACCGTTGTAAAACTGTGTTAACATCTTGTTTCTCTTCTCTCTTAAACAGTGAGGAGGGTTTCAGAACGGCGGCCTGTCTGAGTGATTGTTATATCATTGTGTACAAGTTCAGGTGATAGCTGCTTAGCTTACGTGCTAGTGGTGACCTACTGTTAGCCAGTCAGCTGTTAGCTGCGGCGCTAGCCTGTTGTGATCACTAGGCAAGGAAACGTTAGCTTGCGTGCTAGTTATGGCCTACCTAGGCTAGGCTAGGAAACGTTAGCTTGCTGCTATCGGCCGAGTGCGGCCGTTAGCTTAATGCTACACTGTTGAACGTGCTTTGATTATAACATGTTTTAAACACTCTTGACTACGACGTCATCTTTGACAGAGGATGTTCGTCGAACCTGCCCTGGGCCAGGACGGCAAGGACTGCGTCAACAAGGGGGACCGTAGCGGCGGGATGGAGCGGCGACGCTGCCCAGGTCGACAACACAGAATGGCTGTGTTTACTACGATGCCTTGTTGGAGTCTGCAGTTTCGCTTGATCTGCGCTCAAGGTAGGCCAGGTCTGACCAGACCTTGAGCACTTCTTCTTGCTTTCCCTTCTAAATGTTTTGTAAATAACGATGTTTTCCAAAACGAGTGTTGCTGCACTACATTTAGGATACGATGCGAGTTATGTGTGAATTGTCTTGTCACTGGTATTAGCTTCTCCATGCAAAACGGGTTGTTGAGGGAGTTTCCTGGTCCCACACCCTGGAATATTGGGCGTGTGCACCGCAGAAATTCCCCCGCCATAGAGTACGTCACCGTGCGCGTCTCTGTTGGTAGGACTTCCGTGTGCTGTTCAGGTCCATATGATGGATCTGTTTAAAACGGGGGGTGGTCAGGGCTCCTCCTCACGAAGCTCCTATTCGGGCCTTCTGTGAGTTGGGACTCTCCTTCCATGTGAGGGAGCCTCCTCAGAGTACAGAGCCTCCTCCTCAGATTGATAAGGTGAGTGGAACCTCAAGAAGGAGTCCTACTCTATTGTGTGTGTATTTGATTCAATTCGATTATTGAGTGTGTATGGGTTCAGTGCCTCCTCCCCGGAGAGCCCTAAAACCAATTTTTTACATGGCTCAAGGTGCAATATATTCTTTTCAATCTGTACAGCTCGCGTGGGAAGTCTCTCTGGGGATTCCCGTCTCCTTCCTATGGGAGGGTGGTGGGATGTAAAAATGTGAAATTTTTTTACCCCCGGCTGTGTAGACTGGGATACATACTGTTGGTGCTTCCTTCTTTTCTATTAAAAAAAGTTGGAGTTAGGAAGTATCACACCCCTCTTGTCGTTCCCCTGGGCGCCTTGGGGATTCAATGACAGGTCTAAATAGCCTGTTCATTGATGTGTTCTGTAAACAGGCGACTGACTGGCACGCCTTGGTTGCTTGAGGTTAAAACGGCGTTTTTATAAAGCAACTGGGATGGAGGTTTTTCCTCTTCCGACGACCAAATCCGACGACCTGGTTTGGTTATCGACGGATTCTCGTTCATATCTGGGGGATGATGACGGAATGGATCTAAACATATGTAGAGGGGTCTCACGCCCTGGGGGTGGGCCACCGGGCGCGGTTCTCCCCGAACGTCTGGGTGGCGCCTTCTTTTTATGTTTAAGATCAACACGCATATCTGCCCCTTCTCCTGGAGTAGGCATGTCGGCGTGGTTAGGGCACGGGACTGGTTCTGGTCATGCTGGTCCGGATCAGTTGAACCCGTTGTCCGCCGGGGATGCAGATCTGCTGTTCTGGTACCCTGAGGGACTTGGGCTTTTTTCAGGGGGAAAAATGCCAGGTCGGTCCGGGTGTCACAGGGTTAAGCGCTATGGAGACCCTGGTTGGGTACATTTTTTACTCAGCACTGTCGTAATGGCTTACGGCCATGCCAACCTGTACACGCTCGATCTCGTCAGATCTCGGCCGCTACACAGGTTGGTCCTGGTTAGTACTTGGTTGGGAGACCGCCTGGGAATACCAAGTACGGTGTGCTTGGGGCTGGTTCTCCATTCTTTTTCGCTCCTCTCTCACGCATGGCGAAGAGGGGCCTGTTGGGGTGGTCTTTGACCTCCTCTGGTGACCCTGTGCTTCCCGTATCGCCGGGCCCGGTCCAAAGTAATGTTTCGTCGACCCGTAGGCCTGGGTTAACCCTTTTTTGAAAACTGAAACACTTGTACTGCGGTATAGCCGGTGTATACCTGCAGGTGTGTTTTGGAGTTTTTTCTTGAGGGGTTATAGGAACAACCACCGCATTGGGTAACACCAAGGTGGTTGATTCCCTGGTGTGTTGGAGCAGTGTCAACTCCCGGGTTCACCGGTTGAGGGTGCCCCTGCACGTTCATGACGTCTGCCAATCGTGTCAGCCTTCTCTGCCTCAACCCCTCTGGGTGGGTTTTTTTTAAATGGAGGCTTGGTCATGCAACAACGCCAGCATACGCCCCTTCCGCCGGGGCGGCTGTGTTCAGCTGTCCCCTCTGGCGCCTGTCTTGTCTGCAGTCTCCAGGCTAGGGTTAACAGCCTGTTGCCTGGTTTTTCCCCGGTGCGCTGCCTGCTTCCGTTGGTTAACCTTTTTTGTGTGCTTACGGCCATGCTGACTGCCTGTTCTGCAGGGTCAGTGTGCCAGGCGGTGTACTATTGGGGGGACAGGGCCCGCTCGGCTGAGGGGCCTTTGTCCGAATACGCTGGCGATGTGGGGGGCGGGGTCACTAAGTGCCCACCTGGTGGGGTCTTGATGCTGGCATCATGGACTTTTCCGGGCCCCCATTCCAGGGGGTCCAGTCCCTTTGGTGGGTCTGGGCCTTCCTTCGCGCTCCGCTGCTACGGCCTTGCCACGGGGTTTGGTTTGCCCTTGACCCCGTGATTCTGGGGGCAGTAACGAGGTTGTTCCCTCCGTTCATTCCCGGGTGGCATGCGGGTTGTGCATGTGTGTAGTCGTGGGGTCAGGCCACGGTCTGCTCACCCTGTGCGTTGAGTTGCTTGAGTGCCTCTTCGCACGGTCGGGTCCGTCGCCCTCCCGGGAAACCTCCAATAGGGGGGGTGCCCTCCATTAGGGTGGGTCGGGGGGGCTCGGCCCTCCCTGTTCTGATGGTTGTGGGAGGCTTTCAGTGGGGTGTATTTGTCGGCCGATGGCTCTCGCTCGGCCTCCCTTGTGCAGAGAGTGACGCCGAGCGAGAGCCATACGATACAGAAAGTTCTGTTAGTAGTGGTGACGCTCGGCGTCCGACGCCGCTGCAGCCCTTGATCTCGCCTTGTGGTGAAAGCTTGGGAAGGAGGCGAGTGGGTGGCCCCACCCCTGCTTATATGGGTAAGCTGATAGGGGTGTGGTCAGACAAATATTGGGATTAAAGGTACATTGTGGTCTTTATTCAGTGCGCGTGCACGTGTGCGAGGACAGTGCAGAGAGTGACGCCGAGCGTCACCACTACAACTTGGTTATAGTCATAACCTAACGATATGTATATCAATTAATTGAACGATATTTTGAAAGAATTGTACTGGAAATGAGTTACTGCAGGCCGGCATGAGAACATGAGAGTTGGATGAGGGAAAAAAAGATGTGGCCAAAATACTGGTTGTGTAGACAAGTTTTTATACTTGAATGTAACTAACATAACAGAGATCTGTTTACTGTAAGTTTACTGACAGGAATTGAAGTAACAGAACTTTGAGAAATAATTGCAGTAACAAAACGTTGAGAAATAATTTAAGTAACAAAACTTTGGGAAATAATTGAAAAGTACTTTGTATGTATATGTGTATATGTGTATATGTATGTTGTATGTTTTGTTTTGTTTTTTGTTTATTGTTTTGTTGTTTATATTCTGTTTATATCTGTGTTCAGGCTCCCTCCAAAAGCTTTAAATAGCTTCTTGGGAGACCTGGCACATGCACACAATTGCGACGTTGTTGTATCACATGAGGATACTTACATGTAATGTATCGTGTGTGTGTGTGTGTGTGTGAATAAATTCATTCATTCATTCATTCATTCATTCATTCATTCATTCAGAAAGAATTGAAGTAACAAAATCTTGATAAATAATTGAAGTAATAGGACTTTGAGAAAGAATTGAAGTAACACTACAGAACTTTGAGAAATAATTAAGCATTACATCACGCGCATGTGTGTGTTATGAGAATTAGAGCATGCCTAGGGGTGGTTGTTAGAAGTGGTGTAATGGCTTTTATACAATTGGCGCAATAAACACACATTAATTGAAGATTTATTGACAAAACCATCCGCAGAAAAAGTAGTTCCAAAAAAAAAGAAGAGAAGTTGCCTCCGTGTGTAGAAGCAGCTCGGAGGTGCGCTGTTTCAAGGCATGCCATCTAAGAATGAAGTGAGCGTGTGTTATTGGATTGATTGATTGAACATTTTATTACAGATAGACAGTGCTTACATCTTTATACAATTGCCGAATTCATCCAACCGTATTGCTATACAATAAACACACATTAATTGAAGCATAATGGAGATTTATTCACAAAACCATCCGCAGAAAAATTTGGTTAAAAAAAAAGAAGAGAAGTTGCCTCCCTATAGGGAGGCAACTTCTCTTCTTTTTTTTAACCTACTTTCTATAGAAGCAGCTCGGAGGTGCGCTGTTTCAAAGCATGCCATCTAAGAATGAAGTGAGCGTGTGTTATTGGATTGATTGATTGATTGATTGATTGATTGATTGATTGATTGATTGATTGATTGATTGATTGATTGATTGATTGATTGATTGATTGATTGATTGATTGATTGATTGATTGATTGATTGAACATTTTATTAATGTCCGCCTTGTTTCGAACTGGTTATGCTTTGGCCCTCTTTCGAAGTCGGTTATGCTTAGGTGGTCTATCGCCCTGCTCTAAAGATAAACTCTAAGCATAACCGACTTCGAAAGAGGGCCAAAGCATAACCAGTTCGAAACAAGAAGGCTTCAAAGCATGCCGTCTAACAGTGAAGTGAGCGTGTGTTATTGGATTGATTGATTGATTGAAAATTTTATTAACAGTGAAATGAGTGTCCTTTTGACGAATGGCATCTAACAACACACATCGCGCAATTAATATTTTGTTCCACAATGAGTCATGAGTCAGAAAGCAGAGGAGCCAAGACACAATAATTGCATATAAATTGATAGTTTATTACGGAGCTGTCGGTCCGTAAAAATAATGCCAACATTAAACCGGTCAGATAATAGACTCATATTGGTTGCGCACGGCATAATCGATAGACCGAGACCGGTCTAGAGAGAGAGAGAGAGAGAGAGAGAGAGAGAGAGAGAGAGAGAGAGAGAGAGAGAGAGAGAGAGAGAGAGAGAGCCACCACCACCACCATTCATCTGCAGTATGCGTTGTAATTGAGTTAACAGTTAAGTTAACATATGTTAAGTATTTTTATACATGGTTATGGCTTTATTGTTTTAAAATCATTAATAAAAACATTATTATATTGTGAAGATCAACCATCGCATTCCGTCTCCTCTCTTCTACACTTCACTGCTAATAATGCTCAGGAACAGATGGCTGAAAAGACTTAGCTCCTGCTCTTTCTATTAATGTAGTGATTTTATCAGCTTACCAAGATTGATGGTTACCTGCTTAATGATGAAAGTGTGATTAAATAAAGATGTTGGTGACATAGACATAGCGGCTGAGAAGGTGATTGGTGAAGCAAGCATCTATACAGTTTAATAAGATTAATAACAAAATGTGCTATATATAGCCTACTGTCTGCATCGAATATGAAATAAAGGCATTTAAATAATAAATACATTTCTTTCATTTTAATTAGCAAAAAAATAAATTAAAAAAAAAACTTCACAAGCGTGTGTTAAATAATTGAAGTAACAGAACTTTGAGAAAGAGGCGAAGTAACAGAACTTTGAGAAATAATTTAAGTAACAGAACTTTGAGAAAGAAGTTAAGTAAAATAACTTTGAGAAAGAATTTAAGTAACACAACTTTTTGACCTGTAGTAAAATGTATTTGAGAAATAATTTACCTGTAGTCAAATGTATTTGAGAAATAATTGAAGTAACAGAACTTTGAGAAATAATTTAACTAAATAATGTTGAACTAAATAATGTTGGACTAGAAGTGTAAAGTCACGAGCAAGTGACAAAATGTACATGTGGGTTCCTTGTCGTCATAACCAGTTGAGAGTCACAACACCCTACTCCTCCTCGCCTCTGTTCTTCTTCTCCTACCTCCTCCCCTCCCGGGGTCAGATGGTTAATCTCTGACTTGATGGATTAGACTCATGGCCCTGTCTCTATTCTTAGCCCAGATCAGTGGACCTGTCCCGGGCAGCTGGCAGGCATGAACACGTGTGGAAGGCAGCAAAGCAGGGCATTGCTGAGTGAAAATGAGTCAGGGTGCTAAGTCTTTCACGAGAGGGTTGTTACCTGTGTGGGCGTGATCGTGTTGAGTTTGTGTTACCTGTGTGGGCGTGATGGTGTTGAGTTCATGTTACCTGTGTGGGCATGATGGTGTTGAGTTTGTGTTACCTGTGTGGGCGTGATGGTGTTGAGTTCATGTTACCTGTGTGGGCGTGATGGTGTTGAGTTCTTCGGAGGCCAGTTGTTTCAGCAACGTGGTCTTCCCGGCGTTGTCCAGCCCCAGCAGCACTATCCTCAGCTCTGCGTCTTTACCTCCTTTAAGCTTCTGGACCACGGAGAACAAGCCCTGCCACATAACATACACATCATAATTATAAAGATGCAAGATTCAAGATTCAAGAGTTGTATTCAACACATACATACCAGGGCATACAGTGAAATGCGGTTGGCCATGCCAGCTTCGATTGTGCAATAAAACAATAGTAATAGTAATAATAATAATAAATACACATCATAATTATAAACATGGCCACAGTAGTGATTCCAAGGTTCAAGGTCGAATGGGAATATTCAATATATTATATGATATACTGTATATAATATTGAATGGGAATTTATTATAATTTTTCGGAGGATTGGACTCACGCCATCACGCACTCGCGCACACACGCCGCTGCACTTTGCTCTCGTCTGTCGGCTCGGGCCTGCGTTTTCGCCGATCAACCAATACATTGTTGGAAAGTTTAAATTGCCGCCTTTTGATCGGCAACACACTCAACCTATTGCGTGATTCCATTCTTGCGTTACAAGATGAAATATCCGGCAAGCGTCATTTGACAAGCCGTGCGGACGAGTGACCACGTCTGGTTGTGCACGGTCCTGAACTGACCAGTCACCGCTGATGGCGAAAATGATTGACCACCGTTATAGCCAAGGAGCGTCTGCTACAAAATCGATCCCAGATGGGCACTCAGAGTGGGGGAAGGTAACACAAGAAGACAAAGAAATCCATTGAGCTTTTAAACAAATGGGAGTGGATGACGATTTTGGATAATCATGCCCAATTTTTACTGGTACACACATTACAAATACCTTTGTAAAACATTCATTTTCCGTGGGATTTGTACTACATAAGACTTCAGGCTATGGAGCCATTATGTTTTCCATCTCCTACCTCTCAGCTGGAACTTAAAAACAGCCATCTGGCAACCAGTAAAAAGAAATGTGGGCGGCTGGGTCGTGCAGCGGACTAAGTGCTTGTCACCAACGCGAGAGACACTGGTATAGAATCCGGCTGTCAGCGTTGCCTCCGGCTTGGCCGGCCGTCATACTGGTTCAATTGGCAGAGTCAGCGGGAGGGAAGCCGGTGGGTGGGTCCGGGTCGTTGTAAACAGCGACTCCTACAGTTCGGTCGGGGCGCCTGCACAGCGAGGGAAGGATCTGGAGGGAGGTAGTGTGACCTTCCACACGTTACACTCTCCCAGTGAGAGTCCGCGCTGCCAGGTGAAAAGAAGTGGTGGGCTGGGTACACATGTGTCGGAGGAAGCATGTGATAGTCTCCGCCCTCCCAGACCGATGGTAGGGGATAGAGTGTGCAACGACCAGGAAGGAGATTGGGAATTGGCATAACGACTAACATTGGGAGGGGAGAAAAACGGAAAAAGAAGGGGGGGGAAGATTTTTAAAAAAAATTTAAAAATGTGAGTACACAAAACTTTTACTTCACTGTGTTCAAACCTCTGTTACTCTATTTCATTAGCACTCAAAGTGATTTTTTTCTTTATTGTGTAAGAAACTTCAGAATGTTACCTTTCAAAAGAGAACAGACATATGCATGTGCTATAAGTATAAAGTATAATAAATCGCAAGTTACTTTGGGTATGCAATCGTTAAAAAAAAAATTTAAACTAGCCCCATTTTTGCCCGATCCTTTTAAATCACAAGAAAGTACTTGAATTAGGAATGAACACAACACTCTAACTCACCATCTTTAGATAATAAAGTACTCAACCTCTACTGTCTTTAACTATGAATAAACACAACACTTTAACTCACCATCTGTAGATAATAAAGTATAAACCTCTATAGTCTAGATGGAAACATACGTTTATCTGCATGGTCTGGATATTTTTTCGCCACCTGTTTTTTCTTAATCCTTGAAGGAGGATCATCAGTATATAGCGAGGTTGGTCATGCTAACATGGTAGAGGAGGACCATCAGTATATAGAGAGGTAGGTCATGCTGACATGGTAGAGGAGGATCATCAGTATATAGAGGAGGATCATCATTGTTTGTCTTGGCAAAAAAGCCATCGGGAGAGCCAAGTGCATGAGGCGAGAGAGGGTAATGCATGAGTTCTTGGAGGCAGGGCCGTTTCTATGCATAGGCGAGCTAGGCGATCGCCTAGGGCGCAAAGGGTTTTTTTAATGAAAAAATAACAGAGTATAGGAACAACTCAAGGAAACTCTGGAGGACACTTAAAGAGGTAGGATACAGTAAGAAATTAAAGACTAAATCGGGCAATATCAGTTTAGAAATTGAGGACAACATTTCAGCAGACAAATCAGAGGTGGCAGACTGTCTGAATAGCTATTTTACATCCATTGCAAAAACGATATCTGAAAAGATACCAGCTAAAACTGGCAACAACATAGAGAGTGAAGTCCATAAATTCTACCTAGATCAGGGGGTTAAAGCAAATGCTTTTTCCTTTAGGAAAGTGACTGAGATGGAGGTCCAGGAAAAGCTTAAAAAACTTGACACCTCAAGGGCTACTGGATTAGACAACATCCCTGGTACATTTTTGCAGGATGCGGCAGAAATCATTGCCCCATATGTAGCTCACATTACCAACCTAGCCATTGACACAGGAACATTTCCAAGCGAAATGAAATCGGCAAGAGTTATTCCTCTCCACAAAAAGGGAAAGAAATTGGAACCGGGTAACTACAGACCCATTTCCATCCTGGCCGTTCTATCAAAAACCATTGAGAGGCTAGTATATGAGCAAATAGATGGGTATTTCTCCACTAATAACATCATGTACAAATACCAATCTGGTTTCAGGAGGTCCCACTCCACTGACACCTGCCTGCTGTTCCTCACAGATTACATCCGGAAAGAGGTAGATGAGGGAAAGTTCTGTGGAATGGTAATGTTAGACCTCCAGAAGGCATTTGATTCAGTGGATCACAACATCCTGTTAATGAAGCTTAGGGCCCTAGGCTTTAATGAGGCAGCTCAGAAATTGATTGGTTCCTACCTAACAGGGAGACAACAGGTGGTAGATATTAACGGAGTACTCTCCAATCCTCGGACAGTAGAGTGCGGGGTCCCGCAAGGGAGTGTTTTGGGTCCGCTCCTCTTTCTGCTGTATATAAATGACCTGAAAGCAGCTTGCTCATGTGACCTTTTTTTATACGCAGATGACTCCGCCTTATTAGTGTCTCACAAAGACAAACAAGTGGTTGAGCAGACATTGAGTGCAGAACTAGAGAAGGTTAGCGACTGGCTAGGCCACAACAAGCTGTCCCTCCACGTGGGGAAGACTGAGTCCATCCTATTCGGGTCAACGGTCAGGCTCAGAAAATCGCCAGGTTTTAACATTAGAATAGGAGATACTGTTCTCACAGACAAAACATCAGTGAAATATCTCGGTTGCGTCCTGGAAAACAGCTTATCAGGGGAAAGCATGGCTCACCAAGCACTTACAAAGATAAATTACAGGACTAGATACCTAGCCAGAATCTCTCATTTTTTAGATCAGTCAGCGATGAAGATTCTTGCTGGAGCTCTCATACAGTGTCACTATGACTATGCGTGTGGCTCCTGGTACAACAGTGCCCCCAAAAGTCAGAAAATAAAACTACAGACATCACAAAACAAGCTAATCAGGGTAATACTAAGGCTACCTGCCCGAACCCACCTTGACCCATCTCACTTTGAGATCATGAGATGGCTTAAGGTGGAAGACAGAGTAAATCAGATAGGGATGTGCCTAGTTCACAGAATAGTGCACGGGGTAGTGTACTTTAACAATTACTTTAACCGAATCAGAGACACCCATGCATACCAAACTAGGCGCAGCTCAACTGACTTTGTGCCAGTCAGATTCAGGAGCTGTATGGGGAATGAGTCTTTCCTGTATTCAGCAGCTGTCTATTGGAATAGTCTGCCCAGTGAACTGAAAATCATAGACAATGCCGTTAGATTCAAGTCCAGCCTGAAGACATGGCTCAAAAGGGACTATACTTGACCAGACCTAGTCACTTAGCTTAAGGCACCCTTGCATGTTGTATGAGTCTGTATGTATATAAATGTTAAATGGTATATGTGATGTGTTGTGATGTCATGTTTTGTTTGATGCATGTATTTTAGCATCACACTCCCCCTCCCCCCTACAAGGACCACAATGGAAATAAGCTCTGAGCTTTTTTGTGTTTTATCCTTGGCAGCAGGGCCGCCTCAGGGGGTGTGCGAGCAGTGCGGTCGCACAGGGCCTCGCGGGAAGGGGGGCCTCGCAAAAAAAAAAAAAAAAAAAAAAAAAAAATATTATTTTTTATAATTTTTTATAATTTTTTATTATTTTTTTTTATTTTTTTTGCGAGGCCCCCCTTCCCGCGAGGCCCTTTTTCATCACAGACCTAAAATCTAGTTTTGCTTATATGCTTATATATTTCACATTAGACACGTTTGTAGAATGTGTCTGACTTGTTCCTGGCTCTGCGGCTCTGCAGCAGACATACTCACTATTGGAGCTCTGGGGCTCTGCAGCAGACATACTATTGGTTTCAACGAAGGGAGGGGTTACATGTGTACAGTCGGCCGGCGTGCGTCAGCTGCGTTTGACTATTTTGCGCATGCAGCATTGGAGGTTATGCTTATGCCAGCCAAGACGAAGAGGACGGTCATTCGGCAGATGGACTGAAGATGAAAGTTGTTGCATGTAAGACAGTTCAGTCAGGCTAGCCATGTCGGCTTAGCTAAAGGCAGGGACAGCTAGTTAGCTTTAGCTACGTTATAATATCGAGTGCTAACGTGTGGTTCAGTCGGGATAGCCCATGTCGGCTAGTAGCTAGCTTAACTAAAGGCTAACTAGCGTCGGCCGGCGTGCGTCAGCTGCGTTTGACTATTTTGCGCGTGCAGCATTGGAGGTTATGCTTATGCCAGCCAAGACGAAGAGGACGGTCATTCGGCAGATGGACTGAAGATGAAAGTTGTTGCATGTAAGACAGTTCAGTCAGGCTAGCCATGTCGGCTTAGCTAAAGGCAGGGACAGCTAGTTAGCTTTAGCTACGTTATAATATCGAGTGCTAACGTGTGGTTCAGTCGGGATAGCCCATGTCGGCTAGTAGCTAGCTTAACTAAAGGCTAACTAGCGTTAGCTAACCTAGAGAGAGCGCGTGCAGCATTGTTATGCCAAGATGAAGAGGACTGTCATTCGGCAGATGAACTTCGTCAACTCCACGCGGTTGTCTCCATCCTCTTGGACGTTTGGTGAGTTTTGAATGCACTCTATTCTATTCCCGCCGTGGATATATCTCTCTCTCTCTCTCTCTCGGGCCGACTAGCTATCGTGGCTAAGGCTAACGTTATGTTGGCTAACGTTATGTTGAGCCAAGCGGGCCGGCTAGCTAATGTAGTTAACGTTATATTGAGCCAAACGGGCCGGCTAGCTGTTGTAGCTAATGTTATATTGAGCTAAAGCGGGCTGGCTAGCTAACGTAGCTAACGTTATATTGAGCCAAACGGGCCAGCTAGCTGTTGTAGCTAATGTTATATTGAGCCAAGCGGGCCGGCTAGCTAACGTAGCTAACGTTATATTGAGCCAAACGGGCCGGCTAGCTGTTGTAGCTAACGGTGTGTACCTGGTGTCAGTACCTGGCTACTCTATTTGCAGTTAGCCTATTTAGCTGATGTCGGCCGTTGGCTCCTTGCTACTTTGTTTTCTCTGGTATAGACCCTCTTCTCTTTGGATTTAAGTGTTGATCTTTGTCCTTTTGGATCTTTGTATATTCATGTTGCCTTTGTGAAGTTATCTTTTCCTTCTGTTTTGTTCTTCCATTAAAAGTTGAATATCCTTTAGGGGCTCATCTTAGCTGTCTTGCTTATCTCTCTCATACATGCTCTCTCTCTAACACACACACACACAGACATGCTCTCTCTCTCTCTAACACACAAACACACATGCTCTCTCTCTCTCTTTCTAACACACACAGACATGCTCTATATCTCTCTCTAACACACAAAATGACATGCTCTCTCTCTATATTTCTCTCTCTTTCTAACACACATATACATGCTCTCTCTCTAACACACACACACAAACAGACATGCTCTCTCTCTATCTCTCTCTTTCTAACACACACAGACATGCTTTATCTATCTCTCTCTCTTCAATTCAAATGGGCTTTATTTCACATTCTTGTATTTCTCCCAGTAGGTATGGGAGTTTTGAGTTATTGTCCATGTTTTCAAAGTCTCTTTGGGTGTTTGCAATTTGTGGGAAGTATATGCAGTGTGCGACCCATAGCATGATCTTTGGGTGAGCCGCGTCGGGGGGGGGGGGGGGGGGGTGCGCGGCGCGCCTCTCAGCGAGGAGTGCTCAGGAGTCGGACTGTGTAATCGCAGACGTTACTAGTCTGTAGCCTGTAGTAGGTAGAGTAGAGTTAGAGTAGACAACTCACTTACCGTCCGGCCGTCTGGACGGGGCTTCCACAGCACATTCCATGATAAAAAAAAGTATCTATTTAGTTAGATAGAGATGATTATCTCTCAGACTCCTGACTTACTAACAATATGAAATACTCCTGGTCCCAAGCATTATTTTCTCGACTGACGAGTCACTGAGCTTGCTTCGACCACTAGGAAACGCGCCCATATTTCATATCATATTTGAAGACCCTAATAGGCTACATTTATTTGCTTGCTGCATTTACATTGGCTGCGACGAATCGATACATTGGCTGCCTGCAGTGACGCTAACGCCCACCACAGTCACCACTGTGAGTGACGTGAATCTCAAAACAATGATTTATATTTAACTAATAATAGTCCCCACGGCCACCGGAGCAGCACCAGCCGCAGGTGTAATTGCGCCTGTAGATGATCCGATTCCCGCCTCCTGCTGCTCTGTCAGCTTCACTGTCAGTGAATAATATATAATAGTAATTTAGAGACCCCCCAAAAAATCGCAAATCAAGTTTGCAGGGGAGCTGATGTCTGATCTAGGGGAGCTATAGCGGTCCGGGCTCCCCTCGTGGATCGCACCCTGAGTATATGTCTTGGTATAGTGGGCAGGTTGTTAAGAAGTGGAGCTCGGTTTCCACAGCATCTTGTGTGCAGTGGGTCTGTCTTCGCTTGGGAGCCAGGTCTGCCTATGGCGGCCTTTCTCGATGGCTAGGCTGTGCTCGCTGAGTCTGTACCTAGTCATGGATCTTCTTAGTATTGGGTCAGTCACAGTGCTCAGGTATTCTGCCACTGTGTACTCTCTGTTTAGGGCCAAATAGTATTTCAATTTGCTCTGGTTTTGGGTTGTTTCTTTCCAATGTGACTGTAGAACGGGAGCTCTCTCTCGCTCTCTCTCTTGCTATATGTTGACTGTATCATGCCCAGCCTCGGGCAGCGCTATTATTTAAGAATATGTTGACTGCATGAATTTTTTTTTTTTATCTTTTAGGGGGGGGGGGGGGGGGGGGCCTCACATTTAAATCTCGCACAGGGCCTCGCATTTCTCCCAGGCGGCCCTGCTTGGCAGTATATCATGACTGTGCTCTTCTGTCACATGTTTATTTTTTATTGTCAAATAAAGTCATTCATTCATTCATTCATTCATTCATTCATTCAATGGCTGGAGAGGGCGCCCCAATTTTCTTTTAATTATTATTATTTTTCTTTTTTTCTTTTTCTTTTTTTCCCACATCTCTTATTTTGGAGATCGAGATCATACTGTGACACTCAAATGAAAAAATATTTCATCAACTAAAATATCTATAATTTCCAGAATAGTAAACACATACAGGCGTAGAGGCGGCGGTGTGATGTACAGGCAGCTCTGTGTAGGAGTGTGTTTCAGGCTGTGTGATGTACACAGGCGTAGAGGCTAGTATCAGATATCAGGCTGGTACAAGGCTAGTATCAGATATCAGGCTGGTATCAGATATGAAGCGTCTAGATCAGCTACAGAAGCACCGGATTTGCTTCTGCTCAAGCCACTGCCAGAGACCTCTGTGAGGAGATGAATGTGGAGGCTGTGCTGAAGCAGAAGAGGCTGAGAAAAACAAAACAGCAATTCTCCTACGAGTCTCCTGATGAGCCCTTCAGTGATGCACTGAAACAAATGGAAGCTTCCTTCTTCAACCAGGTTGTGGATGTCTCCATTGAATCACTGCATGAGCGATTTCCGACCTTAAGTGAAGTTGAGAGCAAGTTTGGGGTGCTTATCAACTTCCCTAAGCTTTCCACTGAGGAGCAGAAACTGCAGTGTGCAGCACTAAGTAACTCCCTCACCTGCAATGGCCAGTCAGACACTGCGGTCAAGTGAGCCGTCTTTTGCTTTTGCGTGGTCAAGTGAGCCGCTCTTGTTTTTCGAGTGCGCGATTAGTTCCAGGTTTACGGTAATGCATTCAAACAACCCTGGGAGGCTGTTGTAATGAACCGACGTGACTTTTGAACACAGTCTCGCAAGTAGATCTTACAGAAATACTTAATATGACATTGAATGCGCATCGAATCAATAGGACGTTTAGTCTAATCAATAGGACGTTTCGTATGTGCAGTATTATTGAACATCGAATCAATAGGACGCGCAGTATATTCGACCACTAAACAAAAGCTACAGACAATTCCACAGAGGAACACTTCCGGTAAGGATTTCAAAGTAAAGGATGGCATGTGGTTCATTTCTATTATTTCATAAGTAGTTTATTACACTGCCATGTTTGTACTTAA
This sequence comes from Notolepis coatsorum, assembly GCF_963971535.1. Taxonomy (NCBI): domain Eukaryota; kingdom Metazoa; phylum Chordata; class Actinopteri; order Aulopiformes; family Paralepididae; genus Notolepis; species Notolepis coatsorum. Next base: position 34,616,844 of record NC_140183.1, read on the forward strand.
TACTTCTCAAGACTACTTGCACAAATAATATTAACTACTTTTACTGTGTACTTTGAGTAATTTGAGTTTCAAAGTCCTTTTTATAGAACAATGAGTATTTTCGACTAACTTTGATGTGGGATAAAAAAAGATTTTCCCATAAGCACCTTATGAAACTGCCATGGTTGTACTTAGTACCTCTTAGACTACCTGTACAAATTATATGAAATATTTTTACTGTGTACTTTTTGAGTAATTTCAGTTTCAAAGTCCCCAGAATCAGCATTTTCGACTAACTTTGATGTGGGATAAAAAAAGATTTTCCCATAAGCACCTTATGAAACTGCCATGGTTGTACTTAGTACCTCTTAGACTACATGTACAAATTATATGAAATATTTTTACTGTGTACTTTTTGAGTAATTTGAGTTTCAAAGTCCCCAGAATCAGCATTTTCGACTAACTTTGATGTGGGATAAAAAAAGATTTTCCCATAAGCACCTTATGAAACTGCCATGGTTGTACTTAGTACCTCTTAGACTACTTGCACAAATTATATGAAATATTTTTACTGTGTACTTTTTGAGTAATTTCAGTTTTAAAGTCCCCAGAATCAGCATTTTCGACTAACTTTGATGTGGGATAAAAAAAGATTTTCCCATAAGCACCTTATGAAACTGCCATGGTTGTACTTAGTACCTCTTAGACTACTTGCACAAATTATATGAAATATTTTTACTGTGTACTTTTTGAGTAATTTCAGTTTTAAAGTCCCCAGAATCAGCATTTTCGACTAACTTTGATGTGGGATAAAAAAAGATTTTCCCATAAGCACCTTATGAAACTGCCATGGTTGTACTTAGTACCTCTTAGACTACTTGTACAAATTATATGAAATATTTTTACTGTGTACTTTTTGAGTAATTTCAGTTTTAAAGTCCCCAGAATCAGCATTTTCGACTAACTTTGATGTGGGATAAAAAAAGATTTTCCCATAAGCACCTTATGAAACTGCCATGGTTGTACTTAGTACCTCTTAGACTACGTGTACAAATTATATGAAATATTTTTACTGTGTACTTTTTGAGTAATTTCAGTTTTAAAGTCCTCAGAATCAGCATTTTCGACTAACTTTGATGTGGGATAAAAAAAGATTTTCCCATAAGCACCTTATGAAACTGCCATGGTTGTACTTAGTACCTCTTAGACTACCTGTACAAATTATATGAAATATTTTTACTGTGTACTTTTTGAGTAATTTCAGTTTTAAAGTCCCCAGAATCAGCATTTTCGACTAACTTTGATGTGGGATAAAAAAAGATTTTCCCATAAGCACCTTATGAAACTGCCATGGTTGTACTTAGTACCTCTTAGACTACTTGTACAAATTATATGAAATATTTTTACTGTGTACTTTTTGAGTAATTTCAGTTTTAAAGTCCTCAGAATCAGCATTTTCGACTAACTTTGATGTGGGATAAAAAAAGATTTTCCCATAAGCACCTTATGAAACTGCCATGGTTGTACTTAGTACCTCTTAGACTACGTGTACAAATTATATGAAATATTTTTACTGTGTACTTTTTGAGTAATTTGAGTTTCAAAGTCCCCAGAATCAGCATTTTCGACTAACTTTGATGTGGGATAAAAAAAGATTTTCCCATAAGCACCTTATGAAACTGCCATGGTTGTACTTAGTACCTCTTAGACTACTTGCACAAATTATATGAAATATTTTTACTGTGTACTTTTTGAGTAATTTCAGTTTTAAAGTCCCCAGAATCAGCATTTTCGACTAACTTTGATGTGGGATAAAAAAAGATTTTCCCATAAGCACCTTATGAAACTGCCATGGTTGTACTTAGTACCTCTTAGACTACTTGTACAAATTATATGAAATATTTTTACTGTGTACTTTTTGAGTAATTTCAGTTTTAAAGTCCCCAGAATCAGCATTTTCGACTAACTTTGATGTGGGATAAAAAAAGATTTTCCCATAAGCACCTTATGAAACTGCCATGGTTGTACTTAGTACCTCTTAGACTACGTGTACAAATTATATGAAATATTTTTACTGTGTACTTTTTGAGTAATTTGAGTTTCAAAGTCCCCAGAATCAGCATTTTCGACTAACTTTGATGTGGGATAAAAAAAGATTTTCCCATAAGCACCTTATGAAACTGCCATGGTTGTACTTAGTACCTCTTAGACTACCTGTACAAATTATATGAAATATTTTTACTGTGTACTTTTTGAGTAATTTCAGTTTTAAAGTCCTCAGAATCAGCATTTTCGACTAACTTTGATGTGGGATAAAAAAAGATTTTCCCATAAGCACCTTATGAAACTGCCATGGTTGTACTTAGTACCTCTTAGACTACCTGTACAAATTATATGAAATATTTTTACTGTGTACTTTTTGAGTAATTTCAGTTTTAAAGTCCCCAGAATCAGCATTTTCGACTAACTTTGATGTGGGATAAAAAAAGATTTTCCCATAAGCACCTTATGAAACTGCCATGGTTGTACTTAGTACCTCTTAGACTACTTGTACAAATTATATGAAATATTTTTACTGTGTACTTTTTGAGTAATTTCAGTTTTAAAGTCCTCAGAATCAGCATTTTCGACTAACTTTGATGTGGGATAAAAAAAGATTTTCCCATAAGCACCTTATGAAACTGCCATGGTTGTACTTAGTACCTCTTAGACTACGTGTACAAATTATATGAAATATTTTTACTGTGTACTTTTTGAGTAATTTGAGTTTCAAAGTCCCCAGAATCAGCATTTTCGACTAACTTTGATGTGGGATAAAAAAAGATTTTCCCATAAGCACCTTATGAAACTGCCATGGTTGTACTTAGTACCTCTTAGACTACTTGTACAAATTATATGAAATATTTTTACTGTGTACTTTTTGAGTAATTTCAGTTTTAAAGTCCTCAGAATCAGCATTTTCGACTAACTTTGATGTGGGATAAAAAAAGATTTTCCCATAAGCACCTTATGAAACTGCCATGGTTGTACTTAGTACCTCTTAGACTACGTGTACAAATTATATGAAATATTTTTACTGTGTACTTTTTGAGTAATTTGAGTTTCAAAGTCCCCAGAATCAGCATTTTCGACTAACTTTGATGTGGGATAAAAAAAGATTTTCCCATAAGCACCTTATGAAACTGCCATGGTTGTACTTAGTACCTCTTAGACTACTTGCACAAATTATATGAAATATTTTTACTGTGTACTTTTTGAGTAATTTCAGTTTTAAAGTCCCCAGAATCAGCATTTTCGACTAACTTTGATGTGGGATAAAAAAAGATTTTCCCATAAGCACCTTATGAAACTGCCATGGTTGTACTTAGTACCTCTTAGACTACTTGCACAAATTATATGAAATATTTTTACTGTGTACTTTTTGAGTAATTTCAGTTTTAAAGTCCCCAGAATCAGCATTTTCGACTAACTTTGATGTGGGATAAAAAAAGATTTTCCCATAAGCACCTTATGAAACTGCCATGGTTGTACTTAGTACCTCTTAGACTACTTGTACAAATTATATGAAATATTTTTACTGTGTACTTTTTGAGTAATTTCAGTTTTAAAGTCCTCAGAATCAGCATTTTCGACTAACTTTGATGTGGGATAAAAAAAGATTTTCCCATAAGCACCTTATGAAACTGCCATGGTTGTACTTAGTACCTCTTAGACTACGTGTACAAATTATATGAAATATTTTTACTGTGTACTTTTTGAGTAATTTGAGTTTCAAAGTCCCCAGAATCAGCATTTTCGACTAACTTTGATGTGGGATAAAAAAAGATTTTCCCATAAGCACCTTATGAAACTGCCATGGTTGTACTTAGTACCTCTTAGACTACTTGCACAAATTATATGAAATATTTTTACTGTGTACTTTTTGAGTAATTTCAGTTTTAAAGTCCCCAGAATCAGCATTTTCGACTAACTTTGATGTGGGATAAAAAAAGATTTTCCCATAAGCACCTTATGAAACTGCCATGGTTGTACTTAGTACCTCTTAGACTACTTGCACAAATTATATGAAATATTTTTACTGTGTACTTTTTGAGTAATTTCAGTTTTAAAGTCCCCAGAATCAGCATTTTCGACTAACTTTGATGTGGGATAAAAAAAGATTTTCCCATAAGCACCTTATGAAACTGCCATGGTTGTACTTAGTACCTCTTAGACTACTTGTACAAATTATATGAAATATTTTTACTGTGTACTTTTTGAGTAATTTCAGTTTTAAAGTCCCCAGAATCAGCATTTTCGACTAACTTTGATGTGGGATAAAAAAAGATTTTCCCATAAGCACCTTATGAAACTGCCATGGTTGTACTTAGTACCTCTTAGACTACCTGTACAAATTATATGAAATATTTTTACTGTGTACTTTTTGAGTAATTTCAGTTTCAAAGTCCCCAGAATCAGCATTTTCGACTAACTTTGATGTGGGATAAAAAAAGATTTTCCCATAAGCACCTTATGAAACTGCCATGGTTGTACTTAGTACCTCTTAGACTACATGTACAAATTATATGAAATATTTTTACTGTGTACTTTTTGAGTAATTTGAGTTTCAAAGTCCCCAGAATCAGCATTTTCGACTAACTTTGATGTGGGATAAAAAAAGATTTTCCCATAAGCACCTTATGAAACTGCCATGGTTGTACTTAGTACCTCTTAGACTACTTGCACAAATTATATGAAATATTTTTACTGTGTACTTTTTGAGTAATTTCAGTTTTAAAGTCCCCAGAATCAGCATTTTCGACTAACTTTGATGTGGGATAAAAAAAGATTTTCCCATAAGCACCTTATGAAACTGCCATGGTTGTACTTAGTACCTCTTAGACTACTTGCACAAATTAGTTAGTCGAAAATGCTGATTCTGGGGACTTTGAAACTGAAATTACTCAAAAAGTACACAGTAAAAATATTTCATATAATTTGTACAGGTAGTCTAAGAGGTACTAAGTACAACCATGGCAGTTTCATAAGGTGCTTATGGGAAAATCTTTTTTTATCCCACATCAAAGTTAGTCGAAAATGCTGATTCTGAGGACTTTAAAACTGAAATTACTCAAAAAGTACACAGTAAAAATATTTCATATAATTTGTACATGTAGTCTAAGAGGTACTAAGTACAACCATGGCAGTTTCATAAGGTGCTTATGGGAAAATCTTTTTTTATCCCACATCAAAGTTAGTCGAAAATGCTGATTCTGAGGACTTTAAAACTGAAATTACTCAAAAAGTACACAGTAAAAATATTTCATATAATTTGTACAAGTAGTCTAAGAGGTACTAAGTACAACCATGGCAGTTTCATAAGGTGCTTATGGGAAAATCTTTTTTTATCCCACATCAAAGTTAGTCAAATGCTGATTCTGGGGACTTTGAAACTGAAATTACTCAAAAAGTACACAGTAAAAATATTTCATATAATTTGTACAGGTAGTCTAAGAGGTACTAAGTACAACCATGGCAGTTTCATAAGGTGCTTATGGGAAAATCTTTTTTTATCCCACATCAAAGTTAGTCGAAAATGCTGATTCTGAGGACTTTGAAACTCAAATTACTCAAAAAGTACACAGTAAAAATATTTCATATAATTTGTACACGTAGTCTAAGAGGTACTAAGTACAACCATGGCAGTTTCATAAGGTGCTTATGGGAAAATCTTTTTTTATCCCACATCAAAGTTAGTCGAAAATGCTGATTCTGAGGACTTTAAAACTGAAATTACTCAAAAAGTACACAGTAAAAATATTTCATATAATTTGTACAAGTAGTCTAAGAGGTACTAAGTACAACCATGGCAGTTTCATAAGGTGCTTATGGGAAAATCTTTTTTTATCCCACATCAAAGTTAGTCGAAAATGCTGATTCTGGGGACTTTGAAACTGAAATTACTCAAAAAGTACACAGTAAAAATATTTCATATAATTTGTACAGGTAGTCTAAGAGGTACTAAGTACAACCATGGCAGTTTCATAAGGTGCTTATGGGAAAATCTTTTTTTATCCCACATCAAAGTTAGTCGAAAATGCTGATTCTGAGGACTTTAAAACTGAAATTACTCAAAAAGTACACAGTAAAAATATTTCATATAATTTGTACAAGTAGTCTAAGAGGTACTAAGTACAACCATGGCAGTTTCATAAGGTGCTTATGGGAAAATCTTTTTTTATCCCACATCAAAGTTAGTCGAAAATGCTGATTCTGGGGACTTTAAAACTGAAATTACTCAAAAAGTACACAGTAAAAATATTTCATATAATTTGTACAGGTAGTCTAAGAGGTACTAAGTACAACCATGGCAGTTTCATAAGGTGCTTATGGGAAAATCTTTTTTTATCCCACATCAAAGTTAGTCGAAAATGCTGATTCTGAGGACTTTAAAACTGAAATTACTCAAAAAGTACACAGTAAAAATATTTCATATAATTTGTACAGGTAGTCTAAGAGGTACTAAGTACAACCATGGCAGTTTCATAAGGTGCTTATGGGAAAATCTTTTTTTATCCCACATCAAAGTTAGTCGAAAATGCTGATTCTGGGGACTTTGAAACTCAAATTACTCAAAAAGTACACAGTAAAAATATTTCATATAATTTGTACACGTAGTCTAAGAGGTACTAAGTACAACCATGGCAGTTTCATAAGGTGCTTATGGGAAAATCTTTTTTTATCCCACATCAAAGTTAGTCGAAAATGCTGATTCTGAGGACTTTAAAACTGAAATTACTCAAAAAGTACACAGTAAAAATATTTCATATAATTTGTACAAGTAGTCTAAGAGGTACTAAGTACAACCATGGCAGTTTCATAAGGTGCTTATGGGAAAATCTTTTTTTATCCCACATCAAAGTTAGTCGAAAATGCTGATTCTGGGGACTTTGAAACTGAAATTACTCAAAAAGTACACAGTAAAAATATTTCATATAATTTGTACAGGTAGTCTAAGAGGTACTAAGTACAACCATGGCAGTTTCATAAGGTGCTTATGGGAAAATCTTTTTTTATCCCACATCAAAGTTAGTCGAAAATGCTGATTCTGGGGACTTTGAAACTCAAATTACTCAAAAAGTACACAGTAAAAATATTTCATATAATTTGTACATGTAGTCTAAGAGGTACTAAGTACAACCATGGCAGTTTCATAAGGTGCTTATGGGAAAATCTTTTTTTATCCCACATCAAAGTTAGTCGAAAATGCTGATTCTGAGGACTTTAAAACTGAAATTACTCAAAAAGTACACAGTAAAAATATTTCATATAATTTGTACACGTAGTCTAAGAGGTACTAAGTACAACCATGGCAGTTTCATAAGGTGCTTATGGGAAAATCTTTTTTTATCCCACATCAAAGTTAGTCGAAAATGCTGATTCTGGGGACTTTAAAACTGAAATTACTCAAAAAGTACACAGTAAAAATATTTCATATAATTTGTACAAGTAGTCTAAGAGGTACTAAGTACAACCATGGCAGTTTCATAAGGTGCTTATGGGAAAATCTTTTTTTATCCCACATCAAAGTTAGTCGAAAATGCTGATTCTGGGGACTTTGAAACTGAAATTACTCAAAAAGTACACAGTAAAAATATTTCATATAATTTGTACAGGTAGTCTAAGAGGTACTAAGTACAACCATGGCAGTTTCATAAGGTGCTTATGGGAAAATCTTTTTTTATCCCACATCAAAGTTAGTCGAAAATGCTGATTCTGGGGACTTTGAAACTCAAATTACTCAAAAAGTACACAGTAAAAATATTTCATATAATTTGTACATGTAGTCTAAGAGGTACTAAGTACAACCATGGCAGTTTCATAAGGTGCTTATGGGAAAATCTTTTTTTATCCCACATCAAAGTTAGTCGAAAATGCTGATTCTGAGGACTTTAAAACTGAAATTACTCAAAAAGTACACAGTAAAAATATTTCATATAATTTGTACACGTAGTCTAAGAGGTACTAAGTACAACCATGGCAGTTTCATAAGGTGCTTATGGGAAAATCTTTTTTTATCCCACATCAAAGTTAGTCGAAAATGCTGATTCTGGGGACTTTAAAACTGAAATTACTCAAAAAGTACACAGTAAAAATATTTCATATAATTTGTACAAGTAGTCTAAGAGGTACTAAGTACAACCATGGCAGTTTCATAAGGTGCTTATGGGAAAATCTTTTTTTATCCCACATCAAAGTTAGTCGAAAATGCTGATTCTGGGGACTTTGAAACTGAAATTACTCAAAAAGTACACAGTAAAAATATTTCATATAATTTGTACAGGTAGTCTAAGAGGTACTAAGTACAACCATGGCAGTTTCATAAGGTGCTTATGGGAAAATCTTTTTTTATCCCACATCAAAGTTAGTCGAAAATGCTGATTCTGGGGACTTTGAAACTGAAATTACTCAAAAAGTACACAGTAAAAATATTTCATATAATTTGTACAGGTAGTCTAAGAGGTACTAAGTACAACCATGGCAGTTTCATAAGGTGCTTATGGGAAAATCTTTTTTTATCCCACATCAAAGTTAGTCGAAAATGCTGATTCTGGGGACTTTGAAACTGAAATTACTCAAAAAGTACACAGTAAAAATATTTCATATAATTTGTACAGGTAGTCTAAGAGGTACTAAGTCCAACCATGGCAGTTTCATAAGGTGCTTATGGGAAAATCTTTTTTTATCCCACATCAAAGTTAGTCGAAAATGCTGATTCTGGGGACTTTAAAACTGAAATTACTCAAAAAGTACACAGTAAAAATATTTCATATAATTTGTACACGTAGTCTAAGAGGTACTAAGTACAACCATGGCAGTTTCATAAGGTGCTTATGGGAAAATCTTTTTTTATCCCACATCAAAGTTAGTCGAAAATGCTGATTCTGAGGACTTTAAAACTGAAATTACTCAAAAAGTACACAGTAAAAATATTTCATATAATTTGTACAAGTAGTCTAAGAGGTACTAAGTACAACCATGGCAGTTTCATAAGGTGCTTATGGGAAAATCTTTTTTTATCCCACATCAAAGTTAGTCGAAAATGCTGATTCTGGGGACTTTAAAACTGAAATTACTCAAAAAGTACACAGTAAAAATATTTCATATAATTTGTGCAAGTAGTCTAAGAGGTACTAAGTACAACCATGGCAGTTTCATAAGGTGCTTATGGGAAAATCTTTTTTTATCCCACATCAAAGTTAGTCGAAAATGCTGATTCTGGGGACTTTGAAACTCAAATTACTCAAAAAGTACACAGTAAAAATATTTAATATAATTTGTACACGTAGTCTAAGAGGTACTAAGTACAACCATGGCAGTTTCATAAGGTGCTTATGGGAAAATCTTTTTTTATCCCACATCAAAGTTAGTCGAAAATGCTGATTCTGAGGACTTTAAAACTGAAATTACTCAAAAAGTACACAGTAAAAATATTTCATATAATTTGTACAGGTAGTCTAAGAGGTACTAAGTACAACCATGGCAGTTTCATAAAGTGCTTATGGGAAGAATTGTTTTTATCCAACATCAAAGTTAGTCGAAAATGCTGATTCTGAGGACTTTGAAACTCAAATTACTCAAAAAGTACACAGTAAAAATATTTCATATAATTTGTACACGTAGTCTAAGAGGTACTAAGTACAACCATGGCAGTTTCATAAGGTGCTTATGGGAAAATCTTTTTTTATCCCACATCAAAGTTAGTCGAAAATGCTGATTCTGAGGACTTTAAAACTGAAATTACTCAAAAAGTACACAGTAAAAATATTTCATATAATTTGTACAAGTAGTCTAAGAGGTACTAAGTACAACCATGGCAGTTTCATAAGGTGCTTATGGGAAAATCTTTTTTTATCCCACATCAAAGTTAGTCGAAAATGCTGATTCTGGGGACTTTGAAACTGAAATTACTCAAAAAGTACACAGTAAAAATATTTCATATAATTTGTACAAGTAGTCTAAGAGGTACTAAGTACAACCATGGCAGTTTCATAAGGTGCTTATGGGAAAATCTTTTTTTATCCCACATCAAAGTTAGTCGAAAATGCTGATTCTGGGGACTTTGAAACTCAAATTACTCAAAAAGTACACAGTAAAAATATTTCATATAATTTGTACATGTAGTCTAAGAGGTACTAAGTACAACCATGGCAGTTTCATAAGGTGCTTATGGGAAAATCTTTTTTTATCCCACATCAAAGTTAGTCGAAAATGCTGATTCTGAGGACTTTAAAACTGAAATTACTCAAAAAGTACACAGTAAAAATATTTCATATAATTTGTACAAGTAGTCTAAGAGGTACTAAGTACAACCATGGAAGTTTCATAAAGTGCTTATGGGAAAATCTTTTTTTATACCACATCAAAGTTAGTCGAAAATGCTGATTCTGAGGACTTTGAAACTCAAATTACTCAAAAAGTACACAGTAAAAATATTTCATATAATTTGTACAAGTAGTCTAAGAGGTACTAAGTACAACCATGGCAGTTTCATAAAGTGCTTATGGGAAAATCTTTTTTTATCCCACATCAAAGTTAGTCGAAAATACTCATTGTTCTATAAAAAGGACTTTGAAACTCAAATTACTCAAAGTACACAGTAAAAGTAGTTAATATTATTTGTGCAAGTAGTCTTGAGAAGTATTAAGTACAAACATGGCAGTGTAATAAACTACTTATGAAATAATAGAAATGAACCACATGCCATCCTTTACTTTGAAATCCTCACCGGAAGTGTTCCTCTGTGGAATTGTCTGTAGCTTTAGTTTAGTGATCGAATATACTTACTGCGCGTCCTATTGATTCGATGTTCAATAATACTGCACATACGAAACGTCCTATTGATTCGATGCGCATTCAATGTCATATTAAGTATTTCTGTAAGATCTACTTGTGAGACTGTGTTCAAAAGTCACGTCGGTTCATTACAACAGCGTCCCAGGCTTGTTTTAATGCATTACCGTAAACCTGGAACTAATCGCGCACTCGAAAAACAAGAGCGGCTCACTTGACCACGCAAAAGCAAAAGACGGCTCACTTGACCGCAGTAGTCAGACCTGGATCGAAAATAACTTGCATTGGAGATGCAAAATGTCCCAGATTTTCCCAAGGCCAACATGACCACCCTGGAACTTTTATCCTTTTTACAGGAGAAGAAACTGAAAGAAATGTACCCAAATATGTGGGTGGCCCTCAGAATTGCTGCCACTTCTCCAGTGACTGTAGCTTCTGCAGAGAGGAGCTTCTCAAAATTGAAGCTCATTAAAACATACTTGAGGTCTACAATGTCACAGGACCGTCTCAATGGCCTGGCTATGATGAGTATTAACAGAGATGTGTCTAGCAAGCTTTCATATGATGACATTATTGATGATTTTGCAGCAAGGAAGTCAAGGCGTGTCCGATTTTAAGGCTGCTCAAAGTAGGGTCACATTTCATTGTTGAAACAGAAGTGAATGTTCCCAAGCCGATCTGTTAAGGAAGTGTAGTATATAGTACTTGTTTTTATTGCTACATCAAGGCCATTCCAAATGGATACCCCACAAAACTGAGATGCACTTGCTTTTGAGAGTAGTACGGACAATAGGTTGTTTTAAAGGGGCTATGCGTTATAAATGTCATTTTTCAGTCTCTAGCATTGTATTATAGTAATAGGAGTTCGTATCAATGTGTTTTTGGGCCTAAATACTATATTGACGAATTCCTCAGCTACAGCCCATCCCCTGTTTGCCTCTAGTAAATCAGGTCATGTTGATTTGACGAGCTGGGCAACGTCACAGGGCGCTGTTTATAGCGCAAGGTGATGTGATTGGCTGTGTGGTTTTACCTAATGCCCGCCTCCATTCTTGGTACCTGGAGCCGATACAACCTGGAAACAGAAATTGCCGTCACTCGCCTCAATTTCACGATGAGCAGCAAACCCCGCAGATGTAATGTTCCTGGTTGTAGAGCTACCGAGAAGTCTTTGCACAGTTTCCCCGTTGATGCCGAACTTCGCCAACAATGGAACAAGTTCCTTTTTGGTGACCCTCCAAGTTCCGTTGCAACGTCTAATACTCGGGTTTGTACTGCACATTTCTCCGCCGACGACGTCACCAATCAAGGTATTTTTGATGCTGGAGTGGTCTCCATGTTGGTGCTAACCAAAAGAGCTGTGCCTTCAATACGCGACCCGACACAAGAAATAGTAAGTAGATATGTCGTGTGAGATATGTTATCATAAATACCATCTAACGTTATAGTAACTGCTGCTCTTTATAAAGTAACGTTATAGAAAACTATTGAAGCAAGCTAGTCATAACTTCTAAATAAAAGAACACAACTAGTGAGAGGTAAACAAGGTAACGTTATATTTAGTGGCTTGTATTATATTGTAATTGATTTACGATTTGGTAACTCTTAGGCCACCACAAGTTCCAGCGGCAATGTACGCCTTTCTCCTGCTTCAAGGGACTTCAGTTGCCAGACAGACAACCCAAAGATTCGTTCTGTTGGTACACAGCTTTCTATGAAAACACTTCGTTCGCATGTCAAGAGTCAAGGTAGGTTTGTAACTCAGTGTGATGTAATGTAATAATGTGTAATAATGTGACCCAGAATTGTTTAGATTGGCCCCCTTCACCCACCGCTTTCACCCAAAGCTGTAAAGGAATGTGGATTGTTTGTATAGTGTCCCCCCCCCCCCCCCCCACCTCCAATGTAAATTACCCAGTATGGTTGTCAATATACAGTATATATACAGTATATACAGTCAAATGTATATACTCCCTTTTCTTGACTCCTTCAGTATCACAAACAGTACTGTATTTGCAAATCAAATTTAGCTCTAGTGTGGTGACCCATGTTGGCGTTACACAGGTCACAATGCTAGCTCTAGTGGTGACCATGTTGTTGTTACACAGGTCATAATGCTAGCTCTAGTGTGGTGACCATGTTGCTGTTACACCAGGTCACAATGCTAGCTCTAGTGTGGTGACCATGTTGTTGTTACACAGGTCACAATGCTAGCTCTAGTGTGGTGACCATGTTGCTGTTACGCCAGAGCAGGTCACAATGTGTGAGTGTGTGAGTGAGTGAGTGAGTGAGTGAGCAAAGTTATCAATAAATCCCTTGTTTGACTAAACTATGTTTTGTAAATAGGTGTTCAGGCGAAAGTCGTGTCGGTCTCGGTGGGGACACAAAATACTGGATACTGGTCTAATCAACAGGGACCATCCACGTCAACACCTGTGAAGGGGTTTAGACCCAGTAAAAGACCACGACTGGAGTCTGATGACGATGACGATGGAGTGACCGACAGCTCGATCGATGTTCCAGAGCCGCCGCAGGATTCCACTTTCAACATTGACTCTTTGATTAGCGAGCCCTCGATTCTAGCGTAAGTTAGTTGTTACAAACATCTCCATGGCCCGTAAAAATACAAAAGCTATATAGTTGTGCCGTGTTATTTATTTGTGTTTTTCTCGAGCAGGGAACCGTCAAAACCAATCTATGAGGTCCAGAAATACATCGTTTACGAAGACAGTCTACTGGAATTATTTCAACAGTGTCCGGTGTGCAATGCTCAATGTCATATCACCAAAACTACGCGAGGGACCTTCTTGGCTGTCTCCCAAGTTTGCCCCGGTTGTAAATACAGCCGTAAATGGGCGAGTCAGCCTCTCATCGGCATCACACCAGCTGGAAATATTCAGCTTTCTGCAGCAGTATTTTTCACTGGCTCATCTTTCACCCAAATGGAGAAGGTATTTGATTTGATTGATTTGATTGACAAGTCAGATATACATTATGTTTTTGTTTGTGATTCACACGTGCATATTAACAAAGCGTTATTCATTTATTCTTTTAGGTCCTAAATGCGTTACACGTCTCCACAATAAAGTACAGAGCGTTTCGGGAACACGCCAAGAAGTTCTTGGAACCTGCTGTTCTAAGTTTGTGGACCAAGGACCAAGACGTTACCCTCGCCAGATTAAGCGAGAAAGAAAGCGTGATAATCGGCGGTGACATGCGAGCCGATAGTCCAGGTTAGAAAAAGCTCCCCAATGACAAATTCCTACTTTATGAATACATTTTTAATATTGCATTACATTGATTGAAATTGTTATTATTATTTTCAACAGGCCACAGTGCTAAGTACGGAAGTTACTCTGTGATGGAACTCGCCACCAATCATGTCATAGACGTCCAACTAATTCAGGTAATTAACAAGTCTGAAGAGACACTGCACCCTTCATTGTGCTCAAACGAACACAAAGCTCTCGGTCTTGAATCTTGAATCGCTGTAGGTGTGAAGTGGTCTGGCTGGCTGTGTGTGTGAGCGGGGTGTGAAGTGGTCTGGCTGGCTGTGTGTGTGAGCGGGGGTTAGGAAATGTTAATTGTGGAATTTTGAAAAGGCTATTTCATTGATCTTCCCTTCCTTGTTCCAGAGCAATGAGGTGGGAGGCAGCTACCATATGGAACTGGAGGGCTTGAGGAGAAGCCTCGCTCTTCTGGACGCCAAATCCGTGACCTTGGACTGTATTGTCACAGACCGTCACCCGCAGATCCAAAAGTACCTGAGAGATCACGACATCAAACACTTCTACGATGTGTGGCACGTGGCCAAAGGTATGTCGAAAGGCATCCCACATTCAATTCCACCCCTCCTACCAACCCCCCCCCCCCCCCCCCCACCCACCCAACCAGTACTGTAATTGCAAATCTGGTATGTCAAAAAATGTATAGATGTAGCAGTACTCCAACCAGTCAATCAAGTTTGTAAATGGTAAATGGTGCATTTATATAACGCTTTTATCCAAAGCGCTTTACAATTTGTTCCTCACTTTTTTCACCCACCCATTCACTCACACATTCACGGCAGAGGCAGCCATGCAAGGTGCAAACCAGCTCATCGGGAGGGAGCAATTCCACCCCTCCTACCAAATGCGTTATCTATAGGCTAATTCTAAGTCCCTCATTACCTCAATCAATCAGACTATATTTCTTTAAACTTGCCTGCTGGATTGAATAATCAAATGAGATCTTGCTAGCGAAAAAAATTAGTTAACTGTTATACAGAATTACGATACGGCCCTCTTGCCCATTGATTGATGTATAGTCAATCTTTAACTTATCTCCAATGTGGTCTAACGGGTTGTTCTTTTGACTTTCACACGGACGACCGGGGTTCAAGACCCTAGTCGTCTCCTTTTTTTTGCAATATAGGAATAATTCAATTTGGTGCACGTTGAGAGCTATATAAAGAATGACATCCTCAATGCATGTAGATTTATAATATTTTAACTTAAAACCAGGCTACTTTGGCGTATAATCATTAATATTATATTCAAAAAAATCATATTGGAAACACCGGGATTTGAACCCAGGTCGCAAGGTTGGCAGGCTTGAGCACTACCGCTGGGCCACTGTGCCAGATGGGATAAGTTCATTGTTTATACATTAATGAACGAGAGACCCGTGTTTAGAATATTCCTTATTTTGAATGAAGTTTTATTTCTTTATCCTCATTCATTCATGTGACGTCAACGGCTCATTCAATTTCTCAAATCCGTCAAACAGCGCATCTCATCAGACATCTTAATCCCAGTTACAATTAAAATAACCACATTTTTGTGTACATCGCACGAGCGAGCGCCACCGTCGCCACGGTATATATAACGTGCATTATTTAGGACAAAGTGAATTTAATATCAGCATTTTGGGTCTATTTTACATTTCAAAAGCCCCCTCTGGAAGAATGGAGCACAAAAACGTAATTCAGAATGGTATAATGCAGATCGTAGACTGTGGGAATAGTTTCAGGAAACGAGCTGTCACTTCTTTGCGGGGGCGTGGCTCTGCGTGATCGGGCTAACTTGAACTTGAACTCTGCTTTCGAGCAGGCTCAAACTTTTGGATCTGTTGGCATGGTGATCTGGAAAATCCACGTACATGAAACCGGAAAGTCCGGCTAACCCAGTTATCCAGCTAAAGTTATCCGGCTAACTCAGTTATCCAGGTACATGGAACGGGGCCCTGTAATTGCAAATCTGGTATGTCAAAAAATGTAGATGTAGCAGTACTGTCTATCTGTATGTCATGTATGTCATACGACTGTTATGTAATGTTATGTTATGTTATGTAATTCAAGGTCTGTCTAAGAAGCTTGACAAAATTGCACAGGCGAAAGACTGCAAGGTCATAAAAAAGTGGCGCCTGCACATTTCTAACCACCTCTACTGGACAGCTGCCACGTCGAAGTCTGCCGATGAGAGGGTTGCTAGGTGGAAGTCATGTCTCAATCACATGATGAATGTACATGAACACGACGAAGAACCACTCTATCCGCGTTGTCTTCATGCTGACCGTGTATCAAGAGATAGTAGCAAGTGGGTTAAACCTGGTATGTCTGTCTGTCTTTCATCATGAATATATACTCAACATATTTATTTATGTCCTCATTCTAGATTGGTGTGATTTACAAATGTATACTTGCTTGAATAATTCTAATCTACTGTAATATACTCTAATGAAATATCTGAATGCAATTTCTTTTTTACTTTAGACTCAAAACCGGCCCACCAGCTCGAGAAGGTTTTGCTAAACACAAGGATCATCAAAGATGTCGCCAAATTGAGTCCACACCATCAAACGTCTTCATTGGAGTCCTATCACAGTGTGATTTTACGTTTTGCCCCAAAAAACGTGGTTTTTTCGTACATAGGAATGCTTTGCAGGTATTTTATATTGTGTACAAATGACTAATTATGGACTCCTGATTTGTCAAATAACTCATTATGTTGCATTAGATAACCTCAGATCAACTACAAATATATTGCTTGTGCTTATTGAAATTTTCCTTTCAGACTATACCTAGCTGCCATGCATTTCAATGAAAACTCAAATCGCCAGCAAGCCATAAACGCTTCTGGAGAGCCGGCGTACAAGATGAGTTTTCCAAAGGCCAAAAAAGGTGGACACACAATAAAACCAAGGAAAATCCCAGCGACATTCAGTAAGTAAAAATATCAACATTTATTATTGCACACACATGACCTATATAAATAGAAAAATATTTCCACTTACAGTGGAATACAATAAATTGAATAAATAATAACCTTTTTAACATGACAAAACAAATAACAATTTCTCATTTACAGACTATGTCAACCAGCTGATGGCGCTACTCTTTGACTTCGTCCTTCGTGACCCCCAACAATATATCCAGGTGGTAGAGGCGATTGCCATCCCAGAACCTTTGTGCGCACAGTTCGACAGGCCTTCCATGGAAGAAGCGGTTGCCGGCTATGTGTCACGATTCAATCCTGTACCGGTCTGAAGCCAGTATAGACACCATCAACATCCGGAAATTCTGTGCGGATTCGAACCACGACACAGGATGGGATTACTACTCTCACTCTGCGGCCTAAGTAGCCGAAGCACCACGCGACAAAGCATCTGTACGCGATATATCTGAAACGGCTGAAGAAAATCAAGTATTATATTTATGCACAAATAAAATAAAATAAAAAGCTGGGAAATAACCATTTGTCATGTCATGTCATTGGACAGTAGCAAGCATTGATTATATGTGATGTGCAATAAGGATTAGATTGTGTTTGCAAGAAAGATTAGTATAGTCTGAGAGATGCAAGATGGAGAAACACCTGTAAAAAAATATATAAATCTGTAATAAATATTATTTACTTATTGATTCCGCTTTCTGGTATCCGGCCAAAATCTGCCTTGTAGATATTAGTTGCCATTTGGATGGTATAGGGGTTGAAGCACACTGGATCCAATCCCGGATGATCAACCATGCACAGTAGTCCAGTTGGTTCCTGGTTAATTCGACGTCTGACCTATATATATAGAAAATTAAATCGTTAGCCATATGCATGGTTTTCAGTGCTACCAAGATGCAAGTTTGTGTTACTACTTTACCTGTGGAACTTCCATGCAGCATACATTCTCAGTCTCTGTTGGCATCCGTTCACAATTTCCGCACGTGCACCTAGTAGATTTGAGGGTGAATGAAATTATCAATCAATGGAGGCCAGAGAAAGACTTTCGTCTTGTTTACATCAGGGTCCCCCAATTTCAATCGTCATGGTAACATATAGATAGACAGTACTGCTACATCTCTATATTTATGACATACTATATTTCTATTGCTACAGTATTGCTCAATACCAACAACTGTTATGATGGAGGCCAGAGAAAGACTTTCGTCTTGTTTACATCAGGGTCCCCCAATTTCAATCGTCATGGTAACATATAGATAGACAGTACTGCTACATCTCTATATTTATGACATACTATATTTCTATTGCTACAGTATTGCTCAATACCAACAACTGTTATGATGGAGGCCAGAGAAAGACTTTCGTCTTGTTTACATCAGGGTCCCCCAATTTCAATCGTCATGGTAACATATAGATAGACAGTACTGCTACATCTCTATATTTATGACATACTATATTTCTATTGCTACAGTATTGCTCAATACCAACAACTGTTATGATGGAGGCCAGAGAAAGACTTTCGTCTTGTTTACATCAGGGTCCCCCAATTTCAATCGTCATGGTAACATATAGATAGACAGTACTGCTACATCTCTATATTTATGACATACTATATTTCTATTGCTACAGTATTGCTCAATACCAACAACTGTTATGATGGAGGCCAGAGAAAGACTTTCGTCTTGTTTACATCAGGGTCCCCCAATTTCAATCGTCAAGTACAGTTAGTGTCAGTCAGTACAATCTAACGTTAGTGAGTGTGTGTTTTCGACGGGCCGCGCGCGACAGAAGTACACAACTATTATATAACAGTAAGTAACTAATAGTGCAATTAATCAACTTACCAATCGGAAACGATGTAACGTAAGCCTCGATCGCTGTTGTTTGGGGGTTAGTGTCAGTACAATCTAACGTTAGTGAGTGTGTGTTTTCGACGGGCCGCGCGCGACAGAAGTACACAACTATTATATAACAGTAAGTAACTAATAGTGCAATTAATCAACTTACCAATCGGAAACGATGTAACGTAAGCCTCGATCGCTGTTGTTTGGGGGTTAGTGTCAGTACAATCTAACGTTAGTGAGTGTGTGTTTTCGACGGGCCGCGCGCGACAGAAGTACACAACTATTATATAACAGTAAGTAACTAATAGTGCAATTAATCAACTTACCAATCGGAAACGATGTAATGTAAGCCTCGCTGTAGCAAATCGCCTTCTTCTTCTTCTTCGGGATCAAACTGTGGGTCGCTCTCTGGATCCCAAACATAATGTACATCCATGTTGTATTAGTTAGTAAAATCGGTATATGTTTTTGCGTGTCGAAATAAAAACCTGAAACCTAAGACCTCAGACCTCTACCTGGATGGAATGACGGGGAGATGGGCGGAGCTATTTGGTGGGTGGCTGTCACTCAAAGTGTGGGTGGAGCCAAGCCAATAATAGCCTGATTTCATGAGGCTGAAAAATGCTGGTTTTGAGTACAAGATTAGAAATATAAAACAATGATTATTTTTGGAATAAAAATTACACATGTGTTACATAGACTCACAGGAAGTGTGTAAAGTTGCCCAAATAGTGCTAGGAATAGCACTGCATGACACCTTTAAATTAAATTCCCCTCTTAGATTATAACCCCCATCTCTGCCCATGAAAATTTTTTGTATGTTGCCCGGGACCAGTGGCGTTGCGCAATATTTCGGGCCCCCCCCCCCCCGCAGGGCAGACCACTCCCCTAAATCAATAATAAAGTGGAACATTTTGCCCGCTCTGCGCGAGGTCCATCCCAACAGCCGACCCTAATGTCGAGCTCACCCTCCGCCTATGCAGGCTCTGACACTACTTGCAGTTTCAGTAAATCCTCGTAATTACAATGACCCATAATCTCGTGCCGTCTGAATATCGTGACTGGCCGTCCTGCTACACATATCATTATTATCATCACACTGGACATCGCAACCACTTAAACCATGTACTAAACAATTTACGGATTAGATTCCAGTTCCAATGTAACCTGTAGGCTACTCGTACTGGTTATGGCGAATAAAACGTTCTATTCTTCTAACCTGTCTCGGCGGCTGTAGCGTGGCTGGGGGCCTGGGCCTGGCTGGGCTGTCTGTCTGCCTGGACTCGGAGCTGACCGGGGCCGGGGGTTGAGGTGGGGAGCTTACTGCCGATGCATCTTCAGTAACGTTAGAGTCAGTATACCTTTGCTGCCTGCTGGAACAATGTTCTTTTTCGTAGCTTTGCCGTCTCCTGTTTGGCTTTCGCTCTCATCTTGTTTTTCTGAGCACCGCGTCCGCTTGGGTATTTTTACCGGCGCTTACCGCTGTGTTTTGAACGCTGCCCAGCCTGCCAATGAACATTAGTCAGCCGGCTAGCCCTATCGCAGGTGAGCAAATAATTACAACATAGCAGGGAGGGGGGGGGGGGGGGGGGGGGGGCCCGCCCTCTGTGCGAGATGCATCCAGCTGCAGCCCCGCAGAAGTTCCATACTCCTACTGCCACACTGCGCCCTAATATGGTGTAATGTTTAAAAGGTTCAATGTTTAATGTTAAAGTGTACACTATATAATACACATAATATTACGATGGGGGGGAAAAAGTGAATGATTAAATAATTGAATAATGCATACATCCGTCATCCTGGCTAATATTGTTATGCCCCAGATGTGTTTTTCAGAGTCTTATCATTTAATGTGAGCTCATATCTAAGAGGATAGCCTACAGTGGGGGCGGGGCCCCCTAAGCTCCGGGGCCCCCCCGCACCACGGGGTCAGCGGGGGCCTCCCCTACGCCACTGCCCGGGACTATATTTTGTGTTACTTTAAACATGAATTGTGCAGTTTTGAATTTAACCAAATCTTTAAATTTCAGAGTTTGACTTTTAACAAATAAACAATTGGTATGATCTCTATAACCATCATGATGTACAATCCTTATAGCTCTTTTTTGCAGTGTGCATATCTTTTGTAGGTTAGTTTTATATGTATTTCCCCAAACTTCAACACAATATGACAGGAGGTGTACAGTGATTTCTGATTTAAGATGTATTTCGTTTTACCCAGAATTCCCAAGCTTTTCACAATTTTTGAGCATAGATATTTTATGTGTGGTTTCCAGCTATTTGGGTCCCAACACTGACCCCTGTGGGACACCACAGGTAATATTTAAGCACCTTGACTTGTTCTGGCCTATTTGAACAAATTGCTGTCTATTACTAATATAGCTTTTAAGCCATTCAAATGCGACCCCTCTGACACCATACCTGTCCATCTTTTTAATCTCATGATCTATTGTATCAAATATTTTTTAAGGTCAATGAATATACGAAGTGAGTATTTCTTTCTCTCTATACATGTGGTTATTTGCCATGGAAGTACATGTAGCAGCCTGAAAATATTGTCTATTATTCAGAACTGCTGACTTGTGTTTTATATCCCCTTTGTACACAAAGACATCATTGATATTCCCACGAGCAATGATATGAGTTTCTCTTCCTTCTATCGGCTGGAGTATGGACCATACACAGTATCGCTGGACCATATTCAACATCCTTCCCTGTGTGACTAGTAGGCGGGACCAGCAGGGGGCGGTGTCAGGCAGAGAGTGTCGGAGAGAGATGGGACGTGATATATGGAGGCGGAAGACGGAAGGAGATCCTCTTCGGCAGTGAACTTGACCACGAACAGTCACACCAGACAGGTGCTCTGGGAGAGCCCTGTTGCAGAAGTTATGTTGGAGGGCCCCGTGGGATAGTGACGGGTGATAGGAAGTACTTGCTAGTTGACGTGATATCCTAGAAGTACCAGCGATAGTGTGTGAGCAAACAGTGCAGAGCCAAGCACTAACAGTATCGGGTTATAGTAGTTACTGTGTGCGGTATAAGTAGCGTGCGGCTAACAACATATCAAAGTCCTTAGTAGTCGGGTTATAGTAGTTACAGTGTGACGGTATAGAGTGCGAGCCCCGAGACGCGCGTGGACCTACAACCAGTCTGCTCCGGCTGCCTGCAATCAGTCTGCCCCGGTTACCTGCGACCAGATCTGCACCCGGCTGCCTGCAGCCTACGGGAGTTCATCCCGTCCAGCAGGGGTCGTCATCGCCCAGCACACGCTCTCAGCCGGCGATGCCTCTCTGCCCCAGCTCCGCCTGCTAGTATCCTCACCGAGAGCGTTCGACGCCATCTTGCTTTCCGGACAACAGTGGGGCGGCGAGGCGGCCATTTCGGATGAGTACAAATGGGCATTGATGCTCCCGAGCTATTATACAGTATACAGTGTGGTGCAGCCTGCGGGCAAAGTTAACGTTGCTACTACCGTTCAATAGGGGAACCCCAAACAATATATCCCGGCATTAAGATAGGACTTTTACTGGTATTTTGTGGGCCCACCCTTTTGCTTTCTTTTTATTTCCTTTGAGTGTGATACCGTGTTGGTGTTTAGTAATATTTTACCATTCAGTGAACCCTTCTATTCCTTCCCTATGTCCTCCCTTCTTTCCCCATATTTGGGAGTACTAGAGCAGTATATGTAAACCCTTAGGGAAGGTATTGATACTGTGTCCAGCCCAGACGTGGGCAGCACTTAGTCTGGGTACAGCGAGAGCACTTGGTGCCTAGGGCGTAATTACATGACTACCAGACTGTAACTATTGTGTAACGATAACAATGGTGCAATAATCACCAGACTGTAACTATTGTGTAACGATAACAATGGCGCAATAATAACCAGACTGAATGGGAGCACGGTGTGTGTGTCTTTTACTGAGCCTAATCTTAACCCTTTTGATGCGGGTAACATATACTATTAACCCCTTCCTATTTAACCTTCCCTCTCCTACCGTAAGGTTTCTAGTGTTAACGAGGGAGGGTACTGCTTGCGGGGGGAACCAAGTTATCTATTTACAATCCAGTCACTATGTGTGGGAGGGTGCTAGAGGAGTAACTGGGGGAAGTGAGAGCGTGTTGGGGAGTACTGCTGACCGCCCTGGACGGGAGAGGAAGACCAGAGTACCGGACCAGGTTCGTAAATCCCGGGCCCCATGCACTCCCACTGCCAGCCTCCAGTTGACACTCCGGACCCAAAGACGGAGGTGCAGCTAGCCAGAGTTCTACTGTGTCTCACTACCCAGTGACTGTGCACACCCGTTCCCACGAAGCAGGGATAATCCACCCTGCTACATACAGTAGATCTAGCTGTTCTGAAACCATACTGACTATCCATTAATAGTTGACGTTTTTCAATGAATTCTTTCATCATATAGTTTCTCAAGTATTTTTGAGAACTGTGATAATAATGATACCGGTCTGTAGTTGGTGAAGAGGTGTTTATCTCCAGCTTTGGGATAACTTTTGCAATTTAAATTTTTTCTGGAAAAGTTCCTGTTTTGAATGGAAGATTATATGTGAGTTAAAGGGGAACTATCTTATAAATGGCCTTTTCCAGTGTTTAGCATGATTTTCTAGCTATGTGGACTTATATTAATAGGATCTATGTCTCTAATTCTCAATTTGGCGCATTCTTCCAATTCTCATCTCACAATATTGTCCCTCACTCAAGTGAGTCATCTGAAATTTAGCGTATCTGTGACGTCAGAGGTTTCTCACCTGCATAATAACGCCCGCCCCATCTATGCTTGTCGCCAACTGCCAACTATGCATCTAGCCAACTGTCAGCCACCTGTATTACTCGAGAGACCGCTTGGCCCCTCTCTCTCTCTCTCTCTCTCTCTCTCTCTCTCTCTCTCTCTCTCTCTCTCTCTCTCTCTCTCTCTCTCTCTCTCTCTCTCTCACTCACTCAAATCGCATTCCGAGTATGGGCGGAGACCAGCAGCCTGTTGAAGTTTTGTTTGCATTTGTTTACCATCTCAGTTTTTTTTTTTTTTTTTTTATAGTTCCCAAAGATATTGATTCTCTCTCCACAGTCCTCCTCAATTCCTGATCGATTCAAATTGACTGCACTTAACATACAAATACTTGTTAAATTTGGAAGACAAATGCATAACTGATCTATAATAAATGCACCTGACACAAAATGCACACATTATTTTGTTAATGTTAATTATATTGTTTATAGTTTTATCATTTAATGTACAGTTTGTTTTATTTTATCATCTGCCTTAATTCTATTACTGATTATTCAGTGGGTTTTGGCCTAGGGCACCAAAATGGTCAGAAACGGCCCTGCTTGGAGGTTGATGGGCATATCCAGATCCAAAGTAGACCTTGAACACCTGCCTCCTCCCAAGGTCTGTCTCATCCCACATGTACAGCGAGTCAACCTCAGAGTTGCCTGCTACAAAAGAGCAGACCATGCCAATATTTGAGATGCCCAAACCCTATGATCAGGATATGGGCTGGGAAAAGATGATGGATGAGGCGGTGTTAGAGTCTGTCTGGACGATTGGACCCATCCTCCCTCCTTCTCTTGTTGAGGTACTAGCCCAGAAAGCGGAGTCAGAAGAGCAAGAAGCTCTTAAGGAGGCAGATTATGCAAAACATAAAGTGGATGAGGAGGATGGAGAGTATGAGTGTGATGAGGATGGAGATTGGAGAGATAGACTTTGACGATCTCTTTGATGATGATGATGATGATGATGATGATGATGATGATGATGATGATTAGTAGTTTAGGTTTTAATGTTGTGCCAACAGAGAATATGTACTGTAATAGTACTTTGTTTGAACCTTAACAAAATATATTTCACTGGATTTCAAATTGTATAGGAAAATTTGTTCATTTGTCTATGTAGGACGAATTAGACTTTTCACATTAGTCTTCCACTTTTGGCCTTGTTTACGCAAACTCTACAATATTTAGGGAATAACAGCATGATATAATATTTATTAACATTGTATTTCCAATATTAACCTCAAATGTATCTCATCTGATGGACTACATTTGAGTAAAGTGGGAAAATAGAGATGTGATCTAAACATTTTCAGCTTTTAATAAATATATATATTTAAAAATAACAATTTTATTGAATTCCTTGGGTCAATATTGTTTGGGAAAATGTTTTAATTTCTCTCTATATGTTGTTAACTTCAAAAGTTATGCTGTTTTCCTTTTCTTCTTTTTCAGGTTTTCGTTCAGGATAGGTGTAATAAACTTTAATAAAGGGTTAAAAATGAACCCCATGGGACATTATTTCAACCTGTTACCTTTTACTTGTACTTTTAACACACAATGAGGAGAACAAGAACCAAAGCAATAGAGTTCAAGCACCTGCTAAATTGCAATAGCTCCCCCTCTGAGCATGTGTTAAAACCTGTTCAGCACCAGGGATATTGATTGATACATACTACAGTATCCTTTCACTATCAAGGTATTATTAGTCATCATATGCAAACTTGATATGGTGCATTTACTGCTTATAATAACCCAGATGAGCTCACATTAAATGATAAGACTCTGAAAAACACATCTGGGGCATAACAATATTAGCCAGGATGACGGATGTATGCATTATTCAATTATTTAATCATTCACTTTTCCCCCCCCATCGTAATATTATGTGTATTATATAGTGTACACTTTAACATTAAACATTGAACCTTTTAAACATTACACCATATTGTATCTATTTATTCCTAAAAAGATTTGCACTGCCTCTTCTACCTCATTTTTGCATTTAGCATTTCGTTTTTTTTGCATTTTGCACATTTTAGTTTTGTGTATTGTATATTTTGTATAGTGTTTGGTCTTTATTCTTTCACTTTTTACTCTGAACCAAGCATTTCACTATAATGTACATGTACCTTATATGTCACAAATAAATCAAAACTTGAAACAATATACCTATTCTGTTCATACTCCATATACACAACGAAAGTCATGATCAGGAAATCCAGACGCATTGAAACAGGTTAGGAATCTCACTTTAAAGTTACAACCTAACTGTCCAGACTGTATGTATTTTCACACACTGTACAACCTTAAAGTTACAACCTGACCGTCCAGACTGTGAGTATATTGGGTGTAAAAAGTACCCAGAAATTATACTTGAGTGAAAGTATGGGTACCGTCTCAAAATCGTACTCAAATAAAAGTCAGAGTATCTGGCTAAAAACACACTTGAGTAAAAATAAAAGAAAGTTTCTACTTTTAAATGTACTTAAGTACTAAAAAGTAAAAGTAAAAACTTTTTTTTATTGCAAGGGATGGACCAGGGGTCTCATACTCATTCCATTGTGGGCCAAGTTGATATGAAATTATTCTTCTGATAGCAGGTGTTTAATCAAAGATCCCCACTTTCTTACACAAGGACCAATCAGCATGGGTATGGGCGGGTTCATTTTCCATTGATGGGGATTTGATTGGCTGTTTTTAAATAAAGCGTGACCGCAGGATTAAGAACGTTAACGTTAGTTTGGCCAGAGAAACAAATATACTAATAAAAATTGTATACTAAATATAATTGTCCTATATGGTCAGACTTTGTATCAAAGCCAATTTGATGGAAAATGAATTATTATAATACAATATAATCTATATTAAAGAAATAATCACCATAATTAAATGAATCACACAATAAGACAAATTAAGTCAGTAGGGGGCCATACTCCGATTGGGTATTTAAAGGTGGATCTGTAATGCCGTCAAACAGCGACCTCTAGGCAAAATAGCCTCGCTTGGTGTTGCACTTTCTCTACATTTGTGTTAATTAGATTATGAAATGTTGGTTGGAGTTTAGTAACTTCTTATACTGTGAATTTCTCCAGACCTCTCTTGGCAGAGCCTGAGAAATAGTAACCCCTTCCTACCCATTAAATTCCAACCCACACATCAGACCAAAACAAAATAATTGTTGGGGCTATTTTGCCTAGAGGTCACTGTAAAACACGCAGTTAAACACGCTTAGTTAAACACGCTTAGTTAAACACACTTAGTTAAACACTCTTAGTTAAACACAATTAGTTTACCTTTTGAACTTCTCCCATGTTAGCTCCTGTGTTCTTCAGTGGCTGATGGGAAGGCAGCAGACTCCTTCCCTGTGTGAGGAATGAAAAACATAAATTTACCAAATACATTTATTCACCATCTTCATCTTTAAAGACATGGACGGGTCCATTAAAATATATAAAACAGCCAAAAAAGCCTCTTTTCTTTGTGGTCCTTTTAACTCATTCAGCACCAAACACGAGCGGAGTGAGAGGCGGAGTCACGGAGTTGGAGAGAAGAAGTGGGGACAGAATGGGTTGGAGAGTGATAGGCAACCTTCGGAAAGAAGAAGCCACCTAATGATGATGAATGGAATACTGCCAACAACGAGTATACTCGTTATTGGATCGTTATTTCTTTTATTCGCTATTTCCATTCGTAAATCATCCAGGTATGCTGTGGTACTGTGTGGCAATGTGTCTGAGATCGCAACGGTCCGATACCGCCGCCTGATGGTATGCGGTCGGTGTTGCATTCCCTTTGTGTCTCTGTGCTCTGGCTGTGCGTCATTGGGCGGACTCCGGGCGGAGTTTTCTTGTAACATGGATCAAGATCTTCACTCGATCGCATTGAATCGTCAATCCAACGCTGGATTCATTATGCTGTGGGGGGTTATGGCGTGGGCCAAATGGACATACAATCTAGCAGATGGCAATCAAATAATTGGAATATTCTTTTTGGATTATCATCGGCCACAGGTAAGAGCAATCTAATGTTAATTTCAGCTTGGTTGTCCATAGCCATCGCCCTGATCAACGTATGCTGTTGTACTAACGAATGCCGTTATTGACAATCAATTAATCATAAACGACCCCCCCCCCCTTTCATGCATGCATGATGGAACATAATATACTGATCATATGCATTTGAAAGCTTTTATTGTAGCGTGTATAGGGACGAAATGCCAATGGATTAAGTATAATATGCGTCACAGGCTATTACTAGCCTTCCAGGAATTACCCCAGACCACTCTAAAACCATACTTTACACCACGGTATAAAACAAGAATGTATGGATACAAAAAATATTCCCTTTTCACATCTTGAACGATAGATACTCAATGTCAAATGGGCCATAGTATTGCATATATAGCTATAATATTTAAATAGTTATAGCCCTGCAAATAAGTTGAGCGACTCCCACCGTTTACAGTGATGGCGGTAGCTACTATAGGATGAGGCTAATGCATGGCGTCCAATGAGTTAAGACAGTCCCAACAGTGTTTATTATTAAAAGTCAGATAGTCCCAACAGTGTTTATTATTAAAAGGCAGACAATCTTACTCTTACTAATAAACACTGCATGGACTATCTGACTCTTAATTCCCTGCCAACAACGATTAAACTCGTTATTGGCCGCCAATCGTTGAACGCCAACAACAAGTATACTCATTATTTGCTTGTTATTTCTTTTATTCAATATTTTCATTCATTATCCATCCAGGGAGCCTGGTGTTATCATGGGGCTGAGTCTGAGATCGCTAAAGTGCAATACCGGCCGCATCCTACCAGGCGGCGGTATCGAGCACCATTTGAAACCTTGTGTATTGGGCTGTGCCACACGCTAAACACTCCAGGAGCTCTTTTCTAGTAACCTGAACCTAGGGCTTCACCCGATCGCATTGAATCGTTTTCGGGACCCCCGATTCATTATGCTGTGGTGGGTTATGTCGTGGGCCAAATGGACATACGATCTACCAGATGGCAATCAAATAATTGGGATATTCTTTTTGGAATCCCACTGGCCACAGGTAAGAGCAATTTAACGTCAATTTCAGCTTGATTGTGCCTTGTTTTCATAGCCATCGCCCTGATCAGCGTATGTTGTTGTACTAACAAATGCCGTTATTGACAATCAATTCATCAGAAACGACCCCCCCCCCCCCCCTTTCATGCATTCATGAAGAAACATACTGTAATACCGATCATATGCATTTGAATTTTTAATTGTAGCATGTGTAGGGACGAAATGCCAATGGATTTAGTATAATACACGTAGCGGGCTATTACTAGCCTCCCAGGAATTACCCTAAACCGCTCTAAAACCATACTTATATTCACCACGGTATAAAACGGGAATAAAACAAGGTGACGGACTCCATTGGTTGAATGTGTGGCAGCACATGAGTTAATAATAAACACTGTCAGGACTAACTGACTCTTAATAATAAACACTGCATGGACTGTCTGACTCTTAATAATAAACAATGTTAGGACTATCTGACTCAATAAACACTGTTTGGACTATCTGACTCTTAATAATAAACACTGTTAGGACTATCTGACTCTTAATAATAAACTCTGTTAGAACTATCTGACTCCTAATAATAAACACTGTTGTGTGTTACTATGGTTTGGACCATGTGTACCATCCTGCCACTCACTACTACTACTACTACTACTACTACTACTACTACTACTACTACTACTACTACTACTACTACTACTACTACTACTACTACTATTATCACTATCGTCATTACTACTTTGCACTTTGTTCTATGTTCTATGCTATATTATTATTATTACCTATCCTATGACACCTGCATTTCCCCAAGGGGACTAATAAAGGAACACTTCACTTGACTTTAAAGCAGGAATGCCACCTATTCCAAGAATCGCCAAGCGATTCCTTGTGTGCTCCAGGACAGTTCTGTCAATATCTCTCAACATGCACCTGCTGAAGCTAGAAGTCAGAGAGAACCGTTTAATGTGTGATGTCACATGGATGTAAAATCTGGGGCTGCTCCAGAAATCAGGAGGGGTGGGTGGGGGACACTGTACAACTGAACAAGCAAAACTGTACATTGGAATATTGACAAGACCATACTTGGTCATTTACGGTACATTGGGGGGGGGGGTTGTGTTAGGACATTTACAGGGGCCAGTTTCGAGTTGCAGTCTCCCATAGGTGTTTTTTGAAAGTGGGTAGTGATTCACATTCCTTTACAGCTTTGGGTAGGGCGTTCCACATTGATGTGGCATAATTGCGAAACGTGTTTAGTCCCTTGTTTGAGCCGAATCTGGGTTTAACATGATTTGTGGAGCTCCCTCTGGTGTTGTGATCGTGGTATTCACTGACCTTTGGGAAGTATTTTGACATGTACATGGGTACCTTGGTCGTGTAGTGTATCTTGTAGACCAGGCTGTGATAATGTATACAGTATTATATTATGTGTTTGTAGTATTATACATATACATGTGGGTTATACAGTATAGTATATGTATACAGTATAGTATGTAGTATGTGTTTGTAGTGTTGTACAGATACATGTGGGTTATACAGTATAGTAATACGTGTATATATAGGCCTATATGTGAAAAACTGTGATTTTATGTCTGCACTTCATGTGCTCATTTTATGCCTGTCTTTTTTCTGTTGTGAAGCACTTTGAGCTGCAGTTTCTGTATGAAAGCTGCTATCAGGGCCGTAGCCAGGGTTTAGAAATTAGGGAGGTCCATTTATTTTTTTGGCCCAGACCGGCCCACTATAATCGGTCGGACACCACCCACCAGTACACCATCCTTACGGTCCCCTTAAATACCTACTGTACTATCCCCCCCCCCCCCCAACCCATTACAAAGCTGGGTAGTAAGTGCCATGGACAAGTGGACCAGTGTACTCACTCGCTCTTGGCTGAATCTTGTTTTGGGTGGTGATGTAAAAACACCTGCATCATAGCAGGCTCAGGATGGGCAACGTAGTCTATAGCCTGTTCATCCCTGTCTCTCTCCTCCACAACCTGGCTTGACTAGACATACAGTAAGGAGAGAGATGATTACAATTAACTGGTACATTCAGGTCCAGAATTGTTGGAATCCCCTGACAAAGATGTGCAAAAAGCTGTACAATTTAAACAATACCATACTGGTAATGAGAAAATAGTTGTTTATTCAATGAATGCATGGAGCAGTTCCATCTTATTTCATTTGATACTAACTACTCAGTTCATACAGATTTCAAGTATTCAAATATCAATGATGAATATTGCATAAGGTTTACACAGTTAATAGATCACCTTCTTGTTTTATATTCATCTTATATGGCAATTAAATCAATGGTGTGTTTGTTTGGGGAGTTTGACCTATGTGCCTACCACGTGAAGGTGCATGATCAATGGACAGCACAAAAACAATTTGTGTAGGTGGAGACTAGAGCTACCACAGATAGTAATAAGTTATTAAGAGTAAGTAATCCATACCATATATAGTTACCTTATTACCATACTTGGCTGAAAACAAACTTTGCTGCCTGTTGTGAATGTGTTTTTCCCTGTAGGCTAATACATAAGTAGGCATACATTTTTGCAGTTGAGGAAAAATTTGCAGTTGAGTAGGCTATAATGTGCTGTGTTTTTATGTCTTCCATCGAGGACCACCTTGGAAATAAGTGTTAATGCTTGTTAATGAATGCTTTTAGGTGATATCCTCAGGAATACAAATTGGTCAAGATCATTTGTTTTTATGATGTGTTTTTAATTTCCAAATAAATCTAATCAAATAAAAAAGCAGTTTTTGCAGTTGAGCTACTGGTGTTGTATATTATACAGCCTTTTCATGCATCTTTATCAAGGGAACCCTTATCCTAATGATTTAAAAAATAATATTATGATGATACGATATGGACCTAGTAGTTGGGTCATCTGTGGCACTTCGTTTCTCAATGGATTTTTTAAAAAGGCGGGGGAAATTTGTGAGAGACCAAAATCCAAAATGGCTGCCGTGGAAATTAACTTTTTAATGGTTTGACCTACAATGATGCACAATACATGGTACCAGCCCCCTCTCAGTCATGTACCAGCCCCTCTCAGTCATGTACCAGCCAGCCCCTCTCAGTCATGTACCAGCCCTCTCTCAGTCATGTATACCAGCCCCCTCTGTCATCTACCAGCCCCCTCTCAGTCATGTACCACAGCCCCATCTGAGTCATGTACCAGCCCCCTCTCAGTCATGTACCAGCCCCCTCTCAGTCATGTACCAGCCCCCTCTCAGTCATGTACCAGCCTCCTCTCAGTCATGTACCACAGCCCCATCTCAGTCATGTACCATAGCCCCATCTCAGTCATGTACCACAGCCCCCTCTCAGTCATGTATACCAGCCCCCCTCTCAGTCATGTATACCAGCCCCCTCTCAGTCATGTACCAGCCCTCTCTCAGTCATGTACCAGCCCCCTCTCAGCCATGTACCAGCCCCTCTCAGTCATGTACCAGCCCCCTCTCAGTCATGTACCACAGCCCCCTCTCAGTCATGTACCAGCCCCTCTCAGTCATGTACCAGCCCCTCTCAGTCATGTACCAGCCCCTCTCAGTCATGTACCAGCCCCTCTCAGTCATGTACCACAGCCCCCTCTCAGTCATGTACCACAGCCCCCTCTCAGTCATGTACCAGCCCCTCTCAGTCATGTACCAGCCCCTCTCAGTCATGTACCACAGCCCCCTCTCAGTCATGTACCAGCCCCTCTCAGTCATGTACCAGCCCCTCTCAGTCATGTACCACAGCCCCCTCTCAGTCATGTACCACAGCCCCCTCTCAGTCATGTACCACAGCCCCCTCTCAGTCATGTACCACAGCCCCCTCTCAGTCATGTACCAGCCCCTCTCAGTCATGTACCAGCCCCTCTCAGTCATGTACCACAGCCCCCTCTCAGTCATGTACCAGCCCCTCTCAGTCATGTACCAGCCCCTCTCAGTCATGTACCACAGCCCCCTCTCAGTCATGTACCACAGCCCCCTCTCAGTCATGTACCAGCCCCTCTCAGTCATGTACCAGCCCCTCTCAGTCATGTACCACAGCCCCCTCTCAGTCATGTACCACAGCCCCCCTCTCAATCATATACCTGCGCGACTGGCGGGGGGGTGCTTAGTAAGAGATGTGATTGGGCCAGCCCAGTGTCAGTCAGTACCAATGGGCCGATGTCTCAGCCTAGTAGTGGGCCGGTCGTTAAAAAAAAAAA
The DNA here is from genome assembly GCF_963971535.1 of Notolepis coatsorum. NCBI lineage: Eukaryota > Metazoa > Chordata > Actinopteri > Aulopiformes > Paralepididae > Notolepis > Notolepis coatsorum. The sequence continues at coordinate 34,649,763 of NC_140183.1, forward strand.
AAAAAAAAAATGATAAAAAAAAATGATATAATTTTTTTTTTTTTTTTTTATAGTTACAAATAGTTACCGAGGTCCGGACCTCGGTGACCTCATAGCTGGCTACGGCCATGGCTGCTATACAAATAAAGTGTATTATTATTATTAGTAATACAGTATAATATGTACAGTAGTATGTGTTTGTAGTATTACACAGATACATGTGGGTTATACATTATAGTATGTAGTATGTGTTTGTAATATTGTACAGATACATGTGGGTTATAAAGTATCGTATGTGTACATACAGTATAGTATGTAGTATGTGTTTGTAGTGTTGTACAGATACATGTGGGTTATATTTCGTACTAGCTCCGCACTCTGCTCTATAGGAAATCCCCTGTTGCCTATGGCAACCTGAAATAATTCCGCTACAATGCACCTGCACCTGTCCGGCCACGCCCATGCACTTAAGCGAGGGCTGTGACCGTACTTCCGCTCTTCCCTATTCTTTCACTCACGGAAGTGTTTTGCTACAGGCACACGTCAGCAGTGATTATTAGTGTATTTAGTTTAGGTTTTTGTGTTGCTATTTTTGGTAAAAATGGCATCACCACCGGCTATGGCGGGTGGTCTGACGAAGCTCTTCGCAGCGTCGGGGCAGACCCCGCCTACCAAGTGGGTTTGACCCGCCGACCGCAAGAGATGCGAGCACGGTGGAGGAGAGCAGCATGCTCTCATGGCGGCAGCAGCGTGCACCAGCGGCAATCTGCCAGCGCCCCTCCCGACGCCTGTCCCCGAGGACGGCATACTGCGACTGGACCATTACATCCCGGAATGTTCCATGGAGGGGGCGGGGGTTTTCGTCTTTGATGCCTCGACCCGGAATGGCGAGGGGCCGGAAACGCGAGACATGAACACAGGGAGAGAGACGGGCAGCTGGAACGCACCTTGAGGGGACGCGATACACGCCAACCAGGTAAGGGGGATAGGCCTGACTCTGAGGCTGTATTCTCCCTTTTTTCCTTACCTCTCTCCCTCTGTGGTTTTCCTCTCTTACGCCTAAACCTCATTATTCCCTCTCGAAGAAAACAACTACGTCTGCAATGAAGCAATGTGTAAAACTTTTCACTGAATGTGTTGTGTATACCTCGGACGCAGTGGCGAATCCTCCTGGAAGCCAACGGAAGCCAGGCTTCCCCATTATTAAAATATGAATTAATATGAAAAAAAATAAAAATTATTATATAGTTTGCAATAATAATAAAAAATCATTATTTTTCATCTCAGTGTTATAATATTTTTTTTGAAATGTCTCCCTCTTCTCCTTCTCACTCTCTCTAACACACTGAGACACAGTGCAGTCACTGAGACAGTCACTGCAGCAGAGGAGAGGAGGCAGAGGGGAGGTGTCTTTCTCCAGCTTCCACCATGTGATATTATGTGGAGTCCAAAACCAATACTAGCCAATCAGATTCGAGCTGACTAAAGCCCTAAAGCCCTTCAGCAAACTAAGTACTCTGGCCTCTGCACATTTGCCGCCCTGGAGGTGTGGGAAGAGATTTACTCAGCTCGAATCTTATTAAATCTAGCCCATGGAATAGTATAGCTGTATGTTTACACTTGAAATGTGTATTTTTATTTTGTCACAATATTATTTGGCTATAATTTCTTTTCTTTTTTAATAAAAAAAAAATTGGCATCCCCAGTTATTTTACCCACGCGACGACACTGCTCGGACGTAGAGTGTGGCTTACAGTTAACCCTGTTCTTCCCCCCCCCGTCAAAATACTACATTTTCAAGTAAAAAGTCCCTCTGAAAAGAGGGGAGATCTTTTTGCTGTAACGAACATGTGATTATTCACTGTGTATTTTGGGTATGCCTCATCGAAATGAGTGATGAGGGCTCGCTGTCTTTTCTGTTTTAAACAGCTAAAGGCTGGCGGGCAGCATTTTTTCTTGTGTGTGAAGGGAGTTACTGGATTCATGTGGGAACGCGTTTTTAAACAAACGCAGACCCTGAATCCGCGATTGGTGTTGCTATTATTTAAATGTACATTAGCACATGACCAAGGGCGTTGCCCCTTTCTCCACCCCGTCTGTGTGTTACTTTACGTGATAAGGTGAAAAGTAAACATGACGGGCGACAAGCTTTCGCTTATGAAACATCTGTGGGCTCCGGGCGGACGCGTCTTTTAAACAGACGTAGCCTGGCCCCGCGGTTTGGCAGTTCGCTGTTGTGTTTGGGTGTTTCAAAACAATAAAGCGAGCACACGCTTATATGTGTCTTTTCATTTGTAAACATAACTCACGGCTAGTAGCCGCTTCCTGTTTCACCTCATACATGTTTTCGTGTTTAAGTGAGGCTGGTTGGGGGGGGGGGGGTGAGGATAAACCTAGTGGTGATTTTTACCACATGTGGCTACAGAAGTGCCACATGCCGGTGTGGATAGAGAGAACGTTGAGAGCGGGGCTCGTGTTGCAATCTGCATGCCCCCGCACCCCGTTTTTGGGTTTGAAACAGACTCTACTGTCAGAGTCCACGGCAGCGACAGCCCTGGCCGACGAGATTCAATCTCTGTTGGCGAGGCAGGCCATCGTCGCGGTCCCACGGGAGGATGCGATAAGTGGTGCTTACTCCCAATATTTCAGCGATGTCACTCAAATATGTTTGGACGTGCACCTGAAACGGGGTATAACGAGGGTTATTCTGTAACCCTAGTTATGAGTCCCCAAGCCATTGAAAATGTCACAGGCTTTCGCGTTTTTCTTATTGGCCCGAGAGATGTGTCCATGAGTTGAGGTCTGCGTGGCAGGTCCCGACTCACGTTGTCAATTGGGAGGTCTCTCCGGGATAAACCTGGGATCTTCCCCTCTCGTGTGAGCGGAATTTGTGACTGATGTTTTTTTTATTTATGCTCTGTATGTAAACCCTGTGTCAGTGTCCTTGCGGGGACCGGTGTCCTCCCGGTTCTACCCAGACAGGGGGAAGAAACGTTGTGTGGGGGCTCTTTCTTGTCAGAATTCGCCACCACCGTTCTCAGGTCTTTGGTCTTACGGGACCGGTGTCTGCGTCTGGCCCGGGCATGTTCTCAAGTGTTTATTTGAAACAGCCTTTTTTAGGGCGCGCGCGTTTTTATGCAGTCGGCCGGGAAGGAGTTTTTATCTCTACCGAGCTCCAGCTCACTAGGCTAGCTCGAGGGCTCGCATACATTTCCGGGGGGAAGTGATGGGGCAGATAAAGCATCGACAGGGGGGTTTCACGCCAATTAGGTGGGCCACCGGGTGATGTGCGTTCACGCATACAGACCGTCTTGGTGGCGCCTCCTGTGGTGTTTTGATCGACATGTGTACCTATCCCCCTCTCCTTTGGAGAGGTGCAGCAGCGTAAAAGGGCACAGGATCAGTTCAACCCGGTGTCCGCCAGGTCACAGATATGTTCTGTTAACCCGAAGGGCCCTGAGCTTTTCCGGGGGGAAAATGCCAGGGTGGGCCGGACGCCACAGGGGCTGATGTCATGAATGTTGTGTGTCTTAAGTGCCACTACGAGTTGAAAATGGGGACCCCGATGTAAACAAGACAAACGTCTTCCTCTGATCTGCATCCCCTTAACACATTCGGGGCCATTGGGATTAGACTTGAGGCCAGCTTGAGGCCAGCTTTTCATTACAAGTTTTCACTGTGCATCGCACTAGGGGGAGTGGGGGGGCCGGGACCCTCTCTGGTGTTCTGATGGTTGTAGGGGACCTCAGCGGGTGCATTTGTCGGGCTCTCCGCCCTGCTCCGCTCCTATGCGCTCCCATAGAGCAGAGCGCGGAGCTAGTACGAAATATAACAAAGGTTATCCTATAACACTAGTTATATGAGTACTAGCGAGCGCTCTGCTCTCACTCACTGAGGACCCCTAATTGTCTTCTGAATAACGGTCAAGACTTACGGCCACACCCCTCGCTTAAGTGCATGGGCGAGAGTAGAAAGGCCGGACAGGTGCATTGTAGCGGAATTCTTTCAGGTTGCCCTAGGCAACAGGGGATTTCGCATAGAGCAGAGCGCTCGCTAGTACTCATATAACTAGGGTTATATGATAACCTTTGTTATACAGTATAGGGAGGTGTAGTGGTTACGTCATTGCCGTTTTTCGTGTTCCACCCTCTGTCCAACGCCATGTATTTCCCCATTGCCCATTTCTAAATCGTCTCGTTTAAAACAAATAAAGCATTAACATTTGCATGGTGTACCTTTCTGTGCTTATTCATCCACAATCAATAGCTCAACATGAAAATATTTGCAATTAATCATAAAAAAAAATCGCCACATTTTATTTCAACCAAAAATGCTTAAACAATAATGCTAGGGAACTCGTTTTGTCCAAAAATGGAAAGCTTTTCAATTTCCATGCGGCAGAATTGTTACAATAGCCGATAATCTATTTTCCCAATGATAAATCCCTATACGGGTGGAACAACCAGTGACGTCAGACTACACCTCCCTATAGTATGTAGTATGTGTTTGTAGTATTGTACATATACATGTACATGTGGGTTATACAGTATAGTATGTAGTATGTGTTTGTAGTATTGTACATATACATGTGGGTTATACAGTATAGTATGTGTATACAGTATAGTATGTAGTATTTGTTTGTAGTATTGTACAGATAGATGTGGGTTATAAGTAGGGATGCTCAATATTGGCTTTTTTACCGATACCGATATTCCGATATTGTCCAACTCTTAATTTCCGATACCGATATCAACCGATATCAACCGATACCGATATATGCAGGGTTTCCCCCCCCAAAAAACTGAATAATTTCAGGTAACTAATAATTTCACTGGATATATATATAACAAATATTGTTATTGTTTTTTTTCTTTTTTAAACCGATACCGATATTTTCCGGTATCACATTTTACTGCCGATATCGGCCGATAATATTGGTCGGCCGATAATATCGGACATCCCTAGTTATAAGGTATTAATGATGATGTGTACACAAGGAAAGAATTAGATCCAACCTTGACTTGATTATTGCCACATTATATTTATTTTTTAATTATATTTAATGATGTTATTTTCCTTTCTTTCTCTCTTCAACCCCCCCCCCCCCCCCCCCTCCCCTCCACGCTATTGATGATGTGTCACTTCCTGGTTTCTGACCAACGGGCTTGCACATTAATGAAGTGCCACCGTCCTGCTCAGTGTAACACTATGTAGGAGTGTAAAGCTACTGCTGACATTCAGTGACCCTGATGAAGACCTACTGCATGTTGGTCGCAACGCACAGCGGCATGTAAATTAAAGGCATTGACATTTTTGCACAAACCCTACAGTGTGCCATGGATTGTTTTTGAAGAAGACTTATAATCAGCCGTTTGATGTTTTATCTCTTAGCAAGCGGGGGCCCACATGTGGGCCCTTTTTACGACGATTTGCCCACCGGCACTTTGGCGACCCCTAGTGGCTCGGGTGTGCATATTTTGTAATACAATATATATCTTTTGAAGGCTTATTTGTTGCCTGTCGATAGCGACAAAATCCGACAAAATCCGTTCAGTGGTTCTCGAGTTACATGCCGGTATTTGAGGCTTGTGCAAAGTACACGGTATTGCGCAAAATACCACTCCCGACTATTGGCGCATTAGTTCCGTAAAAAATAACGAGCAAAAACAGAAAGAGAAAAACAGCCGAATGAATTGAAGTCTATGAGAATGGGCGACACACACACATGCATTTCTTTGGGGGGGTTGCCAATGAAATTTCCTCTCTGCACTTGACCCATCCCATTGTCCTTCCCCTCAAGGGCAGTCGGGAGCAGAAAATGGTATGCGGCCACGTCCGGGGACCAATCCAAGTGCTCCTGTCCCTCTTCGTCAGGGAAGCAACAGCGTTTATCTCTTTTTTTGGAGGGGAAACCCTTGCGAGCACAGGGAGAACATGCAAACTCCACACAGAAAGGTAATCTGGTCCCCAAGCGGGAATTGAACCCAGGACCTTCTTGCTGTGAGGCAACAGTGTGAACCACTGCACCACCGTGCCGCCACAGGCGGCTTCTCTCCCTGCTGACCACCAACCCCTCACTCTCTCCTCCATTGACATGTGTGCCACACTGAGCAGGACTAATGCACGTAAGGCAGCTGGCCCTGATGGCCACCCTAACCCTAACCCCGGCCATGTGCTCTGGAACTGCACTGAGCAGCTGACCGAGGTAATAACTGACATATTAAATATCACTAGCCCAGGCATGTTGTCCCAGCATGTTGTTGTGGTTTTCTTCATTAGGCCTGTAGGCAGAGCTCTAACATAGAGTATGTCATTCACCTGTGCTGGGTGTGCTCCCCTGCCAGACGTGAAGTAGAGGGCATTACAGAGCAATGCAGCTCCTGGTCTCCCTACTAATAAAGTAACACGCTAAGTACTAAAGAGTCCGTTCGTCATTCTTACTACGACACAACATATTGGCGACGAGGATGTCGTCGTTGAACCTAAGTCAACCGGCACCTTTTCTACAAAACACCGGAGAGCCAGCCATTCCATTCAAGGCATGGATCCGCACGTTCGAGAACTACCTACTAGCTATGTCCGAGAAGCAGTTACCTGACGAGCTAAAACGTGCCCTGCTCATCCATTGCTTGGGGGTGGAAGGACAGAGACTTTTCTATACAATATTTGCAGATGATGACGGTTGCAGATGATAAGTTGAAGTTCTTTACACGGAACGTTAAGGTAGTGGCGGAGCGCTACCGTTTTCGCCAACGTAGCCAACGCAATGGCGAGAGCACGGACTAGTACGTTGCCTCTCTAAAAGAGCTAGTTACAACTTGTGAGTTCAGGGGAATGGAAGAGGAAATGATCCGGGACCAGCTGGTCGAAAAAAAAAAACTCTGCACGCATCAGGGAGCGACTACTACTGGAAGTTCCACTGACACTGACCAAGGCTGTACTGGTCGCTGGTCAGATTGAAACTGCGGTGTCGGAGGCAAAAGTCATGTTTCATGGACAGCCGGAGAGCACGGTAGAGGTGGTCCAGTTTTCCCACTCTCCACAGCACAGGTCACAGCGGGGTAATTTTAACGCATCACCGCAATCCTTGCCTACACAGTTAATGCAGGGTAAGACATGCTACAGATGTGGTTCTCCTCAACACATCGCCAGCTTTGATGTATGCCCTGCTAGGGATGCACTGTGCACATGTAAAGATAAGGGACATTTCTCAAAAGTTTGTCGGGGTTCTAACCAAGTGAGTGAGGTAACCGAGTGTGAGACTGTACCTGAAGTGACTGTATTGTGCATGGTAGATGGTGCACATTCTGTTGAGAAGATAGTGTGTACAGTTCAGGTTAGCACAAATGAACGAGACAGTCAGGACATTGAGTACATACTAGATACAGGTTCAGCCGTGTCTATTCTGCCCAGAGCGAGTTACATGCAATTATTCCCTAATGCTTCTCTTACAACACCAAAGCTAAGTCTTGTTAGCTACAGAGGTAAGGCAATCCCCGTCCATGGATGCTTAAAGGTTAGCATAGCTTTTGGTGACCGCTGCACTGATGCAGATATTTACATTGTGCAAAGTGGGTCCGCAGTGTTAAGGATGGACCTGTTTACTGCGTTTTGTATGCAGATACTAGACAGCAAGGTCGCGTCAGCTCCGTGCAACCAGACAAATTCAGTTGCCACCAGTGTTAAGGAAAACACACTCGGGTGCGCAAAAGCATTAACACATCTGGTGAAAATGTGCCACTACGTAGGTTCCCATTCTCAGTTAGAGCAGCTGTATCCCAGGAGATAAAGAGACTGGTAGAGCAGGACATAATTGAGCCTGTAGAGGCATCTGAATGGATCTCACCCATAGTCATTACAAAAAAGAAAGATGGAGGTTAACGCCTCTGTGTCGACTTGAGGGAGCCAAATAAGGCAGTAGTCATAGACGGGTTTCCACTACCCCACATGGAGGAACTGTTTACAGAATTGAGGGGCACAACACTGTTTTCGACATTAGACCTTCAGAGTGCTTACCACTACACGAGGACAGCCGTAGCTTGACAACATTCATTACTCATGATGGACTGTTTCGTTTTAAGAGAGTGCCATACAGACTGGCGTCGGCACCCAGGTGCTTCCAACGAATGATAAGATAAGATAAGATAAGATATTCCTTTATTGATCCCCTTGGGGAAATTCAGGCATCATAGCAGCATGGGGGGGAGGGGGGGAGGGGTACAGGTAGTAAAACAACACAGTATACAGGTAGTAAAAGACAACACAGGCAGTGTAAACAATTTGATCAATATGGTCAATATAATTTACTATCTGACTAGCTGAGGAATATTCACATTATTCACAGTGTCACATGAGGTGCAGTATGCATGAGGTAGTGTTATAATTTACTATCTACTGAGTATACATTAATCAAAGTACCAGGGTAGTCTACTTTGTCCCCCTTGGGTTCCTATAAGTCCCAGGTCAATGTCTGGTAGCAGTCGCTGTCGCTGCCCCCTGTTGTGGGGCCTGGAGGCTGCTAGTCGCTGCCCACTGTTGTGGAGCCTGATGGCCGCTGGTATGAAGGACTGTCCGAGGCGGTTAGTTGAGTGTCGGGGGGGGATGAGTCTGTGGCTGAACGAGCTTCTCATCTTGACTAGCTCGTCGTAGAGGGGGTGGTAGGGGTTCTCCATGATGGCATCCAGCTTCCTTATCATCCCCCTCTCTACCATCACCTCAAGTCTAGGTAGCTCGACTCCCACCACGGAGCTAGCCTTCCTCACCAGCTTGTTGAGCTTGTTGGTGTCCCTTGAGTTGATGTAGCCTCCCCAGCATGCCACAGCATAGAAGAGGATGCTGGCCACAACAGACTGGTAAAAAGACTGCAGCAGTTTGTTGCACACATTGAAGGACCTGAGTCTCCTCAGGAAGAACAGCCTGCTCTGTCCCTTCCTGTAGAGGGCCTCTGTGTTGTCCGACCAGTCCAGTTTATTGTTCAGGTGTACCCCAAGGAACTTGTATGAGTCCACCATCTCCACATCCACCCCTCGGATGGAGATGGGAATCGGGGGGGGCCTCTTCTTGCCCCTCCGGAAGTCCACCACCAGCTCCTTGGTCTTACTGGTGTTGAGTTGGAGGTGGTTGCTGTCGCTCCACCCCACGAAGCTCTCCACCAGGGCTCTGTACTCCTCCTCATCATCGTCGGTGATGTAGCTTACGATGGAGGAGTCGTCTGAGAACTTCTGCAGGTGGCACCCGCTGGAGTTGCGGCAGAAGTCTGAGGTGTAGAGGGTGAAGAGGAAGGGTGACAGCACAGTTCCCTGGGGGGCGCCGGTGTTGCTCACCAGTACGTCAGACTGACTGTCCTTTAGTCTGACGTACTGTGGCCTCTCAGTGAGGTAGTCCTTGATCCAGGCCACCAAGCCGTGCTCCAGCTGCATCGCAGAGAGCTTCTCCACTAGCAGTGACGGCTGGATGGTGTTGAAGGCGCTGGAGAAATCAAAGAACATAATCCTCACTGAGCTGCGCGGCTTCTCCAGGTGCGTGTACGCTCTGTGGAGCATGTAGATGATGGCATCCTCCACCCCGATGTTTGCCTGGTATGCAAACTGCAGGGGGTCGAGGGAGTCACGCACCAGGGGCTTGAGGTGTTGCAGGACCAGTCTCTCAAACGTCTTCATGACGTGTGACGTCAGAGCGACTGGCCTGTAGTCGTTGGGGGTGCTGGGACGTCCCTTCTTGGGCACCGGGACAATGCAGGAGGTCTTCCAGAGCTGGGGCACCCTCTCCAGCCTCAGGGAGAGGTTGAAAAGATGCTGGAGCGGTGCTGCCAGCTGCTCTGCACATACCTTGAGCACCCTGGGATTGGTGTTGTCCGGTCCTCTGGCCTTGTTTACGTTAATTTTGGAGAGCTGCCTACTGACCTGACTGGTTGTGATCGTCAGGGTTGGGGGTGGTGGGCAGTCTGCTGGTGTTGGGGGTGGGGTGCCGTTGCTGATGGGTGTGGGTGGGTGGGGGGTGGGGGGGCTGCTTTGTAGGTGTGGACCTTTGAGGATGTCAATAATCCTCAAAGGTCAGTCGGGGGTCCAGTGCTATCTCGATGACATCATTGTCACAGGTGCATCAGTGGAGGAGCACGACAGGAACCTGACTGCGTGCTGCGAAGCATAGACAACGCGGCGCTCAAGCTCAACTACTTCAAGTGCCACGTCATGAAAAAAACACTGACTTTCCTGGGGCACACTGTGTCAGCAAAGCCAGGGGTTATGATGATTCGTTTGTGACCTTGTGCTTGGGGCATTCATAGTGTATTACTTTCTTTGTTATATGGACGTAACATAGTTGTTAACTGGACAATAGTCATCTGTCAATTTAATTAAAAAAGGGGTGTTTTTCAGACAGGTTTATAGCTGTACGTGTGCCTGTACTGGTGCTGCTGAGTCTCTATGGTGTTGTTGTGTCTCTACTGGTGTTGTTGTGTCTCTGGCGTTGTTGTGTCTCTATGGTGCTGCTGTGTCTCTATGGTGCTGCTGTGTCTCTGTGGTGCTGCTGTGTCTCTGGTGCTGCGGTGTTTCTGGTGCTGCGGTGTTTCTGGTGCTGCTGTGTCTATATGGTGCTGCTGTGTCTCTATGGTGCTGCTGTGTCTCTATGGTGCTGCTGTGTCTCTATGGTGCTACTGTGTGTCTATGGTGCTGCTGTGTCTCTGGTGCTACTGTGTCTCTATGGTGCTGCTGTGTCTCTGTGGTGCTGCTGTGTCTCTATGGTGCTGCTGTGTCTAATGTCTATATGGTGCTGATGTGTCTCTATGGTGCTGTTGTGTCTCTACTGGTGTTGTTGTGTCTCTGGCGTTGTTGTGTCTCTACTGGTGTTGTTGTGTCTCTACTGGTGTTGTTGTGTCTCTGTGGTGTTGTTGTGTCTCTACTGGTGTTGTTGTGTCTCTACTCGTGTTGTTGTGTCTCTGTGGTGTTGTTGTGTCTCTACTGGTGTTGTTGTGTCTCTATGGTGTTGTTGTGTCTCTAGTGGTGTTGTTGTGTCTCTACTGGTGTTGTTGTGTCTCTGTGGTGCTGCTGTGTCTATATGGTGCTGCTGTCTATCTATGGTGCTGCTGTGTGTCTATATGGTGCTGCTGTGTCTCTATGGTGCTGCTGTGTCTCTATGGTGCTGCTGTGTCTCTGTGGTGCTGCTGTGTCTCTGTGGTGCTGCTGTGTCTCTGGTGCTGCGGTGTTTCTGGTGCTGCGGTGTTTCTGGTGCTGCTGTGTCTATATGGTGCTGCTGTGTCTCTATGGTGCTGCTGTGTCTCTATGGTGCTGCTGTGTCTCTATGGTGCTACTGTGTGTCTATGGTGCTGCTGTGTCTCTGGTGCTACTGTGTCTCTATGGTGCTGCTGTGTCTCTGTGGTGCTGCTGTGTCTCTATGGTGCTGCTGTGTCTAATGTCTATATGGTGCTGATGTGTCTCTATGGTGCTGTTGTGTCTCTATGGTGCTGCTGTGTCTCTATGGTGCTGCTGTGTCTTTGTGGTGCTGTTGTGTCTCTGTAGTGCTGCTGTGTCTCTATGGTGCTGATGTGTCTCTGTGGTGCTGCTGTGTCTCTATGGTGCTGCTGTGTCTCTATGGTGCTGCTGTGTTATGGTGCTGCTGTGTCTCTATGGTGCTGCTGTGTCTCTATGGTGCTGATGTGTCTCTATGGTGCTGTTGTGTCTCTACTGGTGCTGCTGTGTCTCTATGGTGCTGATGTGTCTCTATGGTGCTGCTGTGTCTCTATGTTGCTGCTGTGTCTCTATGGTGCTGCTGTGTCTCTGGTGCTGCTGTGTCTCTATGGTGCTGCTGTGTCTCTATGGTGCTGCTGTGTCTCTATGGTGCTGCTGTGTCTTTGTGGTGCTGTTGTGTCTCTGTAGTGCTGCTGTGTCTCTATGGTGCTGATGTGTCTCTGTGGTGCTGCTGTGTCTCTATGGTGCTGCTGTGTCTCTATGGTGCTGCTGTGTTATGGTGCTGCTGTGTCTCTATGGTGCTGCTGTGTCTCTATGGTGCTGCTGTGTCTCTGTGGTGCTGCTGTGTCTCTATGGTGCTGCTGTGTCTCTGTGGTGCTGCTGTGTCTATATGGTGCTGCTGTGTCTCTATGGTGCTGCTGTGTCTCTATGGTGCTGCTGTGTCTGCTGCTGTGTCTCTATGGTGCTGCTGTGTCTCTGTGGTGCTGCTGTGTCTATATGGTGCTGCTGTGTCTCTATGGTGCTGCTGTGTCTCTGTGGTGCTGCTGTGTCCCTATGGTGCTGCTGTGTCTCTGTGGTGATGCTGTGTCTCTATGGTGCTGCTGTGTCTATATGGTGCTGCTGTGTGTCGATGGTGCTGCTGTGTCTCTATGGTGCTGCTGTGTCTCTGTGGTGCTGCTGTGTCTCTATGGTGCTGCTGTGTCTCTGTGGTGCTGCTGTGTCTCTATGGTGCTGCTGTGTCTCTATGGTGCTGCTGTGTCTCTGGTGCTGCTGTGTCTATATGGTGCTGCTGTGTCTCTGGTGCTGCTGTGTCTATATGGTAGTGTTGTCACGATACTGGAATTTCGACTTCAATACGATACCTTGAAAAGTATCAAAAGTATCGATATTTTTTATACAAAAAAAAAAGAAATTTTTTTTTTTTTTTTTTTTTTTTTAAACAAATTTAGCTTTTGTTGCTGGTTGATTCTCCTCAGCTTCTCTCTGGTACTATAAGAGAAGATAAATATAACACTTTTAAAACCATTTGTTTATCTTTAGATCAGACATTTAAAAATAACTAAATTATCTAATCTAAATCAAACCCCTTTTAAAAACAAAAACCTGTTTAACCTAGCCATCTATAAAACATCATGCTAAAACTGTGAAACAAACTCCCCGAAAGAAAGAAATACATAGCAAACATGACTCAGTTATGCAATAGTGCTGCTGCTTTTTATTTGGTTAAAACAACAACTACAACAATTTTCATGACGGCGAGAGAGAGAGAGAGAGAGAGAGAGAAATAGAGAGAGAGAGAGAGAGAGAGAGAGAGAGAGAGAGAGAGAGAGAGAGACTTGGAGCATTTATTAACGTTACATTTTCAACAAGATTGCTGCTACTTAAACACCATTTTTAATGCATCGCTGGAGCTGTGTCACGTCCCAGCATGCTTCAAGGCCTCAACCATCTTCCCCGTCCCCAAGAAGGCCAAGGTCACGGGCCTTAATGACTACAGACCTGTCGCCCTGACCTCTGTGGTCATGAAGGTCCTGGAGCGCTTTGTCCTGGCCCACCTGAAGCTCATTACTGATCCTGTGCTGGACCCGCTGCAGTTCGCGTACAGAGCCAACAGATCCACAGAGGATGCTGTGAACATGGCTCTGCACTACACGCTGGAACATCTGGACTACGCGGGCAACTATGTCAGGATATTGTATGTGGACTTCAGCTCGGCCTTTAACACCATCCTTCCACCCATCCTGGAGCACCAGCTATCCCTGCTGCAGGTGCCGGCCTCCACTCGCAGGTGGATTACGGACTTCCTGTCCAACAGGTCTCAGCGGGTGAGGCTGGGGAAGAGCATTTCCAGCTCTAGGTCCACCAGCACCGGTTCCCCGCAGGGCTGCGTTCTAACCCCACTACTGTTCTCCCTGTACACCAACAGCTGTGCCTCTCTACACCCTTCGGTCAAACTCCTGAAATTCGCTGACGACACCACCCTGGTGGGTCTCATCTCCAGGGGGGACGAGTCGGCCTATAGGAGGGAGATCGAGAGGCTGCAGAGGTGGTGCAGCTGCAACAACCTGGAGCTCAATGCTCAAAAGACAGTGGAGATGGTAGTGGACTTCAGGAAGAAAGCATTCCTCGGCATGACCATCTCCCGGGATTTGAAGTGGGAGCTCAACATCACAGGCCTGCTCAAGAAGGCCCAGGGGAGGATGTTTTTCCTCCGGCAGTTGAAGAAATATAAACTGCCGAGGACCATGATGGCCCAATTCTACACGGCCATCATTGAGTCCATCCTCACCCACTCCATCATCTCCTGGTTCCCCGCTGCAGCGGCAAAAGATCTCGCCAAGCTGCAGCGGGTGATTCGCTCCGCGGAGAGGGTGATCGGCTGTCCCCTGCCCTCCCTCAGGTCCCTGCACGACTCCAGGGCGCTGAAGAGGGCGAGGAAGATCATGGCCGACCCATCCCACCCCGGTCACAGCCTCTTCACCCTGCTCCCCTCTGGGAGAAGGCTGAGGATCCCAAAGGCTGTGAAAGCTCGACACAGACTGAGCTTCTTCCCCTCAACCGCCAGGCTGATCAATGCCCCAGGACAGCTCAGTCAGTATTTGTGAACACACCCCACTCTCTCCTAAAGCTAGAAATCAAAGAGAGAATCCTCAGATCTGTGATGTCACTGGGATGTAAAATCCTATAGGCCATGAAATGTCTGTGTGAGCTCACCAACATGAGTTGTAACTATTATCCAGACCTTCTAGCAATGCTAGAATATACACCTCATCTGTGTGTAAGAGCACAGACATCTTGTGGCCACCACGCTTCACTCAACCCCACTGCGTATTACCTACTTGATTGAGTGAGTGGTCAGGGAAAGGAAGGAATGACAATGGGCAGTCCAGCTCATTTTAGGGAACACAAAGTAAGTAAGTATAAGTAAGTAAGTAAAGTAAGTAAGTAAGTAAGTAAGTAAGTAAGTAAGTAAGTAAGTAAGTAAGTAAGTAAGTAAGTAAGTAAGTAAGTAAGTAAGTAAGTAAGTAAGTAAGTAAGTAAGTAAGTAAGTAAGTAAGTAAGTAAGTAAGTGAGTGAGTGAGTGAGTGAGTGAGTGAGTGAGTGAGTGAGTGCGTGAGTGAGTGAGTGAGTGAGTGAGTGAGTGAGTGAGTGAGTGAGTGAGTGAGTGAGTGAGTGAGTGAGTGAGTGAGTGAGTGAGTGAGTGAGTGAGTGAGTGAGTGAGTGAGTGAGTGAGTGAGTGAGTGAGTGAGTGAGTGAGTGAGTGAGTGAGTAAGTAAGTAAGTAAGTAAGTAAGTAAGTAAGTAAGTAAGTAAGTAAGTAAGTAAGTAAGTAAGTAAGTAAAGTTTATTTAGTAGTATGGAGTGGATCAAACATAATCAACAACGACCCTAAAGAAAACACTAAAAATTACAAGACAAAAAGGCCAGTTTGAATGAACTTCTTCATCTTCTTTTTAAAGGCGTCAACAAAGACTGCAGATCGTAAGTCTATAGGAAGAACGTTCCACAATGTCTGAGACGTAACTTCAAAGACACAATCACCTTTTTGTTTTGAGTCGAGCGCGAGGGACGACCAGTAAGCCCTGGTCAGAAGACCGCAGTGCCTGACCATGCATGGCTCTATATGTGAAAACAAGAACCTTAACCCTTTCACTACCATACTACAGAAGGTTAACCCTTTACTATCACACTACCGACGGTAGGGTTAACCTTCTGTAGTGTGGCAGTGAAAGGGTTAACCTGCTGTTGTGTGGCAGTGAAAGGGTTAACCTGTTGTGTATTGTCGCAGTGAAAGGGTTAACCGTTTGGTAGTGTGGCAGTGACAGGGTTAAAATGAATCCTAAACTTACTGGAAAGCCAGTGTGAGGAAGAAGGATGTGTGGGTTGACCTGCTGGACCTGGTCAATAGCCTGATTGGAACTCATGAGCGGGAAAGGTTCAATATGGTACAAACCAAACATTAAATTAATTATTTCTTTGTAGATATGTTCCCACTATGTTGACTTCAGGGAATTACATTAAAACCTTTTGAAACGATAATGAGAGGCATATAAATGTTGCTCTATTTTAATCAACTCTATCACCTGTGTGACCAAAAGAGGTGTAGATCCCACAGAGGCATCTCCAAGCAGTGGCAGAGTTTGATGCCATTCAGACCACTGTTTTCAGATTTTCTGAAAGACCTGCCTCCCTGAAATACTGCTGCTATGGCCACCAAACGTGCTATAAGCCTCTGCAAACTACTGCAATAAATAAATAAAATAAGAGATTTCCCTCCAGGTGCTTCAGGATAGCGTGTAACACATTTCAACCATATTTCCCCCTTAATCTTCAAGTACCATCGTGCTCCACACTGATAGAGGAAATAGTGCCTAGAGGTACTCGGAATGGTGGATATCATATCAATCATTATTGAGTACTCGACTCTGATTGGTCAATGAACGCATTCTGCAGTCCGTTATTTCTGAATAATGGATGAATACATCCATCTAAATACACCAGGGTTCTACTCTTGGCCAATGTGAGACATCCTTCTGAATACAGAAGGGTTCTACTCTGGGACATCCTTCTGAATACACCAGGGTTTGATCTGAATACACCAGGGTTCTAAAAACCAGGAGGAGGAACTCTGTTGTCTTTCTGTTCTTTAAGAAAAAAGCTCCTTTCACAGATGGACAGACATATACAGTAGATATATATATAGACAGACAGACAGACAGACAGACAGACAGACAGACAGACAGACAGACAGACAGACAGACAGACAGACAGACAGACAGACAGACAGACAGACAGACAGACAGACAGACAGACAGACAGACAGACAGACAGACAGACAGACAGACAGACAGACAGACAGACAGACAGACAGACAGACAGACAGACAGACAGACAGACAGACAGACAGACAGACAGACAGACAGACAGACAGACAGACAGACAGACAGACAGACTAATAACCTCACCTGATTTATTGGGTATAGCTCCCAATCCCAGCAGAGTCCAAAGAAAAGGAAAAGCCGTTTTCTGTGTGAAGTACAGTGAGAGGTTCGGGCCCGCGAGTCCCATCTCAGGATAAAGAGGAGGAGGAGATGGGGGGGGGAGGAGGAGGAGGAGGAGGAGGAGGAGGAGGAGGAGGAGGAGGAGGAGGGCAAAGTGAGGATTACAAGCTACATTTAGTGCTTATAGAGTAATAGGACACACCTACTGACACACACACACACACACACAGACATGACCCCCCCCCCCCCCCCCCCACACACACACACACTATACACACTGTCAGCTGAACTACGCCCCTGTGATATAATAACGATATAACATGGCCTGTTGTGAGCTAATGCTTAACTGGCAGACTGCATTCACATACTGTAGGCACAAACATGCACACACACACACACTCAAAGCACTTCCTTTTCATGCATTACAGACTTACCTGGATTATCCCCCTCACACCAGCTGCTCCTGTGGGGAGGGGGGAGGGATAGACTGTATATACATATATATATATGCCTAAAAATAACCCAAGTCAGAAATGTGTCAATCTTTCTATATTGAACGTATATTTTTTGTATATTAAAGGGGAACTATCTTATAAATGGCCTTTTTGAGTGTTTAGCATTGTTTCCTAGCTATGTGAACTTATATTAATATGATCTATGTCTCAAAATTCTCATATTGGCGCATTCTTCCAATTATCCTCTCACAATATTCACCCTCACTGAACTGAGTCATTTGAAAATGTGATGATTTGTGATGTCAGAAAGACACCGCTGCATGTTAATGTTGAGATACAAGATGAGCTGCACACAGTGGCACCTGCACCTGCACCTGCAGCAGTGGCGTCGTTAGCCCTGGGCTTCCGGGGCTTTAGCCCCGGATGTTTTTCTCCTAGCCCCAGATCTATGTCTATGTCAGCATCCCCATTGTCTGTGCTGAATGTTTGTTAGTGTTTGGTATTTTTTGTTGGTTTTTAGTACTTTTAAACATTTTTAGTAAGTAGTTTTCATTTGATCCTATAATTCTTTCATTCACCGATTTGTGGACTTTTTTTTTAGTGTCCTGAAAGGCGCCTTATAAATCAAATGCATTATTATTATTATTATCATCCAGGAGGGAAAAGACACTTTGGATAGTAGGGACTGCATCTCTGCCTGTCCTGACCAGGAAACACTTTGCAACTGTGATCTCCTCTGGCAATAGTTGGATATTGTTGGGTTGCAGCAATTCCACTGAGAGAAACTGGTCTGAGGCTGGATAACATGCCTGTATGCCTCTCATAAATTGTTATCCAACTCATGAGAACCTGCTCTCAAGCTCTTGCAGCATTCTGTCGACGACTGGATAGAACAGTCTCTGTCTCAGCTGATCTCCTGAGCTGAGGTCTGAGCTTGTGCCACAAGATGACTCAACTACATACTCGTCCATCCTTTTCTGCTTCCTCCTTTGGCTGGTAGTATGTTCCTCAATCCAAAGGCCATTACATATGGCCTTTGTCCTGTCATACATGTCCACTGCCATCTCTGATGTGCGATAACCTTTGAGTGTGTCCTGCACTGTGCTTTTAAATAGTACAGATATTGAAGATGTGCACTTTAACGCAGCAGCACCTGGAGCCATCCATACCCATGTCCAGTGTCCTATAATAAGCTTTAATCGAACCTCGGATAGTCCGGTTGGTTTGGGGTGGTGTGAAAGCTCATTCACTCTTGCAAGTGAACCCTGCTGCGGTTCATTTGAGATGTGAATGCAAAGCGGACCAAAGGCAGGAAAAGACCCAAAAATCGAATCTTTTTTTAATGAGAAGACTGAAACATATGTATATAATGAAACACACAATAGTTTTTTTTCGATTGCCTAAGCATGATTTTGAAAACGGGGCCCGGTGTTTCAAAACACACAATTAGCACAACCACACACACAATTATCAGAACACCTCAGATCCTTTGCTAAATTAAACACTTGTCAAAACCATACACTAATTTTGTTACCATATGAAACACACGTTACATAATGACTTAATTCTGTTTGAACCAGTTACACACACTGCTGTGCTTAACCTAAAACACATTTAGCAATTCTACTTCTCAGTGATTAGAGTACTGTAAGTGAAGTACGCAGATAATGTGCAAATATACAATAAATTCACCAAACACTACACAAGACCAATGCTGTAGACTGATGAAAATATAATTTATTTATCTACATATACCCAAATCAATGATGCAGACTGATGAAAAAAATAACATTTTCTCTCCATATAACCAAATCAGTCAACATTTCAACATGGAGAATCACAACAATACATGTCCCAGTTTTCATGCTACTATGTGCATAACACTGTAAGCTCAGCAAATATCAGACAAACATAAAATACTGTATCCAGTACAGGTTAAAATTACAGTAACACAATTTTTTTTTTTTTAAATGTAAACAGAAAATACTAGACATTATCTCTTTGCCTAGCTGGATCTGGCAAGATAATTTTTTGTTGTGATTCTCCATGTTGACTGATTTGGGAAAATGGGAGAAAATGTATATTTTCATCAGTCTGCATCATTGGTTGTCTTGTGTAGTGTTTGGTGAATGTATTGTATATTTTCACGTTCTCTGTGTACAGTACTTCACTCTCCTTCCATTTTGGTTGAAGACAGGTGAACTCACCTGCTGCATTTTTATAGTGCTTAAACCTGATTGTGTATCTACAATTAACTGTGTTTTTATTTTGTTATTGGTGTATATGTGTATGTATGTACAGTATATGTATATATATTATATGTATATATATGTGTATATATGTATATTTGTACTCCTGTTGGGGCTTCTTGGACCAGATCAATGTTTTATCTGGCTAAATAAATAAATAAATAAGAAACTGATGATTTGGTCCTGTTAACTTTGAATTTTCTAGGGACTGCCCATATCCCTCTCATGGACCTGGACCTCACTTTGAGAACCTCTAATGATTCTAGTTATTCAGTATTCATCTCTAATTAATCTAAAATTGCGTATTTCTGTGCTAAAAAAAAAAAAAAAAAAAACTCCACCCCCCTGGGCTGAAGCCCCCAATGTTTTCTAACCCTAAAAACGCCCCTGACCTGCAGCCCAGGCTCAAAACGGCTCGAGATCTTGAGGTAGAAAAATGCTGTTTTTGAGGACTTGATTAGAAATACAAAACAATGAATAAAAAAAATATATATATTACAGAGGTGTTCCATAGACTCACAGGAATTGTGTAAAAGTGCCCAAATAGTGAAAGAAATAGTAAAATAGTTCCCCTTTAAGATTCAAGATTCAAGAGTTTTATTCACATACATACATCAAAAGTAGAATTTCTATATATTTAAGCACATCCTACATACACTTAAAAAACAATGTTTTACTTTCTTTATTGGCAGGTAAAAAAAAACATATTGTAAATAATGATATGGATTAATCATGCAATGTTTCCCCAGGACACTTTGTAGATGGGATGTAAGGGTCACTAATTGTTATAGACCCCTTTAGGAATACTTAGGCCACCCACCCTTCACCCAGGGGAAATATAGTTGATTCATGTATAAATTATTGATGTCCCTATATACATTATTTACTAATTGTGATGAGTGCCATTACTTATTCTTGATTTACATTTTACATTATTTACATTTAGTCATCTATAGCTGACACTTTTATCCAAAGCGACTTACAAGTTATGTACAACAAGTCAGCAGGAAGGGTACAACTCTGGCAGCTATGGTATAACATTGTTCATCAAACTGTTAGGGTTTGTAACCGACCACAAGCGCAACGGCACAGAGAGAGTTGTTTCAGAGTTAGCCAAAAACAAGGGCGTATTTATTCTCAGAGTCACAAGATTGAATTAGGTGGAGAACAGAACAAACGGGGAATCTGGCATGTGAAGATGGTTGCGGCTCTGCAGATTCTCCCAGTAGGTGGTGGTGGGAATTAGCTTGTGACGTCTAAAGCCGCTCTGCAGATCCTCCCAGCTCACTCCAGGTGGAAACGGGAAGAGAGAGAGAAATCCCAGTTAGCCAGCGCACACAGAAACAGAGAGGTGACTGATCCAAATAAACATCCAAGTGACTTGATCTTCGGTGTGATACACACAGTTAGCAGAGTCCAGAGAAAAAAACAATACGGTAATCCAAAGTGTAAATCCAACAACAAAAAATTGGTGAGAACAGTATAACAAAAACGGGATCTCTTCGGTGTTTCACAGACACACAAAAAACTGGTGATCCAAAAAGAACTGTTTCCAAAAACTCACCAGAGCGCAACGCGTAAAGCGGGCAGATAAATGAGGCGCAGCTTCGTACGGGGAATCAGGTTTCTCCACAGGGATACTTCACGAAAGTCCTGGGAAGCAACAGACAGGGAACAGCGACGGGAAAGAACAGGCAAATGCAGGGAATATTCAAAACGATCCAACATCGATATTAGGGGAATCAGGGTCTATAAAGCCAGAGGGTGCTGATGACAAGCTGTGACAGCTGCGGGATGAAATTGATCATTGCTCCAGAAGCGTGTGGTGGGGAGAGCACCAATCAACACGGCATCTTACAGGAACGGAGCGTGTGGTGGGGAATGCAATTAATTAACAAAATACCTTAAAGGAACGGAGCGAGTGGGTGGGGAGCGGACCAAACCTCACACAAACAGTGCCGAACTTGAGTGCTACAGACTTTAGTGCATATTAATATTAATAATAATAATAATAATAATAATAATAATAATAATAATAATAATAATAATAATAATAATAATAATAATAATAATAATAATAATAATAATAATAATAATAATAATAATAATAATAATAATAATAATAATAATAATAATAATAATAATAATAATAATAATAATAATAATAATAATAATAATAATAATAATAATAATAATAATAATAATAATCATAATCATAATAATAATCATAATAATAATCATAATAATAATCATAATAATCATCATAATAATAATAATAATAATAATAATAATAATAATAATAATAATAATAATAATAATAATAATAATAATAATAATAATAATAATAATAATAATACATCTAATTTCTATAGCGCCTTTCATGAAACCCAAGGTCGCTTCACAATCACAACAAAAAGGAGGGCAAGGGAAAGGAGGCAATAGGGGAAAAGGGAAAAAGGGGGGGATGAGGACAGGTAAGGGATAATGAACATAATCTAATCTAAACGAACTAATGGGGGAAAGCCTTGGTGAAGAGGTGTGTCACACATATTAGTGTGACAGGTGACAGAAATCTTGTTTTTTGTTGTTGTTTTGCCTAGCACTCTTTATTTTTTATTTACCTAACTATGTAGTATTATTTCATATTGCTGCGATTTTGGTTATTCTTTTGTGTGCAATGTTCCCCGGACATTGCCTACTGACTTCCGCCACTAATTGGACACTGCGCCATATAAGGCAAACGCCAACAGGGAGGGTGTCAGCAGATACACTACGTCGTACTCCTGATCTACGTAGCGAGCATGCAAATTTCTCGATTCTGATTGGCTGAAACAGTCAAGTTACACATGGTTATTTGTCATAACCCCAGGACCCGCCCACAACCGAATTACTATCACTCCGCCGTGCGAGTTTTTAGAAATGCAAGCAAGATGGCAGACAGTAAACGTTACGAATGGATATGTTGATAGGGTCATAAAGACTAAATCAAAAACGATTCTGTCACGGCGAATGTGTTAGTTTCTTACACAATGTTGGATTATGTAATTGGACATGAGTCATTGTGGAACAAAATAAAAATTGCGCAAATTGATTGATTGATTGATTGATTGATTAATTGCAAATTATTATTATAATTTTTGTACCTACTTTCTATAGAAGCAGCTGGGAGGTGCGCTGTTTTAAGTGAGCGTGGATTATTGAATTGATTGATTGATTAATTGTAAATTATACAACGGCATGCAAATTTCTCGATTCTGATTGGCTGAAACAGTCAATTTACACGTAGTTATTTTTCATAATCCCACGCTCTTGGATTACTATCACTCCGCCGTGCGACTTTTTAGAAAAAAACAAGATGGCGGACAATAATCTTTACGAATGGATATGTTGATAGCGTCATAACGACTAAATGGAAAACGATTCTGTCACGGTGAATGTCTTACTTGCTTAAACCAGTGGTTCCCAAAGTCGGGGTCGCAACCCAAAGGTGGGGCGCGAGCAGCCACGGGAGGGCCGCGAGATGATTAAAAAAAAATAATAATCCAATTTTTTATAATTTTTTTTTTTTTGTCAGGCCACTGAACTTAGAAGCAGGCCAGGACAGTGTTTCTAGTTGTATTCTAAAATTCTATTCTATTGTATTATAAAATGTGACTATATGGTTTTATATTAACTTAAAGGGGACATGTACTATAAATGTCATTTTTCAGTCTCTAGCATTGTATTATAGTAATAGGAGTTAGTATCAATGTGTTTTAGTCTCTAAATACCATATTGGCGGATTGCTCTGATTCAGCTCAGATAATTTCCTGCTCCAGTAAATTAGTCCATCCTGATTTGAAGGCCTGAGTCACGTCATTCAGGCTCTGGGTAGAAGACAGTGATGTGATTGGCTCTGTGGTTGTAGCTAATGCCCGCCCACTTCCTCATACTGCGAGGCAGATTGAAACCCGACACCTCTGCATACTCTGGAGGGAGAGAGAGAGAGAGAGATAGAGAGGGAGAGAGAGAGGGAGAGAGAGGGAGAGACAGAGAGAGAGAGAGAGAGAGGGAGACAGAGAGAGAGAGAGGGAGGGAGCACTTGGGGGGGGGGGGACCTGCCGCGCCACACGGGAGAGGGGAGGAAGGGAGGCCCCCCCCCCCCCACACAAGCTGCCGCAGGGAGAGAAAAAACGAAAGGAAGAGACGGCCTGTCTTTTTTCTCTCTCTCTCTCTCTCTCTCTCTCTCTCTCTCTCTCTCTCTCTCTCTCTCTCTCTCTCTCTCTCTCTCTCTCGCACCCCCCCCCCCTCTCTCTTTCTCTCTCTCTCTATCTCTCTCTGTCTACCAGTCGCAGACTGTGTGGACTGACTATCACTCAAAGTGCTTATGGGCGGAGCCAGGCCATAACAGCCTGAAATCTTGGAGCTGAAAAATGATGGTTTTGAGTACTTGATTAGAAATATAAAACAATGCATTTTTTTTTTAAAAACCTTACAGATGTCTTCAATAGACTAACAGGAATTGTGTAAAGTTGCCCAAATAGTGCTAGAAATAGCAGTACATGTCCCCTTTAATAAATAAACAAAAACGAAAAATCTACTTATTTCAACGAACATTTCAAACTAAATAACAGATTATGCACATAAAACGCTGAAAACAACCGAAGCAACAATAGTATTTTAATGAGGCTATTATTATTATCATTATTATTTTGCAACAAGTTAGCCCTCTCATAAATAGCACATATAAATGAATAACTAACTTGAACTAACTTAATAGGATTGAAGTGATATTTGGCTTAAAAAATCGGTCGCCTGGCAAAAAATTTAATAAAAAAAGCCTGACGATGTGCATTGGGCCGCGGCTCTCTGACGCCTTATTTTCTGGGTCCCGGTCTGAAAAGTTTGGGAACCCCTGCTGTATTGTACCCATTCTGCAATCTGTTAAATAAAGTTTTCATTCATTCATTCATTCATTCATTCATTCATTCATTCATTCATTCATTCATTCATTCATTCATTCATTCATTCATTCATTCATTCATTCATTGTCCTTGTGTTACATAAAACCCATCTGTGGCCTCGTGCAGAGGAAGGTGGTAAATACATGTTAGATATTCCAATGTACAGTTTTGCTGTACCATTGACTCAGAATGGTCTGTTTTATTGAAATCGTCACAGCAGACGATTTAAACATGGTCCCCAAAATGAATGGAAGCGAATGAGGAGCCTGACACCTGGGAGGAATGGGGGTGTTGCAGCCTTGGGGATGTTTTAAAAATATAATTTAATATATAATATAATATAATAATTTGTGCTTCACCAAGAAATTTGGTCAGCAGCCGCCACTGCTCCACCCTGTCTCTGTATTATCCCTGATTGTTGTAATTATCCCTGATTGCTGTCACCTGCCTGTGTTCTGTGTCACTGGTTCTGATTGGGTCTGCGGGTTGTTTGGGGCCTTTATAGTAATCCCTTGCCTCTCTCTTTTTGTCGGTTCTTCAGCAGTGTTACTGGGAACAGCCGTCCTCGGGCAGAAGTCGGAGTTCTCGCCCGGTGTTATTATTTAAAGTTCAATTATACTTTCGGTCGAGAAGTTGGATATCTCACCGTTCCTGTCTCAGTTACTTTTCCTTATTTTGTTATTCTCTAAGTACTATTCTTTATCTTGTTATTTCCGCCATTTGCTACTTATATCTATTATCGCTCAAAGTGTTTCTGATAATAAAAGAACACATATTCGAGAAGAGCAACACCATCTCCTTCTTCCGTGCTTCACAAGAACTCAACTGTCTTACCTTGATTCCTAACAGGTTTCAAGTCCCGTGATCAATAGATCACTAACGTAATAGATAATAGTTCAAGTTTCTTTAATAGTTGTCATACAGAAGTACAGAATACTTTTATACAAAATGCTTCTTACTGTTGCGCTCCAGAGACTGTGCAAGACAAGATAAGTATGAAATAAAATAACATAGTAAAATTAGAAGTAAAAAAAATTAGGTCACAGTGTTCAGTTTAGACATATGTACAATGTTCGATGCAGAATAGACGTAGTTACCATACAATATACAATACTGTGCAGTGTACTAATATACAATACTATATAGTGCAAGGCAGAAATGGAGAAATGGGACGAGGTGCAATTTAGGTACAATTCACAGTAGGTGTACGAGTTGTAGTGCAAATCCTTTATCAATAAATATAAAGTGTAAGTGTGTTTGTGTGATCTAAAGTGTGGAGAGTGGGTGCTGCAGTGTGTTGTTTGTTTGAGTGAGTGTGGGTGTGTGGGTGTGTGTGCTGTGTGCATTTGATGGTTGTTGCATAGTGATTATTGTTCGTTTAGCAGCCTGATGGCCTGGGGATAGAAGCTTCTTCTGAGTCTTTCTGTGCTCGCCTTAAGACTCCGGTATCGCTTGCCTGACCGCAGCAGTTCAAAGAGGCAGTTGTTCGGGTGGCTCGAGTCCTTAATAATTCTCTTAGCCTTCCCCTTGCACCGCTTGTTGTAAATGTTCTGGAGGGTGGGAAGCCCCCCTCCAATTGTGTGTTCGGCTGAATGTGTCACTCTTTGTAGTCTGCTACGGTCTTGTGCAGTGCTATTCCCAAACCAGGAGGTGATGTTGCCGGTCAGGATGCTCTCTATTGTACATGAGTAGAAGTTCCTAAGGATCTTCTGACTGACTTGGAACTTCCTTAGGCGCCTGAGGAAGTAGAGGCGTTGTCGTGCCTTCTTCACAACACTGTCAATGTGTGTGGTCCATGTCAAGTCCTCGGATATGTGGGCTCCGAGGTACTTGAAACTGTTCACTCTCTCAACCGGTGCCCCGTCGATGCTGAGGGGGCTGTAGTCCTTGACCCCCGACCTCCTGAAGTCCACAATCATCTCTTTTGTTTTGCTGACGTTCAGGGAGAGGCAGTTCTCCTGACACCACTGTGACAGGTTCTCTACCTCTTCCAGGTAGGCCCTTTCGTCGTTGGCAGAGATCAGGCCCACCACTACTGTGTCATCAGCAAATTTGATGATGGTGTTGTTGTTCCGCTGTGCTACGCAGTCATGTGTGTACAGGGAGTAGAGGAGGGGGCTCAGAACACAGCCCTGGGGGGCCCCTATGTTGAGCGTGATGGATGAGGAGGTGCAGTTGCCGGCTCTTACCACCTGGGGTCTGCCCGTCAGGAAGTCCAAGACCCACTGGCAGAGGTCATAGTTCAAGCCCAGGTCCCTGAGCTTGGCTATGAGTTTGGAGGGGACTATGGTATTGAATGCTGAGCTGTAGCACATGGGCTATGGCGTCCTCCGTGGACCTGTTGGGGCGATATGCAAATTGCAGAGGGTCCAGGTTGATGGGGAGGGAGGAACAGATGTAGCCCTTCACTAGCTTCTCAAAGCACTTCATGGCTATGGAGGTGAGGGCTACAGGGCGGTAGTCGTTGAGGCAAGCGGGCGTAGATTTTTTGGGTACAGGGATGATGGTGGACTTCTTCAGACAGGTGGGGATGACAGCCTGTTCCAAGGACAGGTTGAAGATGTCAGTGAATACCGGGGCCAGTTGGTCGGCACAGACTTTTAGGACGCGGCCGGGGATGCCGTCCGGTCCTGCTGCCTTCCTGATATTCATAGGGTTCAAGTCCCTGTGATCAGTAAATCACTAAAGCAAAATTGCATGTGCTTTTTTTTGCATACAATTGCATACAATGTGATGTGTGTTCATTTGTCACTACTCTTTTTAATGGGTATGTGGGTGATTTAAGGTTTTGAACTGTGTGGATATCAAACAGGGAAGAAAGTTGGCACTTTGAGCTGCAATTCTTGTATGAAAAGTGCTATACAAATAAAGTGTCATTATTATTATTATTATTATTATTATTATTATTATTATTATTATTATTATTATTATTATTATTATTATTATTATTATTATTATTATTATTATTATTATTATTATTATTATTATTATTATTATTATTATTATTATTATTATTATTATTATTATTATTATTATTATTATTATTATTATTATTATTATCATCATCCCTGGGGCTCTGGAGTTAGAGCGTGCGTGCATGCGTGTGTGTGTGTGTGTATGTTTATTTTTATGTGTACATTTGTAGGCATGATAGGATCGTGGATCTGATTGCAGACAGTGTCAGTTCCATCCACACTCGGGTCACCTGCAACATATAAGCTGTATAAGCAAACCAGTGTGAAGCCATATATGTTCAATCTGTGTAGGGACAATTCACTGTTCTCTGATATTTCAGCAAACACCCCGGATGTTGTTGTTGTTAATGAGAATAACAGAGAGGTTCTCATCCTAGAAGTTGGCTGCACGTTTGACTACAGTCTAGAGGAAGCCTTTACAACCAAAATGTTAAAGTATCAACTGTTAGAGCATACCATATCACAACTCGGCTACAACTGTAAACTTTTAGTCTTCATATTTGGAAGCCTGGGTCATGTTCATAAGTTGGGTGTTAGAGGCCTTCAGATGGCCGGTCTTCCGAAGAGAAGAGCTAAACAATTAGCAAGATATTGCTCAGTGTCAGGTATTATTGGCAGCAGCACAATTTGGAGAAGAGGCTGCTATCTGTATCCATGAGCTGTGTGTTGATTGTCAGGTTCATCATCCATGTGTGTGTGTAACTTTGGTTGCCATTGTCAATTTGGGCATGAATGTATCAGAATAACCCACAATGTACAAGTGCACTGATAATATTTGTGTCCTTTAAATGTCTTTACTGTATGTGGACATAAATAAAGATTCTGTGTGTGTGTGTGTGTGTGTGTGTGTGTGTGTGTGTGTGTGTGTGTGTGTGTGTGTGTGTGTGTGTGTGTGTGTGTGTGTGTGTGTGTGTGTGTGTGTGTGTGTGTGTGTGTGTGTGTGTGTGTGTGTGTGTGTGTGTGTGTGTGTGTGTGTGTGTGTGTCAGGCAACCATTGGCCCCATGATAGAATCCTTTAGCCTGGAGGGGCGTGGGGGAGAAAATGAATGAATGTGGACGAGAGCCTTGACCTAAGTGGCTACGGCTGTCGGGGTGCTGGAGACATCATCCAACCACTTACGTCAAGGCTCTAATCCACATTTTCTTCCCCCCTGCACTCTCCCATGAGTTCAATGTAACACGGAAATGCAGTGGTCTATGGTCTCTTCCTTGATCTGAGGTTGCACTTGTAGCCAACAGAAGGTGTTGGACTGAGACGAGCCCCCTGCAGGCGTGGATGGAGTATGTTTCTCCCAATGCTTATCCTCATCTTGGTTGCCAGTGCCACCATCTGGATAGAAGGCAGAACATGTTCACAGTCCTTTCCAGAGCCAGTCACTGATGTACTAATGCTAAAACAAAAGAAAATAACTAAGCATGAATAATTCTCTACAGCTTATAGTTGGCGTAGGCCATTTTTTGAAGAACCATCAATATAATGTTTGGTGAAATTCTCTTTACATCTCAACAGCTACCAATAAATCAAATACTCTTGAGTAAAAATAAATAATCCAGTCTCTGTGACACCAACTACAGCGTAACATAACCAGCCAAACTATAGTATTATCAACCAATATTCAAAGATTGTAACACGGTATCTTACAACAAACTGCATCATACTATATGATTATGCCTTAGAATAGTTTGGGATTTATCAAAATGTATTATAATTATTATTATTTGAAGATTCCTCAATTGCAGACTATTCTCAGGTTGCTAGAGGACATAATAGTTGGTGTACCTGGACACTTTTACAGCCCCAGCAGAAACTGACAAGAAACAGTAGACAAGAATGCATACACGAAAGCACTGCTGCTGTGCACAGAGCAGTCCCAGGCTGTACAGTTACGAATATCTATGGCTGCACTGTATGTATCTATGCTGTAATGTAATATACTGTATAATAAAGCAAATACAACACAATTTTAGCTGAAGTTTATTATTAACAGTAAACAGGAAACAGTCATTTCTTTGGTCACTTAAATGCGGTTATTCATTGCAAGGGTTCATTTATACAAGCTCTCTTATTTCTTGTTTGGCGCTAGCTGGTGGTGTATCAGCTGTCCTACCAGACCTCTGTTGTGGGCCAGCTCTGGGTGCACAGTCCCCTGCAGTCAGTCCTGTCCCCATGTCTGCATTCCTACACACAAAAACACACCAGCCTGGAAATGTGTGTGTGTGTTTTCTTTTAACTCATCAAAGTCAATGAGGAGCTAAATGCGTCACAGGAACACAGAAACTTGGTGAGTGACTTCTCAAGTGGGTTACATGGGGGTAATAGGCATATTCGCCCATATGGTGAAGACTAAGTGAAATATTGCTTTAATCTTCACAATCAGACCCACTATACTAGCTGGCTGCATGTGGCAACAAGCAAACAGATGGTGATCCGAATGCTTTGAAACAAATTAAACTCACCGCCACAAATTACATTTCACTCTAAAAGCGACTTGCATGCATGGCTAATTAACAATAATTGCTTATGGCAGGTCTAACTAACAGAGGTATATAACGTTATAGCTGATATGATACGACGTGCTACAAAGGGTGATAACTAACATGTGGGCTAATGTTAGGTAACGTTAACGTTTGGATGGATGCTAAGCATATCGCATTGTCGAGATTAACGTTGGCAAGAAGAATACAAGCATAGTCTTGTTTTCATGTAGGTGTGGACAGCTGGCGAACAAAGTCTTTCTTTGTTGCAAAATATGATAGTTAACATTCTTAATCTTGGTTGCTAAAATATTAGTTATGGAAAACAATAACTTTCTACCATTAGCTGCTGGTGCTGACTTCAGTTGGGCAAACGTGAGGCGATATGCTGGATTTCTATTGGCTAATGGGCCAGAAATGTCATCACCAGAGTGCTCACTAAAGAGAGGCAAATGAGGGGAGGGAATGTGCTCATTTGTATCTGAATGCAGCCCCAGCCGCTGTATAGAGACTTTTCGCACAGTTTGTAAACAATGACAAGGTTTTTGGCTCCTGAAGTCTGGAGGGACAGTCTGGATGAAACCAGGCAATGTCTTGACGACCTGTGCGTGTGTTCAGTGACCTTCTCTTTCATCCGTTCCGCATTCTTTCTCCTTAAAAACAGCTCCAGACTCTGGCCTTCGCTACCCAGCAACATCCTGGACAGGCTCCAATATGTGCAAACCCCAGCTGCCAGGGTTCTCACCCACACAAAGCCCTGGCAGCACATCACCCTCATCCACATCCACTGGCTCCCGGTCAACTCTTGTTCAAATCTCATATAAGATCCTCGCCCTTACCTACAAAACCCTCCATGCCCTCCAATACCTATCTGACCTCCTCCACCCCTTCCAGGTTGTGATCCTCAGACACAGATTTGCCCTCCAACCCCCACACCCACCTACAAACTTTAGCAAACAGAGCCTTTAGCGTGGTGGCCGCAACCCTCTTTATCTCTTTCCTTGGACTCCTTCAAGACAGCTCTGACACCCCACCTGTTCACAAAGGCCTATGGCTTATAGTTGTCTCCCTGTCCTTCATTGCTATTATAATTTTTTCTGCTTATGTTTTATTTGTCTTTTTGTTTCTTTCTACAGTGCTTGCACTATTTTTGTGTTCAGTTAAGGCTCTGACTGTAACGGTTCAGCGTTCCCTGGCCGCGTCTACCTTAATGATAAGCAAGCAGTGCAAAAATGCGGAAGCATTCGTCACCGCACGCCACTACGGTAAAGCGCCTTTCTTTTCAGGCCCGCTTTGGGAGCTGTCGCGTGGAAATAGGCTGTCTATTGCCATTCTCTTTGACAAACTCTAACCTTAACCAGCTCCTTAACAGCGCCTAAACTTAACCGTTCTAACCTTAACCAACTCCGAAACAATGCCTAACCTTAACCTTAACCTTAACCATGCCTAACCTTAACCATAGAAATTATATTGCCATTCTCTTTGACAAACTCTAACCTTAACCAGCTCCTTAACAGCGCCTAAACTTAACCGTTCTAACCTTAACCAACTCCGAAACAATGCCTAACCTTAACCTTAACCTTAACCATGCCTAACCTTAACCGGCGAAAGAATACACGTAAAAAAAAAAAATCACGTTAAAAAAAAAATATTCGATGGGATTCGAACTCGCCAGCAAACAAGCCATAGGATCCACAGGCATGTAGTCTTGCCAATTGAGCTATTTCTAGATACTGAATAAGGGGCGGTGACTTATATATATTGAGCTCCGCTCGTGTCGAACCAAGGCGGGATCTCATGCGCATGCGCGGGCACCTCGCGCGAGCACGCCGGCGCACGCACGCACCTGAGCGAGCACGCCGCCGCCGGTGCACGCACGGGCGCTGGGCGGCGGAAAATGAAAGGCGCATTACCGCACGCCACTACGGTAGAATGCTTCCGCATTCTTGCACTGCTTGCTTATCATTAAGGAAAAGGCTCCTTGGCCAGCCTCCGCCTGCTGCTCCCCCCTCCCCTCCTGTCGATCCAAGGACTAATGAACAGCCCCCTCCCTCTCACAGACTGCTACCTCCCCCTGCTCGACATTCATCTTCACTACCCCTTATCTTCCTCATGCATACCCTCCTGGTGCACTGGTGGCTCTTTAATGTTTACATGTCTCTCTGTGCCCTTCCCCTGTTACTTTGTCTCTTGCCCTTCTTGTTCGCCTGTTAAATGGTATGTTGTTGTTATGTTTCTCTGTTTAGTGATTGCCCTGCTGTGTCTCATGTTGTTAATTAGTCTGTCTATATATGCTGTGTGTTTCCTGTCCTCCATTGTCGGTTCATTGTTTCGGTTCCATGTTTGGTGTCCACGCCTGTTTGATGTTTGCTGGTCCACATCCATGTTCATGTTCGGTCTTCTGTGATCCTGTGCGTCTTATAGTAAGTTTCCTAGTGTTAGTTTGTTTTCTACCTTTTGTTTTTGTGTACAGTCCATCTTGTTTGTTAGTGTTTTATTTGTAGTAATTTTTCCCTACCAGCTCTGCTGTGGTTTTCTGTTATGTTTTTGTACGTGCTCTCATTGTGAGCTATTCCTTGTTTTGTTTGCTGCTGCCTTTTGAAGTAAAGACTATTTTTTACTACACTTCACCCCTGGCTCCACATCTCATCTGCCTATTTCCTTTTTCTCCTTGTCCAGTTCTGCGCTTGGGTCCTCCACCAACACTATCCCTAACACTGACATTGTACCTGTCCAGCAAAGTCCAGTATATACCCTTTCTTAACCCAGTCCCCACACATGCACACTCACTTCCACACACTCACACCATGGGAAGGAGAGCTCCCCTCTCACCACGGCTAAGTATCCAATTGGAGGATGCAACTGAAGCCAACGTCACAGAAGATAGTATGCACACTCACATCTTCCGCAAGGAAGGGTCTGCCATGTTGACTGTGGGCTCTCATTATATAGCCCAAGTGTGTCTCCTTTATCACATCACAGATCCATAAGAAACTAGCAGAGGGTTGGGGGAGGTGCCTGAGGGCTGACCAATAGCCAATCCCCAGGTCTCCTACCCACATAATAATTTGTCGGTTTGCTGTGGAAGAGACATCCTGCAGCACACAGTTCAAGCATAGTTCAAGCACAGTTCAAACAGTTCATATGTCTCAGTTATGCAATAATCCACAGATCATAATATCCATGGCCAAAGAGCAAAACACCATATCTGCATAATTTTGGTGTAAGATTGGCGGAAATAGCATTCTGCAAGAAGACAACAACTTTTTTTTCAGTTCAGAGGTTTTGCTCTTCGGCCATCAATATGTTACTCCAATGGCCTGGTAATCCAAATCGGGCATATTCCACAGTCTTAGGTGTCAAAAGGTGTTATGGTGCAGGTTACAGTACATTTACATTTACATTTAGTCATTTAGCTGACGCTTTTATCCAAAGCAACTTACAAGTTCTGTACGACAAGACAGCAAGAAGCTGAGTAACAATGTTCATCAAAGTGTTGCGTGTTACAGTGTAGGTTAGTTTATTAGGACAAGTGCATGACAGTAAGGTTAGTTAGGGTTAGATTTTAAATTTACATTTCTTTCCCCCCCATTATTTCAGATACTGGTTGAAGAAGTGCGTCTTTAGTTGACGGCGAAAGATTGGACGGGATTCGGCTGTTCTAACTGGGGTGGATAGTTCATTCCACCATTGTGGGGCAAGGACTGAGAATAGGCGTCTTCTCTTTGATGACCCTCCCGGAGCTTGGATAGGAGTAGGTCTGAGGCGGCCAGAAGATGCAGAGCGTAGGGGTCTTGAGGGTGTGTAGTTAGAGACCATTGACCGGAGGTAGGCGGGAGCGGTTCCCTTTGCCGCGCAGTATGCTAGGTCGAGGGCCTTGAAGCGGATACGTGCAGCAATGGGGAGCCAGTGCAGGTCCCTAAGAAGTGGGGTGACATGTGCCGACTTCGGTAGGTTTGAGATCAGGCGGGCCGCTTGATTGATTGATTGATTTTTATTGTGGAGTAAAAGACAGCATCCAAGGGATAAAAACATGAGAAAGTGCAAGCACTTATTTCCATCATGGTCCCTGATTTTGGACATGGACAGACATCATAAAACATAGAGCATCATAATAAAACATACTAAAACAGAGCATCATAATAAAACATAGAGCATCATAATAAAACATAGAGAATCATAATAAAACATAGAGCATCATAATAAAACATAGATCATCATAATAAAAAACAGAATAAAACATAATAGCAACCCCATACAAAAAACACTCCCTACCCTCTCCTTCCTATGGCTATTCTATACTTCACTGGCTAGCCATTTCTTTGTGGCATGTCTAAAGGCACGTCCCCCCTCTTCGATGTTTTTCAGGGCCACTGGAAGCTTGTTCCACTCCAGTGCTGCAGAAGTGCTGCGCTTTGAATGAGTTGAAGAAGCTTGGTGGCGGTGGCCGGGAGGCCAGCGAGCAGTGTGTTGCAGTAGTCGAGGTGGGACATGACTGTTGATTGGACGAGGAGTTGGGTGGCTTCTTTTGTCAGGAAGGGGCGGATCCTTCTGACGTTGCTCAGGAGGAATCTGCAGGTTCTGGTTGTCGCTGCGATGTGAGCAGAGAAGTTCAACTGGTCGTCGAGAACAAAACCAAGGTTCTTGGCGGTCGGGACGCGGTCACAGCTGCATTCTCGACTGTGATGGAAAGGTCGGTCAGGGGGGAGGATTTGGCCGGCAGGTGGAGCAATTCTGTAAGTCAGTAGGGGTAGCCCTGTCCTGTTAACCCGTGACATTAACTTATAAGAGAAAAGCCAGACAGGCACCAAGGTGAGGAGGGGAGCATGAAGGAGGTGGGCAAGAGACACCGAACAAGGGGTTGGAGGGAAAACTTGAGATGAGGCTGGAACAGCAAGCTGGTCTTCACAGAGGCATTAAGATCTTTCTGCATGACAAGCTTTTCGATTTCCCCCAAACGCGAAAAGAGCCTGCTCATGCTTGCCCAACCGGGTGCCCCGATTGAGGAGAGCTTGACCTATTTCTGCGTCTCCTGGGTTCGGTTCCATGGTCAGATTGTACTGTCACGACTAACACAGTCAGGAAGCCAAAAGAGAATACAGAATAGGCAGGCAAACAAGTAACACGTGAAAACCGTGGGGTGGGTGAAACAGTGGGTGGATTTATTCAGATTCCAGCAGAGGGTAGGGAGGGATCGAGGAAGATAACGGGTCCAGGAGAGCCAAGTGGTACAATCTGGACTGGGTCTTTATTGGCAGCATGGTGAAGTCTGGACCAGGTCTTTATTGGCAGCATTGTGAAGGCTGGACCAGGTCTTTATAGACAGCATGGTGAAGTCTGGACCAGGTCTTTATTGACAGCATGGTGAAGTCTGGACCAGGTCTTTATAGGCAGCATGGTGAAGTCTGGACCAGGTCTTTATTGGCAGCATGGTGAAGTCTGGACCAGGTCTTTATAGGCAGCATGGTGAAGTCTGGACCAGGTATTTATAGGCAGCATGGTGAAGTCTGGACC
Source organism: Notolepis coatsorum (assembly GCF_963971535.1). Lineage (NCBI taxonomy): Eukaryota > Metazoa > Chordata > Actinopteri > Aulopiformes > Paralepididae > Notolepis > Notolepis coatsorum. The sequence goes on from NC_140183.1 coordinate 34,685,039, forward strand.
TGGTCTTTATTGGCAGCATGGTGAAGTCTGGACCAGGTCTTTATTGGCAGCATGGTTAAGTCTGGACCAGGTCTTTATTGGCAGCATGGTGAAGTCTGGACCAGGTCTTTATTGGCAGCATGGTGATAGAATCCTTGTTTTTCAATGTGTATATAATGTAAATATCTGTAGATAACAGCATCTACATGTAGATGTCAGAGGAGGAGGACAACAGAGAGAGAGTGTGTGTTTCAGAGCAGCAGGCAGAGACAAGGAGATGGGGGGGGGGGGGGGGGGGGGCGACCATGTGCAGATCAGGGCCTTTATCAGGTGCAGAGGTCATTACCACCACAGCAGAGCATTTTGTTTTGGGTAAGCAGTGCCGGTAATATCAACATCACCGTTGCTATAGTGATTTGGGTCAAAAGTGCCGTTGCCATGGTACTTAGTAACGAGGAAAAGGGGGCGGGCCCCCGTTGCTAGGGGAAAGACGTTATGAGCTGTGAGACAAATTAGACTAGGACACAAGGCGGAGACGGGCAGACGCGTTGACAGAGACTTTGAAATCGCTGGGTGGGGGATGGGAATTGCCACGACATCGCTAGCTTCGGCTAACAGGGAAGGCCTTTTGGACAGCTAGGCTGTACGACCACCGAGTGGGGTAACAGAAGAGAGATCGTTAGAATAATGAATTTAGTTTCTTCAAAGGCTTTTCAAGGACAAAACGAACTGTTTTCCATCTGGTGCAGAGGCTTTGTTTACGGAATAAACAACGTTTTCCAAAAAAAGGTACCACGTTGCCAGTTTTGAATTCTTATGAGACGGATTGCATGGACGGGGTTGATACAGTGTGTGACAGCCAATGTGAGATAACCAAGTATCGATGACAAACACAACGCAGAGGAAAGTCACGGAGGAGCAGGTGACGAGCTGATTAGAGGCTGAAGAACTGTGAGGATTGGTTCTTTCCCCACCACAGGCTTCTTAAGGTACTGTGATGATTGGTCCGTTCCCCGCCACACGCTCCGTTCCTTTAAGGTACTGTGAGGATTCTGTGATGATTGGTCCGTTGCCGAACGCACACTTCTAAGTCAAGTATCAATTACCATCACGCACCTGATGTGTGTTCTAATCAGCGCCCCAGAGGCTTCATATACTCTGACCTTCTGTCATTCGATGCCGGGTCGTTTTGAGTACTACTGTTCTGAAATACACCTGCATATACCTGCCTTCCCCGTCGCTGTTCCTGTCTTTTTGCTCTCCAGGACCTTTTGTGGAGAACCGCTGTGGAGAACCTGGTTCCCCGTTCGGAGCTGCGCCTCGTTATCTGCCCGCTTTTCGCGTTGCGCCCTGGTGAGTTTTTGGAAACAGTCTTTTTGGATTATCAGTTTTTTGTGTGTTTGGTGAACACCGAAGAAATCCCGTTTTTGTTTGTACTGGACTCACCTAATTTTTGTGTTAGATTAACACTGAAGATTACCGTATTGTTTTTCTCTGGACTCAGCTAACTTGTGTGTGGTACACCGAAGATCAAGTCACTTGGATTAATACTGGACCAGTCACCTCTCTGCCTCTGTGTGTTCGTTGGGCTAACTCTGATTTCTCTCTCTCTCCGTTTCCACCGGGAGTGAAAGCTGGGAGTATCTGCAGAGCCGCTTCAACGTCACTTGCCAATTCCTCACCACTACATACTGGGAGTATCTGCAGAGCCGCTACATCGTCACATGCCAGATCCCCGTTTGTTCGATTGCTGTACTTCATCCATCTTGTGACTCTGTAAATAAATACGCCCTAGCTTTGGCTAACTCTGAACTTCCTCTCTGTGCCGTTGCGTTTGAGGTCGGTTACAAACCATAACAAGAACACTGTAATCTTTCAATAGTGAAATCTGGACCAGGGCCCTCATTCATCAATAGTGTGCGTAGAACATTTCTATTTCCACACGTAAGCACGGAATGTCGAACTAGTGTACGCACAGGGAAGTCGGGATTCATCACACGGTGCGTACGCAGGCTCTATGCCCCTCCGTGTTGATGAATACCACTTTGTTCTACCGTCAATGCTCGTGCATGATTATCCATATATGGTCATGAAAATGAGGAAACACCCCCCATGGGATGTGAAATAATGGACTGACCCGAGCGGAACCCTGAGAAACTCCACGAAGATTGTTCACTGCTGTCGAACCAAGAAGACACTATCGCGTATTATGGGATAAATAATAAAAGGCGGACTTGTAAACGGTGATGTCAGATATCAACGGCTCCCTAAGACCATTGCTGCAATTCTGCCTGGACAGCTCAGAATACTAATAAAGACCGTTCGTTGACCACTGTTTGGCGTTGGTTGTGTGTCATTATAACCGTGCTGTAATATGAATGCCTTTATTAGTTGTGTTCGATTGGCTATATGATTTTTAGAGGCATCTATTTTGTTGTCGGCTAATAAAGACCGCGCTGGAATATGACTGCCTTTTCCCGTGTTGTTTGATTGATACCCAGGGATTAAAGTTCTCCTCAATTCTATTCCAAATCGCGATGGATCTCCCGTCAATTTTCTACCTGCTGCATATGATTTCTAGAGGCATACTACAATCTATTTTGATGTCAGTATTGGGTAGCCTATATAAACAATAATAGAGAGCATATACAAGAACAATGAATCTCACTGCATGTATGATGTAGGCATGCCTTTCAATACATGAACTTGAATTCCATCATGTTTGTGTGCGGGACTCACAAGGCTGTTGTCACAATGGGTGGTACCGGTACAGTAATAATTACAGTCCACACAATATCACGATCCATGCCATAGCCTATGTTCTATTAGGACATGATCTGTGACGACAAATGTTCTAGAATGTTTGATTAAGATATCATACTCTGACAGCATGCCTATGAGCAACAAAAACGCGAACTTGAATCCCATCATATACATAGTCTGTCCACTATCTGCATGGTGTCATTGCAATGCGTTTTCTATTCTTTCTTATACAGTAAAAAGGGGGAAGAACACTATATTCATATGACTTATTCTGCTTACAGCTTCGAAATTCCACTTGTTTCGTTTAACGTAAAGCCTTTTAAATATAATCAAAACGTTCCCGTGTTTCGGCGGTCTGTGCGCAAAATAATAACGAGTTGAGCTTTATGATTTATGATGAATTGAAAATGGGGGACCCTGATGTAAACAAGACGAAAGTTGGTCTGCATCCCCAATTAACAATTGTATGTACTGAGCTGTATTGTACTGTACCCATTCTGCAATCTGTTAATAAACTTTTCAATCAATCAATCAATCAAGCTACGCGGAGCGCAGTCAGTCAGTAGCCTACACCCCGTATATTCCGATAACGCTATATAAACTATGCTGCATTCATTCTGAGAGAAAGATCTATTATTCCAAATGCTATTTATAGGGTTTTGACCATAATTACACTACTGTTGCTATTTTACAATGAACTATAATGAACTACGGTTCGTACAGAACATGCCAGTGTTATTATGCACAGAAGCTCATTTCCTTGTTGTAATAATATATTCTACCACTGGGCGCCAGGTAAGTGTGGTCTGACCTGTGCGTAGATGTAAGCACGGAGTCAAGTTCAAATCGAAATTGATGAATCCCACTCTTTGCTTAGAAATGATCGTACGCACAGGGTAAGCACAGATCTGTGCGTAGAACACGTTGATGAATGAGGGCCCAGGGCCCTCATTCATCAACGTGGACTTTGACCTTGACCTACTTCCACACGTAAGCACGGAATTTAGAACTAGCGCACGCACAGGGAAGTCGGCATTCATCACACGTGCGTAAGCAGGCTCTACGCACACCTGTCATGATGAATCCCACCTTGGCCCTGCGCCGCAGCTCGTGCACGCTTTCACGTATTTGCATACCAAAACCGCCCCGACCAACCAAATATGGTCAGGCCCTCCCCTTCAAATACCATGAGGGAATCCCTGTGCGTGGAATGTTGGAGGATGGCAAAGCGAACGAAAAAGAGAAACTACACAGACACCGAGGTGGAGGTCCTCGTAACGGAGGTGGATAAATAAAAGGCGGATTTGTAAACGGTGATGTCAGATATCAACGGCTCCCTAAGACCATTGCTGCAATTCTGCCTGGACAGCTCAAAATACTAATAAAGACCGTTCGTTGACCACTGTTTGGCGTTGGTTGTGTTGTGTGTCATTATAACCGTGCTGTACAATATGAATGCCTTTATTAGTTGTGTTCGATTGGCTATATGATTTTTAGAGGCATCTATTTTGTTGTCGGCTAATAAAGACCGCGCTGGAATATGACTGCCTTTTCCCGTGTTGTTTGATTAATACCCACGGATTAAAGTTCTCCTCAATTCTATTCCAAATCGCGATGGATCTCCCGTCAATTTTCTACCTGCTGCATGATTTCTAGAGGCATACTACTACAATCTATTTTGATGTCAGTATTGGGTAGCCTATATAAACAATATAATACGAGAGCATATACAAGAACAATGAATCTCACTGCATGTATGATGTATCCTGCCTTTCAATACATGAACTTGAATTCCATCATATAGTCTGTCCACTATCTGCATGGTGTCATTGCAATGCGTTTTCTATTCTTTCTTGTACAGTAAAAAGGGGGAAGAACACTATATTCATATGACTTATTCTGCTTACAGCTTCGAAATTCCACTTGTTTCGTTTAACGTAAAGCCTTTTAAATATAATCAAAACGTTCCCGTGTTTCGGCGGTCTGTGCGCAAAATAATAACGAGTTGAGCTTTATGATTTATGATGAATTGAAAATGGGGGACCCTGATGTAAACAGGACGAAAGTTGGTCTGCATCCCCAATTAACAATTGTATGTACTGAGCTGTACTGTACACTGTACCCATTCTGCAATATGTTAATAAACTTTTCAATCAATCAATCAATCAAGCTACGCGGAGCGCAGTCAGTCAGTAGCCTACACCCCGTATATTCCGATAACGCTATATAAACCATGAATGAATGAATGAATGAGAACTTTATTAACAGATTGCAGAATGGGTACAGTACAGTACAGCTCAATACATACAATTGTTAAGGGGATGCAGACCAGAGAAAGACTTTCGTCTTGTTTACATCAGGGTCCCCCATTTTCAATTCATCGTAACATATATGACATGCTGCATTCATTCTGAGAGAAAGATCTATTATTCCAAATGCTATTTATAGGGTTTTGACCATAATTACACTACTGTTGCTATTTTACAATGAACTATAATGAACTACGGTTCATAGAACATCCAGTGTTATTATGCACAGAAGCTCATTTCCTTGTTGTAATAATATATTCTACCACTGGGCGCGAGGTACGCCAGGTCCGAAATGTGCGTAGATGTAAGCACGAAGTCAAGTTCAAGTTGAAGTTGATGAATCCCACTCTTTGCTTAGAAATGATCGTACGCACGGGTTACGCACAGATCTGTGCGTAGAACACGTTGATGCATGAGGGCCCGTCTTTATAGGCAGCGTGGTGAATTTTGGACCACTACCTGTTTTTAAAAGAAAACTAAAAGAGGCTTTAATAACCACCCTTATAGGAAACAGGGTTGACTAATTGTGTTCACTTAATTTATTTCTGGCTGATTAGTTCATTTAAATCCTTGCTAAATCCTATTATTATTATTATTATTATTATTATTATTATTATTATTATTATTATTATTATTATTATTATTATTATTATTATTATTATTATTATTATTATTATTATTATTATTATTATTATTATTATTATTATTATTATTATTATTATTATTACTATTATTATTATTATTATTATTATTATTATTATTATTATTATTATTATTATTATTATTATTATTATTATTATTATTATTATTATTATTATTATTATTATTATTATTATTATTATTATTATTATTATTATTATTATTATTATTATTATTATTATTATTATTATTATTATTATTATTATTATTATTATTATTATTATTATTATTATTATTATTATTTGTATTTGTATTATTATTGTATTATATTGTATGTGTGTGAATCAAATCAAATCGAATTGAATCGAATTCTGTTCCCCTCAATTCAATAGAACATCCCAGGGATGTGTGTAGTTATGTTTATTTTATTGGGATCCTCATGCAGACCTCTCATGCATTCACATAATTCATAATCATAATCAACTTTATTTATATAGCACATGTACAGTTGTCACTGTACCAAAGTGCTTCACAGATAAAAGCATAGAGCAAAAAATACATAACACTAAACATAATAGTGCAAAAAGTGCAAATACAAATAAGTGCAAGGGTTCAGATAAAATTTAAAGGAAAGCTAAAAGAAAGAAAAGTGCAGCAAGTTACTAAATAAGGCATACAGGGACTAAAAGTAGCCACCTCATTATAATAAGCCCAGGTAGCCTTTTTTCTGCCTATGGAGGAAATTAACGGTCTTTTTCTTTCCCGTTTACCAGTAACTGTCCTAGATACTACATGTGGGGTTAATGGGAGAATTATGTTTCACCCAAGGATTTTATGTTCTGTTAACATTCCAATTGAATGGCAGACCGGGTTCCCACATGAGGTCTCACAGCTTCTCATCCTTACAGACCGGGTTCCCACATGAGGTCTCACAGCTTCTCATCCTTACACACAGCCCAACCTGCAATGCTCCTGAAAGCCTCTACAGAGACAATCCAGCCTTCTCCCAGTGGTGGAAGAAGTACACAGTTCCTTTACTTAAGTAAAAGTAGAAATACCCAGATAAATGAGTACTCTGGTAAAAGTAAAAGTCCTCCATTCAAAAGTAAAAGTAGAGAAGTATTTGCTATTGAATGTACTTAAGTATCTAAAGTAAAAGTATGCATTTTACATGATGTTTGTGTTTTCCAGTGCTTGGGACCATTCATTCCTCGATCCATTGACCTCTACAGGTGTATGTTAAAGTGGTATGTGGTCCAGTTATGCTGCTGTGATTAAAGGTTATGTTAAAGTGGTATGTGGTCCAGTTATGCTGCTCTGATTATGTCCCCTTGAAGTTGACAGGCTTCAAATGTGAAAGTATATAATCGTCATACATTTTTGCAATGTTTTCTATGCAAAATCCTTTTCTTCAAAGTAACAAGAAACTGATGGGTTCAGATACATGTAGTCGAGTACAAGTAGCTCGAAATTGTACATAAGTAAAAATACTTAATTTCCACCATTGCCTTCTCCAACCCAACCAGCACCAGCAGAACTAGCCTTCTCCAACCCAACCACCACCAGCAGAACCAGCCTTCTCCAACCCAACCACCATCCAGCAGAACCAGCCTTCACCAACGCAACCACCACTCAGCAGAACCAGCCAACCCAACCACCACCAGCAGAACCAGCCTTCTCCAACCCAACCACCACCAGCAGAACCAGCCTTCTCCAACCCAACCACCACCCAGCAGAACCAGCCAACCCAACCACCACACAGCAGAACCAGCCAACCCAACCACCACCCAGCAGAACCAGCCATTCCAACCACCATCAAGGAGAAGCAGCTAACCCATCCACCACCAGAAGAACCAGCCAACCCAACCACCAGCAGAACTAGCCTTCTCCAACCCAACCACCACCAGCTGAACCAGCCTTCTCCAACCCAACCACCTCACAGCAGAACCAGCCAAGCCAACCACGACCCAGCAGAACTAGCCTTCTCCAACCCAGCCACCAGACAGCAGAACCAGCCAACCCAACCACCACCCAGCAGAACCAGCCAACTCTGACAGCTGAGGGCTGGGAAGGAGAAGGCCAGGCAAAGTGGGGACAATGCCCGTTTTATGGAGGCCAAGTACAGATTTGAGAGAGCAATGAAGGAGGCGAAACAGCGCTTATCTTGGAAACTGCAGCAACAGTTCTCTGAGGGGAACTCCTCTGTCTGGAAAGGCCTCAAAACCATCACCAACTGTAAACCAAAGTCCCCACAGACGTCTGACAACCTCCTCCTCGCAAATGAACTCAATGAGTTTTACTGCAGGTTTGACAAGGAAGTGTACCCCCCAGCCCCCTTCCCTCACCCCTCCTCATCCACAATCACCCCCCCCGGACCCCAGTGGTGACCCTGTCTCCCCTACCACGCCCCCTCCCCCCTCCACTACAGACCAGTCGCCCTGACATCTGTAGTCATGAAGGTCTTTGAGCGCCTTGTCCTGGCCCACCTGAAGTACATCACAGACCCTCTACTGGACCCTCTGCAGTTTGCGTATAGAGCCACGGACGATGTAGTGAACATGGCTCTGCATTACGTCCTAGAACACCTGGACACTGCAGGGACCTATGCCAGGCTTTCAACACCATCCTCCCACACATCCTGGAGCATCAGGTGTCCCTGCTGCAGGCGCCAGATTCTACCTGTAGGTGGATTACGGACTTCCTGACGAATAGGAGGCAGCAGGTGAAGCTGGGAAAAAACATCTCTGATCCCAAGTCCATCAGCACAGGCTCAGTCAAGCTCCTGAAGTTTGCGGACGATACCACCCTGGTGGGTCTCATCTCCAGGGGGGATGAATCTGCCTACAGGAGGGAGATCGAGAGGCTGCAGAGCTGGTGCAGCTGCAACAACCTGGACCTAAACGCCCAGAAAACAGTGAAGATGGTGGTGGATTTCAGGCGGAAGGCAGCCCCCCCCTCCCACCCGATCATTCTGGGAGGCACCCCGGTGGCCTCTGTGGAGTCCTGCCGCTTCCTCGGCATGACAATCTCCCGGGACCTGAAATGGGAGCTGACCATCAATGCTCTCAATAAGAAGGCCCGGAAGTTCAGGTTGCCGAGGACCATGATGGCTCAGTTCTACACCTCCATCATTGAGTCGATCCTCACCCTCTCCATTATCACCTGCATGGTTTCCTGTGGCCACGGTCAGTGACAAGGCCAAGCTGTAGCTGGGGGTTATTGCACTATTGTATTTCTGTGTTATATTATGAGGGGTTTTCCTGGAGTTCTTCGCAGAGGGATCCACCTAGTGCTAAGTACACCATAATCCTATATTTCACTCCACTCTGAAATTTTTTCTTTTCTCTACTATCTCGCTTCCTCCCTACTCCCTTCAACCTTCTCCCTGCCACTCTTGACACCACAATGTCTCATACCTATATCCACAATCTGCTCCTCCAGAACAGATTCAACCCATCCACGGCAGTTTGCTAGCAACCCGGCTAATCTCTCCTACCCTCCTACAGCCACAATTACACCTGTCACAGTACAGGGAGGCTTATGGAGTTGTCAATCAGCAGTCAAGAAAGCTGACTTCATTACTGCCTACGCCCATAGTCAAAATCTGCAGCTCCTGGCTCTAACTGAGACCTGGATAACCCCCAATAACTCATCAACACCTGCAGCATTATCTACAAACTATAACTTCACTCACACACCTCGACCTTCCAGACGGAGTGGAGGCACAGGCCTCATGACATCTCCTTCATGGGCTACAAACTTAACACCACTCCCAGAACTGTCACTCTCCTCTCTCGAATATCATGCAGTATCTGTCTCTAATCCTTTCAATCTCACCATTGTTACACTCTATCGCCCTCCAGGTCCCCTCGATCACTTCACAGTTGAGCTGGACATGCTTCTAAGCTCCTTACCGGAAGATGGTACCCCTCTCCTTCTATTGGGCGACTTCAACCTGCCTGACTCATCTCAGTCGAACCCAGTGGTCTCCCTCCTACAATCATTTGACCTGACTCCCACTGCCATGCTTCCCACCCGCAAAGCAGGCAACTCCTTGGATCTCATATTTTCCCGTAACTCCAGCATCATTAACACCACGGTAACTCCCCTACATGTATCTGACCATTCCTTCATATCCTTCTCACTAACTCTCATGCTTAACCGAACGGTCTTCACCCCAACTCAAACCGTCTCACTCAGACGCAACCTGCCCTCCCTATCCCCCTCCACCCTCTCCTCTGACATACTATCCGCTCTACCTTTGAGTGACACCTTCTCTGCTCTCCCCACAGAGATGGCAACCTCCACCCTCCTCTCAGCCCTTGCAAGCGCCTTCGACAAGGTCTGTCCCCTCGTTGAGAAACCTGCCCGCCGTTCCCCACCCAGTCCATGGCTGACGGATGCAGTGAGAGAACAAAGACAGGTCCAGAGAGCGGCTGAGAGGAAGTATAGAAAGTCACGCCTCACTGCTGACATCAACACATATCACAACCTCTTGTTAACATTCTCCAAAACCATTACTAATGCCAAAGCTTCTTTCTTTCACCATATGATCGAGGCCTGTGCCAAGAATCTTCGCAAACTGCATGCTACCATGTCCTCCCTCCTCACTCCCGCCCCCACTCCCTCCTCCCTCATCTTCCTCTGCCGAAGACTTTGCAATCTTCTTTGAGGAAAAAGTGGAGAACATCCGCAGCTCCTTCTCCCAACCCCCACCCATTCCAAACACTGAATCGAGAACCTCATCCTTCACTCTGTCATCTTTCTCTCCCATTACAGAAGCCGAGACCCTGACACTGGTAATGTTGAACCGTCCGACTACATGCCAGCTGGACCAGCTACCCTCCCCACTCCTCCAGACCATAGCACCGGACATCCTCCCATTACTAACTGCAACCATCAACTCCTCACTCAACTCGGGGGTGGTCCCCACCTCCCTAAAACAAGCCAGAGTCACGCCCCTCATAAAAAAATAAACCTGAACCCCACCGCCATAGGCAACTATCGTCCTGTCTCTCTTCTCTCCTTCCTTTCTAAAACACTTGAACGTGCTGTATCCAACCAACTTACTGCTTATCTCTTACAGAATGACCTCCTAGACCCTAATCAGTCTGGCTTCCGGACTGGCCACTCCACAGAAACGGCGCTCATTGCGGTCACAGAAGCACTTCACTTAGCAAAAGCGAAAGGCCTCTCCTCTGTCCTGATTCTCCTAGATCTATCTGCAGCCTTCGACACAGTCAACCATCAGATCCTCCTCGTGGCCCTCGCAGGTATGGGAGTGGCTGGCTCTGTGCTGACATGGCTGACATCATACCTCAATGACCGCTTCTACCAAGTGTCATGGAGAGGGACCTTGTCGGCCACCCGCCCCCTGCAGACGGGTGTCCCCCAGGGCTTGGTCCTAGAACCCCTTCTCTTCTCCCTCTACACTAAATCACTGGGTAACATTATCACGTCTCATGGCTTCTCATATCATTGTTATGCCGATGATACTCAACTCTTCCTCTCCTTCCCTCCCTCAGATATCCACGTCTCTGAGCGGATCTCGGCCTGTCTGTCCGACATCTCCGCCTGGATGACAACCAACCACCTCAAACTGAACCTAAGCAAAATAGAATTGCTCCACCTGCCGGCCAAATCCTGCCCCCTGACCGACCTTTCCATCACAGTCGAGAATGCAGCTGTGACCGCGTCCCCGACCGCCAAGAACCTTGGTGTTGTCCTCGACGACCAGTTGAACTTCTCTGCTCACATCGCAGCGACAACCAGAACCTGCAGATTCCTCCTGAGAAACGCCAGAAGGATCCGCCCCTTCCTGACAAAAGAAGCCACCCAACTCCTCGTCCAATCAACAGTCATCTCCTGCGAGAACGGCTGAGCCATGGTACGTGTTCATACGAGCATTACTGCAACCAACACAACAGTGTTGTAGCTCAACATTACTTGTGCAAGCAACAGAACATACAAGTAACCTCTACCTTATGTGGAGACTCAGGCCGAGGTAGAAAAAACCCTTTTTCAACCGAGTGTAGGCTGCAGACCTTGCTTAAAGCTCTTAACATGAACGTAACCCTCCTATCAACCCATACTAGTGAAGATTCACACTTTGCAACCCCATCATATGTTTGGTGAAGAAACACACAGTTTGTTAACAAAAAATACAGTCCCCCTTTAGAGGGAACTTTTTATTTTTCAAACAAATCATATGGCAAGGCCGGGAAGGGAAAAACAGAGGGGACCACAGGGGAAAAAAGTCACTGGGTCTAGCGGCGCCTGCCGCCACGAGCCGCTCGGGATTTGCCACCCCGGGGAGCCCCGGAGGGACGGTAAGCAATCGGCGGCTGGTCTCGACGGTCCCTACCGTCACCTCCGGGCGTAGATGGGTCGGCTGTAGCGGCCGCGCCCTCTCTCCTCCTGGCCTTCTTCCTCGAAGGACCAGCAGTGGCGGTGGTGGCAGCAGCAGCCATGGCGGAAGACGCTCGACGACGTGGCAGCCGTCTGACCCCACCGGCGACGTCAGGAGGGGGAAAATGTGGTTGAAGCACGGAGCGTTCCTCCTGCATCTCTCTACAGGTCGAGGTCATCAACTGTAGGGCCTTCCCGAACAGTCCAGCATCGGAGAGGGGTGCCGTCAGAAGTGGAAGCCTCTTCTTCTCCGGCACACGCGCCTGCTCCAGCCAAAGGTAGCGCTGGTTCAGAGTTGCCAGGGCGCGCACTTTCCCAGCGGCTATGACCTGCAGCTGAGTCAGATGCAGGACAGCTCCTGCCGCCTGGGAGAGCTGGTCATGTTGTACATCACTCTGCTCCATGCCGCCCGTCAATATCCCGGACATGAATCTTGCCAGCTGCGCGATGTTAGACGCGGCAGCTAGAGATTGTGTTCCGGCGATAAATGACTGGTCGCTCCAGTATGCCAACCGCCTAGCTGATTTCCCTTGAGGAACCGGCTTCCGTAACGGCTCCCACACCACCTCCGGACAGAGTAGCGCGGCTATCGGCCTATCAAGCCGTGGCACGCCCTCCCTCATACCGTCGACCAAACCCGCCACCCGCGTAACTTGTACGTAGGCGGGGGTGAGGCCTATGATGTGGGACACCACCTGGCCCTGACGAACATAGGCCCCCATTGAGGGGAAAAATGGGTAGACAACGTCCACCCCTCTCACCGGGCGACGCTGCCATAAATGACCTATGAGATCATCAGGGACAGGAACAGGCAGTGGCTGCGGCAGCGGCATGCCGTTTGTGACTGCCGCCACCGTCATGAGCTCGGGAAACAAAGCCTGCAGTTCCCCCTGCAGACTTTCCTCCACCGAGCCCGCATCCCTCACATACAGCAGGCTGATAGCAGGGCATCCCGCCGACGAGTCAGAGGTTCTTCTCCAACGTCTTCAAACGAGGTGCCCCAAGGAGACATCTCACCCCCCTCCAGTGTTACCTGGATGGGCGGGATACCTGTCTCCACCGGGCCTTCAAATAAGAACCCGTCCGCCTCTACCATGTAATCCTCTGTTTCCATCGGGCATGTAGAGACCAAGGCATCCTCACTGGGCTCCAGCAACTCACCAAACCCTGGCCGTTCGCATCTGCAAGCCACCATCTTGCGACGGGAGCGAGCCGACGCAAAAAGTTTGCGTCTCAAATCCCCTGGAACCAAAGGAACCGGCCGCCCAACAGCGGACGATTCCTCGGAAACAGAGGAACCAGAGCCAGAACCAGGCCATTGCATAGGCGACGGCACCGGTGCACCAGCTCCTTGGAGAGGCGAACTACCCATCGGACGCCTACCGGGCGTGGCTGTCAACCACGAGAGAGGCAACAGGACGTACGACGGAGGCGGACGACGGAGGCGGAAATGGAGAATCGCTGGTGGAGAGTGGCGCTGCGAACACGACCCTCCGGAGTAGACATTATGACTTAGGTTTTTCTATCGAATTTATGAGAGAAGAAAAAAATAAGCACAATGTAAACACGTCTCAACTTTCTTCAGCTAACAACCTCGTCAAGTGGGGATCTACCGAGGCACTTCCTTGTGGTGAAAGTGAAGAAGGAGGCGAGTAGGTGACCACACGCCTGCTTATGAAGGTAAGCGGAAGGGGGTGTGGTCAGACGAATATGGGGATGTAAAGGTACATGGTGGAATTTTTTTATTCAGTGTATGTACACGAAGTGAAGTACAGTGCTACTGGTGCTGAGCGAAGCCTTAACGAAACAGAACACCATACTAAAACTGACCAGACATGAAAACCTGCCACTGAGCTCATTCAGCACCTTATTGAGATAATGTGTACAGAAAATCTAAGCAAATGAATAAAGGGAAGTTGACTAAACAGAAGGTTTTGTTGATACAGTACAGAATTATGCCATCTGGACACATGCCATTTGAAATAAGATTATAGAATATAGAATATCAGGCCTATAAATTACCTTATTATAGCCAACTCGCACATCTATGGATCGGGACAAATCTCCTCTTTTAAATGGCAGAGTTCAATTTGGATTTAGTATCTCCAGGCTTGCAGGAAGAACCGTGAATGAAATCTACTGTATGTACAGTTCCATTCTTATAATGTATATAGCTCCGCCATTTTGGATCGGATTGCAGCGGGATTATTGCTAAATGTTCACAGAAGATAGACACACTAACTCGCTCCAATCTATGCCAATAACGTTCAGTTTTGTGATAGAGAATCCAGAGAAATAAGAGAAATAAAGAAAATTCATACAGAAGTAATTTGCAGGACGCTGGAATCGACTGGGAAAGGTAGTTTTTCGAAATTTCAATGCTCATTGAGAGCTCTGGATGTCCTCTCCTCATATGACTACAATCGGCGACGTGCCGCTAATTCAGAATGGTGGATATTTGCAAAGTTATGAAGACATTTCATGAACTAAAATCTTACTAATAACACTTTAACCTATTGGTAAACAAACGTATTGATAAAAATATACACTATGACTGCTGTTGTGACATGGTTAGGGTATTTACTCTTGGATGCATTTGGAAAGAAAATGCTACTTATATTAGTATAGTCTGGAGAGATTGATTTATGACGTGATGTCATCTGCGGTCCGCCGCCGGACTGCACAGGCTAAAGAGGTTAAGTGTTATTAGCTAAATATGAGTTAATAAATATATCGGCGCATCCCTGCGGAAACCGGATGAATTAGACGGAAATAAAGGAAGCTGTCATATGATTATTTTTTTTAATTATTTTCGGGATCATATCTCACCGGTCGAACAAACCTGAACGTTATGCCATTAAATAGAATGTAGTTCGTTTCTTTACCTTTCTGTGAATGTCTAGAAAATAAATTTGTCTCGATCTGATGAAAAATGGCGGGGGTATTTACATTACAAAAAAAATTAACTGTACTTACAGTAGATTTCATTCACATTCCTTGCTGCCCTGTTAGGGGCGCCTGGTGGTACTGAATCCAGATTGAACTCTGCCATTGTAATGAGGAGATTTGGCCTGATCCATAGATGTGTGACATGGCCATAAGGCTATTTATAAGCCTGATATTCTATATTCTATATTCATATTTCATGTGTCCGGATGGCAAAATTCAGTACTGTATCTACAAAAAACCCTGTAAATCATCTGCACTTTATTAATTTGCTTAGATTTTTTTGTATGGTGGTTGTGGCGTTTTCCCCAATTATACTTCTGCATGGCCTTGAGGCACTAGTAGAGCTAGCATCGGCAAAGCATCTGTGCCACTTTGACGTTTGAGTATAAAGTTTGCTTAAACCTAGACAGCCCACTGAGCAAAGTAGTATGTGCATTGCATGTTATACCATAGAGCTTACAGGCCATTGAGTGTGTGTCAGTATGTCAGAGTGTGTGTTAGCCTCCCCCAGAGCCCCCCCCCCCCCCCACCAGCTATGAAAGTGACATTTCCTGATTTTTGCCTGTGATGTTTCCAATTGATTGTGTAAATAAAGTTAGTTATTCCTTTTGTACTGTACCTGTTGTGTCTGTGTGCTCTGTCTGGTAATCTACTACCCTGTGAACATGCATTCACAGGTGGACCTGTGACACTAACATTGCTTTTCAGCAGAGTAAAACACATATAACCTTCACCTCAAATTACGTGCTTTTTCTCTTGTTCACCCTCTTGGCTAGTGTTGCTAGTGTAATGTTCGGTGTTCATGTCTGTTTAGTATTTAGTTTGTGTCATCATGATCTTTCAATATATAACTGAGTGGATTTCCTGGATCAGCATGCTACAAAGCCCGGCTATCCCTCAACAATGGCTGGAGTTTTCCGGCGATGAGGTGAATAAAGGCCTGTTCCACACTGTTGTATGGCCTGCAGTCGATTTAGCCTTGCTGATATTGCCATAGTCAGACTGCTTGTGGTTACACCAGAAAACTGAGTTGTTTTACTGTAGGGTTATATCATTTAGGGCATATATTTGTATATATGCAGTATAGTGTGACAGGAAACATGAAGGAGAGAGGAGGGAGGGTGAGAGGCTGGATTTGAACGCAGGACAGGCTGCTCCATCTGCCCTTCCCCAAAGGTCCGCAACCTGGGCGTTATCCTGGATTCCACCCTTTCCTACCAAGCCCATGTCAGTTCCGTCACCAAATCCGCCTTCTTCCATCTCCAGACTCCGACCATCACTTTCCGACTCCACAGCTGAGACCCTCATCCATGCCTTCGTCACCTCCCGCCTGGACTACTGCAACAGGGTCCTGTCCGGGGTCCCACGCAAAACCCTGGACAGGCTCCAGTATGTTCAAAATTCAGCTGCCAGGGTTCTAACCCGCACCAAACCCTGGCAGCACATCACCCCCACCCTCATCCACCTCCACTGGCTCCCCATCAAATCCTGCATCACCTACAAAACCCTCCTGCTCACCTACAAATCCCTCCACGCTCTGGCACCTCAGTACCTCACTGACCTCCTCCACCCCTACACTCAGTCACGGTCCCTGCGATCCACGGACACTGATCAGCTCTCAATCCCCCGAACCAGACTGCGGACCTTCTGGGACAGAGCTTTCAGTGTGGCAGCTCCCACCCTCTGGAACTCCCTCCCCGCAGAACTCCGCAACGCCCCAACTCTGGACTCATTCAAAAAACTGCTCAAAACCCACCTGTTCAACTTGGCCTTTAACCCCTAATTTCTCACTTTGTATCTTGTGTCTGTCCACTATGTTTGTTACTTTTGTTATTTTTTCCCCATATGTGAAGCGACCTTGGGTCTTTTGAAAGGCGCTATATAAAATGAAGTTATTATTATTATTATTATTATTATTATTATTATTATTATTATTATTATTATTATTATTATTATTATTATTATTATTATTATTATTATTATTATTATTATTATTATTATTATTATTATTATAATTATTATTATTATTATTATTATTATTATTATTATTATTATTATTATTATTATTATTATTATTATTGTGATTATGGTCACCTCATTGACACACTAGGACACCTCCAAAGGGCACGTTTTGATGGGTATATTAACACCCTTTGGAGGCCAAACCCGAGATAAGTCGAGTTAACTCGTCATGCTCTGGGCGCCAAACCCGAGAAATCCCAGGTTTTAATCGATATTTCTTTTATTTGCTATATCCATAAATTTTTCATCCATCCAGCCTGACGTTATCATTGGGAATGGGTCTGAGCTCGCAAAGGGCAAATACCGCCGCCTAACGTCTCCCGGATGGTATTGCACATCATTGGAATCCCTCTGGCTGGGGCTGTGCATCAATCTAAGAAGTCCGGTCCAGGTTTTACTTCTCGGGCATGCAGTGTCGTTGTAACAGATGGACGGGGGACACTCGGTGCAGTGTGGATTATGTGTTTTGGACATATAACGTTGGATCAATAAACGTGATCAATATTTGGAATGGTGATCAGGAATTGGATGAATCTTTTTGCACTACATCAGATGTGAGGTAAGGACTTTATGTTACGAATCTTGGGTTAATCCGATGTTCCTTTCACCGCCATCGGAGCATGTGTGTGTGTGTGTGTGAGGTTCGCGCCGACCAAAGTACGGAGAAGCGATTTTTCAGACCCTGCTTCTGTTCACGCCTGATGACACATATAATATCGATAATCTAGCGTTTATTTGAAAACTATTCATAAATCAAGCGACAAATGGCACGATTTCTAACTAAATACATTGAAGCTCGATTTGCTGGAGTTTATTGAGATGAGACAGAACGCTCTAGAAATATATTCATATTCATCACGGTATAAAACGGAAATGTATGTATGAAAAGATGATCTGTTTCGTGCATGTTGACTGGAAGCAACTCACTGACGATCAACGTGTTATTTAGATCTATTGCTATTATATTTGATATATTTTAAGCACTCACAAGTAAGTCCTATCCTACATTGGATAAAGCACTGGCGCTGAGGGCCATCAGCGCCCTCTGCTGTTTGGCCCCCAATGAGTTAAAAAGCATAACATCCAAGCAGTTCCTTCACCAATAAACACCTCCCGCACCACATCCTTGTGGGCACGGCCTGAAGGTGGAAAACGTGCAAAAATCCTATACTTGATTTTTCTTTTTCTTTTTTAAGAGTAGAAATACCCCAATAGAATAGTACTTAAGTAATTATATAAAAGTATTTGAACACACTCTTGTTTTTCAATACTGTATTGAATATTGAGTATGTATTGAGTATTGAATCCTAGTTGTGGCTCAGTGGCTCAGGAGATAGAGCAGTCGTCTGGTAATCCGGAGGTTCCTGGTTTGATTCTCTCTCCTCCTTGAGCAAGACCCCCTAATTGTTCCCGTTGCCTCTGCCGTCTGTGTGTGAATGTGTGAGTGAATGGGTAAAATGTGAGGAACAAATTGTAAAGCGCTTTGGATAAAATAATATTTAGTTGCATTAACCCCTGATGGTTGTGCTGAAGTGGTTCGGATGATTTCTGCTTGAAGTTTTTCAGGCATCAACTTTAACTGTTATTTTAATTCACTTTAACTGTGTGTTATTTTCATTCACCTTAACTGTGTGTTATTTTCATTCACTTTAACTGTGTGTTATTTTCATTTACGTAACACATGTTTTCTATGAAAAACGTGTACGTCTACGTCTATATCTATGAATTTTTTTTGAGGTAACTGGGACTCAGGTAAATGTAATTGAGTAAAAATATGATATTTATTTTTTAATTGTACTGGAGTAAAAATGTAATACTCCTTAAAGTAGACAAGCCTAAAATGTGTGCCCAAACAGTTACTTTCCACTTAAAAGCCAGGATCGGAGCTGATCCCAGTGTCACTGGGTTTGTCCCCTCAGGAGAGCCGGCTCTGGACCCTGCCGTGTCGCTTGTTGTTCCAAACCCTTGCTGCGGAAATTCCATCTCCAAAAGATTTCATACTTTCCAGGGGGGGAGTCGAAGACAGAAAAATAAACAACTATGTTTTTGAAAGCCAAGAAATTAAACGGTTATTTTTGCACAGTATTTATTATTTATTTCCTCCCTGTCCGAGTCACTTTGATGATTCCCCCACCAATGTGTGGTCAGGCGCCATTATATATGAGTTAAGTTGTTCTTTATTGTCCCTGTGGGAAATGATTCGCCTGCATTTAATCCATTCTAACCATTTAGGAGCAAAACTGCTCAACCGGACAAACTGGGCCATACCGCTCCTCATTCCGGGTTAATTTACTCCGTGGCTGGAGATGTAAATGGCAGTAATGTACAGTAGGAGAGACCTGTCCAGAGACGTGTCCAGAGACCTGGTGGTGTTTCGTGCAGGTGTTGCAGAGACATTGAGGGAAAACACTGAATTTAATTGTTTTTCCTCGCTGCACCCCTTCCAAAACATTTCAGTTTAAATAAGATATATTAAAAATATATATATTGATCAATTTAAATGTAATTAGATTACACTTACAGTATACTAATGACTATCATACTAAACATGTGCTTTGTGTTTGTACATGAAAGCACATAGAAAGTACCAACAATACAGGTTTGACTTTGGTCAGCTGACTATTTAAAAATAAATACCTGAGGATTTGAGCTAAAGCTAGCAATCTGTTTTCCATTTTTGAAAAGTTGATTCATAATGGTTTTTGAAGGCCTAATTGATTGCCTCATTGTATTGTGTTAAGTTCATGCAATTATCTAATGGCAAAGACCACGGTTGTAGACTAACAATAGCTGGATATGTGGAAGAAGTGTACAAATGTTTGATTGCAGTTCCACAATTTGGACAACTCATGTGAATTTGGTGTGAGGTCTCTATTATATATGACCTTTTGACCTTTTATTATAGTGCCGACATTAGGCCGATAGGTGTGATATTTGTGATGATGTATTGGCACCAATATCTATCATTGTGGCAAATGGCATGTCTCTCTATATTATGGCAAACACATATTTATTTTATTTATTTGGGGATAGACAGATGTCAGACTGACAGTCTGACAGACAGATACACAGATTTGGGCCTTTTCCCCGATGATCCCTGTATTTTGTATTTGGCCTGTGTAAACAAAAACTGTCAGCAGAATCGTACATAGTTTGAAACGTTTGTTTTGTTAGTGCATTTGTCTGCATGTTAGCCTAGCTTAGCACAATGAATGGAAGCGGACATGGCCGGTTAGCCTTCGGGAGAGGTGTTAGTTGGACAATGCCTAGGCTAACCATCCATGTCCGGTTCCATTAATTGTGCTAAGCTAGGCTAACGTGCAGCCAGATAGATTTCTACTTAATGCACAGAGAGGAAACTGGTATCTATCTTCTTGTCTCTCTCTGGAGAAGACGATAAGCTAATTTCCCCAAATGTTGGCGTGTTCTTTTAAGTCAAGCAATTACTTTCCAACACTATACACCATTGAGCATAGTGAGCATTGGGAAAAGTTACTTTGATCCGTCGATGATACGATGACCTCTTCAGTCTTCACTGTGGTATTTCACCATTCAGCTGCAGGATACTTCCTCATTTACCTACTAGACATTTAATATTATGCTTATGAATCTCTGGGTGACCTAAACCTAAGAGGTAATGACTCTTTCTGTTTTGTCGTAAAGTTGTAGTTTGTGAACAAACACTATCCCGTTTACTCCCCAAGTTGTTTCCCCCCCCCCAAAAGAGGCGTGGCCTGATCCCAGATCAGGGAGGATGACGTGATGCTGGTCTGATGGATGGATGGACCGACAGACTGACTTAGCCGTTTGGTCACAGCTAGAAACACTGGTACTGGACGTCCTTTAAGATAAGTCAGTGAACAAAGCCAGCTACTTTAGGGGACAGCTACAGACAGGGGACAGCTGTCATCTCACTGAACTCTGTACCAAGGTGACAGCACCCATCCACCCCCCTCTCCCTCTCTCTCTCTTTCTCTCTCTCCCATTCTCTCATACTCACCACCGTATAAACTCTGAACTCTGAACACTGCCTATCTACAGCGGCCTTCACTCTAATCATAACTATCTCAATGTATAGTATACCCATATGACACTGTATGATAGCCATGTATTGTACAATAATACAGTATATATACTTCTGTTTGAATATATCTGCATATATATCTGCATATATTCCTTTACATCGGCTACCTGTATACAGTATAGTATACTATATCTATATTTGTATATATCCCATATCTACTAGTTATACCACTGGCCAGTATGGCTTACTACCATAGTGTATTTATACCTGTATCATTGTACATAATAATACTGTATACACATCAGATTAGCATATTTAATCAGTAGCAAGGTGCTCTACAAAATAGACAGTAAAGGTGCTCTAGTTGATCACGCTGTCAGTGTGGACACTATCACAAGCTGCAGTTCAGCGAGGCAGCCATCATGCTGGCGGTATGGACACTATCACGCACTGCAGTTCAGCGAGGCAGCCATCATGCTGGCGGTGTGGACACTATCACGCACTGCAGTTCAGCCATCATACTGGCGGTCTGGACACTATCATGCACTGCAGTTCAGCCATCATACTGGCGGTCTGGACACTATCACACACTGCAGTTCAGCCATCATACTGGCGGTGTAGATACTATCACAAGCTGCAGTTCAGCGAGGCAGCCATCATGTTGGCGGTCTGGACACTATCACACACTGCAGTTCAGCCATCATGCTGGCGGTGTGGACACTATCACAAGCTGCAGTTCAGCGAGGCAGCCATCATGCTGGTGGTGTGGATACTATCACAAGCTGCAGTTCAGCGAGGCAGCCATCATGTTGGCGGTCTGGACACTATCACACACTGCAGTTCAGCCATCATGCTGGCGGTGTGGACACTATCACACACTGCAGTTAAGCCATCATACTGGCGGTATGGACACTATCACAAGCTGCAGTTCAGCGAGGCAGCCATCATGCTGGCGGTGTGGACACTATCACGCACTGCAGTTCAGCGAGGCAGCCATCATGCTGGCGGTGTGGACACTATCACGCACTGCAGTTCAGCCATCATGCTGGCGGTGTGGACACTATCACAAGCTGCAGTTCAGCCATCATGCTGGCGGTGTGGACACTATCACAAGCTGCAGTTCAGCCATCATGCTGGCGGTGTGGACACTATCTCGCACTGCAGTTCAGCAAGGCAGCCATCATGCTGGCGGTGTGGACACTATCACGCACTGCAGTTCAGCCATCATGCTGGCGGTGTGGACACTATCACAAGCTGCAGTTCAGCCATCATGCTGGCGGTGTGGACACTATCACAAGCTGCAGTTCAGCCATCATGCTGGCGGTGTGGACACTATCTCGCACTGCAGTTCAGCAAGGCAGCCATCATGCTGTCTGTATGGACACTATCACAAGCTGCAGTTCAGCAAGGCAGCCATCATGCTGGCTGTGTGGACACTATCACAAACTACAGTTCAGTGAGTAAACTGTAATTGGTCCAGTTTTGAGGGAGATCACTTCAGCCGGCAGCCGACTCACATGGGGCAAACGTGCGTCAAAGTACGTCCACTAGAAGAGATTATTTTTGCCACTGACAAGTTCGCTACTGAAACACACGGATACAAGGGGAGGGGATGTATTATATAAACGTATGCTTGTGCTATTACTGTTGTACACAGTTTTGGGGAAGCTACCCAGAGAGCCAAGTACAAGGAGTTGAACTAAAGCAAAACTACCCTCAAGAGAGATATACTTTAGTTAACTATAGTTACTACAACAAAGCTACCCTCAATAGAGATATAGTTTAGTTACCGGTAACTATAGTTACTACAACAAAGCTACCCTCAAGAGAGATATAGTTTAGTTAACTAAAGTTACTACAGCAAAGATACCCTCAAGAGAGATATAGTGTTAGGTTTTGTAGACAACCCCAACAGCACGACACAGACAGGTAGTTCAGAGTTAGCCAAAAACGACGGGCGTATTTATTTTCACAAAAAACAGAAATGTGCAACAAAACAGTAACTCCATTAGAGGGGAATGTCTTCTAGTCAAGTAGGGCTCTGCTGCACTGCCCACAGCAGGGTTGACTCTGCGGCTCTGCAGCCCTGTCCTTAGCAGAGTCAACTCTGCGGTTCTGTGGCTCTGCAGCGCTGTCCTTAGCAGAGTTTACTCTGCGGTTCTGCGGCTCTGCAGCGCTGTCCTTAGCAGAGTCTACTCTGCGGCTCTGCAGCCTTAGGTTATCCCAACTTGCGGGGAAAAGGAAACGGAGAATCTCATTAGTCCCAGAACGCAGAAAATACAGGGCAGAGTCCAGTAACCAAACAAATCTACACTTCTTCAGTGTTGTAGGAAACACACAAAAAACGGAACCAAGGCGGAGAGTCCAGGACAGAACGAGGATTGCAGTTCATGGAAAAATAGTCCTCCAAATGAACTCACCAAAAGCAAAGTCGAAGTGGGTAACGAGGCACGGGTCCACGGGTCCACGGAGGCAGAGAGAGAAACACAGCAGTAACTTCCAAGGGGCGCACTGGAGAAACAACAAGAGGGAACAGCAGTAGAGCTGGTGGTGACAAAACGACCCGACACAGAATGATCAGCAAACCGAGTATAAGAGTGCTCCCGCCGAGCTGATTGGAAACTCCTCTCAGGTGCGTGATGGTAATTGGCACTGAGAAGCGTGCAGTACTGGGCCAGCCCTCACACAAGGACGCGGGAAGGGGGGGTGCGGCAGGGGCTGCAGCACCCCCTGCTGGATGGGAGTGTAACTGCAACTGCAAGGTTGTTTTGGATTTTATTCCAAATTTGTAACCGAGGCTACTCATGTCACAGAGCGGAACGGCACTGCAGATTTACCCTACTCTTGGAATTCATTCAGATCGTCATAGGGGCGCTGTCTCGATAATGCAGTGTTATTAACAGCGTGTAGCCGACGCATGAACCGGTTGGGATTCGAATAGACGCGGCCTGGAAGCGTCAACACGGAACTGGAAATCCGTTGGAAAAAAAAAATAGACACAGCGGCTGCGCCCTGCCTGGGATAGTTAACTTTTGGGACACTGAATTCGCAGTAAAGGAATATATGAACAAGCCAGCAGAACTATCCGAGCCCCCGGGAGGGTGATCGAAGACCTTTTGCATGTCGGCACTCGGCGATCATGTATGCGGGGAACGAATTGCAGAGGGAGGGCGCAACAGCCAGGTGGGGTAAGCTGGGCTGTGATGTGTGCATCAGAACGGTTACATTGTTTGTCTGGCACGCTCAGAGCGCGGAGTTGGGCAGCGGTTTTGATTGAAAAGTTTGATTGAAAAGTTTATTAACAGATTGCAGAATGGGTACAGTACAGTACAGCTCAATACATACAATTGTTTTTTTATTATCCACTTTTTCTCCCATTTTTCTATATTTTCTCCCATCTCAATTTCGTATCATCCAATTCAACCCCCCCCTGTCACAAACGCTGTTTCTTGCCTCCCACAAGCCGGCTGCAATGTGGACTAAGTCATACATAGCACAAGTCCCCTCCGGTACTTGAGGTAACAGCAGTTGCATCTTTTCACCTGCGCAGCTCGATCTCTCAGTGGCGAGGAGTAACGCGTGGGAGGCTCACGCTGCCCTCGACACTTCCTGATTCTACTGCGCAGGCGCACCAACCGACCTGTAGGAGTCGCTGTCCACAACGCCCGATCCCCACCCATCAGTTTCCCACCCCCTAATACGGCCAATGTGTATTAGTACGGACGACCAGCTAAACTGAAAGCAAATGTGGAGCGCTGGGCTCGAACAGGCGAGCCCAGCGTCTCCAGATTTCGTGGTGAGCGCCTTGCCCACTACGCCACGTAGCCGCCCAATACATACAATTGTTAAGGGGATGCAGACCAGAGAAAGACTTTCGTCTTGTTTACATCAGGGTCCCCCATTTTCAATTCATCATAGTATCCTCTAGTGAACGAGAGTGTTGGTTATGACGTGACAGACAGTGGAGCTGTTTGCAGATAGCGAGCATTTTGACGTGTTGACGTTTGGCGATGTCTCGCAGACAATACAACTACAAGTATAATTATATAATATATATATTTTATAAAAAAACGAAATTATATAAAAAAAATGTATTATTATTATTATCGATATCTCAGCACCCCCACTCCCCGCGGACTTCTCGCGTCCCTGCCCTCACATATAGTTTAGTTAACTAAGTTACTACAGCAAAGCTACCCTCAAGAGAGGTATAGTTTTGTTAACTATAGTTACTACAACAAAGCTACCCTCAAGAGAGATATATAGTTTAGTTAACTAAAGTTACTACAGCAAAGTTACCAGTTAGGGGCTGAAACCCTAAAACAGCACAAAATAAATAAACAGTGAAGTATCTAGGCTGCATGTTAGATGGTAGTCTAGATGGGGAGGCTATGGCCTCCCAAGTACTGGGCAAAGTCAATGCCCGCACCAGGTACCTAGCTAGGAAAGCCAACCTCCTTGGCAGAGGTACTGTAGTCTCAGGCTACTAGCAAATAGCCTAGTACTCTGCACTTTGATTATGGTAGTGTGTCTTGGTTTGAGGGCCTGACAGAGACCATAAAAAATAAGCTGGTATGGGTGGTAATGGGTCTTGGCCCCCGCACCCACATAGGGAGGAGTCACTTCCAGGAGCTAAACTGGCTTCCTGTGGAGGCCAGAGTTACTCAGCTCAGACTCAACGTAGTGCACAATATTATCAACCAAAGGTCCCCTAGATACTTTCAAAACTACTTCACCCCGGTCAGTGAATCCCACAACCACAGAACTAGTATATAGAGCAGGGGTCGGCAACCCTAGGCACGCGTGCCACCATTGGCACGCAGGAGCATTTTGATTGGCACGCAGCACCCATTGACATTTTGTAAGTCGACTCTTTTGCACACCCCTATGACATGTCAAATCACCTCTTGAACAGCCATTGGCTACACTTTTTTTATTTAGTTTGATTGAGGTGTGTGGGGCCTCCCGCTTGCATTTCCCTTTGTAAGTGCCGCGGTTGCGTTCTGCATAGTTGTAGATGTCATGATGGCAACCGTGCTAGCTAAGAAAGCTAAGGTAAATGAGCTTTATGTGTGCTTTATGTTTGGAAAATGTTCTTAATGAGGTTATGGCTACGGTGGCAACGATTGTTAACTGCTCGAGGAAATACAAAACTTGCATGTCCCGCTCTACTCCGCGGTTAGGTGGCTACGCTGTGGAACAGTTTGTCGGCTGCTTTGATAAAGAAAGGCCAAGACTACCCGGCCAGAACTCGAGGACGAGAAGTGAAGTGGGTTGTGAAACTGATGTTTCTCACGGATATTACGCGACACGTCAACAAGCTCAATCTCCGACTGCAAGGTGCAGGGCAGACTGTTTTGGACATGTTTCGGAGTTCATAAGACGATTTGGGGACAAAGCAAAACAGGGATCACATCACACTTTATTTTCCTACAGATGGGTTTGCATGTGAACATGAACTTGAATGTGCATATATAGATCATACGCGCATATATGTGGCATGTTCATGCATGCGCACATGTATGCACTTACCTGGGATTGATGTGTTTTTAGAGACTGAGAAACAACCTTATTTTATTGGAGATCTGTCCATAAAGACTCTAACTCTCTCTAGGTGCCTGTGCTTTGTGTGTGTGTGTGTGTGTGTGTGTGTGTGTGTGTGTGTGTGTGTGTGTGTGTGTGTGTGTGTGTGTGTGTGTGTGTGTGTGTGTGTGTGTGTGTGTGTGTGTGTGTGTGTGTGTGTGTGTGTGTGTGTGTGTGTGTGTGTGTGTGTGTGTGTGTGTGTGTGTGGGTGTGTGTGTGTGTGTGTGTTTGAGGGTGTGCGTATATGGAAGTGTCGGGCTAGGGGAGCCGTCCACCTTGTATGTATGTGGTGCTGAACTTCCTCCTCCTTCCTTCTGCTTGTTATTCGTCAGGTCTTCACTATAGGCGTTCGGAGATAATGCGGCCGGTTCCTGTTCTGGACCACCACTAAGCTCCATTTTTCTTATTCTCTCGTTCCTTTGCCCTCGGCATAGTATCCTAGTACTACTCTTTGTGTTCTTTACTATTAAAGTCGAACCTGTTTAAGAGTATACCATCTCCGTCTCTATGATTGCCTACAACAATTGGAACTCATCTACCTCCATCCTGACACTACCCTCAAGAGAGGTATAGTTTAGATATAGAAGTTACTAAGTAATTCAAACTAAATAAAATAAAAAATGCAATGACATCTGCAATGATTCGATTAGATTCAAATGTATTGTCATCATACAGCACCAGTACAATATAACGAAAATAAGTTTGCATCTAACCAGAGTGAAAAGGTAACGGTAAAGTGCATTAACAATATACAATCTAGAAGTGTTACAGTATTAATATGTACTGTGTTACAGGTATAAATACACTATGGTAAGCTATACTGGCCAGTGGTATAACTAGTAAGAGTAGATATACAGGTATAGATATAGTTTATCCCGGTATGTAAACAGGTATATTCAGACAGATGTGGATATGGAGATATATACACAGTATATACAGTATTATTGTACATGGCTATCATACAGTGTTGGTGTACACAGTGGGTAGACTATAGTTTGAGGTAGGTAGTTATGATTACAATGTAAGGGAGTTGTAGGCAGTGAAGGCAGCAGATGGGTATAAATTGAGTATAGGCAACTGAGTTCAGAGTTCCTACAGTATGGGCAATGCAACGCACAATTATAACCTATAGGCTAAGACTAAATAAAGTGACATAACACTCAATTGAAAGTGGGGGGGTGATGTCATCCATTTTTATGGTAGCCTCCACCCAAAATTGTAGTTCCAGTAGTTATCCTACAAGCTAGCCTAGCTCAGCACAAATTTATGGAAGTGGATACGGACCAGCTAGCCTAGCTTTTGGCTAAAAACACCTCTCCCAGAGTTTTAAGCTAGTGGTCCATACCGTCCATATCCACTTCCATTCATTTCGGCTAAGCTAGGCTAGCTTGCAGCCGGATAGCTTTCTAGTGAACGCACAGAGAGGAAATTGGTATCTTATCTTCTTATCTGACTCTTATTTCACATAATATGTGGAGTGTTCCTTTAAACTACTACTGTAACTAGACAAGTTGTGAAAGTGTGGGTGACACCTGTGCACCATCGACCAAGGGAGGCGGATCTCCCTACCGAATCCAACGACCCCTCTCGCAATTCTCTGCGACAAACGGTTCAAAAGATACAAAAAAGGGGCGGGAGTTAAGAAAAGGGGGCGGGCCAAAGGGGAAAAAAGAAACGCGGATCTCCCCGCCGAGTCCAACGACCCCTAGCAAGTCTCTATGACAGTTCATGGGATATGAAAGGGAGCATGGACATGGCTTCAGGGTGGGGGCGTGGCTTCTGAAACTGGCGTGGTTAATCTAGACCAATGAATGTAGAAGTCTGTATTGAGTTTATTGACACCTCCCATATCAAATCTTAACACATTGACCGCCAATAACGTTGTACGACTGGTTTGCTGGTCATGCGAATTCCGCCAAGCCAAGGCGTATTTGAGTTCATATTTCATTTTTTGGCCATGGTATTCATAATTCCGCCACCCAGCCTCTGCTGAGACAGTGGGACTCTGCACAACCGTGCAACGTCAAATAAGTGGGATCTTTTTCCTCCAGTCTCATCGGCGAACGGTAAGAGGACAGTAACGTTACTTTCAGCTTGATTGTTTATTCTTTTCAATGCAAACCGCTCTGATCAATATATCACCCATACTACATAAAGCATTTACTGACGATCACAGAATTATAAACGACCCCCCCCCCCCCCCCCCCACTTTCATCCGTGCATGATGAGTCATAACGTTTAGGATCGTATTCAGTTGAATTTTTTAATATAGTGTGTATCGCGAATAAACTGCAATCGATCATCTATATTATGCGTTTAGGCCTAACTAGCGTTCTAGGAATTACTGCAAAAAACGCTAAAAACATACTTATATTCTAGACGGTATTTTCGTATGAATCTATGAATGAAAAGGTATAACGTTCCTACATCCTGAACGATAGCTAATCGATGTTGAATGGGCCATAGTAATGTAAATTTAGCAATACAATTTAAAAAGTTATAGCCCTGCAAAGAAGGTGAACATCTCCATAGGCTTAGACTGGTGGCAGTGATCATACATTGATGGATAGAAGCGTGGCAGTCAATGTGTTAATGGACACACATCCATCTTCAATGCATTTCAATGAGGCGGTGCTTCACGCATTTAGAGTACAACAAAAGCAAAACTATAAGATATGAAGCTTAGATATGTTGATATGAGTACTAGAGGCAGATGATAATGGAAAATGGTGCTTTACAATTTTGTTCCTCACATTCACCCATTTACTCACACACCGACGGCGGAGGGAACCATGCCAGGTGCCACCCTTTTCATAGGAAGCAATTAGGGGTTGTGTCTTGCTCAAGGACACTTCGACACGCTGCCCAGGAGGAGCGGGTATTGAACCGGCAACCTTCCCATAACCAGACGACCTCTCTACCTCCTGAGCCACTGAAGGTTTATATACAGCACAGAGAGCGTGACTGTAAAACAGTCAATGAAAGTGTCAATATCATCAAAATGAAAAGTCCTGACACCATTGTATATGAACAAGATAGTCAAATGGCTTTGTCATGTTTTCATTATGACAGTTCACTATGTAAGTGTTTTCCAAAGCAAAAAAGTCAGTTCTGTATCGTTAGTGGCTTAGCTTGGCATCGCTACTGCACTATCTCGCGTACGTGCACGCGTACTGAATAAACCACAAATGTACCTCTAATACCAGTATTAGTCTGACCACACCCCTCATCAGCTAACCTTCATAAGCAGGTGTGTGGTCACCTGCTCTCCTCCTTCTCGCTTTCACCACAAGGAAGAGGTGCCTCGGTAGATCCCCACACTTGACACCATGATGGAAGAAATTGGATTAGGAACAGCTTGGGAAACAAGGATACGTTGACATCATATCTTTATTTTCTCTCTCACTATTTTCGAGAAAATACGGCGATATTGTCTTCGTACTGGAGTGTCTAGAAGATGATGATCATTCTACAAACCCTCCACCGGTTTTCGTATTGGGAGCACGCCGCTGCATGCTTCTCAACTGCAGTTCCTTGCTGTGTTTGTTGGGGTGAAACCTGTCAGGCCACAGCTGAACTGTCGGACATGCCGCTGTTGTGAGGAGCGGTGCGTTCCAGGTTGGGTGAGTAGTGTTTGCTGGCGGGCTCCACTTGTCTGTTAGTGCTATGGGGGCTACTTGACAAAGTTTATGGAAACCGGCCCCAGGCTAGGGTCCTTTGTTTAGCCGTCTAGGCGACAGAAGGCCTTGGTCTGGCGACCATTATAGTTTTAACTAGTGGGCCGCGACCATTGACACTGGTGATCCCTGTGTGTTCTGGACGAGTGGATTCTCTCTGTCACCGTGTTAAGACCCCATCTTTCATATCCAAATGAGAGTATTCCTTCACGAGGGGATATGTGCATGTAATGTGCGATAGCGGCAGATTCATGTTCAAAGTCAGCTATACAGGCCAGTTGGTACTGTGCTGATTCCGCCGGACGTGGTAATGTCACCGTTGTGAAGCGGTGTTGACGTCTTGTTTTCTCTTTTCTCTTAAAAAGTGAGGAGGGTTCAGAACGGCGGCCTGTCTGGGTGAGTGTTATGTCATTGTTTACATGTTCATAGCTTACGGTTAGCCGGTCGGTGGCCTGGCGCGGGGTAGCTTTGCTTCTCGCGCGCCGCCGGGAGCTCGCTCCTGATCGCGTGCGTCGTTAGATCGGCGTCTCGCGAGCGGAAGCAATAGCACCCGAACGGTTGGAGCAGCCGTTAGCTTGATGCTATTCTGTTGAACGTGCTTTGATTTTAACATGTTTTACACTCTTGACCACGACGTCATCCTTGACAGGGGATGTTCGTCGACCCTGCCTGAGCCTAGACGGGGATTGCGTCAACAAAGAGGACTGTAGCGACTGGTGGAGCGGCGACGCTGCCCGGATCGAACAACACAGGACGGCTGTGTTCTACGGTGTCTTGTGACTGCACTTCACTGATCTGCGTTCCGGGTAGGTACGGGGTTGGCCAGACCTCATAACACGTCTTCTGGTTTTACCTTGCTAAATGTATTGTGAATAACGGTGTTTTTTCCCAAAACGTGTGTTGTTGCAGTGCATTTGGGATACGTTGCGGGTTGTGTGTGAGCTGTTTTTGTCACTGGCAGTTAGCTTCTCCGTGCAGATCGTGATGTATTGATCTGGTTGTTGTGTGAGAAACATCATGGTGTTTATGTGTACCGTGTACTCACTACTAAGGCAACTAACCTATGAAGCTATGCTTGGTGACGAGTGAGTAAAAGAATGTTCTTTCTCAGACTGTAATGACAATGAACAGTGAGTTCACACATTAACAGGTTTTCCTGTTTTAACTGGCCGTATTGAGGGTAAAATAGGAGGATTGTGTTTCCCCCCCCGGTTCCCTGGGGACTTTATCACCTCCTATCAGACATGTTGTGCATTAATTGTGTCTTTTGTGTGGTAGGGATACGATGTAACTCTCAGCTTGGTTGCTGAGGTTGTGCTAAATCTGCTGGAGAAACTTATTTCCTAAAGGGAAATTGGTTTGGTTGCTGTCATGTGTGCTTAGCAAGGCCTGTGGTCGATACTAATCAAGAATGATGTATTCTCTCATTGTGAAAAAAACGGCGTTCCTCTGTTGAGTGTTTTTGCCATTTTTTGTAGGTGATGATGGGTTGTGTGTGTCATGTGACCTACGACTGGGTTGTACTGGCCACAGAAGCACATGTGTATGTTGGACCGGGGTTCTTAGAGCCCTCTCTATTCTGTGTTTTTCCTTAGTAAAAATCAGATAGCAGGTTAGCTCGTGCGCTGTGTGGAGCTGTGAAACGCTTCATAGAGCTGACTATGACTGTGTCATATTCTCTTTTTGTCGTTACGTCGTATCATGGGTGTGGGGTCGTAAAGGGGTGAACTGGTAACCTTTCCTCTCCCCATTGTTCTGTCGGTCAGGGGTACACCCCCTGTCCTTCAAGGTTCCCGTCACGTGGCGGTTCGGCACGTTACGGGGGGGGGGGGGGGGGGGGGGGAGGGAGTTCCTGGTCCCACGGCCTGGTATATTGGGCGTGTGCACCGCAGGAATTCCCCCGCCATAGAGTACGTCACCGTGCGCGTCTCTGTTGGTAGGACTTCCGTGTGCTGTTCAGGTCCATGTGATGGATCTGTTTTCAGGGGGGGTGGTCAGGGCTCCTCCTCACCAAGCGCCTACTCAGGCCTTCTGTGAGTTCGGACTCCTTCTTCCATGTGAGGAAGCCTCCATCAGAGTACAGAGCCTTCCTCCTCAGATTGTCAAAGTGAGTGGACCCTCTAGAAGGGTCCTTTTCTATTGTATGTATATTCGATTCAATTCGTTTATTGAGTGTGTATGGGTTCGGTGCCTCTTCCCCGGAGGCCCTAAAACCAGTTTTTTACATGGCTCAAGGTGCAATATATTCTTTTCAATCTGTACAGCTCGCGTGGGAAGTCTCTCTGGGGATCCCCGTCTCTTTCCTATGGGAGGGTGGTGGGATGTAAAAATGTGAACATTTTTTACCCCGGCTGTGTAGACTGGGATACATACTGTTGATGCTTCCTTCTTTCTATTCCAGAAGTGTTGGAGTTAGGGAGTGTCACACCCCTCTTGTCGTTCCCCTGGGCGCCTTGGGGATTCAATGACAGGTCTAAATAGCCTGTTCATTGATGGGGGTGTGTCCCGACGCACGTATAGTGCTAGCTCGCTGTAAACAGGCGATTGACTGGCACGCCTTGGTTGCTTGTGGTTGAAACAGCGTTTTTATAAAGCAACTGAGATGGGGGTTTTTCCTCTTCCGGCGACCACATCCCATGACCTGGGTGGGTTGTCGACGGATTCTCGTTCATGTCTGGGGGATGATGACGGGATGGATCTGAACATATGTAGTGGGGTCTCACGCCCTTGGGGTGGGCCACCAGGCGCGGTTCGTCCGAACGTCTGGGTGGCGCCTTCTTTTCATGTTAAGATCAACACGCATATCTGCCCTTCTCCTGGAGTAGGCATGTCGGCGTGGTTAGGGCACGGGACTGGTTCTGGTCACGCTGGTCCAGATCAGTTGAACCCGTTGTCCGCCGGGGATGCAGATCTGCTGTTCTGGTACCCTGAGGGACTTGGGCTTTTTTCAGGGGGAAAAATGCCAGGTCGGTCTGGGTGTCACAGGGTTAAGCGCTATGGAGACCCTGGTTGGGTATGTTTTTACTCAGCACTGTCGTCATGGCTTACAGCCATGCCATTCTGTACGCGCTCGATCTCGTCGGATCTCGGCCGCTACACAGGTTGGTCCTGGTTAGTACTTGGTTGGGAGACCGCCGGGGAATACCAGGTACGGTGTGCTTAGGGGCTGGTTCTCCATTATTTTTCGCTCCTCTCTCACGCATGGCGAAGAGGGGCCTGTGGGGGTGGTTTTTTGACCTCCTCTGGTGACCCTGTGCTTCCCGTACCGCCAGGCCCGGTCCGAAGTGATGTTTGCGACCCGTAGGCCTGGGTTAACCCTTTTTGGAAACTGAAACACTTGTACTGCGGTATAGCCGGTGTATACCCGCAGGTGTGTTTTGGAGTTTTTTCTTGAGGGGTTATAGGAACAACCACCGCATTGGGTAACACCGAGGTGGTTGATTCCCTGGTGTGTTGGAGCAGTGTCAACTCCCGGGTTCACCGTTTGAGGGTGCCCCTGCACGTTCATGACGTCTGCCAATCGTGTCAGCCTTCTCTGCCTCGACCCCTCTGGGTGGGGGTTGTTAAATGGAGGCTTGGTCATGCAACACCGCCAGCTTACGCTCCTTCCGCCGGGGCGGCTGTGTTCAGCTGTCCCCTCTGGCGCCTGTCTCGTCCGCAGTCTCCAGGCTAGGGTTAACAGCCTGTTGCCTGGTTTTTCCCCGGTGCGCTGCCTGCTTCCATTGGTTAACCTTTTTGTGTGCTTACGGCCATGCTGACTGCCTATTCTGCAGGGTCAGTGTGCCAGGCGGTGTGCTATTGGGGGGACGGGGCCCGCTCGGCTTACGGCCATACCGACCTGAACACGCCCGATCTCGTCCGATCTCGGAAGCTGGGCAGGTTCTGGCCTGGTTGGTTCCGCCTGGGAATACCAGGTGCAGTAACTGAGGGGCCTTTGTCCGAATACGCTGGCGATGTGGGGGGCGGGGCACTACGTGCCCACCTGGTGGGGTCTTGATGCTGGCATCATGGACTTCTCCGGGCCCCCATTCTAGGGAGTCCAGTCCTTTTGGTGGGTCTGGGTCTTCCTTCGTGCTCCGCTGCTACGGCCTTGCCACGGGGTTGGGTTTGCCCTTGACCCCGTGATTCTGGGGGCAGTAACGAGGTTGTTCCTCCGTTCGTTCCCGGGTGGCATGCGGGTTGTGCGTGTGTGTAGTCGTGGGGTCGAGCCACGGTCTGCTCACCCTGTGCGTTGAGTTGCTTGAGTGCCTCTTCGCACGGTCGGGTCCGTCGCCCTCCCGTGACGTCCCTAATAGGGGGGCTACCCTCCATTAGGGGGGGTCGGGGGGGCTCGGCCCTCCCTGTTCTGATGGTTTTGGGGGGCTGTCAGCGGGGTGTATTTGTCAGCCAAGTGGCTCCGCTTGGCCTCCCTTGTGCAGTAGCGATGCCAAGCTAAGCCACTAACGATACAGAACGTTAGGTTATGACTATAACCAAGTTCTGTTAGTTAGGGGCGATGCTTGGCATCGGACGGCCGCTGCAGCCCTTGTCCTCACCTTGTGGTGAAAGCTTGGGAAGGAGGAGAGCAGGTGACCACACACCTGCTTATGAAGGTAAGCTGATGAGGGGTGTGGTCAGACTAATACTGGTATTAGAGGTACATTTGTGGTTTATTCAGTACGCGTGCACGTACGCGAGATAGTGCAGTAGCGATGCCAAGCATCGCCCCTAACTAACAGAACTTGGTTATAGTCATAACCTAACGATCTTGGTGACACTAATTGAAAATGCTCAAGACAGCACTTTGCACAGCCATTTGAAAGTTACACATTACTGTATTTAGTGAGGTAAATGAGTACAAGACACTGAATGTAACTGTAATGTACAGTAAACATGAGATATACTGCTTTAACCCATTATTACTGTAGTGTATAACAGTGCTTCCCACTTGTAAAATGCTGCAGTACAGTACCATACTGTAAATATGGCAAATATTTACTGTAACACTACTTTACACTACAATACAGTAAATATGTGCTGCAATAAAGCTGTAACTCTAAATGTAAAATGTAAAAAGTGACATGTTCTTGTCCCACTGTAAGCTTCATGTATGACACAATGGCAGTAGTGCAGTGCAGCTTGTTTAGTGCTGAATTACTGTCCAATATACACACCTGTTCTCCTGACGAAATGTTTGAATACAGTAATTGAATTTACAGTGGTTCTCCCAACATTTGGCTGCAGCCTTCAACCAGCCTCAGCCGTTGTGAGGCCGTGATTGACAACATGGTCCACAATTCGAATTGAATACCCATTTACATAGTACATAAAATGTATGTACTTGGCCTCTTCTTCCTCTTCTCCTTTTTTGTCCCCTTCCCCTTCCTCCCTGCATCGTCGCCCCTCTTCCACGATGCTGACCTTCCATTTCTGTGTCACAGTATTGTCGAAAGACTATGTCCTGCTCGGTTCATATATGTTTGCCAATTGAGGGTTCATGGGATTCAACTCTGAGTGACTGTGGCGAAGTGGCTTATCATTGGTTACAACTAATGTTTCACACACTCCTCCTCATCAGTGAAAGCTGAGGTTCACCCGAGAGATTTGGGAGACATTTTCAGGAAAATATTATAAAGAAATTTATAAGATTGGCTTGACAGATTTTGACAACTAGTTCAACATGTATGTATGTAATGACTCAAGAAATGAGGACATGACATAAGCAAATGATAATGTTATAAAACAGCAGATAATTGTATGAAAGCAATGATGCATGTCCAAAAGCATTTGCAATTTGTTGGAAGGAATGAGAAACTGCTATATGATGTGCAGTTGTGCACAAATGACTAAATGTTGTGGAGGTTGAACTGTTATGATCATTTTTATTCTGATCGGAGAAATGCACCAAATCAATTGAGAAAACCCGAGGGGGGGGGGCAGAGGAACAGAACATTGTCAACATTAACTCA
This sequence comes from Notolepis coatsorum, assembly GCF_963971535.1. NCBI lineage: Eukaryota > Metazoa > Chordata > Actinopteri > Aulopiformes > Paralepididae > Notolepis > Notolepis coatsorum. Next base: position 34,721,340 of record NC_140183.1, read on the forward strand.
ACCGATGTCAACCGGCAAATGACAACCATTAACAAGCGAAACAAATAATTATCCACTGTCAGGGTGATCATTAACAACATCTTTCGAGTCGCCGTCGACTTGAATACTCTGTAGCAACAGGTGCTATATGGAGGGGTGGACTTTATCCTCCACATAAGTTGATGCGGAGTTTCGCTGAAGTGCGCATTCGGTTATTTCCGTTCGCCTTTTCCCATGCGCAGTTCCAAATACCAGTGCTTTCTGGAGAGCATACTCCCTTCACTGCTCCATCCATTCAAGTCCAGATGCTGCGACAGGACTTTTCTTATTGGTAGGTGCGCTATAGAAACATAGATTTAAACAAACAAAACGTATTGTTGGGTTTTACTCTGGCTTTAGGGGGAATCCTGTTGTTAGGTTATGTGGATGAATTGAAGGTTAAACTGTATAGTTCGCGCTTACTGCATGTTTAAACCAGTAGCAGAGTCTCTCTTTTTGTATTTTCTTCAGGAGTTATATATTTATATATAAAACAGACATTGCACCGCTTTGAGACAGACGATAGGCAAGCTTTGGATATAGGCCTATACCGATTTCTGCACAATAATACTTGGATCATTGGTGGTCCCCCATCCCAAGAGCAAAGACTGCCTATTTCTGATCCAAGTAGCCCAGGCTGCTGTTTTTCGAAGTCTTTCTTCGGAATATTCAGAATTAGACCAAAATTCGATCGTATTTATTCCCCCGCCCGTTTTATAATAGCTATTTTTGGTATTTTATTTTATTCCCTTTGGAGTACAAGAAGTAGGTATAAAGTAGACCAATACAAAGATCCCCCCCCCATCCATTTTCTTTCATTCTAAAAGATTCAAATGGATTCCTGTGGACTTTTGGATAAAAATAAAATCAAATGAATGTGTAATGTAGGTGGCAGCATTAAACAATTCTAATAGGATTATTCAGTTTTATGTTGGATTTATATAGGTCTAAAAGTGCTAAATTAAATACCCTAAACAACGTAATGCATGAGATGAGACGGATTAGTCTTTCAGACAGAAGTCCTATTTTGAGTTAATATTTTCAAGAGGTTAAAACAACACGCATGTGCGCGCACACACACACACACACACGCACAAAGTCAGGTGCCAATCTTTGATGCTGAAAGGCGCCACAGGCCTCAACAGGCGAGGAGAAGCCAAAAGATGGGCTTTGCTGACCTTCTAGAACAGGTGAGTAATCGTAATATACTATAGAACTGAACTGAATATAGAACTCAGAGGTGATGATGTCTCAGTCGCAGGGTAGTTCTTCCAGAATTACTTCTACTTTGCTTTCAGTATATATGCTAGCTAGATGATTTATTGTTTGTAGCAAGGCTTTGTTAACGTGTATACTTAGGAACACCACTTAGTCTGTAAGGTCCCCCAATACCTAGTAGCCAAGAGTAAAGACCCTAACCCATATCAAAACAGCAGTCAAAGTGTATTTTCAGCACTATGCTTTTACTGATGTTTTTGAAATGTTCCGAAAATAAGAATTTAACGGAATAATGCAAATTCTATTTCTCTTTTATCGTAAAAACGCCAGGAAATGACTCAATGTTAGCATGGTGTTATTCACTGCCAAAGATGCAAATACAAATTTGAATTTATATTCTCCTTTGTTTCACAATATTTCTGACACTGGTAATACATTCCCTGAGGTCCATAGATATAGAAGAACATACTAATTGACCTTGTAGAAGTGGAGCAATCTTCCATTTACAGCTTAAGGATATAGGTTCACTATACAGACCGTATTCAAATGTTTCCAGTCACATATTACAGCTTCACTGGTAAGCTTTAGTATTGAGAAAATCCACTGTAGCTTGTCAGCATGGCTTAAACACAGTCCAATGGGGCAAGCATTTAGGCATTCTCACAGTTTAAACACAGTATAAACAAACATGTCATTTAAAGTTCATAATATATTTAACATAATGTTCTACTGGAAAAAAACGTTTAATTTTTTTACTTCATTTTGCACTTCCACAATTTCCCCCCCTCTTGGCTCCATCCATTACACTCAGGGACGTGCACAGATTTTTTTTGTGCTTAACCAAAAATAGAGGGCACCTCAAAGGTGCAGGCACTAAATTATTTTTGTGTTTTACTGTGCAGTCTGGCACATGTTACTTTATGTTTATATTAGATCCTTTTATACCGTGGGAAGGGGGGAACGCAATTTCATTTTTCTGTATGTCTTGCACATGAAGGAAAATGACAATAAAGTTGACTTTGACTTGACGTTGACGTTGAATAGAAGGCATAATTGCTTGAATAAAACTTTCAAATTCCCTTCCCTCCAAAAATTACTGAAAAAGGCTCTTGAAAAATATTGGGAAATTTGTCCTTCCTTTGTTACTTCCTTTCCTTCCTTTGTTACAGCTACTATTACTTTTTGTTACTAGCTACTAGTTACTCTGTGTTACTAACTACTAGTTACTCTTTGTTTCTAGCTACATAGTTACTCTTTGTTTCAAGCTACTAGTTATTCTTTGTTACTAGCTACTAGTTACTCTTTGTCAAAATATAGCAAGAGACCAGGGGGGAGGGAGTGTAGAGGGCATCGCCTGGGACTCCAGGGGGGAGGGAGTGTAGAGGGACTGAGACTCGGAGCGCAAGAGACCAGGGGGGAGGGAGTGTAGAGGGCATCACCTGGGACTCCAGGGGGGAGGGAGTGTAGAGGGACTGAGACTCCAGGGGCGAGGGAGTATAGAGGGACTGGGACTCCAGGGGCGAGGGAGTATAGAGGGACTGGGACTCGGAGCAGCAGGAGACCAGGGGGAGGGAGTGTAGAGGGACTGGGACTCCAGGGGGGAGGGAGTGTAGATGGACTGGGACTCCAGGGGCGAGGGAGTATAGAGGGACTGGGACTCGGAGCAGCAGGAGACCAGGGGGAGGGAGTGTAGAGGGACTGGGACTCGGAGCAGCAGGAGACCAGGGGGAGGGAGTGTAGAGGGACTGGGACTCCAGGGGGGAGGGAGTGTAGATGGACTGGGACTCCAGGGGCGAGGGAGTATAGAGGGACTGGGACTCGGAGCAGCAGGAGACCAGGGGGAGGGAGTGTAGAGGGACTGGGACTCGGAGCAGCAGGAGACCAGGGGGAGGGAGTGTAGAGGGACTGGGACTCCAGGGGGAGGGAGTGTAGAGGGACTGGGACTCCAGGGGGGAGGGAGTGTAGAGGGACTGGGACTCCAGGGGGGAGGGAGTGTAGATGGACTTGGACTCCAGGGGCGAGGGAGTGTAGAGGGACTGGGACTCGGAGCAGCAGGAGACCAGGGGGAGGGAGTGTACCAATCTCCCAACTTGATATTTTGATTCAATCAATATATCTGTTTGGCAGAGCGGGCTGAGCAGGCGTAACAGGAATGTATTTATTTATGGAAAGAAATATAACAATAATAATTATTTCAAAAGAGCACTTTCTCTCTAGGAGGCAACACGGCAGATGCTCAAGCACCCTTTGAGGTCTATGTACAGTATTTGAGGTTTATGTATGTACAGTAGGCACATGGCCTACATTCCTTTTCTCAACACTAAAGCTGTTAGTGAGGTTGTGCTGCACAATTATAAATTATGGGAAAAAACATTGTATTAAGATAATGGACATAACACTTTCAGCTCCAGCCATTACCCTTATCCCTGTTGTAGCTAATGCGCCAGCTTTCCATAGCCTATTTTCACTGTGCATCACTATGTTTGGAGAGCTATATCTATATTCTATATTATAGCTATGGAGACAATACTATGGTCATTTGACAGTCACTTTCTCCCGTCAAACAAAAAAAAAGAGAAAAAACGTTCATGTATATGTTCGCACGTTATCCCGTGGTGAATATTGTATAGTTTAGGAGTGATCGGGGCTAATTCCTGAAAAGTTGAGTTATAGGGCGCTATGTGAATTTGACTAAAGTCGTTGGCGTTTCTCGCCTGGACACGCTACTATTTCCAAATCAAATGTATATAATAGGTATTATGTTTTATCAAGCGTTTTTTGAGGCTCTGATCGTCATCAATGGCATTAGTTTTTAACACCACACACGCTGATCAGCTGGATCGATATGAAATCATTGTAGGCATGGGAGGAAACTAACTTTTTGGCTTACCAGCCAACTGGCGAGTATCTGATTTTTTTTACCAGCCAAACAGATTTTTTACCAGACAAAAAAAATCGCTAATTGTGATAATTACTTCTTTGTATGTCAAGCCGCGTCAATGTTGTGTATGCATCTGGGTAGGCACACTGTGCCTTTAAGACAGCACGGTGGTCTTACGACAGTGCTGTGAAGTACCGTCAAGTGTTGTGGTAACGTCAGTTGGGTTGGTGTGCTGTTGTGCACAGTGCACTGGTTGAGCTAGCCCCTTTCGTGACTGCGATGTGCAAGCCAGGGGCTTTTGAGCATGAAATAAAATGTCTAACCTTACGTCGTAGTCCGGTGCTTTTTTGGAAACATTATAGTCATAACAGATACACCTAGCTGGCTGCTTTGAGCACACAGGGCTAACGTTAGCTAGCAAGCAGCTATAGCTAAAACGCTAACTAGAAGCTAACCACTGTATACAGTTCCAGTAGACTAACATTACACCTCTGTGATTTAAATGTGTCCTTAGTAACTTATACTCGAGGGTTGTACTAGGGTTGGATGCAGTTCCCCGTTGGTCAGTCTGTCTGTTTTCCATCTTCTGCTGTGTTTAACGTTATCTGTTTGCGAGTGCTCCTGATGGCTAGCCTAGTACCGCGGGACTTTTATTATTATATGTCCGCGGGTTGGCCAGTACTGCGCAAACGTTTATTAAACATTATATGTCCGCGGGTGGTCTTGTGCAGTGCTCTCGTGGCACTGTCAACTAAAGCGAACACTCAGAAGACGTGCAGAATGTTTTATTTTTTTGTATACTCGCCAGCAGGGGAGGAAACTAACTTTTTGGCTTACCAGCCAACTGGCGGGTATCTGATTTTTTTTACCAGCCAAACGTAAAAAATACTAGCATTTGGCCAGTAAAGTGGCCTAATTTCCTCCCCTGATTGTAGGATCAAGGTGGAATTGACATCAGATAGTCCTTACCTTTGATCAGGGTTATTCCAAAAAGAATATTCCAATTGTCTGATCGCGATTTCCAGTATTGGTGTCCATCGGGTCCCCGACATAATCCGGCACAACACATGCATAGAGTGTCCTGGACGCGTTCCAATGTGATCGGGTGAACCACTAGGCTTGCCTGGACCAAAATGTTTCACCCAGAGGGGTTTAGATGTGACATAGGGTCTGGAACAGGGTTTCAAAAGGTGGGTGATACTGCCACCTAGCAGGATCTGGCCGGTACTGCACTCTCGGGGTCCCAGTATGCCTTTTAACAGTAACATAGAGGTCCGTGACACTGAATAGAATATTAAAATTGAGAAAAAAAAGGAAAAACAATCCAAAAACGCAATATTAGGTTTTTGGCGCCCAGCGGTTGTCGAGCAAACACGTAATATTACGTGGTTGGCGCAGAATGAGTTAATATTAATATATTTATATTTAATTAATTAATCATTATTTATTCATTGTTTAATTTATTAATAAATTATTGTAATTTACTAATTACAAATGGTAATTTACTGTACAATAGTCTACTGGGGGCGACAGTGGCTCGGGAGGTAGAGCAGTCGTCTGGTAATCCAGAGGTTCCTGGTTCGATTCTCACTTCTCCCGGGCAGTGTGTCGAAGTGACCTTGAGCAAGACACTTAACCCCTAATTGCTCCTGATGAGCAGGTTGGCACCTTGCATGGTTGCCTCCGCCGTCGGTGTGTGAATGTGTGAGTGAATGGGTAAAATGTGAGTAACAAATTGTAAAGCACTTTATTATTATTATTATTATTATTATTATTATTATTATTATTATTATTATTATTATTATTATTATTATTATTATTATTATTATTATTATTATTATTATTATTATTATTATTATTATTATTATTATTATTATTATTATTATTATTATTATTATTATTATTATTATTATTATTATTATCATTATTATTATTATTATTACTACTACTACTATGATGATGATAATGATGATGATGAGTTTTGTTGTTATTATCAATGTTATTATTAACCGTTTCTGCGCCAAAAACGAATTAACTCGTTATAGCCCGCCAATCGTTGGCCGCCAACAACGAGTATACTCGTTATTGGATCCGTTTTTCTTTTATTAGCTATTTCCATTCATAATTCATCCTGCTGTGCTGTAGGACTGGGTGCCACTCTGTCTGAGACCGCAGCGGTCCGATACGGCCTCCTAACGCAATTGCACCCCATTTGAAACGATGTGGTTTATTTTCTCGGCCGAGCTGAGCCATGCAGGTGGGGTCTATACACTCCGGCAAGACTCTGGCTTATATCGATGCATCGACTAGGCTCCCCCCCTTTCATATGCAATGCTGGATAACACTGGATACACTGACGCGACCAGTATTTGGAATGGCGATCAGATAATAGGATTATTCTTTTTGCAGTACATCCACAAGGTAAGGACTATATGTTATCGATCTTGTGTTGATCCGATAATTCTTTCCCCGTGATCGAAGCGTGTCGGGATCAGTGATGCCAGTAACGCGTTACTAAGTAACGCGTTATTGTAATCTGATTACTTTCCCCCGAAAATAGTAATCTAACGCGTTAATCTTTAAAAGCCAGTAATCTGATTGCAGTTACTTGTCCAAGTGGCTGTGCATTACTATTTCGTTACTATCTCATCATAAATTCATAATGCAGGCGGAATGCAGTATTTTATTTCGTTTTCGACAGTCAAAAATACATTTTGAGCTGTTTTTCTTTTGGGAGTGACGTGGTGTGGCAGTGAAAGGGTTAAATACAAGAATGTGTCCCGCGGCGTGACTGGTCCCTCTGTCTGTGAGTGACTCTGCTTTGGTTCAATCACATCCACAGTCTGCGAATCAGAGGCAGAGTAGGGCGGGTCTTCACAGCACGTCATGTGACATATGCGCCAATCGTGTGACAGCAGGGCTCCGTCGTCGGAGAATTCCACCCCAAAAACGCTTGGCAAAATTAAAAGTGAAACCGCAAGATGACTTTTGCGGTTTCTGTTCAGAATTCCACCCCAAAACGCTCGTCTAAACGTAGCCTCAGTCACTACTTCACGGCGGAGGAAACAAAATACTGTCTACCGCTAAAAACAGCACATCCAATTGCATTGAAAGCATCTGGAATCACAACACTAGCCGACGCTTCGACTAGGTACAGGAGGGTTGATGGTGGCAGAGCAAAAGCTCTTATTTGCCAGATTTACAGTTAATTTACATGTTAAAGAGAGACTGATTGTATGTTTATAGAGAGACATTTATAAAAACAATTTAATAGTTACAGTTGATATAATTGAATAGTTCAGCCTGCATTTGTTAGATGTGATACACTGGTTTTGTAAAACCACTGGCTGGCTGCTCTAATGCTGTGAGCATCATAGACTGTTGCTTTACCATACTTGATGGTACAGAAGCTGAAGCACTAGTTTAACAATTTACGTTATGTGCAGAGAAACAAGTTAAAAACAATTTATGCACTTTCAATAAAGCGTTTAAAAAAAAACTGTTGGGGGAACGACGACGACTTCGTAACCTAGTTACTTTCAAAGTAACTAAGTTACTCTGATAATCAAGTAATCAGTAAAGTAACTTAGATTACTTTTTAAAGGAGTAATCAGTCATCAGTAATCAGATTACTTTTACAAGTAATCTGTGGCATCACTGGTCGGGATGGTGTGTGTGTGTGTGTGTTGGTAGCGATCAAAAGCACGGAGTGGCCCCGCGTCCCCGTCTCCCTTTCATGCATGATGAAAGATAATACCGATAATCTAGCATTGATTTCAGATTGATTGTTGATTCAAGCGAGGAATGGCAACGTGTTTTGTGAATTTCACTAAAACGCTGTTTTCGCGTCTTTTAGTTTGAGAATCACTCAAACTATACTCATATTCACCACGGTATAAAACGGAAATGTACGGATGAAAAAATTATCTGTTTTTTGCATGTTGACCGGAAGAAACTCACTGACAATCGACAATGTTATTAGATCCATAGCTATAATATTTAATATAGTTTTAGCAGTTGCAAACACCGGCATTATCCCATTGAACAAACCGCTAGCACAAACGGCCATACGCCCACAGCGCCATCTGGCGATCATTGTGTTAATCAAATAAAATCAAATAAAATGTATTTATAAGGCCCGACAACACACGTTAATGTCCCCATGGGCCGTACAGGTCTTCTTTAAACAAGTCAAGAAGAAAACATAACAATAAGTCAAGAACAGAACAAGATGTTGGTGATAGTAGTGTTGCAGACGGACAGTTGGTAAGCATGCACTCGTGTGTAGTGAAACACAGATGAGTGCATGCAATAGCAACTGAACATTTTGAAAGATTAAAGATAGAGCTAATAGCGATAGCAACTGAACATTTTGAAAGATTAAAGATTAATGTTGTTCTGTGTCTTGTTTGCGTGGAGGTGGGTGGTTTTGGGCGGTTCCAGTTTCTCCATGTGACCCTGATCTCCATCCCGGGCCTGCTGATGGCCAGCCAGAACCTGCTCAACAACTTCACTGCTGGCATGCCGGGCCACCACTGCAACCTGCCACCCAACTCCACTAGACTCACCGCAGCCGTCCAGAACATGTCTCTGACTCAGGTAGAGCAGAATGATCTGTCCGTCTGTCCGTCTGTCTGTCATTCTATTTGAGCCAAATCGGCCTCACAACCTCTCTCTCTCTCTCTCTCTCTCTCTCTCTCTCTCTCTCTCTCTCTCTCTCTCTCTCTCTCTCTCTCTCTCTCTCTCTCTCTCTCTCTTTCTCTCTCTATTTCTCTTTCTCTTTCTATCTATCTCTCCCTCTCTATCCCTGCCTCTCCCTCTTCTCTATCTCTCTCTCCCTCTCTCTCCCTCCCTCTCCCTCTCCCTCTATATCCCTCTATCCTGCCTCTCCCTCTTTCTCTATCTCTCCTCCCTCTCTCCCTGTCTCTCTATTTCTCTTTCTCTCTCTATCTCTTTCCCTGTCTCTCTATCTCTCTATCTCTCTCTCTCTCTCTCTCTCTCTCTTCCTCTCTCTCTCTCTCTCTCTCTCTCTCGCTCGCTCTCTCTCTCTCTCTCTCTCGCTCTCTCTCTCCCTCTCTCTCTCTCTCTCTCTCTCTCTCTCTCTCTCTCTCTCTCCCTCTCTCTCGCTCAATCTCTCTCTCTCTCTCTCCCTCTCTCTCTCACACTCTCTCTCTCTCTCTCTCTCTCTCTCTCTCTCTCTCTCTCTCTCTCTCTCTCTCTCTCTCTCTCTCTCTCTCTCTCTCTCTCTCTCTCTCTCTCTCTCTCTCTCTCTCTCTCTCTCTCTCTCTCTCTCTCTCTCCTTTTCATTACTCCTGTTGTCATTAGTGTATCCAGAAGTCATAGAACTCCACTGTTGTTCAAAAACAAAGGTTATGTATTATAACCGTAGTTATAATAAGCCTAGCAAAGCGTCTTGCTTCACCTATTTGGACTGCTCTGGCACCAATGGATGCCTGCAGAAAGGATTTTACTCAATGCACTTATCACTGACCAAGACCACACCCTCTCTGCTTGGCCTATAAGCAGGTGTGGCAGCCGTCTGGTCTCCCTCCCAAAGCTACTTTCACACAGAAAGAAAACGAAGGGGCAACAGAGGGTAGATCTGCATCTTCGGGCCTCAGACGCACTCCTATCCGAGATCCGGGGGGTCATCAAAGAGAAGCCGGCTATTCTCTGTCCTCACTCCACAATGGTGGAATGAACTTCCCACCAGTCAGGATAGCCGAAACCTGCCCATTTTTCTGTCGTCGACTAAAAACAGACAGAAATAATCGAATAAAATATTAACCTTGAACTGTCTTTCACTAATATGCACTCGGCTACTAAGGAATCTACCTTCCCTATATTACCTACTATGCTAATATACACTCAAGTCTGTAGCACTCAAGTTCGGCACTGTTTGATGAACAATAGTACTTACCCATAGCTGCCAGAGTTGTACCATTCCTGCTGACTTCTTGTACAGAACAGAAGTCGCTTTGGATAAAAGTGTCAGCTAAATGACTCAATGTACAGTAAAAGTAAATGTAGGGTAAAGATGCTTTGTGAGTAGGCTATTCATATAACCAGGGTTAAAATAGATAACCATCATTATATCATAATGCACCATCATACTGGCTTCAGTATCTTGCTTTGCCTATTGTACAATAGAGTGAAGTTGACACGAAGCTCCGGGTGTCCGGAGCACGAAGTGTCTGAGTCGTCATCAGCGAGAATTACCACCTGGCACATCTGGGCGGAGAAGCCATCTGGACCCTCCTCTATGACCCGTATAGCAGGTGGGAAGGTCAGGGAAGCCTCGGGGGGCAGTTTTTTTTTTTAGATCCACTAGGGGGAGTGCCTTCTCTTATTGCCCTGACAAGAGCTGTTGAATCACGGCGCTGACGAAACAAGACCGGCCATCTGGTTCTTCTCTGGCAGAAGCGGCGCTGGTGATGAGGTTCAGAATATCCTGGTCATCTCGGAGGATGACCCTGAAAAGAGGTGTTCGCTTGGTGGAGCGGAGTGAGACAAGATATGATAAGAATCTTCTTATACAACGTCCAGATGCTAGGAGCAAACCTTCAGTGAGAGGGAAGCGAGAGGGGGAGGTTAGACTGCTACCACACCTGCTGTCAAGAAGAGAGGGGGAGGTTAGACTGCTACCACACCTGCTGTCAAGAAGAGAAGGGGAGGTTAGACTGCTACCACACCCTGCTGTCAAGAAGAGAAGGGGAGGTTAGACTGCTACCACACCTGCTGTCAAGAAGAGAAGGGGAGGTTAGACTGCTACCACACCTGCTGTCAAGAAGAGAAGGGGAGGTTAGACTGCTACCACACCTGCTGTCAAGAAGAGAAGGGGAGGTTAGACTGCTACCACACCTGCTAATATGTCAAGAAGAGAGGGGGAGGTTAGACTGCTACCACACCTGCTAATATGTCAAGCAGAGAGGGGGAGGTTAGACTGCTACCACACCTGCTAATATGTCAAGCAGAGAGGGGGAGGTTAGACTGCTACCACACCTGCTAATATGTCAAGAAGAGAGGGGGAGGTTAGACTGCTACCACACCTGCTAATATGTCAAGCAGAGAGGGGGAGGTTAGACTGCTACCACACCTGCTAATATGTCAAGCAGAGAGGGGGAGGTTAGACTGCTACCACACCTGCTAATATGTCAAGCAGAGAGGGGGAGGTTAGACTGCTACCACACCTGCTAATATGTCAAGCAGAGAGGGGCGTGGTCCTGATCAGTGACAGACTGCTACCACACCTGCTAATATGTCAAGCAGAGAGGGGCGTGGTCCTGATCAGTGACAGACTGCTACCACACCTGCTAATATGTCAAGCAGAGAGGGGCGTGGTCCTGGTCAGTGATAGTGAAATTCTTTCAGTGGTGCCAGAGCAGTCCAATAGGTGGAGCAAGACGCTGAAGCCAGTATCTTATAGAACTCCAGTATAATTAAGGGGCGATGAACATGGGCACTGTACTCTTCATGGGCGATGAACATGGGCACTGTACTCTTCATGGGCGATGAACATGGGCACTGTACTCTTCATGGGCGATGAACATGGGCACTGTACTCTTCATGGGCGATGAACATGGGCACTGTACTCTTCATGGGAGATGAACATGGGCACTGTACTCTTCATGGGAGATGAACATGGGCACTGTACTCTTCATGGGCGATGAACATGGGCACTGTACTCTTCATGGGCGATGAACATGGGCACTGTACTCTTCATGGGCGATGAACATGGGCACTGTACTCTTCATGGGAGATGAACATGGGCACTGTACTCTTCATGGGAGATGAACATGGGCACTGTACTCTTCATGGGAGATGAACATGGGCACTGTACTCTTCATGGGAGATGAACATGGGCACTGTACTCTTCATGGGAGATGAACATGGGCACTGTACTCTTCATGGGAGATGAACATGGGCACTGTACTTCTTGTTTGTGAAGTAGTTCTGGTTCAGGCAGACTCGAAGCAATCACTCTCACTTCATAAAGCAGTTCCAAGAAAAGGTACAATGCTTTAAAGTTCATTTCAATGATGAATTATACTGACCAGAGCAAACTGTACGGCTCTGTGACTAGTTTGAACAGTTTTTGGACAACAATGGAGTTCTAAGACTTCTGGATATGAGCTATAATGTGATTTTGGCAGGATGGACCGTACTTGTACCATACTAGTAGAAGAAATGCATTGTAGGTTTTAGTCTAGGCTATGTTGACAATAAGAAGAGAATACTTATCCGTTAATGCAATTTGATCTTTGGATGTTTTTGGTTGATTCTAGATGGATGAGAGGCAACTGCTACGAGCCTTCATCCCATTGGACGCTACAGGCACCAAGCTGGCCAGATGTAGAAGGTAACTACAGTACAACCACTCAACTACTGTACAACCACTCAACTACTGTACAACCACTCAACTACTGTACAAGTACTCAACTACTGTACATTTAACTACAGTACAACCACTCAACTACTGTACAACCACTCAACTACTGTACATTTAAACACTGGAGCAGGTAACTACAGTACAACCACTCAACTACTGTACATTTAACTACAGTACAACCACTCAACTACTGTACATTTAACTACAGTACAACCACTCAACTACTGTACATTTAACTACAGTACAACACTCAACTACTGTACATTTAAACACCGGAGAAGGTAACTACAGTACAACCACTCAACTACTGTACATTTAAACACCGGAGCAGGTAACTACAGTACAACCACTCAATTACTGTACATTTAACTACAGTACAACCACTCAACTACTGTACATTTAAACACCGGAGCAGGGCTTTTCCCGGCTCAAAATCTGACCAAGGTGGTACTCAGTTGAAACACCATTTCCTTATCTGGCTAACTATATCGATTGGCTCATTTCAAGAGGGAGGGTTCTTGTCACAGCTGAACTGCAGAAAAGGCACAATGCACATAATTTCTCAGTGTTGGGACAACCCAGCATTCTGTAAAAACAATACAACACACAGGAAAAGGGAATTTTCACAATAGGTGTCCTTTAACCTCTCAAGCCCTAGCCATATTTGCAGAAAGTTTTAAGATTATGGAAGTAAATGGAAGATTGCTTCACTTCTACAAGGTCCATTTGCATGTTCTTGGTATCTACTGGGACATCTATTGACCTCAGGGAATGTATTCCCAGTGTCAGAAATATTGTGTCTGTTACTATGCTTGAGTTGTAATGAACCAAAGGAGAATCTTTTTTTGTATCTTTGACGGTGAATAACACCATGCTAACATTGACCAGACATGATTCTGAACAATTGCCACTGAGCTCATTCAGCACCTTCTTGAGATCAAGTGTACTAAAAATGCAATTTTAAATATGAATATAGAATATAGAATATCAGGCCTATAAATGACCTTATTATGGCCTATCTATGGATCTCCTCTTTACAATGACAAAGTTAAATCTGGATGTAGTACTTCCAGGCACTCATTACAGTGCAGCAAAGACCGTGAATTAAATCTACTGTAAGTAAAGTTACTTTTGTATAATGTCCATAGTTCCACGTTCTTTTTATAGATGTTCACAGAAAGGTAAAGAAACAATATACGTTGTATTTTATGGCAGTTTGTTCGACCTGTGAGATATAATCACGAAAATAATGTAAATATAATTTTTTCAAGTCAGCCAGCTGCAACTTTGACAGCGGCTGGTGTGAGCTGGGTAGTGTAGCCCTGGGTCTCCTCTTTCATAGGACTACAACGATTTCATGACTACTTAATTTCCTCTAATAACACTTAAAATCATTGGTAAACAAACGTAGTGCTGAAAATATACACCTTGACTGCTGTTTTGATAGGGTTAGGGTCTTTACTCTTGGCTATATTTGAAAAAGAAATGCAACATTAGTATTGATCTTATTTATGACGTGAAATAAATCTTGGCCCGGCACCGATCGGGTTTAAGGTGTTAATGGGATTTTCCATACTACATTTCTCTAGCACTGACAATACATGCTAATAATATATACCTCCAGTATCTCACAAACCAAAACACCAGCACAAGTGGTTTTTATATGAAGTTAAATTATTCCCACCTTGTAACAAAAATCAGATTCTTAAAATGGGTGGAATGTCCCTTTATGTAATTATGTTGTGTCCTTCCCTCTCTGAAGGTATGTAGAACCACAGTGGCAGCTGTTGGGCACCAGCAATGGCACACTGCCTTCGTTGTCATCGGGTCGACCCAACGTAAATGTTACAGAGCTGGACACGGAGGAATGTGTGGACGGGTGGAACTACGACCAGACAGAGTTCCTGTCGACCATTGTCTCAGAGGTATCTATCTATCTATCTATCTATCTATCTATCTATCTATCTATCTATCTATCTATCTATCTATCTATCTATCTATCTATCTATCTATCTATCTATCTATCTATCTATCTATCTATCTATCTATCTATCTATCTATCTATCTATCTATCTATCTATCTATCTATCTATCTATCTAGCTATCTAGCTATCTAGCTATCTAGCTATCTATCTATCTATCTATCTATCTATCTATCTATCTATCTATCTATCTATCTATCTATCTATCTATCTATCTATCTATCTATCTATCTATCTATCCTGACACTGTCTTTCTCTCTATGTCTTTGTTCTCCCTTCCTTGTCTCTCTCTCTCTCTCTCTCTCTCTCTCTCTCTCTCTCTCTCTCTCTCTCTCTCTCTCTCTCTCTCTCTCTCTCTCTCTCTCTCTCTCTCTCTCTCTCTCTCTCTCTCTCTCTCTCTCTCTCTGCAGTGGGATTTGGTGTGCACTCTGCGGCCTTTAAAACAGATGAGCCAGACCATCTATATGGGGGGTGTCTTGGCGGGGGCCATCATTTTTGGGGGCCTCTCTGATAGGTGAGAACACATGCACGTGTAATCACACACACAATACACACACATTAACACTTTGGCTGCCTAAGGTTAAATTCATGATATACCATAGATTGCCAGCACTATTTGTCCATGGAGAAAGTCCCCTTCTTTGCAGGGCTATAACTTTTTAAATTCTATTGCTACATTGCCATTATTAGGGCCCATTCAAAGTCCTATATGTATTGTTCATTGTGTAGCAACGTTAAACTTTTTCATTCACATATTCATAGTAAAGTATGGTCTAATGTATAAGTATGTTTTCATCTCTTTCTGCAGCTTTCTCCAGAACGTGATATATAGCCCCAAATGCATTATATTGATGATGAAATACAGTTTGATGGCAATCAGCGCGATATAAAAAATTCCAACTAGACGTACTTCTAGAAGTTACTACACGTCATCTGATGTTGACCGGATGGGCGAGGGAGCGTTTATAATTCCGTGGGCAGCGTTATACCAATCATCAAATGTGGGTCAAATGTTGATAATAGCAGTTAGTATCGAAGACGGTAACGTTACACGCTGAAACTCACCCCAGTCTCCGCGCGCCGTTGGGCGATCATCGTCGAGTAGAAATCTTATCATTATGGGATATATTTTTACCCGGTCCATCTCCAGCTTGTATAATGGTATATACGTCCAAATCATGTTGTTTATCGAGTTATTGCCAATCGATCACCGTGTAGCGTGACGAGCCAGAGTCCCATGAACTATAGCGAGCGCCCGGAAGTACTACGGTCGTCATGACAACCTCTATTCAACATCCTGTTTGGCGATTGCGCCGATCGGCCACCAGATGGCGCTCCTGAACCGCCAGAGAGCTCAGTGGGTCCTGCTGGTGGATCTCAGGCCAGCGGAGGGGACATATGAATCCGATCGCAGATTTTTGAAATATTGATATAAGGACGACGTAACGCGTCCTCCGGCAACTTTAGCATGGCCAGCAAAGACGTCTAAAGACGGGTCCCGGCACTCAAAGTGTTAAAGGTAGAATCTGACGGTTCAGCTTTAACGAGTTTAGGGGACACAGCAAACATACTGCTCTCCGAGACTGAGGCACAAGGAGATTTCCATGTCCGAACCGGCCAGGGAAGAGCGGAAATCTTCCTCCACATCAATCTTCAACACACGAAGCTGAGGCACAAGGAGAGCGGAAACACCTGATTCAAAGGAAAAGGAAAGACTCAAGAGTACCCAGGTCTTTATCATCTAGTACCACTACAGTACCTGTTCAGAGGACAAGGAGAAACTCAGAGAACCCGGGTCTTCATCATCTAGTACCACTGCAGTACCTGTTCAGAGGACAAGGAGAAACTCAGAGAACCCAGGTCTTCATCATCTAGTACCACCTACAGTACCTGTTCAGAGGACAAGGAGAAACGCAGAGAACCCGGGTCTTCATCGTCTAGTACCACTACAGTACCTGTTCAGAGGACAAGGAGAAACACAGAGAACCCAGGTCTGCATCATCTAGTACCACTACAGTACCTGTTCAGAGGACAACGAGAAACGCAGAGAACCCAGGTCTTCATCATCTAGTACCACTACAGTACCTGTTCAGAGGACAAGGAGAAACTCAGAGAACCCAGGTCTGCATCATCTAGTACCACTACAGTACCTGTTCAGAGGACAAGGAGAAACGCAGAGAACCCAGGTCTTCATCATCTAGTACCACTACAGTACCTGTTCAGAGGACAAGGAGAAACGCAGAGAACCCAGGTCTTCATCATCTAGTACCACTACAGTACCTGTTCAGAGGACAAGGAGAAACGCAGAGAACCCAGGTCTTCATCATCTAGTACCACTACAGTACCTGTTCAGAGGACAACGAGAAACTCAGAGAACCCAGGTCTTCATCGTCTAGTACCACTACAGTACCTGTTCAGAGGACAAGGAGAAACACAGAGAACCCAGGTCTTCATCATCTAGTACCACTACAGTACCTGTTCAGAGGACAAGGAGAAACTCAGAGAACCCAGGTCTTCATCATCTAGTACCACTACAGTACCTGTTCAGAGGACAAGGAGAAACGCAGAGAACCCAGGTCTTCATCATCTAGTACCAATACAGTACCTGTTCAGAGGACAAGGAGAAACTCAGAGAACCCGGGTCTTCATCATCTAGTACCACTACAGTACCTGTTCAGAGGACAAGGAGAAACGCAGATAACCCGGGTCTTCATCATCTAGTACCACTACAGTACCTGTTCAGAGGACAAGGAGAAACTCAGAGAACCCAGGTCTGCATCATCTAGTACCACTACAGTACCTGTTCAGAGGACAAGGAGAAACTCAGAGAACCCAGGTCTTCATCGTCTAGTACCACTACAGTACCTGTTCAGAGGACAAGGAGAAACGCAGAGAACCCAGGTCTTTATCATCTAGTACCACTACAGTACCTGTTCAGAGGACAAGGAGAAACGCAGAGAACCCAGGTCTTCATCATCTAGTACCACTACAGTACCTGTTCAGAGGACAAGGAGAAACGCAGAGAACCCAGGTCTTCATCATCTAGTACCACTACAGTACCTGTTCAGAGGACAACGAGAAACGCAGAGAACCCAGGTCTTCATCATCTAGTACCACTACAGTACCTGTTCAGAAGACAAGGAGAAACGCAGAGAACCCAGGTCTTCATCATCTAGTACCACTACAGTACCTGTTCAGAGGACAACGAG
Source organism: Notolepis coatsorum (assembly GCF_963971535.1). Lineage (NCBI taxonomy): Eukaryota > Metazoa > Chordata > Actinopteri > Aulopiformes > Paralepididae > Notolepis > Notolepis coatsorum. The sequence continues at coordinate 34,739,037 of NC_140183.1, forward strand.
AAACTCAGAGAACCCAGGTCTTCATCGTCTAGTACCACTATAGTACCTGTTCAGAGGACAAGGAGAAACACAGAGAACCCAGGTCTTCATCATCTAGTACCACTACAGTACCTGTTCAGAGGACAAGGAGAAACTCAGAGAACCCAGGTCTTCATCATCTAGTACCACTACAGTACCTGTTCAGAGGACAAGGAGAAACGCAGAGAACCCAGGTCTTCATCATCTAGTACCACTACAGTACCTGTTCAGAGGACAAGGAGAAACTCAGAGAACCCGGGTCTTCATCATCTAGTACCACTACAGTACCTGTTCAGAGGACAAGGAGAAACGCAGAGAACCCGGGTCTTCATCGTCTAGTACCACTACAGTACCTGTTCAGAGGACAAGGAGAAACGCAGATAACCCGGGTCTTCATCGTCTAGTAGCACTACAGTACCTGTTCAGAGGACAAGGAGAAACGCAGTTAACCCGGGTCTTCATCGTCTAGTACCACTACAGTACCTGTTCAGAGGACAACGAGAAACTCAGAGAACCCAGGTCTTCATCATCTAGTACCACTACAGTACCTGTTCAGAAGACAAGGAGAAACGCAGAGAACCCAGGTCTTCATCATCTAGTACCACTACAGTACCTGTTCAGAGGACAAGGAGAAACGCAGATAACCCGGATCTTCATCGTCTAGTACCACTACAGTACCTGTTCAGAGGACAAGGAGAAACGCAGTTAACCCGGGTCTTCATCGTCTAGTACCACTACAGTACCTGTTCAGAGGACAACGAGAAACTCAGAGAACCCAGGTCTTCATCGTCTAGTACCACTACAGTACCTGTTCAGAGGACAAGGAGAAACGCAGAGAACCCAGGTCTTCATCATCTAGTACCACTACAGTACCTGTTCAGAGGACAAGGAGAAACTCAGAGAACCCAGGTCTTCATCATCTAGTACCACTACAGTACCTGTTCAGAGGACAAGGAGAAACTCAGAGAACCCAGGTCTTCATCATCTAGTACCACTACAGTACCTGTTCAGAGGACAAGGAGAAACGCAGAGAACCCAGGTCTTCATCATCTAGTACCACTACAGTACCTGTTCAGAGGACAAGGAGAAACTCAGAGAACCCGGGTCTTCATCATCTAGTACCACTACAGTACCTGTTCAGAGGACAAGGAGAAACTCAGAGAACCCAGGTCTTCATCATCTAGTACCACTACAGTACCTGTTCAGAAGACAAGGAGAAACGCAGAGAACCCAGGTCTTCATCATCTAGTACCACTACAGTACCTGTTCAGAGGACAAGGAGAAACGCAGATAACCCGGGTCTTCATCGTCTAGTACCACTACAGTACCTGTTCAGAGGACAAGGAGAAACGCAGTTAACCCGGGTCTTCATCGTCTAGTACCACTACAGTACCTGTTCAGAGGACAACGAGAAACTCAGAGAACCCAGGTCTTCATCGTCTAGTACCACTACAGTACCTGTTCAGAGGACAAGGAGAAACGCAGAGAACCCAGGTCTTCATCATCTAGTACCACTACAGTACCTGTTCAGAGGACAAGGAGAAACTCAGAGAACCCAGGTCTTCATCATCTAGTACCACTACAGTACCTGTTCAGAGGACAAGGAGAAACTCAGAGAACCCAGGTCTTCATCATCTAGTACCACTACAGTACCTGTTCAGAGGACAAGGAGAAACGCAGAGAACCCAGGTCTTCATCATCTAGTACCACTACAGTACCTGTTCAGAGGACAAGGAGAAACTCAGAGAACCCGGGTCTTCATCATCTAGTACCACTACAGTACCTGTTCAGAGGACAAGGAGAAACGCAGAGAACCCGGGTCTTCATCGTCTAGTACCACTACAGTACCTGTTCAGAGGACAAGGAGAAACGCAGAGAACCCAGGTCTTCATCATCTAGTACCAATACAGTACCTGTTCAGAGGACAAGGAGAAACTCAGAGAACCCGGGTCTTCATCATCTAGTACCACTACAGTACCTGTTCAGAGGACAAGGAGAAACGCAGAGAACCCGGGTCTTCATCATCTAGTACCACTACAGTACCTGTTCAGAGGACAAGGAGAAACTCAGAGAACCCAGGTCTGCATCATCTAGTACCACTACAGTACCTGTTCAGAGGACAAGGAGAAACTCAGAGAACCCAGGTCTTCATCATCTAGTACCACTACAGTACCTGTTCAGAGGACAAGGAGAAACGCAGAGAACCCAGGTCTTCATCATCTAGTACCACTACAGTACCTGTTCAGAGGACAAGGAGAAATGCAGAGAACCCAGGTCTTCATCATCTAGTACCACTACAGTACCTGTTCAGAGGACAAGGAGAAACGCAGAGAACCCAGGTCTTCATCATCTAGTACCACTACAGTACCTGTTCAGAGGACAACGAGAAACGCAGAGAACCCAGGTCTTCTTCATCTAGTACCACTACAGTACCTGTTCAGAAGACAAGGAGAAATGCAGAGAACCCAGGTCTTCATCATCTAGTACCACTACAGTACCTGTTCAGAGGACAACGAGAAACTCAGAGAACCCAGGTCTTCATCGTCTAGTACCACTACAGTACCTGTTCAGAGGACAAGGAGAAACGCAGAGAACCCAGGTCTTCATCATCTAGTACCACTACAGTACCTGTTCAGAGGACAAGGAGAAACTCAGAGAACCCAGGTCTTCATCATCTAGTACCACTACAGTACCTGTTCAGAGGACAAGGAGAAACGCAGAGAACCCAGGTCTTCATCATCTAGTACCACTACAGTACCTGTTCAGAGGACAAGGAGAAACTCAGAGAACCCGGGTCTTCATCATCTAGTACCACTACAGTACCTGTTCAGAGGACAAGGAGAAACGCAGAGAACCCGGGTCTTCATCGTCTAGTACCACTACAGTACCTGTTCAGAGGACAAGGAGAAACGCAGATAACCCGGGTCTTCATCGTCTAGTACCACTACAGTACCTGTTCAGAGGACAAGGAGAAACGCAGTTAACCCGGGTCTTCATCGTCTAGTACCACTACAGTACCTGTTCAGAGGACAACGAGAAACTCAGAGAACCCAGGTCTTCATCGTCTAGTACCACTACAGTACCTGTTCAGAGGACAAGGAGAAACGCAGATAACCCGGGTCTTCATCGTCTAGTACCACTACAGTACCTGTTCAGAGGACAAGGAGAAACGCAGTTAACCCGGGTCTTCATCATCTAGTACCACTACAGTACCTGTTCAGAGGACAACGAGAAACTCAGAGAACCCAGGTCTTCATCGTCTAGTACCACTACAGTACCTGTTCAGAAGACAAGGAGAAACGCAGAGAACCCAGGTCTTCATCATCTAGTACCACTACAGTACCTGTTCAGAGGACAAGGAGAAACTCAGAGAACCCAGGTCTTCATCATCTAGTACCACTACAGTACCTGTTCAGAGGACAAGGAGAAACGCAGAGAACCCAGGTCTTCATCATCTAGTACCACTACAGTACCTGTTCAGAGGACAAGGAGAAACTCAAAGAACCCGGGTCTTCATCATCTAGTACCACTACAGTACCTGTTCAGAGGACAAGGAGAAACGCAGAGAACCCGGGTCTTCATCGTCTAGTACCACTACAGTACCTGTTCAGAGGACAAGGAGAAACGCAGATAACCCGGGTCTTCATCGTCTAGTACCACTACAGTACCTGTTCAGAGGACAAGGAGAAATGCAGTTAACCCGGGTCTTCATCGTCTAGTACCACTACAGTACCTGTTCAGAGGACAAGGAGAAACTCAGAGAACCTAGGTCTTCATCTTCTAGTACCACTACAGTACCTGTTCAGAGGACAAGGAGAAACGCAGATAACCCGGGTCTTCATCGTCTAGTACCACTACAGTACCTGTTCAGAGGACAAGGAGAAACGCAGTTAACCCGGGTCTTCATCGTCTAGTACCACTACAGTACCTGTTCAGAGGACAACGAGAAACTCAGAGAACCCAGGTCTTCATCGTCTAGTACCACTACCTGGTGCATCTTGGTGGAGACGCCAGCTGGATCCTCCTCCATGACACATCCAGCAGGCGGGCAGGACAGGAAAGCCTCTATACTCTGAAGAGCCCCTGTGGAGCGGTTGACTTTTGACTCACTGCGGGGACCACCTGCTCTTATGGCACTCCCCTGAATGCTAGGTCTTACAGCACTCTTGTGGGTTTCCCTTGCCAAGCCACATCGCAGTGCTTGGGGATGATGAAACGAGATCAGCGTTCCGGTTCATCTCCGGTGGCGGCGGCACTGGCGATGAAGGTCCAAAGATCCTGGTCATCTCCAGCGGCGGCTGCTGGTGGAAGGCCCTGAAAAGAGCCATTCGGTTGGTGGAGTAGAGTTCATCCCAGCGTAGGTCAAAGAATATTCTCATACAGTGTCCAGATGCTAGAAGCAAACTTTCAGCGTGAAAGACATGGGAGGGAGATTAAGCGGCTACCACACCTGCTTATATGCTAAGCAGAGGGGCGTGGTCAGTGATAGGTGCATTTAGTAAAATTATTTCAGTGAGCACCCATTGGTGCCTGAACAGTCAAATAGGCGAAGCAAGATGCTGAAGCCAGTTTGATATAACCTTTATTTCCTACCCTGATGTCTGACCCTGAAATATTAGCACCTTATAAACTCAACCACAAAAGCTGTATACTCATAATAACTAGGTGTAGAAGGGTGGATTATCCCTGCTTATGGGAGTAGTAGTACACAGCCACCTGGTAGCAGGATACTATAGAATTGGATCTATATGTACCCCCGTCTTTGGCCCGGAACGTCGTTCTGGAGGGCTTGCAGCAGGAGTGAATGGGGCCCAGGATTTACTAACCTGGGGAATGGTACTCTGGTCTCCCTCGCCTTCCAAGGCGGTCAGCAGTAGCTCCCCACACACTCTCACTTCCCCCAGTACCTCCGACAGCCCTCCCACACCCGGTGACTGTCAGTTCAATAGTATTATTGGGCTTCCCTTTAAGCAGTACCCTTCCTTGACCACCTGTATAGACCCTTCAAATGCTATGCTGTGAATGGGGTGTAAGGGTTAAATAATTATGCAGTCACAGTATTTACCCAGGGGTTAGGTTAGCAATTGGAAGAAACAGACACACACACAGTGCTCCCAATTATATCTACTTTGTATTTAAGCCTGGGCAGGTTATCAGTTACAGGTTGTACTTCAGATTTATTCAGATAGCACGTATTCTTAAATGGCACCGGGTGCTCTCACTGATAATGTAGGGGAACACTATTCCCACCATAGGCACCGCATGCTCAATACATTAATAATACCCCGTTTGTACTAGGGGAGACCCAGGCATAAAGTAGAGAAAGCATTGGGAATTCAAACAACAATAATAATACAAAAATACAAAAGAAACCAAGTAAATGTGGGCCCACGTTACCAAAATAAAACCTACACTAAAGCCGGCTTATATTGTTTGGGGTACCCCTTAGACACTGGTTGTTAGCGTTCACTTGAATGGACGTTGATGTGGATACACGAGGTACCGTTTGTACTTAGCCAAGATGGCGGACCCACTCTTATCACCTCTCGTCCAGGTGACAAGATGGCGTCGGACGATCCCGTGAGCACAGCCAGCGGGCTGGGGCAACAGCATGAGCAGTGGTGAACTGGAGGAGCGTGCTGTGATGGCGACCTCTGCTGGTGGGAAGAGGCGTCCTCTGCGACGTCGGGGAGACGTTCACTGCTGGCTGTTGGTTGCTGCTGTCGCGCGAGCTAATACTGTTGGCTACCCTAAACACAGCTAAACTTCGGGTCTGGATGCACCCTCTTGCTATATCGGTTGTACTACTAACGCAACCTGGCTGACTGTACCACCGGTCTTCAGCGCCGCGCGCCCGGTAGTCTACTGGAGTCAGATGGAGCCGTTAGCAGCATGCTAATACACTGCACACTTACTACTATAACCCGTTAACTATAGACGTTAGTCCTTCGTTCTGTATCGCTTACTCACACACTATCACTGGTACTTCTAGGATAACACGTCAACTAGCAAGTACTTCTTATCACCCGTCGCTCTTCAACATAACTTCTGCAACGGGGCTCTTCCGGAGCACACGCCCGCTGCGACTGTTCACGGTCGAGTTCACTCCCGAAGAGAGCTTCCTGGTGCTCTGGCCCCCAGGTAATTCTCTCTTCCTCGTTGCTTCCCTCTCTCCTCCGCTCCACCTGCTACCACTGCCACTCCGCCCCCTGCTGGCAACCGCCACTGATCCCACTCTAGGACCACTCCAGAAAGGGAGAAAGGTGCTTCAATGTTATTGTTAGTGATCCATAATGAAGCCGGAGAAGAGTAGCACCTCACCTCGTTATTAGACCGGGCGAGATATCAAAAGGAACACTGTTTATCACAATTTATACACACACAGGGAAAGTAACAGTTAGTTAGCACTTCTGAATACTTAGTAGAATATTCAGGATGCTACATAGGGATATCCGATATTATCGGCCTACCGATATATTTCAGCCGATATTGGCATTAAAATGTAATATCGGAAATTATCGGTATCGGTTTAAAAAATATATATCCTTTTCTATATAATATATTCTTATTTAATTTATTGTCAAAAGTATGCATAATGTTGTGTTAATTCCATGTCAAGAAATATGTAATGTTAATTACCTGAAATTATTTAGTTTTTTTGGGGGGGAAACCCAGCATATATCGGTATCAGTTGATATCGGTATCGGAAATTAAGAGTTGGACAATATCGGTATATCGGATATCTGTAAAAAAGCCAACATCAAACATCGCTAATAATAACCATTATTCATGTATCCCCCTAAAGTTGATTATTAGAGGCAGAGATCATAGTATTCTCGCAAGTGTACAACATTGAACTATTTTGTTCACTTTAGTTGCTTGTAATCATAGTATGAGGTATCATTTAGTTGTACTGTTATTACACAATGGCACAACATCTTCTCTGCAAACTGTAAATAAATGATTTACATGTTAGAGCTAAAGTATGTCAACGGCTGCAGTCTAATTTCTGGAGCTAAAATATCTTGAAATGTCTTCTTCTCTTGTTGTTCTCTCATCTTCCATGTTTACATAGAGCAGATTTAAAGCCCAACTTGCAGGTTAAACCCTACTCTGCAATTATGGGTAGTTTACATCATTGGTATCTAATTTAATTATTTATTTTTTTCCATTTGACGCAGGAAATTTCACTCAGAAATGGTTAAAAAGGTCCACGCACGAATAACATGCACGAGCAAATCTAAAAGCTTATCAGACGCTAGCACGGCCGTGACGTCACTTCAGGAAACGTATGCCTTATGCCCGTCCGGGTCATGGTACTACTGGATATAATGGCGCTGGCTAACGTTAGCATTATATCTACTGTCTTGAACCATTTTAGATCGGGGGATGTAGAGGAGTTTGGGGAACGAGTAAAATCATGTGCAAGTCCTCTTCTCAGACCTGTGTGGCAAAGCACTGCACACGCATCATGCAAGCTACACGTCGCTGCATGTTAATCAATGGTGGCCCACTCGGTGCATCACAGTGGGCTACTATTGTGCTAACAACGTGCCGCGGCGTCCGGCTTGTCGGCCGGCATGAGTGCCCGATTTGGGGTGGTTCTCTCCTCTTTGTGTGCCCCCGTCCTCGCGGGTGTCCTGCCGGGGAGCTTGTGGACGCGACAACAGCGGCGGCCGTAGGGTGTTTGAGCCTGTAGCGTTAGTTAGCTCATAGTTATCGTGTACCACTAGCGTTACGGGCTCGAGCACCCTACGGCTGCCGCCGTTGTCGCGTCCATGGGCTCCCCGACAGGGTACCCGTGGGGACGGGGGTGTACAGAGAGGAGAGAACCATTTTGGGTCGGGCGTTAATGCCGGCCAGCGAGCCGGACGTCGGGATATGTTGTTAGCACAATAGCTACCAAGCTAAGCTATGTTAGCTTCTAACGGTGTATACACAATATGTACAACGACACAATGATTTACATTATTACAAATATGGTAACGTGGTTGTGGCTTTTACAAATAGTGGTTAGCTTTAGAGATGGATGGCTATGATCACGGAGCAATAGTGTTGTTAGGTGAAACAGATACATTTTCATTCGGCTAGTAGTAGCAAGGCTCTCTGCCTGCAGTGCCTGCAGTGCCTGCCACTAGCTGTGTGTGACTCTCAGAGCCCCCTGGTGCCCTGCACCTGTTGTGACGACATAATTTCGATTACACACGCACGTTATGAACCATTGATTAAAATATCCACGTGCGTGGTGATTGTGTTGGGCAGACTAAATGTTTGATAAAAACGCTAAAACTGGGTCAATTTCAATAATTTTATTTCCTTCTTCATGAAAGTCACCGTTGGCCTAGTCCACATTGTTTATTGAACAAAAATACAACATGCAAGTTGGCCTTTAAAATCATGTACAGGGTTTCACAGAAAGTGTTCCTCCATTTGAAAATAAAAATTAATGAAAATTGTAAAATGATAACAACCGTGATATAAGATAAGATATTCCTTTATTGATTCCCTTGGGGAAATTCAGGCATCATAGCAGCATGGGGGAGGGGGGAGGGGAGGTACAGGTAGTAGAAGACATGATACAGGTTATATAATTATAGTACAGTGGAGAAGTAAAAATACAAATATAATATAAATAGGCAGTTTAAACAATATAACAACATAATTAAGTCTGGATATGGGCAAGTAGGCAATGTAAAAAGGTCAAGGTGCAAGATGAGGATATGTATGCCCTCTCAGTTATATTTCCCCTACAATAAATATAGTTACAATATATGTATAATCTAATAACTAATATCTAATCTAAAAATGCTAAATGCAAAAAATGCTAAATATATGCTCTGATGAAGTAAGTATACAGTATACACATATGGTTACATATAATGTAACTACACCCATGGAGGCCATCGCTGTGCTGTGAGAAAGTGTTATTGCTAGTTAGCTTGCCGTGTACAGTGAGCACAGTAAGCTGGTTTATAAACAAATTCCAGATGAAGTATGGATTAGAGAGAGAGAGAGCGCGCGCATGTGTGGACAAGGAAAACTGTGTGTCCCCATAATGTCCGGGGGTAAGTCCCCCCCACTTCTCGACAGATTTTTAGTAGGCTAAAGCTGCTGGTGTGTGTGAGCATGTGCGTGTGTGTGTGTGTGTGTGTGTGTGTGTGTGTGTGTGTGTGTGTGTGTGTGTGTGTGTGTGTGTGTGTGTGTGTGTGTGTGTGTGTGTGTGTGTGTGTGTGTGTGTGTGTGTGTGTGTGTGTGTGTGTGTGTGTGTGTGTGTGTGTGTGTGTGTGTGTGTGTGTGTGTGTGTGTGTGTGTGAAGGGGGGTTATTGAGTTCGCTCAGTCAGACAGGGAATCAGCCAGCAAGTTAACATATTAGTCAATCATTCCATCGGCCATTTAATTAAGCTGCTCACTTGCCTGATCTAGGGCTTATAACAGAAGTTATAATACACTGTATTGCTGCAACAATTACCAATGTGTTTTACACAAATGGCTTAATAAAGGAATCTGAATCTGAATCTGAATCCACACTATTTTGCGATGCCACCTGTCTCTCATCCCTGTAGTTTAACACTGGTCATTGTGATTGGTTGAAGAAATTCAAACAACCTGGACCCCCCCCCCCCCCCCCACACACACGCACGCACGCACGCACGCACGCGCACGCACGCACGCACGCACGCGCACGCACACACACACACACACGCACACACACACACACACACACACACACACACACACACACGCACACACACACGCACACACACACACACACACACACACACATAACCACACACACACACACACACGCACACACACACGCACACACACTTTATTCCTAAATGCTAATCCAATTCCATGGGGAGTGCCATGGTTTCTCCATAGAGCTTCATTATACATTAGTCAGGAGAGTGCCATGGTGTCTAGATAGAGCTCCATTATACTTTTAGTCAGGGGAGTGTCATGGTGTCTAGATAGAGCTCCATTATACTTTTAGTCAGGGGAGTGTCATGGTTTCTCCATAGAGCTCCATTATACTTTTTGTCAGGGGAGTGCCATGGTTTCTCCATAGAGCTCCATTATACTTTTAGTCAGGGGAGTGTCATGGTTTCTCCATAGAGCTCCATTATACTTTTAGTCAGGTGAGTGTCATGGTTTCTCCATAGAGTTCCATTATACTTTTAGTCAGGGGAGTGTCATGGTTTCTACATAGAGCTCCATTATACTTTTGTCAGGGGAGTGTCATGGTTTCTCCATAGAGCTCCATTATACTTTTAGTCAGGGGAGTGTCATGGTTTCTCCATAGAGCTCCATTATACTTTTAGTCAGGGGAGTGTCATGGTTTCTCCATAGAGCTCCATTATACTTCTAGTCAGGGGAGTGCCATGGTTTCTCCATAGAGCTCCATTATACATTTAGTCAGGGTAGTGCCATGGTTTCTCCATAGAGCTTCATTATACTTTAGTCAGGGGAGTGTCATGGTTTCTCCATAGAGCTCCATTATACTTTTAGTCAGGGGAGTGTCATGGTTTCTCCATAGAGCTCCATTATACTTTAGTCAGGGGAGTGTCATGGTTTCTCCATAGAGCTACACTATACTTTAGTCAGGGGAGTGTCATGGTTTCTCCATAGAGGTCCATTATACTTCTACTCCGGGGAGTGTCATGGTTTCTCCATAGAGCTCCATTATACTTTTAGTCAAGGGAGTGTCATGGTTTCTCCATAGAGCCCCATTATACTTTTAGTCAGGGGAGTGTCATAGTTTCTCCATAGAGCTCCATTATACTTTTAGTCAGGGGAGTGTCATGGTTTCTCCATAGAGCTTCATTATACTTTAGTCAGGGGAGTGTCATGGTTTCTCCATAGAGCTTCATTATACTTTAGTCAGGGGAGTGTCATGGTTTCTCCATAGAGCTCCATTATACTTTTAGTCAGGGTAGTGTCATGTTTTCTCCATAGAGCTCCATTATACTTCTAGTCCGGGGAGTGTCGTGGTTTCTCCATAGAGCTCCATTATACTTTTAGTCAGGGGAGTGTCATGGTTTCTCCATATAGCTCCATTATACTTTAGTCAGTGGAGTGTCATGGTTTCTCCATAGAGCTCCATTATACTTTTTGTCAGGGGAGTGTCATGGTTTCTCCATAGAGCTCCATTATACTTTAGTCAGGGGAGTGTCATGGTTTCTCCATAGAGCTACACTATACTTTAGTCAGGGGAGTGTCATGGTTTCTCCATAGAGGTCCATTATACTTCTAGTCCGGGGAGTGTCATGGTTTCTCCATAGAGCTCCATTATACTTGTAGTCAAGGGAGTGTCATGGTTTCTCCATAGAGCCCCATTATACTTTTAGTCAGGGGAGTGTCATGGTTTCTCCATAGAGCTCCATTATACTTTTAGTCAGGGGAGTGTCATGGTTTCTCCATAGAGCTCCATTATACTTTAGTCAGGGTAGTGCCATGGTTTCTCCATAGAGCTTCATTATACTTTAGTCAGGGGAGTGTCATGGTTTCTCCATAGAGCTCCATTATACTTTTAGTCAGGGCAGTGTCATGGTTTCTCCATAGAGCTCCATTATACTTTAGTCAGGGGAGTGTCATGGTTTCTCCATAGAGCTACACTATACTTTAGTCAGGGGAGTGTCATGGTTTCTCCATAGAGGTCCATTATACTTCTAGTCCGGGGAGTGTCATGGTTTCTCCATAGAGCTCCATTATACTTTTAGTCAAGGGAGTGTCATGGTTTCTCCATAGAGCCCCATTATACTTTTAGTCAGGGGAGTGTCATGGTTTCTCCATAGAGCTCCATTATACTTTTAGTCAAGGGAGTGTCATGGTTTCTCCATAGAGCCCCATTATACTTGTAGTCAGGGGAGTGTCATGGTTTCTCCATAGAGCTCCATTATACTTTTAGTCAGGGGAGTGTCATGGTTTCTAGATAGAGCTCCATTATACTTTTAGTCAGGGGAGTGTCATGGTTTCTCCATAGAGCTCCATTATACTTTTAGTCAGGGCAGTGTCATGGTTTCTCCATAGAGCTCCATTATACTTTAGTCAGGGGAGTGTCATGGTTTCTCCATAGAGCTACACTATACTTTAGTCAGGGGAGTGTCATGGTTCCTCCATAGAGGTCCATTATACTTCTAGTCCGGGGAGTGTCATGGTTTCTCCATAGAGCTCCATTATACTTTTAGTCAAGGGAGTGTCATGGTTTCTCCATAGAGCCCCATTATACTTTTAGTCAGGGGAGTGTCATGGTTTCTCCATAGAGCTCCATTATACTTTTAGTCAAGGGAGTGTCATGGTTTCTCCATAGAGCCCCATTATACTTGTAGTCAGGGGAGTGTCATGGTTTCTCCATAGAGCTCCATTATACTTTAGTCAGGGGAGTGTCATGGTTTCTCCATAGAGCTACACTATACTTTAGTCAGGGGAGTGTCATGGTTTCTCCATAGAGGTCCATTATACTTCTAGTCCGGGGAGTGTCGTGGTTTCTCCATAGAGCTCCATTATACTTTTAGTCAGGGGAGTGTCATGGTTTCTCCATATAGCTCCATTATACTTTAGTCAGTGGAGTGTCATGGTTTCTCCATAGAGCTCCATTATACTTTTTGTCAGGGGAGTGTCATGGTTTCTCCATAGAGCTCCATTATACTTTAGTCAGGGGAGTGTCATGGTTTCTCCATAGAGCTACACTATACTTTAGTCAGGGGAGTGTCATGGTTTCTCCATAGAGGTCCATTATACTTCTAGTCCGGGGAGTGTCATGGTTTCTCCATAGAGCTCCATTATACTTTTAGTCAAGGGAGTGTCATGGTTTCTCCATAGAGCCCCATTATACTTTTAGTCAGGGGAGTGTCATGGTTTCTCCATAGAGCTCCATTATACTTTTAGTCAGGGGAGTGTCATGGTTTCTCCATAGAGCTCCATTATACTTTAGTCAGGGTAGTGCCATGGTTTCTCCATAGAGCTTCATTATACTTTAGTCAGGGGAGTGTCATGGTTTCTCCATAGAGCTCCATTATACTTTTAGTCAGGGCAGTGTCATGGTTTCTCCATAGAGCTCCATTATACTTTAGTCAGGGGAGTGTCATGGTTTCTCCATAGAGCCCCATTATACTTGTAGTCAGGGGAGTGTCATGGTTTCTCCATAGAGCTCCATTATACTTTTAGTCAGGGGAGTGTCATGGTTTCTAGATAGAGCTCCATTATACTTTTAGTCAGGGGAGTGTCATGGTTTCTCCATAGAGCTCCATTATACTTTTAGTCAGGGCAGTGTCATGGTTTCTCCATAGAGCTCCATTATACTTTAGTCAGGGGAGTGTCATGGTTTCTCCATAGAGCTACACTATACTTTAGTCAGGGGAGTGTCATGGTTTCTCCATAGAGGTCCATTATACTTCTAGTCCGGGGAGTGTCATGGTTTCTCCATAGAGCTCCATTATACTTTTAGTCAAGGGAGTGTCATGGTTTCTCCATAGAGCCCCATTATACTTTTAGTCAGGGGAGTGTCATGGTTTCTCCATAGAGCTCCATTATACTTTTAGTCAAGGGAGTGTCATGGTTTCTCCATAGAGCCCCATTATACTTGTAGTCAGGGGAGTGTCATGGTTTCTCCATAGAGCTCCATTATACTTTTAGTCAGGGGAGTGTCATGGTTTCTAGATAGAGCTCCATTATACTTTTAGTCAGGGGAGTGTCATGGTTTCTCCATAGAGCTCCATTATACTTTTAGTCAGGGGAGTGTCATGGTTTCTCCATATAGCTCCATTATACTTTTTGTCAGGGGAGTGTCATGGTTTCTCCATAGAGCTCCATTATACTTTAGTCAGGGGAGTGTCATGGTTTCTCCATAGAGCTACACTATACTTTAGTCAGGGGAGTGTCATGGTTTCTCCATAGAGCTCCATTATACTTTAGTCAGGGCAGTGTCATGGTTTCTCCATAGAGCTCCATTATACTTTAGTCAGGGGAGTGTCATGGTTTCTCCATAGAGCTACACTATACTTTAGTCAGGGGAGTGTCATGGTTTCTCCATAGAGGTCCATTATACTTCTAGTCCGGGGAGTGTCATGGTTTCTCCATAGAGCTCCATTATACTTTTAGTCAAGGGAGTGTCATGGTTTCTCCATAGAGCCCCATTATACTTTTAGTCAGGGGAGTGTCATGGTTTCTCCATAGAGCTCCATTATACTTTTAGTCAAGGGAGTGTCATGGTTTCTCCATAGAGCCCCATTATACTTGTAGTCAGGGGAGTGTCATGGTTTCTCCATAGAGCTCCATTATACTTTTAGTCAGGGGAGTGTCATGGTTTCTAGATAGAGCTCCATTATACTTTTAGTCAGGGGAGTGTCATGGTTTCTCCATAGAGCTCCATTATACTTTTAGTCAGGGCAGTGTCATGGTTTCTCCATAGAGCTCCATTATACTTTAGTCAGGGGAGTGTCATGGTTTCTCCATAGAGCTACACTATACTTTAGTCAGGGGAGTGTCATGGTTTCTCCATAGAGGTCCATTATACTTCTAGTCCGGGGAGTGTCATGGTTTCTCCATAGAGCTCCATTATACTTTTAGTCAAGGGAGTGTCATGGTTTCTCCATAGAGCCCCATTATACTTTTAGTCAGGGGAGTGTCATGGTTTCTCCATAGAGCTCCATTATACTTTTAGTCAAGGGAGTGTCATGGTTTCTCCATAGAGCCCCATTATGCTTGTAGTCAGGGGAGTGTCATGGTTTCTCCATAGAGCTCCATTATACTTTTAGTCAGGGGAGTGTCATGGTTTCTAGATAGAGCTCCATTATACTTTTAGTCAGGGGAGTGTCATGGTTTCTCCATAGAGCCTATTATACTTTTAGTCAGGGGAGTGTCATGGTTTCTCCATATAGCTCCATTATACTTTTAGTCAGGGGCGTGTCATGGTTTCTCCATAGAGCTCCATTATACTTTAGTCAGGGGAGTGTCATGGTTTCTCCATATAGCTCCATTATACTTTTAGTCAGGGGAGTGTCATGGTTTCTAGATAGAGCTCCATTATACTTTTAGTCAGGGGCGTGTCATGGTTTCTCCATAGAGCTCCATTATACTTTAGTCAGGGGAGTGTCATGGTTTCTCCATATAGCTTCATTATACTTTAGTCAGGGGAGTGTAGGGATGCCCCCCGGACCCCGGTTTTAAACGGGAACCGGTACTATATTAGAAAATACCGGAGTATTTATAAGCTCCGACGTCCTCGGTACTGCTATCGATACTCTAGAGAAATTATTATTATTATTATTATTATTATTATTATTTAAAAGTTGCGAACGATCTCTCCTCTCTCTGTCTCTGCACGAGAAGCGAGTCGCAGCGAGTCATTATTACACACACTCCTCGCGAGTCGCGCTACACATACATACGGGTACTCCTTAATGAAAGCGCTGTCAATAGTATGCAGCTGCAGCACGTCAGACCGCAGCGCTTACAAGCCCCGCACATACAAGCCCCGCACACCTGATGTGCTGCAGCTGGAAGCATCTCAGCGCTGTCTCCGTGCTGACGCGCGCTGCACACAGACACAGACAGCTCTGCATGGACTGAGTCGTGATGGCGGATAGAGCGAAGCGTTCACAAGTGCAACAAAACATTTGCCAGTAAGGGTGGCAATACGAGCAATCTATCAAAACATTTGTTTGCAAAACACTATATTAGTTTGCAGAAATGCGCCGTATTCGACTGCCTTGCGCGCAGTGGTCCATCTGCATCCACGTCCACTGCAGCCGGTAAGCCAAGATACGGAGTTTCCTAGGCTAATAACGAATTATTACAAATAGGCTAATAAACAAAATAATTGTTTAGCTACAAATACTACAATCTAAAAACTTTTTATAGATCGTCAAGCTGAGGTCAGCCACCAATGTGTCCCAGGCCAGTGAGCCCACCACACATCCTCCCTCTACCTCCACCACCCAAAGTCCTTTCTCCCTAGCAGCTAGAGGAAAGATGACAGAGGATAGGGTGAACGAGTGTCACAGGGCTGTGACAAAGTTTGTTGTCAAAGGCCTGCACCCGTTCTCTACAGTGGAGTCCAAGGACTTTAGGTAACAACTAATCATTCAGTGTATATCGTTTTTTTTGTATACATAGTTGTCTAACTTGTCTGTTGTTGTTATAAGTTATTATTGAAGCAGCTATTCCCACCACTCCACACAAATTTACAATAATTCAATCATTTCTAATCTTTACTGTAGGGAGATGACCAATGCTCTCAACTGCAAATATAAAAATCATAAAAAAATTATCAAAAAGAACCGATAAGAGTATCGATAAAGTACCGAACCGTTAAGCAGTATCGATAGGAGTAGTAGTATCGATAAAATCCTAACGATACCCATCCCTAGGGGAGTGTCATGGTTTCTCCATAGAGCTTCATTATACTTTAGTCAGGGGAGTGTCATGGTTTCTCCATAGAGCTCCATTATACTTTTAGTCAGGGTAGTGTCATGTTTTCTCCATAGAGCTACATTATACTTCTAGTCCGGGGAGTGTCGTGGTTTCTCCATAGAGCTCCATTATACTTTTAGTCAGGGGAGTGTCATGGTTTCTCCATATAGCTCCATTATACTTTAGTCAGTGGAGTGTCATGGTTTCTCCATAGAGCTCCATTATACTTTTTGTCAGGGGAGTGTCATGGTTTCTCCATAGAGCTCCATTATACTTTAGTCAGGGGAGTGTCATGGTTTCTCCATAGAGCTACACTATACTTTAGTCAGGGGAGTGTCATGGTTTCTCCATAGAGGTCCATTATACTTCTAGTCCGGGGAGTGTCATGGTTTCTCCATAGAGCTCCATTATACTTTTAGTCAAGGGAGTGTCATGGTTTCTAGATAGAGCTCCATTATACTTTTAGTCAGGGGAGTGTCATGGTTTCTCCATAGAGCTCCATTATACTTTTAGTCAGGGGAGTGTCATGGTTTCTCCATATAGCTCCATTATACTTTTAGTCAGGGGCGTGTCATGGTTTCTCCATAGAGCTCCATTATACTTTAGTCAGGGGAGTGTCATGGTTTCTCCATATAGCTCCATTATACTTTTAGTCAGGGGAGTGTCATGGTTTCTAGATAGAGCTCCATTATACTTTTAGTCAGGGGAGTGTCATGGTTTCTCCATAGAGCTCCATTATACTTTTAGTCAGGGGAGTGTCATGGTTTCTCCATAGAGCTCCATTATACTTCTAGTCAGGGGAGTGCCATGGTTTCTCCATAGAGCTCCATTATACATTTAGTCAGGGTAGTGCCATGGTTTCTCCATAGAGCTTCATTATACTTTAGTCAGGGGAGTGTCATGGTTTCTCCATAGAGCTCCATTATACTTTTAGTCAGGGGAGTGTCATGGTTTCTCCATAGAGCTCCATTATACTTTTAGTCAGGGGAGTGTCATGGTTTCTCCATATAGCTCCATTATACTTTAGTCAGTGGAGTGTCATGGTTTCTCCATAGAGCTCCATTATACTTTTTGTCAGGGGAGTGTCATGGTTTCTCCATAGAGCTCCATTATACTTTAGTCAGGGGAGTGTCATGGTTTCTCCATAGAGCTACACTATACTTTAGTCAGGGGAGTGTCATGGTTTCTCCATATAGGTCCATTATACTTCTAGTCCGGGGAGTGTCATGGTTTCTCCATAGAGCTCCATTATACTTTTAGTCAAGGGAGTGTCATGGTTTCTCCATAGAGCCCCGTTATACTTTTAGTCAGGGGAGTGTCATGGTTTCTCCATAGAGCTCCATTATACTTTTAGTCAGGGGAGTGTCATGGTTTCTCCATAGAGCTCCATTATACTTTAGTCAGGGTAGTGCCATGGTTTCTCCATAGAGCTTCATTATACTTTAGTCAGGGGAGTGTCATGGTTTCTCCATAGAGCTCCATTATACTTTTAGTCAGGGCAGTGTCATGGTTTCTCCATAGAGCTCCATTATACTTTAGTCAGGGGAGTGTCATGGTTTCTCCATAGAGCTACACTATACTTTAGTCAGGGGAGTGTCATGGTTTCTCCATAGAGGTCCATTATACTTCTAGTCCGGGGAGTGTCATGGTTTCTCCATAGAGCTCCATTATACTTTTAGTCAAGGGAGTGTCATGGTTTCTCCATAGAGCCCCATTATACTTTTAGTCAGGGGAGTGTCATGGTTTCTCCATAGAGCTCCATTATACTTTTAGTCAAGGGAGTGTCATGGTTTCTCCATAGAGCCCCATTATACTTGTAGTCAGGGGAGTGTCATGGTTTCTCCATAGAGCTCCATTATACTTTTAGTCAGGGGAGTGTCATGGTTTCTAGATAGAGCTCCATTATACTTTTAGTCAGGGGAGTGTCATGGTTTCTCCATAGAGCTCCATTATACTTTTAGTCAGGGGAGTGTCATGGTTTCTCCATATAGCTCCATTATACTTTTAGTCAGGGGCGTGTCATGGTTTCTCCATAGAGCTCCATTATACTTTAGTCAGGGGAGTGTCATGGTTTCTCCATATAGCTCCATTATACTTTTAGTCAGGGGAGTGTCATGGTTTCTAGATAGAGCTCCATTATACTTTTAGTCAGGGGAGTGTCATGGTTTCTCCATAGAGCTCCATTATACTTTTAGTCAGGGGAGTGTCATGGTTTCTCCATAGAGCTCCATTATACTTCTAGTCAGGGGAGTGCCATGGTTTCTCCATAGAGCTCCATTATACATTTAGTCAGGGTAGTGCCATGGTTTCTCCATAGAGCTTCATTATACTTTAGTCAGGGGAGTGTCATGGTTTCTCCATAGAGCTCCATTATACTTTTAGTCAGGGGAGTGTCATGGTTTCTCCATAGAGCTCCATTATACTTTAGTCAGGGGAGTGTCATGGTTTCTCCATAGAGCTACACTATACTTTAGTCAGGGGAGTGTCATGGTTTCTCCATAGAGGTCCATTATACTTCTACTCCGGGGAGTGTCATGGTTTCTCCATAGAGCTCCATTATACTTTTAGTCAAGGGAGTGTCATGGTTTCTCCATAGAGCCCCATTATACTTTTAGTCAGGGGAGTGTCATAGTTTCTCCATAGAGCTCCATTATACTTTTAGTCAGGGGAGTGTCATGGTTTCTCCATAGAGCTTCATTATACTTTAGTCAGGGGAGTGTCATGGTTTCTCCATAGAGCTTCATTATACTTTAGTCAGGGGAGTGTCATGGTTTCTCCATAGAGCTCCATTATACTTTTAGTCAGGGTAGTGTCATGTTTTCTCCATAGAGCTCCATTATACTTCTAGTCCGGGGAGTGTCGTGGTTTCTCCATAGAGCTCCATTATACTTTTAGTCAGGGGAGTGTCATGGTTTCTCCATATAGCTCCATTATACTTTAGTCAGTGGAGTGTCATGGTTTCTCCATAGAGCTCCATTATACTTTTTGTCAGGGGAGTGTCATGGTTTCTCCATAGAGCTCCATTATACTTTAGTCAGGGGAGTGTCATGGTTTCTCCATAGAGCTACACTATACTTTAGTCAGGGGAGTGTCATGGTTTCTCTATAGAGGTCCATTATACTTCTAGTCCGGGGAGTGTCATGGTTTCTCCATAGAGCTCCATTATACTTTTAGTCAAGGGAGTGTCATGGTTTCTCCATAGAGCCCCATTATACTTTTAGTCAGGGGAGTGTCATGGTTTCTCCATAGAGCTCCATTATACTTTTAGTCAGGGGAGTGTCATGGTTTCTCCATAGAGCTCCATTATACTTTAGTCAGGGTAGTGCCATGGTTTCTCCATAGAGCTTCATTATACTTTAGTCAGGGGAGTGTCATGGTTTCTCCATAGAGCTCCATTATACTTTTAGTCAGGGCAGTGTCATGGTTTCTCCATAGAGCTACACTATACTTTAGTCAGGGGAGTGTCATGGTTTCTCCATAGAGGTCCATTATACTTCTAGTCCGGGGAGTGTCATGGTTTCTCCATAGAGCTCCATTATACTTTTAGTCAGGGGAGTGCCATGGTTTCTCCATAGAGCTCCATTATACTTTTAGTCAGGGGAGTGTCATGGTTTCTCCATAGAGCTCCATTATACTTTTAGTCAGGGGAGTGTCATGGTTTCTCCATAGAGTTCCATTATACTTTTAGTCAGGGGAGTGTCATGGTTTCTCCATAGAGCTCCATTATACTTTTAGTCAAGGGAGTGTCATGGTTTCTCCATAGAGCCCCATTATACTTTTAGTCAGGGGAGTGTCATGGTTTCTCCATAGAGCTCCATTATACTTTTAGTCAAGGGAGTGTCATGGTTTCTCCATAGAGACCCATTATACTTGTAGTCAGGGGAGTGTCATGGTTTCTCCATAGAGCTCCATTATACTTTTAGTCAGGGGAGTGTCATGGTTTCTAGATAGAGCTCCATTATACTTTTAGTCAGGGGAGTGTCATGGTTTCTCCATAGAGCTCCATTATACTTTTAGTCAGGGGAGTGTCATGGTTTCTCCATATAGCTCCATTATACTTTTAGTCAGGGGCGTGTCATGGTTTCTCCATAGAGCTCCATTATACTTTAGTCAGGGGAGTGTCATGGTTTCTCCATATAGCTCCATTATACTTTTAGTCAGGGGAGTGTCATGGTTTCTAGATAGAGCTCCATTATACTTTTAGTCAGGGGAGTGTCATGGTTTCTCCATAGAGCTCCATTATACTTTTAGTCAGGGGAGTGTCATGGTTTCTCCATAGAGCTCCATTATACTTTAGTCAGGGGAGTGTCATGGTTTCTCCATAGAGTTTCATTATACTTTTAGTCAGGGCAGTGTCATGGTTTCTCCATAGAGTTCCATTATACTTTTAGTCAGGGGAGTGTCATGGTTTCTCCATAGAGCTCCATTATAGTTTTAGTCAGGGGAGTGTCATGGTTTCTCCATAGAGTTCCATTATACTTTTAGTCAGGGGAGTGTCATGGTTTCTCCTTAGAGCTCCATTATACTTTTGGTCAGGGGAGTGCCATCGTTTCTCCATAGAGCTCCATTATACTTTTAGTCAGGGGAGTGTCATGGTTTCTCCATATAGCTCCATTATACTTTTAGTCAGGGGAGTGTCATGGTTTCTCCATAGAGCTCCATTATACTTTTAGTCAGGGGAGTGTCATGGTTTCTCCATATAGCTCCATTATACTTTTAGTCAGGGGCGTGTCATGGTTTCTCCATAGAGCTCCATTATACTTTAGTCAGGGGAGTGTCATGGTTTCTCCATATAGCTCCATTATACTTTTAGTCAGGGGAGTGTCATGGTTTCTAGATAGAGCTCCATTATACTTTTAGTCAGGGGAGTGTCATGGTTTCTCCATAGAGCTTCATTATACTTTAGTCATGGGAGTGTCATGGTTTCTCCATAGAGCTCCATTATACTTTTAGTCAGGGGAGTGTCATGGTTTCTCCATAGAGTTTCATTATACTTTTAGTCAGGGCAGTGTCATGGTTTCTCCATAGAGTTCCATTATACTTTTAGTCAGGGGAGTGTCATGGTTTCTCCATAGAGCTCCATTATAGTTTTAGTCAGGGGAGTGTCATGGTTTCTCCATAGAGTTCCATTATACTTTTAGTCAGGGGAGTGTCATGGTTTCTCCTTAGAGCTCCATTATACTTTTGGTCAGGGGAGTGCCATCGTTTCTCCATAGAGCTTCATTATACTTTTAGTCAGGGGAGTGTCATGGTTTCTCCATATAGCTCCATTATACTTTTAGTCAGGGGAGTGTCATGGTTTCTCCATAGAGCTCCATTATACTTTTAGTCAGGGGAGTGTCATGGTTTCTCCATATAGCTCCATTATACTTTTAGTCAGGGGCGTGTCATGGTTTCTCCATAGAGCTCCATTATACTTTAGTCAGGGGAGTGTCATGGTTTCTCCATATAGCTCCATTATACTTTTAGTCAGGGGAGTGTCATGGTTTCTAGATAGAGCTCCATTATACTTTTAGTCAGGGGAGTGTCATGGTTTCTCCATAGAGCTTCATTATACTTTAGTCATGGGGGTGTCATGGTTTCTCCATAGAGCTCCATTATACTTTTAGTCAGGGGAATGTCATGGTTTCTCCATAGAGCTCCATTATACTTTAGTCAGGGGAGTGTCATGGTTTCTCCATAGAGCTACACTATACTTTAGTCAGGGGAGTGTCATGGTTTCTCCATAGAGGTCCATTATACTTCTACTCCGGGGAGTGTCATGGTTTCTCCATAGAGCTCCATTATACTTTTAGTCAAGGGAGTGTCATGGTTTCTCCATAGAGCCCCATTATACTTTTAGTCAGGGGAGTGTCATAGTTTCTCCATAGAGCTCCATTATACTTTTAGTCAGGGGAGTGTCATGGTTTCTCCATAGAGCTTCATTATACTTTAGTCAGGGGAGTGTCATGGTTTCTCCATAGAGCTTCATTATACTTTAGTCAGGGGAGTGTCATGGTTTCTCCATAGAGCTCCATTATACTTTTAGTCAGGGTAGTGTCATGTTTTCTCCATAGAGCTCCATTATACTTCTAGTCCGGGGAGTGTCGTGGTTTCTCCATAGAGCTCCATTATACTTTTAGTCAGGGGAGTGTCATGGTTTCTCCATATAGCTCCATTATACTTTAGTCAGTGGAGTGTCATGGTTTCTCCATAGAGCTCCATTATACTTTTTGTCAGGGGAGTGTCATGGTTTCTCCATAGAGCTCCATTATACTTTAGTCAGGGGAGTGTCATGGTTTCTCCATAGAGCTACACTATACTTTAGTCAGGGGAGTGTCATGGTTTCTCCATAGAGGTCCATTATACTTCTAGTCCGGGGAGTGTCATGGTTTCTCCATAGAGCTCCATTATACTTGTAGTCAAGGGAGTGTCATGGTTTCTCCATAGAGCCCCATTATACTTTTAGTCAGGGGAGTGTCATGGTTTCTCCATAGAGCTCCATTATACTTTTAGTCAGGGGAGTGTCATGGTTTCTCCATAGAGCTCCATTATACTTTAGTCAGGGTAGTGCCATGGTTTCTCCATAGAGCTTCATTATACTTTAGTCAGGGGAGTGTCATGGTTTCTCCATAGAGCTCCATTATACTTTTAGTCAGGGCAGTGTCATGGTTTCTCCATAGAGCTCCATTATACTTTAGTCAGGGGAGTGTCATGGTTTCTCCATAGAGCTACACTATACTTTAGTCAGGGGAGTGTCATGGTTTCTCCATAGAGGTCCATTATACTTCTAGTCCGGGGAGTGTCATGGTTTCTCCATAGAGCTCCATTATACTTTTAGTCAAGGGAGTGTCATGGTTTCTCCATAGAGCCCCATTATACTTTTAGTCAGGGGAGTGTCATGGTTTCTCCATAGAGCTCCATTATACTTTTAGTCAAGGGAGTGTCATGGTTTCTCCATAGAGCCCCATTATACTTGTAGTCAGGGGAGTGTCATGGTTTCTCCATAGAGCTCCATTATACTTTTAGTCAGGGGAGTGTCATGGTTTCTAGATAGAGCTCCATTATACTTTTAGTCAGGGGAGTGTCATGGTTTCTCCATAGAGCTCCATTATACTTTTAGTCAGGGCAGTGTCATGGTTTCTCCATAGAGCTCCATTATACTTTAGTCAGGGGAGTGTCATGGTTTCTCCATAGAGCTACACTATACTTTAGTCAGGGGAGTGTCATGGTTCCTCCATAGAGGTCCATTATACTTCTAGTCCGGGGAGTGTCATGGTTTCTCCATAGAGCTCCATTATACTTTTAGTCAAGGGAGTGTCATGGTTTCTCCATAGAGCCCCATTATACTTTTAGTCAGGGGAGTGTCATGGTTTCTCCATAGAGCTCCATTATACTTTTAGTCAAGGGAGTGTCATGGTTTCTCCATAGAGCCCCATTATACTTGTAGTCAGGGGAGTGTCATGGTTTCTCCATAGAGCTCCATTATACTTTAGTCAGGGGAGTGTCATGGTTTCTCCATAGAGCTACACTATACTTTAGTCAGGGGAGTGTCATGGTTTCTCCATAGAGGTCCATTATACTTCTAGTCCGGGGAGTGTCGTGGTTTCTCCATAGAGCTCCATTATACTTTTAGTCAGGGGAGTGTCATGGTTTCTCCATATAGCTCCATTATACTTTAGTCAGTGGAGTGTCATGGTTTCTCCATAGAGCTCCATTATACTTTTTGTCAGGGGAGTGTCATGGTTTCTCCATAGAGCTCCATTATACTTTAGTCAGGGGAGTGTCATGGTTTCTCCATAGAGCTACACTATACTTTAGTCAGGGGAGTGTCATGGTTTCTCCATAGAGGTCCATTATACTTCTAGTCCGGGGAGTGTCATGGTTTCTCCATAGAGCTCCATTATACTTTTAGTCAAGGGAGTGTCATGGTTTCTCCATAGAGCCCCATTATACTTTTAGTCAGGGGAGTGTCATGGTTTCTCCATAGAGCTCCATTATACTTTTAGTCAGGGGAGTGTCATGGTTTCTCCATAGAGCTCCATTATACTTTAGTCAGGGTAGTGCCATGGTTTCTCCATAGAGCTTCATTATACTTTAGTCAGGGGAGTGTCATGGTTTCTCCATAGAGCTCCATTATACTTTTAGTCAGGGCAGTGTCATGGTTTCTCCATAGAGCTCCATTATACTTTAGTCAGGGGAGTGTCATGGTTTCTCCATAGAGCCCCATTATACTTGTAGTCAGGGGAGTGTCATGGTTTCTCCATAGAGCTCCATTATACTTTTAGTCAGGGGAGTGTCATGGTTTCTAGATAGAGCTCCATTATACTTTTAGTCAGGGGAGTGTCATGGTTTCTCCATAGAGCTCCATTATACTTTTAGTCAGGGCAGTGTCATGGTTTCTCCATAGAGCTCCATTATACTTTAGTCAGGGGAGTGTCATGGTTTCTCCATAGAGCTACACTATACTTTAGTCAGGGGAGTGTCATGGTTTCTCCATAGAGGTCCATTATACTTCTAGTCCGGGGAGTGTCATGGTTTCTCCATAGAGCTCCATTATACTTTTAGTCAAGGGAGTGTCATGGTTTCTCCATAGAGCCCCATTATACTTTTAGTCAGGGGAGTGTCATGGTTTCTCCATAGAGCTCCATTATACTTTTAGTCAAGGGAGTGTCATGGTTTCTCCATAGAGCCCCATTATACTTGTAGTCAGGGGAGTGTCATGGTTTCTCCATAGAGCTCCATTATACTTTTAGTCAGGGGAGTGTCATGGTTTCTAGATAGAGCTCCATTATACTTTTAGTCAGGGGAGTGTCATGGTTTCTCCATAGAGCTCCATTATACTTTTAGTCAGGGGAGTGTCATGGTTTCTCCATATAGCTCCATTATACTTTTTGTCAGGGGAGTGTCATGGTTTCTCCATAGAGCTCCATTATACTTTAGTCAGGGGAGTGTCATGGTTTCTCCATAGAGCTACACTATACTTTAGTCAGGGGAGTGTCATGGTTTCTCCATAGAGCTCCATTATACTTTAGTCAGGGCAGTGTCATGGTTTCTCCATAGAGCTCCATTATACTTTAGTCAGGGGAGTGTCATGGTTTCTCCATAGAGCTACACTATACTTTAGTCAGGGGAGTGTCATGGTTTCTCCATAGAGGTCCATTATACTTCTAGTCCGGGGAGTGTCATGGTTTCTCCATAGAGCTCCATTATACTTTTAGTCAAGGGAGTGTCATGGTTTCTCCATAGAGCCCCATTATACTTTTAGTCAGGGGAGTGTCATGGTTTCTCCATAGAGCTCCATTATACTTTTAGTCAAGGGAGTGTCATGGTTTCTCCATAGAGCCCCATTATACTTGTAGTCAGGGGAGTGTCATGGTTTCTCCATAGAGCTCCATTATACTTTTAGTCAGGGGAGTGTCATGGTTTCTAGATAGAGCTCCATTATACTTTTAGTCAGGGGAGTGTCATGGTTTCTCCATAGAGCTCCATTATACTTTTAGTCAGGGCAGTGTCATGGTTTCTCCATAGAGCTCCATTATACTTTAGTCAGGGGAGTGTCATGGTTTCTCCATAGAGCTACACTATACTTTAGTCAGGGGAGTGTCATGGTTTCTCCATAGAGGTCCATTATACTTCTAGTCCGGGGAGTGTCATGGTTTCTCCATAGAGCTCCATTATACTTTTAGTCAAGGGAGTGTCATGGTTTCTCCATAGAGCCCCATTATACTTTTAGTCAGGGGAGTGTCATGGTTTCTCCATAGAGCTCCATTATACTTTTAGTCAAGGGAGTGTCATGGTTTCTCCATAGAGCCCCATTATGCTTGTAGTCAGGGGAGTGTCATGGTTTCTCCATAGAGCTCCATTATACTTTTAGTCAGGGGAGTGTCATGGTTTCTAGATAGAGCTCCATTATACTTTTAGTCAGGGGAGTGTCATGGTTTCTCCATAGAGCCTATTATACTTTTAGTCAGGGGAGTGTCATGGTTTCTCCATATAGCTCCATTATACTTTTAGTCAGGGGCGTGTCATGGTTTCTCCATAGAGCTCCATTATACTTTAGTCAGGGGAGTGTCATGGTTTCTCCATATAGCTCCATTATACTTTTAGTCAGGGGAGTGTCATGGTTTCTAGATAGAGCTCCATTATACTTTTAGTCAGGGGCGTGTCATGGTTTCTCCATAGAGCTCCATTATACTTTAGTCAGGGGAGTGTCATGGTTTCTCCATATAGCTTCATTATACTTTAGTCAGGGGAGTGTAGGGATGCCCCCCGGACCCCGGTTTTAAACGGGAACCGGTACTATATTAGAAAATACCGGAGTATTTATAAGCTCCGACGTCCTCGGTACTGCTATCGATACTCTAGAGAAATTATTATTATTATTATTATTATTATTATTATTTAAAAGTTGCGAACGATCTCTCCTCTCTCTGTCTCTGCACGAGAAGCGAGTCGCAGCGAGTCATTATTACACACACTCCTCGCGAGTCGCGCTACACATACATACGGGTACTCCTTAATGAAAGCGCTGTCAATAGTATGCAGCTGCAGCACGTCAGACCGCAGCGCTTACAAGCCCCGCACATACAAGCCCCGCACACCTGATGTGCTGCAGCTGGAAGCATCTCAGCGCTGTCTCCGTGCTGACGCGCGCTGCACACAGACACAGACAGCTCTGCATGGACTGAGTCGTGATGGCGGATAGAGCGAAGCGTTCACAAGTGCAACAAAACATTTGCCAGTAAGGGTGGCAATACGAGCAATCTATCAAAACATTTGTTTGCAAAACACTATATTAGTTTGCAGAAATGCGCCGTATTCGACTGCCTTGCGCGCAGTGGTCCATCTGCATCCACGTCCACTGCAGCCGGTAAGCCAAGATACGGAGTTTCCTAGGCTAATAACGAATTATTACAAATAGGCTAATAAACAAAATAATTGTTTAGCTACAAATACTACAATCTAAAAACTTTTTATAGATCGTCAAGCTGAGGTCAGCCACCAATGTGTCCCAGGCCAGTGAGCCCACCACACATCCTCCCTCTACCTCCACCACCCAAAGTCCTTTCTCCCTAGCAGCTAGAGGAAAGATGACAGAGGATAGGGTGAACGAGTGTCACAGGGCTGTGACAAAGTTTGTTGTCAAAGGCCTGCACCCGTTCTCTACAGTGGAGTCCAAGGACTTTAGGTAACAACTAATCATTCAGTGTATATCGTTTTTTTTGTATACATAGTTGTCTAACTTGTCTGTTGTTGTTATAAGTTATTATTGAAGCAGCTATTCCCACCACTCCACACAAATTTACAATAATTCAATCATTTCTAATCTTTACTGTAGGGAGATGACCAATGCTCTCAACTGCAAATATAAAAATCATAAAAAAATTATCAAAAAGAACCGATAAGAGTATCGATAAAGTACCGAACCGTTAAGCAGTATCGATAGGAGTAGTAGTATCGATAAAATCCTAACGATACCCATCCCTAGGGGAGTGTCATGGTTTCTCCATAGAGCTTCATTATACTTTAGTCAGGGGAGTGTCATGGTTTCTCCATAGAGCTCCATTATACTTTTAGTCAGGGTAGTGTCATGTTTTCTCCATAGAGCTACATTATACTTCTAGTCCGGGGAGTGTCGTGGTTTCTCCATAGAGCTCCATTATACTTTTAGTCAGGGGAGTGTCATGGTTTCTCCATATAGCTCCATTATACTTTAGTCAGTGGAGTGTCATGGTTTCTCCATAGAGCTCCATTATACTTTTTGTCAGGGGAGTGTCATGGTTTCTCCATAGAGCTCCATTATACTTTAGTCAGGGGAGTGTCATGGTTTCTCCATAGAGCTACACTATACTTTAGTCAGGGGAGTGTCATGGTTTCTCCATAGAGGTCCATTATACTTCTAGTCCGGGGAGTGTCATGGTTTCTCCATAGAGCTCCATTATACTTTTAGTCAAGGGAGTGTCATGGTTTCTAGATAGAGCTCCATTATACTTTTAGTCAGGGGAGTGTCATGGTTTCTCCATAGAGCTCCATTATACTTTTAGTCAGGGGAGTGTCATGGTTTCTCCATATAGCTCCATTATACTTTTAGTCAGGGGCGTGTCATGGTTTCTCCATAGAGCTCCATTATACTTTAGTCAGGGGAGTGTCATGGTTTCTCCATATAGCTCCATTATACTTTTAGTCAGGGGAGTGTCATGGTTTCTAGATAGAGCTCCATTATACTTTTAGTCAGGGGAGTGTCATGGTTTCTCCATAGAGCTCCATTATACTTTTAGTCAGGGGAGTGTCATGGTTTCTCCATAGAGCTCCATTATACTTCTAGTCAGGGGAGTGCCATGGTTTCTCCATAGAGCTCCATTATACATTTAGTCAGGGTAGTGCCATGGTTTCTCCATAGAGCTTCATTATACTTTAGTCAGGGGAGTGTCATGGTTTCTCCATAGAGCTCCATTATACTTTTAGTCAGGGGAGTGTCATGGTTTCTCCATAGAGCTCCATTATACTTTTAGTCAGGGGAGTGTCATGGTTTCTCCATATAGCTCCATTATACTTTAGTCAGTGGAGTGTCATGGTTTCTCCATAGAGCTCCATTATACTTTTTGTCAGGGGAGTGTCATGGTTTCTCCATAGAGCTCCATTATACTTTAGTCAGGGGAGTGTCATGGTTTCTCCATAGAGCTACACTATACTTTAGTCAGGGGAGTGTCATGGTTTCTCCATATAGGTCCATTATACTTCTAGTCCGGGGAGTGTCATGGTTTCTCCATAGAGCTCCATTATACTTTTAGTCAAGGGAGTGTCATGGTTTCTCCATAGAGCCCCGTTATACTTTTAGTCAGGGGAGTGTCATGGTTTCTCCATAGAGCTCCATTATACTTTTAGTCAGGGGAGTGTCATGGTTTCTCCATAGAGCTCCATTATACTTTAGTCAGGGTAGTGCCATGGTTTCTCCATAGAGCTTCATTATACTTTAGTCAGGGGAGTGTCATGGTTTCTCCATAGAGCTCCATTATACTTTTAGTCAGGGCAGTGTCATGGTTTCTCCATAGAGCTCCATTATACTTTAGTCAGGGGAGTGTCATGGTTTCTCCATAGAGCTACACTATACTTTAGTCAGGGGAGTGTCATGGTTTCTCCATAGAGGTCCATTATACTTCTAGTCCGGGGAGTGTCATGGTTTCTCCATAGAGCTCCATTATACTTTTAGTCAAGGGAGTGTCATGGTTTCTCCATAGAGCCCCATTATACTTTTAGTCAGGGGAGTGTCATGGTTTCTCCATAGAGCTCCATTATACTTTTAGTCAAGGGAGTGTCATGGTTTCTCCATAGAGCCCCATTATACTTGTAGTCAGGGGAGTGTCATGGTTTCTCCATAGAGCTCCATTATACTTTTAGTCAGGGGAGTGTCATGGTTTCTAGATAGAGCTCCATTATACTTTTAGTCAGGGGAGTGTCATGGTTTCTCCATAGAGCTCCATTATACTTTTAGTCAGGGGAGTGTCATGGTTTCTCCATATAGCTCCATTATACTTTTAGTCAGGGGCGTGTCATGGTTTCTCCATAGAGCTCCATTATACTTTAGTCAGGGGAGTGTCATGGTTTCTCCATATAGCTCCATTATACTTTTAGTCAGGGGAGTGTCATGGTTTCTAGATAGAGCTCCATTATACTTTTAGTCAGGGGAGTGTCATGGTTTCTCCATAGAGCTCCATTATACTTTTAGTCAGGGGAGTGTCATGGTTTCTCCATAGAGCTCCATTATACTTCTAGTCAGGGGAGTGCCATGGTTTCTCCATAGAGCTCCATTATACATTTAGTCAGGGTAGTGCCATGGTTTCTCCATAGAGCTTCATTATACTTTAGTCAGGGGAGTGTCATGGTTTCTCCATAGAGCTCCATTATACTTTTAGTCAGGGGAGTGTCATGGTTTCTCCATAGAGCTCCATTATACTTTAGTCAGGGGAGTGTCATGGTTTCTCCATAGAGCTACACTATACTTTAGTCAGGGGAGTGTCATGGTTTCTCCATAGAGGTCCATTATACTTCTACTCCGGGGAGTGTCATGGTTTCTCCATAGAGCTCCATTATACTTTTAGTCAAGGGAGTGTCATGGTTTCTCCATAGAGCCCCATTATACTTTTAGTCAGGGGAGTGTCATAGTTTCTCCATAGAGCTCCATTATACTTTTAGTCAGGGGAGTGTCATGGTTTCTCCATAGAGCTTCATTATACTTTAGTCAGGGGAGTGTCATGGTTTCTCCATAGAGCTTCATTATACTTTAGTCAGGGGAGTGTCATGGTTTCTCCATAGAGCTCCATTATACTTTTAGTCAGGGTAGTGTCATGTTTTCTCCATAGAGCTCCATTATACTTCTAGTCCGGGGAGTGTCGTGGTTTCTCCATAGAGCTCCATTATACTTTTAGTCAGGGGAGTGTCATGGTTTCTCCATATAGCTCCATTATACTTTAGTCAGTGGAGTGTCATGGTTTCTCCATAGAGCTCCATTATACTTTTTGTCAGGGGAGTGTCATGGTTTCTCCATAGAGCTCCATTATACTTTAGTCAGGGGAGTGTCATGGTTTCTCCATAGAGCTACACTATACTTTAGTCAGGGGAGTGTCATGGTTTCTCTATAGAGGTCCATTATACTTCTAGTCCGGGGAGTGTCATGGTTTCTCCATAGAGCTCCATTATACTTTTAGTCAAGGGAGTGTCATGGTTTCTCCATAGAGCCCCATTATACTTTTAGTCAGGGGAGTGTCATGGTTTCTCCATAGAGCTCCATTATACTTTTAGTCAGGGGAGTGTCATGGTTTCTCCATAGAGCTCCATTATACTTTAGTCAGGGTAGTGCCATGGTTTCTCCATAGAGCTTCATTATACTTTAGTCAGGGGAGTGTCATGGTTTCTCCATAGAGCTCCATTATACTTTTAGTCAGGGCAGTGTCATGGTTTCTCCATAGAGCTACACTATACTTTAGTCAGGGGAGTGTCATGGTTTCTCCATAGAGGTCCATTATACTTCTAGTCCGGGGAGTGTCATGGTTTCTCCATAGAGCTCCATTATACTTTTAGTCAGGGGAGTGCCATGGTTTCTCCATAGAGCTCCATTATACTTTTAGTCAGGGGAGTGTCATGGTTTCTCCATAGAGCTCCATTATACTTTTAGTCAGGGGAGTGTCATGGTTTCTCCATAGAGTTCCATTATACTTTTAGTCAGGGGAGTGTCATGGTTTCTCCATAGAGCTCCATTATACTTTTAGTCAAGGGAGTGTCATGGTTTCTCCATAGAGCCCCATTATACTTTTAGTCAGGGGAGTGTCATGGTTTCTCCATAGAGCTCCATTATACTTTTAGTCAAGGGAGTGTCATGGTTTCTCCATAGAGACCCATTATACTTGTAGTCAGGGGAGTGTCATGGTTTCTCCATAGAGCTCCATTATACTTTTAGTCAGGGGAGTGTCATGGTTTCTAGATAGAGCTCCATTATACTTTTAGTCAGGGGAGTGTCATGGTTTCTCCATAGAGCTCCATTATACTTTTAGTCAGGGGAGTGTCATGGTTTCTCCATATAGCTCCATTATACTTTTAGTCAGGGGCGTGTCATGGTTTCTCCATAGAGCTCCATTATACTTTAGTCAGGGGAGTGTCATGGTTTCTCCATATAGCTCCATTATACTTTTAGTCAGGGGAGTGTCATGGTTTCTAGATAGAGCTCCATTATACTTTTAGTCAGGGGAGTGTCATGGTTTCTCCATAGAGCTCCATTATACTTTTAGTCAGGGGAGTGTCATGGTTTCTCCATAGAGCTCCATTATACTTTAGTCAGGGGAGTGTCATGGTTTCTCCATAGAGTTTCATTATACTTTTAGTCAGGGCAGTGTCATGGTTTCTCCATAGAGTTCCATTATACTTTTAGTCAGGGGAGTGTCATGGTTTCTCCATAGAGCTCCATTATAGTTTTAGTCAGGGGAGTGTCATGGTTTCTCCATAGAGTTCCATTATACTTTTAGTCAGGGGAGTGTCATGGTTTCTCCTTAGAGCTCCATTATACTTTTGGTCAGGGGAGTGCCATCGTTTCTCCATAGAGCTCCATTATACTTTTAGTCAGGGGAGTGTCATGGTTTCTCCATATAGCTCCATTATACTTTTAGTCAGGGGAGTGTCATGGTTTCTCCATAGAGCTCCATTATACTTTTAGTCAGGGGAGTGTCATGGTTTCTCCATATAGCTCCATTATACTTTTAGTCAGGGGCGTGTCATGGTTTCTCCATAGAGCTCCATTATACTTTAGTCAGGGGAGTGTCATGGTTTCTCCATATAGCTCCATTATACTTTTAGTCAGGGGAGTGTCATGGTTTCTAGATAGAGCTCCATTATACTTTTAGTCAGGGGAGTGTCATGGTTTCTCCATAGAGCTTCATTATACTTTAGTCATGGGAGTGTCATGGTTTCTCCATAGAGCTCCATTATACTTTTAGTCAGGGGAGTGTCATGGTTTCTCCATAGAGTTTCATTATACTTTTAGTCAGGGCAGTGTCATGGTTTCTCCATAGAGTTCCATTATACTTTTAGTCAGGGGAGTGTCATGGTTTCTCCATAGAGCTCCATTATAGTTTTAGTCAGGGGAGTGTCATGGTTTCTCCATAGAGTTCCATTATACTTTTAGTCAGGGGAGTGTCATGGTTTCTCCTTAGAGCTCCATTATACTTTTGGTCAGGGGAGTGCCATCGTTTCTCCATAGAGCTTCATTATACTTTTAGTCAGGGGAGTGTCATGGTTTCTCCATATAGCTCCATTATACTTTTAGTCAGGGGAGTGTCATGGTTTCTCCATAGAGCTCCATTATACTTTTAGTCAGGGGAGTGTCATGGTTTCTCCATATAGCTCCATTATACTTTTAGTCAGGGGCGTGTCATGGTTTCTCCATAGAGCTCCATTATACTTTAGTCAGGGGAGTGTCATGGTTTCTCCATATAGCTCCATTATACTTTTAGTCAGGGGAGTGTCATGGTTTCTAGATAGAGCTCCATTATACTTTTAGTCAGGGGAGTGTCATGGTTTCTCCATAGAGCTTCATTATACTTTAGTCATGGGGGTGTCATGGTTTCTCCATAGAGCTCCATTATACTTTTAGTCAGGGGAATGTCATGGTTTCTCCATAGAGCTCCATTATATTTTAGTCAGGGGAGTGTCATGGTTTCTCCATAGAGCTCCATTATACTTTTAGTCAGGGGAGTGTCATGTTTTCTCCATAGAGCTCCATTATACTTTTAGTCAGTTGAGTGTCATGGTTTCTCCATAGAGCTCCATTATACTTTTAGTCAGGGGCGTGTCATGGTTTCTCCATAGAGCTCCATTATACTTTTAGTCAGGGGAGTGTCATGGTTTCTAGATAGAGCTCCATTATACT
Source organism: Notolepis coatsorum (assembly GCF_963971535.1). Classification (NCBI taxonomy): domain Eukaryota; kingdom Metazoa; phylum Chordata; class Actinopteri; order Aulopiformes; family Paralepididae; genus Notolepis; species Notolepis coatsorum. The sequence goes on from NC_140183.1 coordinate 34,772,867, forward strand.
TTTAGTCAGGGGAGTGTCATGGTTTCTCCATAGAGCTCCATTATACTTTTAGTCAGGGGAGTGTCATGGTTTCTCCATAGAGCTCCATTATACTTTAGTCAGGGGAGTGTCATGGTTTCTCCATAGAGTTCCATTATACTTTTAGTCAGGGGAGTGTCATGGTTTCTCAGTAGAGTTTCATTATACTTTTAGTCAGGGGAATGTCATGGTTTCTCCATAGAGCTCCATTATACTTTTAGTCAGGGGAGTGTCATGGTTTCTCCATAGAGTTCCATTATACTTTTAGTCAGGTGAGTGTCATGGTTTCTCCATAGAGCTCCATTATCCTTTTGGTCAGGGGAGTGCCATGGTTTCTCCATAGAGCTCCATTATACTTTTAGTCAGGGGAGTGTCATGGTTTCTAGATAGAGCTCCATTATACTTTTAGTCAGGGGAGTGTCATGGTTTCTCCATAGACCTCCATTATACTTTAGTCAGGGGAGTGTCACTGTTTCTCCATAGAGCTCCATTATACTTTTAGTCAGTGGAGTGTCATGGTTTCTCCATAGAGTTCCATTATACTTTTAGTCAGGGGAGTGTCATGGTTTCTCCATAGAGCTCCATTATACTTTTAGTCAAGGGAGTGTCATGGTTTCTCCATAGAGCCCCATTATACTTTTAGTCAGGGGAGTGTCATGGTTTCTCCATAGAGCTCCATTATACTTTTAGTCAAGGGAGTGTCATGGTTTCTCCATAGAGACCCATTATATTTGTAGTCAGGGGAGTGTCATGGTTTCTCCATAGAGCTCCATTATACTTTTTGTCAGGGGAGTGTCATGGTTTCTAGATAGAGCTCCATTATACTTTTAGTCAGGGGAGTGTCATGGTTTCTCCATAGAGCTCCATTATATTTTTAGTCAGGGGAGTGTCATGGTTTCTCCATATAGCTCCATTATACTTTTAGTCAGGGGCGTGTCATGGTTTCTCCATAGAGCTCCATTATACTTTAGTCAGGGGAGTGTCATGGTTTCTCCATATAGCTCCATTATACTTTTAGTCAGGGGAGTGTCATGGTTTCTAGATAGAGCTCCATTATACTTTTAGTCAGGGGAGTGTCATGGTTTCTCCATAGAACTCCATTATACTTTTAGTCAGGGGTGTGTCATGGTTTCTCCATAGCGCTCCATTATACTTTAGTCAGGGGAGTGTCATGGTTTCTCCATATAGCTCCATTATACTTTTAGTCAGGAGAGTGTCATGGTTTCTAGATAGAGCTCCATTATACTTTTAGTCAGGGGAGTGTCATGGTTTCTCCATAGAGCTTCATTATACTTTAGTCATGGGAGTGTCATGGTTTCTCCATAGAGCTCCATTATACTTTTAGTCAGGGGAGTGTCATGGTTTCTCCATATAGCTGCATTATACTTTTAGTCAGGGGCGTGTCATGGTTTCTCCATAGAGCTCCATTATATTTTAGTCAGGGGAGTGTCATGGTTTCTCCATATAGCTCCATTATACTTTTAGTCAGGTGAGTGTCATGGTTTCTCCATAGAGCTCCATTATCCTTTTGGTCAGGGGAGTGCCATGGTTTCTCCATAGAGCTCCATTATACTTTTAGTCAGGGGAGTGTCATGGTTTCTAGATAGAGCTCCATTATACTTTTAGTCAGGGGAGTGTCATGGTTTCTCCATAGACCTCCATTATACTTTAGTCAGGGGAGTGTCACTGTTTCTCCATAGAGCTCCATTATACTTTTAGTCAGGGGAGTGTCATGGTTTCTCCATAGAGTTCCATTATACTTTTAGTCAGGGGAGTGTCATGGTTTCTCCATAGAGCTCCATTATACTTTTAGTCAAGGGAGTGTCATGGTTTCTCCATAGAGCCCCATTATACTTTTAGTCAGGGGAGTGTCATGGTTTCTCCATAGAGCTCCATTATACTTTTAGTCAAGGGAGTGTCATGGTTTCTCCATAGAGACCCATTATATTTGTAGTCAGGGGAGTGTCATGGTTTCTCCATAGAGCTCCATTATACTTTTTGTCAGGGGAGTGTCATGGTTTCTAGATAGAGCTCCATTATACTTTTAGTCAGGGGAGTGTCATGGTTTCTCCATAGAGCTCCATTATATTTTTAGTCAGGGGAGTGTCATGGTTTCTCCATATAGCTCCATTATACTTTTAGTCAGGGGCGTGTCATGGTTTCTCCATAGAGCTCCATTATACTTTAGTCAGGGGAGTGTCATGGTTTCTCCATATAGCTCCATTATACTTTTAGTCAGGGGAGTGTCATGGTTTCTAGATAGAGCTCCATTATACTTTTAGTCAGGGGAGTGTCATGGTTTCTCCATAGAGCTTCATTATACTTTAGTCATGGGAGTGTCATGGTTTCTCCATAGAGCTCCATTATACTTTTAGTCAGGGGAGTGTCATGGTTTCTCCATATAGCTGCATTATACTTTTAGTCAGGGGCGTGTCATGGTTTCTCCATAGAGCTCCATTATATTTTAGTCAGGGGAGTGTCATGGTTTCTCCATATAGCTCCATTATACTTTTAGTCAGGGGAGTGTCATGGTTTCTAGATAGAGCTCCATTATACTTTTAGTCAGGGGAGTGTCATGGTTTCTCCATAGAGCTTCATTATACTTTAGTCATGGGAGTGTCATGGTTTCTCCATAGAGCTCCATTATACTTTTAGTCAGGGGAGTGTCATGGTTTCTCCATAGAGTTTCATTATACTTTTAGTCAGGGCAGTGTCATGGTTTCTCCATAGAGTTCCATTATACTTTTAGTCAGGGGAGTGTCATGGTTTCTCCATAGAGCTTCATTATACTTTAGTCATGGGAGTGTCATGGTTTCTCCATAGAGCTCCATTATACTTTTAGTCAGGGGAGTGTCATGTTTTCTCCATAGAGCTCCATTATACGTTTAGTCAGTTGAGTGTCATGGTTTCTCCATAGAGCTCCATTATACTTTTAGTCAGGGGCGTGTCATGGTTTCTCCATAGAGCTCCATTATACTTTTAGTCAGGGGAGTGTCATGGTTTCTAGATAGAGCTCCATTATACTTTTAGTCAGGGGAGTGTCATGGTTTCTCCATAGAGCTCCATTATACTTTTAGTCAGGGGAGTGTCATGGTTTCTCCATAGAGCTCCATTATACTTTAGTCAGGGGAGTGTCATGGTTTCTCCATAGAGTTCCATTATACTTTTAGTCAGGGGAGTGTCATGGTTTCTCCGTAGAGTTTCATTATACTTTTAGTCAGGGGAATGTCATGGTTTCTCCATAGAGCTCCATTATACTTTTAGTCAGGGGAGTGTCATGGTTTCTCCATAGAGTTCCATTATACTTTTAGTCAGGTGAGTGTCATGGTTTCTCCATAGAGCTCCATTATCCTTTTGGTCAGGGGAGTGCCATGGTTTCTCCATAGAGCTCCATTATACTTTTAGTCAGGGGAGTGTCATGGTTTCTAGATAGAGCTCCATTATACTTTTAGTCAGGGGAGTGTCATGGTTTCTCCATAGACCTCCATTATACTTTAGTCAGGGGAGTGTCACTGTTTCTCCATAGAGCTCCATTATACTTTTAGTCAGGGGAGTGTCATGGTTTCTCCATAGAGTTCCATTATACTTTTAGTCAGGGGAGTGTCATGGTTTCTCCATGGAGCTCCATTATACTTTTAGTCAGGGGAGTGTCATGGTTTCTCCATAGAGCTCCATTATACTTTAGTCAGGGGAGTGTCATGGTTTCTCCATAGAGCTACATTATACTTTAGTCAGGGGAGTGTCATGGTTTCTCCATAGAGTTCCATTATACTTTTAGTCAAGGGAGTGTCATGGTTTCTCCATAGAGCTCCATTATACTTTTAGTCAGGGGAGTGTCATGGTTTCTCCATAGAGTTCCATTATACTTTTAGTCAAGGGAGTGTCATGGTTTCTCCATAGAGCTCCATTATACTTTTAGTCAGGGGAGTGTCATGGTTTCTCCATAGAGCTCCATTATATTTTAGTCAGGGGAGTGTCATGGTTTCTCCATAGAGCTCCATTATACTTTTAGTCAGGGGAGTGTCATGTTTTCTCCATAGAGCTCCATTATACTTTTAGTCAGTTGAGTGTCATGGTTTCTCCATAGAGCTCCATTATACTTTTAGTCAAGGGAGTGTCATGGTTTCTCCATAGAGCTCCATTATACTTTTAGTCAGGGGAGTGTCATGGTTTCTCCATAGAGTTCCATTATACTTTTAGTCAAGGGAGTGTCATGGTTTCTCCATAGAGCTCCATTATACTTTTAGTCAGGGGAGTGTCATGGTTTCTCCATAGAGCTCCATTATATTTTAGTCAGGGGAGTGTCATGGTTTCTCCATAGAGCTCCATTATACTTTTAGTCAGGGGAGTGTCATGTTTTCTCCATAGAGCTCCATTATACTTTTAGTCAGTTGAGTGTCATGGTTTCTCCATAGAGCTCCATTATACTTTTAGTCAGGGGCGTGTCATGGTTTCTCCATAGAGCTCCATTATACTTTTAGTCAGGGGAGTGTCATGGTTTCTAGATAGAGCTCCATTATACTTTTAGTCAGGGGAGTGTCATGGTTTCTCCATAGAGCTCCATTATACTTTTAGTCAGGGGAGTGTCATGGTTTCTCCATAGAGCTCCATTATACTTTAGTCAGGGGAGTGTCATGGTTTCTCCATAGAGTTCCATTATACTTTTAGTCAGGGGAGTGTCATGGTTTCTCCGTAGAGTTTCATTATACTTTTAGTCAGGGGAATGTCATGGTTTCTCCATAGAGTTCCATTATATTTTAGTCAGGGGAGTGTCATGGTTTCTCCATAGAGCTCCATTATACTTTTAGTCAGGGGAGTGTCATGTTTTCTCCATAGAGCTCCATTATACTTTTAGTCAGTTGAGTGTCATGGTTTCTCCATAGAGCTCCATTATACTTTTAGTCAGGGGCGTGTCATGGTTTCTCCATAGATCTCCATTATACTTTTAGTAAGGGGAGTGTCATGGTTTCTAGATAGAGCTCCATTATACTTTTAGTCAGGGGAGTGTCATGGTTTCTCCATAGAGCTCCATTATACTTTAGTCAGGGGAGTGTCATGGTTTCTCCATAGAGTTCCATTATACTTTTAGTCAGGGGAGTGTCATGGTTTCTCCGTAGAGTTTCATTATACTTTTAGTCAGGGGAATGTCATGGTTTCTCCATAGAGCTCCATTATACTTTTAGTCAGGGGAGTGTCATGGTTTCTCCATAGAGTTCCATTATACTTTTAGTCAGGTGAGTGTCATGGTTTCTCCATAGAGCTCCATTATCCTTTTGGTCAGGGGAGTGCCATGGTTTCTCCATAGAGCTCCATTATACTTTTAGTCAGGGGAGTGTCATGGTTTCTAGATAGAGCTCCATTATACTTTTAGTCAGGGGAGTGTCATGGTTTCTCCATAGACCTCCATTATACTTTAGTCAGGGGAGTGTCACTGTTTCTCCATAGAGCTCCATTATGCGTTTAGTCAGAGGAGTGTCATGGTTTCTCCATGGAGCTTCATTATACTTTTAGTCAGGGGAGTGTCATGGTTTCTCCATAGAGCTCCATTATACTTTAGTCAGGGGAGTGTCATGGTTTCTCCATAGAGCTCCACTATACTTTAGTCAGGGGAGTGTCATGGTTTCTCCATAGAGCTCCATTATACTTCTAGTCCGGGGAGTGTCATGGTTTCTCCATAGAGCTCCATTATACTTTTAGTCAAGGGAGTGTCATGGTTTCTCCATAGAGCCCCATTATACTTTTAGTCATGGGAGTCTCATGGTTTCTCCATAGAGCTCCATTATACATTTAGTCAGGGGAGTGTCATGGTTTCTAGATAGAGCTCCATTATACTTTTAGTCAGGGGAGTGTCATGGTTTCTCCATAGAGCTCCATTATACTTTTAGTCAGGGGAGTGTCATGGTTTCTCCATAGAGCTACATTATACTTTAGTCAGGGGAGTGTCATGGTTTCTCCATAGAGTTCCATTATACTTTTAGTCAAGGGAGTGTCATGGTTTCTCCATAGAGCTCCATTATACTTTTAGTCAGGGGAGTGTCATGGTTTCTCCATAGAGTTCCATTATACTTTTAGTCAAGGGAGTGTCATGGTTTCTCCATAGAGCTCCATTATACTTTTAGTCAGGGGAGTGTCATGGTTTCTCCATAGAGTTCCATTATACTTTAGTCAGGGGAGTGTCATGGTTTCTCCATAGAGCTCCATTATACTTTTAGTCAGGGGAGTGTCATGGTTTCTCCATAGAGCTCCATTATACTTTTAGTCAGGGGAGTGTCATGGTTTCTCCATAGAGCTCCATTACACTTTAGTCAGGGACGTGTCATGGTTTCTCCATAGAGTTCCATTATACTTTTAGTCAGGGGAGTGTCATGGTTTCTCCATAGAGTCCCGTTGTACTTTTTTAGCGCCACAGCTCAAGGCACGCAACTCAGTGACGTGATTCAGTGGGTATTGCTGATTGTCTCAAACACGATATGTTTATAAACAACAAACCCGTCTATAGCCTCAAACTTAATGTAAAATCCAAGTTCAGCTGTTTCCATCCTGCCATTCCTTGTATCAAGATGCCCAAATAACACATTTTAGAGTGAAAAAAGTCTTCAATCCGTAAAATGTATATGTAGACAACACCGCAACCCGACTGGCAACTTCATCTGATGTTCATCCCTCGCTCTCTTCCAGCTTCACTCTCTCTCTCTCCATCTCCAAACACTATTGCATTATTTTACTCTGTCTATTCTATTTAAGCACTTTTTTTTACCCTTTTGTTAACCACCGTGTTGTGTAAACATCTCAAATACTGGGTTGATTGTCTATTTTATGTGTATCAGTGATAATCAAACCATAAACAAAGAGGCCTATTAACACATAGGGTGCCATGCAGTATGCCCATCTTTACCACCCTCTGCCAGCGCTGTAACCCTATGGAGTGGCTCACCTTCTTTGCAAGGCTATAACTTTTTTAATATTATAGCTATATCGACATTACTATGGCCCATTCAACATCGGGTATCTATCGTTCAGGATGTGGGAACGTTATATTTTTCCATTCATACATTGTCGTGTTAGTACCAAATCCATTCTGGTCCTTCTCGACCTATCGGCAGCCTTCGACATGGTGGATCATTCCATCCTACTGGACTGTCTCCATTCCAACGTCGGACTCCGCGACCTAGCCCTTGGCTTGTTCCAGTCCCTCTTGGCTGGTCGGACTGAGTGTGTCTCCCTTGGAGGCGTAACATCCTCCAACCACCCCGTCACCTGCGGTGTCCCCCAGGGATCCGTCCTCGGCCCCCTGCTGTTCACCCTATACATGCTCCCCCTCGGCCACATCATCAGCCTGCACGGTGTGTCGTTCCATTGTTACGCTGACGACACCCAGCTGTATATCCGGATTACACCATCATCACCTTCATCACCCCCCACACTGACCGCTTGCCTGGAGGAGACTAAGGCGTGGATGAACGGTTTCTCCAGGTCAACAGCTCCAAAACACAAGCCATGCTGATCGGTACCCCACACCAGGTCCGGTCATCCACCAGCACCACCATCTCCTTCTCCGGTCACGACATTCCCCTCTCCACCCTTGTCACCAACTTGGGCGTGAAAATGGACCCCCACCTCACATACAAAACACACATCAAACACCTCTGCAAGACCTCTTTCTTTCACCTCAGAAACATCACTAAACTCCGTTCCTCACTCACCCTGGCAGATTCCGAGAAACTCGTCCACGCCTTTGTTTCCTCCAGGCTGGACTATTGCAATGCACTCCTCATCGGGATCCCTAGTAAAAGCATTCAAAAACTGCAAACCATCCAGAATGTCGCTGCTAGGATCCTGATGAGGGTGCGCAAATATGATCACATCACCCCCACCCTCAGATCACTTCACTGGCTCCCTGTGGAACACATGATTAAGTACATGGTCTCCCTCCTCACTCACCAGTGCGTACACGGTGGTGCCCCTGCCTACCTCACAAGGAACTCCTCACCCCCAGTCCTCCTCACGCTCCCTCCGCTCCGGCACAGCCTACCTCCTCAAAGCCCCCAGGACTAAGCTGCACACCATGGGCGATCGAGCCTTCTGCTCTGCCGCACCCAGACTATGGAATGCTCTTCCCATCCACCTGAGAGCACCACAATCCGTCGAGGCTTTTAAAAGGGGCCTAAAAACATTTCTTTTTAACAAGGCTTTTTTTTGCCTGAATTTTTTTTTACTTTTATTTTTACTTCTATTCATATTATTATTATTTTATTTTATTTTACTTTTATGTTCTTCCATTTCATTGGTTGTTTTATTCATTTTAATTGTTTTATTCATTTAACTTTTTATCTTTATCTCCTGTAGCACTTTGAGATTCTCACAAATATAAAGTGCGGTACAAATGTAATCTATTATTATTATTAGTACCGTCGAGAATATAAGTATGTTTTTAGACTGTATAGCAGTAATTCCTAGAACGCGCACTATAGGCCCTGACGCGTATTATACATTATCGATTGGCGTTTCGTCCCTATACACGCTATATAAAACATTTCAAATGCATATGATCGCTATACATTATGCTCCATCATGCGTGAAGGAAAGGGGGGGGGGGGGTCGTTTATGATTCCTTGATTGTCAGTAACGGCTTTCTTTAGTAAGACACCATATGTTGATCGGACAGATTGCAATGGAATACATGGACAATCAAGCTGGAAATAACGTTAGGTTCCTCTTACCTGTGCCCGATGAGACTGGAGGAAAAAGATTCCAATTATTTGACGTCGATCTGCTAGATCCATTTTCCGTTTTTTATGACGCAATAAACACCAAAAGCATATTGATTCTTGCGTCTCGAAAGCGATCCCATGCACTCGAGTGTGTATATTGATCCACGTTACAAGATATCTCTGGCAGAGCTTTTTCCCCGATGCACAGAGCCCCACTTCCGGTTTAGAGTGGAGTGTAACTTGCCCGGAATCCACCAGGTGGCGGTATTGAGGCGTTGCCATATCAGACAGGGTCCAGCTGGCTCCCGGAGACTTCCTGGATGAATTATGAATGCCAATAGCGAATAAAAGAAATAACGATCATAAAAATCAACATCCACTCTCCCTTTTTATATCCCATTTTGTGCAGTGTTAGTTAGCTCTTTTGGCTCATTGTGGTGGTGGGTGTCTCTCTGTGTTAATGTGCTACTATAGCACTCTGTGTTAATGTAGTACTGTAGCACTCAATGTTCTGGTTCTTAGGTATATAGAGCAGTGGCTCTTCAGAGGTAAAAGCTCTGGTTCTTAGGTACATTTGGTAGAGCTGGTGAAAGCTCTGGTTCACTTCATTGTGTTTTGGTGTTCTTTATAGTTCGCTGTACATTTCTGTATTAACCCTTTGTATATTTGTTTTACGTTGTGTCACCCAGCCTATGGCGATTCTTTCTTGTGTATTAATCTTTTGTTTTGCACACAGGGACATTGAGGACAGGAAGATACCCTGGGTCTACATTTTGCATCACGTAGGTGACCTGATGTTAAAGACACCAGCTTTAGAGTGAGCACCACCACCTGTACTTTTGGGCGTCAGCGCCTGTAAAGGGGAGGGAGGGTGGGTTTTTGTTTCCTTTTACTATTTTATTTGGTGCCACTAGGTAGTCCTCCTTGCTCTCTGTGTTGCTGTGTTTTGGTTCTTTTGTGAAATAAATACTATTATTTTGCCAATTGTTTCATGGTTTTGTGTCACTACACCCTCACCTAACGTCTATGGCCTTGTGTTGCGTCCCCTTACTGGGGTGCGTAACACTCGTTATTGGCAATGAATGTGTTAAGACTCAGACGACTCCTCCATCGTAAGCTACATCACCGACGATGATGAGGAGGAGTACAGAGCCCTGGTGGAGAGCTTCGTGGGGTGGAGCGACAGCAACCACCTCCAACTCAACACCAGTAAGACCAAGGAGCTGGTGGTGGACTTCCGGAGGGGCAAGAAGAGGCCCCCTCCGATTCCCATCACCATCCGAGGTGGATGTGGAGGTGGTGGACTCATATAAGTTCCTTGGGGTACACCTGAACAATAAACTGGACTGGTCGGATAACACAGAGGCCCTCTACAGGAAGGGACAGAGCAGTCTGTTCTTCCTGAGGAGACTCAGGTCCTTCAATGTGTGCAACAGACTGCTGCAGTCATTTTACCAGTCAAGTCAAGTCAAGTCAAGAGTTTTAATTGTCACGGCATACAGGTATACAATGAAATGCGGGTGGTCTTGCCCGCAACGATGTGCAATACAGTGGTACAACATATAATAGAGTCAAAAATGAAAAAACAACATTGTGCAGTAAACAGGTAACAGGTAACATGGAGTGACATCTCGGTATCTGTACATAGTTATTTACAGAGCATATGGGACATGCTAGTTAGCTTTGGTAGTGCAATACACTGTTCCTGTTATTCTGATTTAAAGTGTCCTTTCCTTTGGCCATAAGTGTGCGTGTGTGCGACATGAGTGTGTGCCCGCTCATGTTAAAGTGTTAAGTGGCTGCTCGTGTGTGAGCGTGCACAGCGTGCGTGTCGTGTGTGTGTTCATGTGTGCTTGTGTGTGGATAGTTCAATGTTCTGAGCACTCAATGTTCATTGTTCATGGCTCTGATGGCCTGGGGGAAGAAGCTGAGCCTAAGCCGCTCTGTCCTAGTAGCTGGGGTTCGCAGGCGTCTGCCTGACCTCAGCAGCTGAAACAGGCTGTTATTGGGGTGGTGAGGGTCTTTCATTATCCTGCAGGCTCTGGATTTGCACCTCTTGTTGTATAGAACCTGCAGGGGGGGTAGTGCAATACCCGTGGTACGCTCGGCTGAGCGCACCACTCTCTGTAGGGCCTTCTTGTCCTGTGCCGTGCTGTTTCCATACCAGGCAGTGATGTTTCCGGTCAGGATGCTCTCTACAGCTCCTGAGTAGAAGGACTGGAGTATCTTCCCCGATACTCTGAACTTCCTTAACTGTCTCAGGTGGTAGAGGCGCTGTTTCGCCTTCTTTACTACTGTGTCTATGTGTGTTGACCATGTCAGGTCCTCTGAGATGTGGACCCCCAGGTACTTAAAGCTGCTCACCCTGTCCACGGTGGCCCAGTTAATCATCAGTGGTGTGTGCGTCTCCTGCTGTCCTCTCCTATAATCCACGATCAGCTCCTTGGTTTTACCAATGTTCAGGAGCAGGCTGTTGTCCTGGCACCAGCGTTCCAGTACCTCAACCTCCTCCCGGTAGGCCTTCTCGTCGTTGTCCGAGATCAGCCCCACCACCACCGTGTCGTCTGCGAACTTCACTATGGAGTTGGAGCTGAACTTGGCCACACAGTCGTGTGTGTAGAGTGAGTACAGCAGGGGGCTCAGAACACAGCCCTGGGGGGACCCGATGCTCAGGGTGATGGTGTTGGAGGTCTGACCCCCCACCCTGACCGCCTGGGGTCTTTCGCTCAGAAAGTCCAGTACCCAGGCGCTCAGGGCGGAGCTCAGACCTAGCTCGATCAGCTTGTCCACCAGTCTGGTGGGGACTATGGTGTTGAACGCTGAGCTGTAGTCAATGAACAACAGTCTCACATAGCCCCCCTTCTGACGGTCAAGGTGCGAGAGGGTGCTGTGCAGTACCTGGGAGACCGCGTCGTCGGTGGACCTGTTTGTCCTGTATGCAAATTGCATAGGGTCCATATCACTGGGGAGGGAGGCACAAATGTGGTCCTTGACCAGCCTCTCGAAACATTTCATGACCACAGAGGTGAGTGCCACCGGTCTGTAGTCATTTGGACATGTTGGGGAGGGTTTCTTCGGTACAGGGATGATGGTAGACATCTTGAAGCAGGCAGGGACCACTGACTCCGCCAGGGATTGATTAAATATGGCGGTGAACACTGGGGCCAGCTGGTTGGCACAGGACTTGAGTATGCGTCCTGTTATGCCATCTGGGCCAGCAGCCTTCCTGGTGTTCACCTGCATAAATGCTCTTCTCACACTGTGTTCCGACAACGAGAGAGCGTCCCCGCCCCCCCGCGGTTGCCCCCCCCCCCCCCTCCACAACAGCCGGCGCGCCAGTGACGTCACTAGCCGGAGAGCCAGCAACGCCACTGTCTACACCAAACGGTGCGTAGAAGATGTTGAGCTTGTCCGCGAGGGAGGCGTCGTCGCTCCCCATTGAGGGGGCGCTGACTTTATAGTCAGTTATTGTCTTCAGTCCCTGCCATAATCCTCTTGTGTCGTTTTGTGCCATTTGTGTCTCCAGTTTATCAGCATATGTCCCCTTAGCAAGTTTGACAGCCTTGCGTAGAGTATAGACTGAAGCCTTATACTCCTCCATGTTTCCTGACTCTCTACCCAGGTTGTAGGCGGTGGTACGAGAGTTCAGAGCTGCTCTAATAGTGCTATCCACCCACGGTTTCTGGTTTGGGAAAATCCGCACCGTTTTTCTGGGGACAATACCATCGGCTATTGTTGTAATGTAGCTCACCACTGTGTCTGCGAGCTCGCTGACGTCACTGGCGCTTCCTTTGAACATATCCCAATCCGTTTCTGTAAACACGTCCTGGAGCGTGGCCTCTGATTCGTCGGTCCACTTCTTTGTCTCATGTGACACGACGGCGTCACGTGATCTCTGTTGATATGCCGGAAATAGCAAGATGGAGTCGTGGTCGCTCGAGCTTGTGGACCCCGTTAATGGCGGAGCGGCTACTGCCTTGTAGCCGGCTCTGAACGGGGAATAACAGTGGTTGAGTGTGTTTTTCCCTCTGGTGGAGCAAGCGATGTGCTGAAAAAAGGACGGCATCACTTTCTTCAGGTTGGCCTGGTTGAAATCGCCGGCCACTACCATCGCTGCGTCTGGATGTTTGATCTGGTGTCTGTTGAGGTGATCGTGTAGTTCTCCCAGCGCTTTGCCCGTATTCGCGTGTGGGGGAATATATACGGCGGTCATGACGACCGCGGTGAACTCCCTCGGGAGGTGAAACGGACGGCACAGAATAGAAAGATGTTCCATGTCCGGGGAACACGAGTTTGAGAGAACATGCACCCCCTCGGGATTAACCCAGGAATTGTTCGTGAGGAGGCAGACTCCGCCGCCGATGCTCTTTCCTGAGGCAGCGGTACGATCTGCACGTAATACTGTGAAGGCATCCGAGGGAGATACGCTTTTGTCCGGAGTCGCCGACGTGAGCCATGTCTCTCATCTCCCGTTGGAACCGGAGCCTCGCCCTTAGGTCATCCATCCTACCCTCCAACGAACGGGCATTCGCCAGAAAGATGGATGGAATTGCTGGGCGGTAAGCAGCTCTTTTTAGTCTCAGTCTGATACCTCCACGTCTCCCTCTGTGTCTCCTCCTGCCGTAGCCTTTGTTCTTTTCCTTGCCGCCATTCTCCCGTCTGATTTCTGCTGGCCATTCTAGGTCAAAAGTGTCTCCAAACTCCTCTTTGAGCCCGGGGTTCAGGTCCATAAGTGTCTGACGGTCGTATGACGTACCCGCCAGTGTTGCTTTAAATAAGTGGCCAGCGTCCTCTTCTATGCTGTGGCATGCTGGGGAGGCTACATCAACTCAAGGGACACCAACAAGCTCAACAAGCTGGTGAGGAAGGCTAGCTCCATGGTGGGAGTCAAGCTTCTTAGACTAGAGGTGATGGCAGAGAGGGGGATGATAAGGAAGCTGGCTGCCATCATGGAGAACCCCTACCACCCCCTCTACGACGAGCTAGTCAAGATGAGAAGCTCGTTCAGCCACAGACTCATTCCCCCCCGACACTCAACTAACCGCCTCGGACAGTCCTTCATACCAGCGGCCATCAGGCTCCACAACAGTGGGCAGCGACCAGCAGCCTCCAGGCTCCACAACAGGGGGCAGCGACTGCTACCAGACATTGACCTGGGACTTATAGGAACCCAAGGAGGACAACTTACACTACCTTAGGCATACTGCACCTTATGTGGATACTGTGATACTGTGAATAATGTATATTTCAGTGGATACTGTGATACTGTGAATAATGTATACTCAGTAGATAGTAAATTATAACACTACCTTATGCATACTGAACCTTATGTGAACCTGTGAATAATGTGAATTTTTTTTTCCCCCAGCTAGTTAGATTGACCTAATTGACCTAATTGTTTACACTGCCTGTGTTGTTTTTACTACCTGTACCACCCCCCCCCCCCCCCCTTCCCCCTTGCTGCTATGATGCCTGAATTTCCCCAGGGGGATCAATAAAGGAATATCTTATCTTATCTTATCTAAGATGTTAGATCCTAATATGAAAAACTATGTGATTTAATGTTCTATGCCTTATCTTGACTTTGTCTATTTTGCTACTGTCTAGTTTATGCACATTTATTTGCCTAATTGTATGTCTGCACTTTATGCATTGCTCTTGATCTGCCAATTGTGTGCTCATTTTATGCCTATGTCCTTTTTACTACTGTGAAACACTTTGAGCTTGTATGAAAGGTGCTATACAAAAAAGTGTATTATTACTAGGGCTGTCAAAGTTAATGCTTTAACTTTGGAGATTAATTAAAATTATTTAAAGCGTTAAAATATATGGAGTGAAAAATGTAGGCTACAACGTTCTGAACTTTCAGCAGTATCTTAGCTTGTTCTTTTTTTGCATTGACTCATGCACCTTTTTGAAAATCATCTGACATGAAGATGGAACACATTTCTGTTGTTAATATGATTTATATTACTGGTAGTTCATACAAGTTTGTGTTGATTCTACATTAATTCCATGATTTTACTCAAGTAAATATCTGTTACAAGCTTCGGTCTTAAATAGAAAAATGCGATTTTTAATCTAGATTAATTACAGAAAATTAAGAGATAAATTTTTTTGTATCTATTGACAGCACTAATTATTACTATTATATTTTCTGTTCTCCAGGTTTGACATGAAGGCAATCCTTATTTGGCCATATAGTATCTCTCTCTCTCTCTCTCTCTCTCTCTCAAAGTTTTCCTTGTCCATCTATCTATCTATCTATCTATCTATCTATCTATCTATCTATCTATCTATCTATCTATCTATCTATCTATCTATCTATCTATCTATCTATCTATCTATCTATCTATCTATCTATCTATCTATCTATCTATCTATCTATCTATCTATCTATCTATCTATCTATCTATCTATCTATATCTATCTATCTATCTATCTATCTATCTATCTATCTATCTATCTATCTATCTATCTATCTATCTATCTATCTATCTATCTATCTATCTATCTATCTATCTATCTATCTATCTATCTATCTATCTATCTATCTATCTATCTATCTATCTATCTATCTATCTATCTATCTATCTATCTATCTATCTATCTATCTATCTATCTATCTATCTATCTATCTATCTATCTATCTATCTATCCTGACCCTGTCTTTCTCTCTATGTCTTTGTTCCCCCTTCCTTGTTCCTCTCTCTCTCTCTCTCTCTCTCTCTCTCTCTCTCTCTCTCTCTCTCTCTCTCTCTCTCTCTCTCTCTCTCTCTCTCTCTCTCTCTCCTCCCTCTCTCTCATTCTATCTCCAGGTTCGGCAGGAAGGCAATTCTTATATGGTCGTATTTCCAGCTGGCGACATTGGGCTGTTTCACAGCGTTGGCTAACTCTTACTCCACCTACTGTGTTCTACGCTTCCTCACTGGAATGGCTGTTTCGGGGGTCATACTCAACGCTGTCTCTCTGAGTGAGTATGTCTGTCTGTCTGTCTCTACTTAACGCTGTCTCTCTGAGTGAGTCTGTCTGTCTGTCTGTACTCAGGGGTGCAGTCGTAATATCAGAAGTGCCTGTACTCGGGGCGGCTAAGTGGCGCAATGGGCAAGGCGCTCGCCACTAATGCAGGAGATGCTGGGTTCGAGCCCAGCTCTCGGCATTGCTACCAGCTTGGCTGGTCGTCCATACTAACACAATTGGCAGTGTTAGGGGTGCGAAGCTGGTGGGTGGGGATCGGACGTTGTGGACAGCGACTCCTACAGGTCGGTTGGTGCGCCTGCACAGCAGAATCAGGAAGCAACGGGGGCAGGGTGTCCCTCCCATGCAGACCCTCGTCGCTGAGAGATCGCGCTGTGCAGGTGAAAAGATATGACGGCTGCCTCCTCGTGTACCGGAGGGGACACGTGATGCAAGGCTTCGTCCACATTGCAGCCGGCCTGTGGGAGGCATGGCCTAACAGCATTCGAGACAGGGGAGGGTAGAATTGGACGGTATGAAATTGGGATGGGAGAAAAATAGAAAATGGGAGAAAAAAGTAGATACAAAAAAAGTGCCTGTAGTCTGTTTAAATGACGCCACGTGCACGCGCGCTCCCGCATGCGCATACATGTTCTCTCGCGTGCGCACAGAACAGATGATTATTATGCATAAATAGTAGTAAACATGTTTGTATAGGAAATTACTAGTTTTAGTTTAGTTTTTGTAAATATTGCCTTGAAATAGAAAAGCTGAAAAAGGTAGCAGGATGTAGCCTTCAATATATAAAGTAGGGATGTCCGATATTATCGGCCGACCGATATTATCGGCCGATATCGGCAGTAAAATGTGATATCGGAAAATATCGGTATCGGTTTAAAAAAAGAAAAAAACAATAACAATATTTGTTATATATATATCCAGTGAAATGATTAGTTACCTGAAATTATTCCGTTTTTTGGGGTGGGAAACCCTGCATATATCGGTATCGGTTGATATCGGTTGATATCGGTATCGGAAATTAAGAGTTGGACAATATCGGAATATCGGTATCGGTAAAAAAGCCAATATCGAGCATCCCTAATATAAAGAAATTATATTTTCAACAGATATGGTTGAAAAACAAACAATGTTTTAAATATAATTGTAGATACAATATTGTAGTTACAATTTCTTTAATTGAATTAACTTAAACTAGAAAAGTAAATACAAACTAAATTAACAATGTAACTTACAGTTTATAGAAGGACAGTTTCCTTCTGAAGCACAACTTAATGCCTCATCCTTCCAGTCAGGACCATTTGTCACATAGTGAGAGCTCCACAGCTCAAGCAAACCCCCACCAATTGGTACAGGGCTTGTATTTTGGTTTTGCACTTCTCGTTCTTTGTTATGCTATTGGTATCCTATTGTTATGCAAAGACTAGGTGATAGATAAGTTGCCGGTACTTGGCGCACGGCGCAACGAGTCAAGTGAAAGTTGTGAATGCATTTTTGTGTGCGCGCGCGTGCACATCCGTGCGCGTACTTCTGCTCAGAAAAGTGCTGGGACAGCGTGGTACCGCATGGGACCACCACTGCACCACTGTACTCAACGCTGTCTCTCTGAGTGAGTCTGGCTGTACTCAAAGCTGTCTCTCTGAGTGAGTGAGCCTGCCTGCCTGCCTGCCTGCCTGCCTGCCTGCCTGCCTGCCTGCCTGCCTGCCTGCCTGCCTGCCTGCCTGCCTGTCTGTCTGTCTGTCTGTCTGTCTGTCTGTCTGTCTGTCTGTCTGTCTGTCTGTCTACCAGCCAAGTAAAAACACAATTATACTTTTGTATATTATTTTCGGAAAGTATCATTTGTAAAGTATACTAAAGTTGTGTTAAATTTAAACCACTTCAGTTAATAGTTGTACTTAATTGAAATTAAGTATAACTTCAGTTTGTTAACACATTGGGTGCCACGCTGTTTTCGGGCCCCATCTATGCACTGCCACGCTTTAAAAGATAGGAGTCCATCACCTTGTTTGTAGGGCTATAACTATATTCTATATTATAACTATGGATACAATACTATGGTCATTTGACAGTGACTTTCTTCCGGTCAAGATGCAAAGAAATATATCATTAGAGAGAGAGAGAGAGAGAGAGAGAGAGAGAGAGAGAGAGAGAGAGAGAGAGAGAGAGAGAGAGAGAGAGAGAGAGAGAGAGAGAGAGAGAGAGAGAGAGAGAGAGAGAGAGAGAGAGAGAGAGAGAGAGAGAGAGAGAGAGAGAGAGAGAGAGAGAGAGAGAGAGAGTGAGAGAGAGAGAGAGAGAGATGGGCAAATAGACGTAAACAATAATACATGTTCCTCTCTCTCTCTCTCTCTCTCTCTCTCTCTCTCTCTCTCTCTCTCTCTCTCTCTCTCAGAGGTGGAGTGGATTCCTACTAAGTCCAGGACCTTGGTGGGGACCCTGACCTCGTTCTTCTTCACGTTCGGTCAGATGGTCCTGGCAGGCGTTGCCCACAGCCTCAGAGACTGGAGGAAGCTCCAGGTGGCTGTCTGTGCTCCATACTTTTTCTTCTTCGCCTACAGCTGGTGAGTCTTCTCTTTTTCACTCTTCAGCCTTCGGATGTTGGTTCATCTTTATGAATACATTTATAAATAAATAGATAAATTAATAAATATGAATTCAAATAAAAACGTGTTTTCAAAACAACTTTGAGGAAGGGAAAAAAACACATGGGAAATGCGCTTACCGTCAGACAAGACGATAGATACCAATCTCTTGTGTGTTCAGTAGAAAGCTATCTGGCTGCAAGCTAGCCTAGCTTAGCACAAATTAATGGAAGCTGATACGGACCGCTAGCCTGGCTGTTGGCCAAAAACACCTCTCCCGGAGTTTTAAGCTATGCTAGTAGTCCATATCCACTTCGATTGATTTGTGCTAAGCTAGGCTAGCTTCTTGTGTTTTATTATAAATTCATCCTTGAGGTGGTTTACGTTACATTTACATGTAAGTCTTCTTCCCTCAGGTCATCAGAACATTGAACACTGATCTCTCCACACACAAGTACACATGAGCACACACACATACACACTAGTGATGTTAAGATTCACAGATTCACATTGGTGCACCGGCATAAACGTTCAAGATGCGAGTGCACCGGTGGAAAAAGTGTGCATCGGCTACAATTCAGGTTGAACTCGCAATGCATCTGTTGTTGCGTCTTTACATCGGTCAAAACCGATTCATTCATATAATTTCCTCTCATTCACTTCTGTCAGCACTCAGCAGAGACTATCTTTGCTTCACTACTATGGAAGGTGAGAGCCGCGTCACAGTTATCAACAAACAGGGAAGTCGAGGAGACATGAATATAATTGACCAACTGGCTAACGTTAGCCGCTGTTAGCCGCTCAGCTAACGCTAAACTATCTAACCAACTAACGTGACTCCGCAACACCAGTTCCATTAGTGAGGAAATGGGGGGGGGTATATTGACAAGGCTTGACAACAGAGGTTCAAAAATAACTTCACATTTATTGGCAATTCGTTTCTTTATATCGCTTCCTCCAGGTTCCAACTGTGTTGACAAAATGCAATCCTGGGCCCTCATTTATCAATGGTGCGTACGCACAGATATGTGCGTAACCCATGCATACGATAATTTCTAAGCAAAGTGTGGGACTTATCAATTTGAACGTGTGCTTGACTTTGTGCGTATATTTACGCACAGCTCCGACCGTGCGTACCTGGCGCCCGGTGGTAGAATATGAATATTGCAACGCGGAAATAAGCTTCCGTGCATTAGTTTCAACACTGGCGTGTTCTGCTGTATGACCCGTAATTCATTATAGTTCATTGTAAAATAGCGACAGTAGTGTAATTATTCTCAAACCTGTGAGGATTGGTCCGATTCCGCACGCTTCAAGGTACCAATTACCTTCGCGCACCTGAAGTGAGTTCTAATCAGCTCGCTTCATCTCCCCTTCCTGAGGGGGCTCAACGACGCTGTAACGGATCAGCTCGCGACCCGAGAGGAGCCCGATTCTCTCGACGGCCTAATCAGCCTCGCTATTCGCATCGACGGACGCCTCCGGGAGAGAAGGCGTGAGACGTTCCCCAGACCCCCCGTACTCGTGACAGTACTGCTGTCCGTCCTGCCCCCTCCGCGACTGGTGGTCCTTTCCCCTCCCGGTCTGTGACCGAGGAGGAACCCATGCTGCAGGGACGCACACACCGTAGCCAGGCTGAACGGGAGTCCAGGCTCAGGTCCGGCCTTTGCCTATACTGCGGCCGGGATGGACACCATATCTCCCATTGCCCTACCCGGCCAAAAGACCAGGCTCGCCGGGACCCCGGGAGATCCTGGTGAGCCGTTTTTCCTGTTCCCACACCCGTGCACCACCTAACCGTCTGACGAGCGTCACCCTAGCCTGGGCGGACCAACGGGCGACGGTGGAGGCACTCATTGACTCGGGTGCTGATGAGAGTTTCCTGGACGTTGAGTTTGCCACCCAGGCCAACATTCCACTTAAGGACCTCGAGAGGCGCTTGGAGGTTTTCGCGCTGGATCAGCACCGCCTGGCTGACATCACTCAACGCACCTGTCCTGTCCTCCTCACCATTGCTGGTAACCACGTTGAGAGAATCCAGTTTTTTATTACCAGATCCCCTCTTGTCCCAGTAGTCCTGGGTCGGCCCTGGCTCGCGCTGCATGAGCCCCACATCGCCTGGTCCTCCGGCACCATCAGGGGGTGGAGCTCCTCCTGTCATGCCCAGTGTCTTCAGGCGGCGTCCAGTCCTTCGCCCCAGAGTTCCCCTTGTGTGCCGTCCCCGGACCTCTCAACTTTTCCCCCCGAGTACCACGACCTTCAGCAAGTCCCGGGCTCTGGCCCTTCCGCCTCACTGGCCTTACGACTGTGCCATCGACCTCCGCTCAGGGGCCCCCCTTCCCGGCAGCCGCCTCTACAGTCTGACCGTCCCTGAGAAGGCAGCGATGGAGAAGTACATCTCTGAGTCCTTGGCAGCAGGCCTCATTCGGCCCTCTTCCTCCCCGGTGGCGGCCGGTTTCTTTTTTGTTGGGAAGAAGGATGGAGACCTTCGACCCTGCATTGATTATCACCAACTCAATGAGATCACCATTAAGAACAAGTATCCTCTTCCTCTCATGAACTCCACCTTCGAGCCCCTCACCCAGGCTACCGTCTTCACCAAACTGGACCTCCGGAGTGCCTACCATCTGGTCCGTATCCGAGAGGGCGATGAATGGAAGACCGCCTTCAAGACTCCCAGGGGTCATTACGAGTACCTGGTGATGCCGTTCGGCCTCACCAACGCTCCGGCGGTATTCCAGGCGCTCATGAACGACGTCCTCCGTGACATGCTCGAGGAGTTTGTGGTGGTATACCTGGACGACATCCTCATCTTCTCCAAGACCCTCGAGGAACACGTCCAGCATGTCTGCCGTGTGCTGGAGCGCCTCCTCCACAATCGGCTCTTCGTTAAGGCAGAGAAGTGCGATTTCCACTCCGACTCCGTCGATTACCTAGGCTTCATCATGGAGAGCGGCCTGACCCGAGCTGACCCTCGCAAGATCCGGGCCGTGGAGGAGTGGCCGGAACCCACCTCTCGGAAGGAGCTACAGAGCTTCCTCGGGTTCGCAAACTTCTACCGGAGATTCATCCGGAACTACAGCCAGGTGGCGGAACCACTTACCAGGCTGACCTCTCCCTCCCTGCCATTTGACTGGTCTCCAGCGGCCTGCGCTGCGTTCCGTTCCCTCAAGAAGAGGTTCACCACCGCCCCGGTCTTGCTCCACCCAGACCCCAAGAGGCAGTTCATTGTGGAGGTGGACGCCTCGGATACTGGACTAGGGGCTATCTTGTCTCATCGGTCGGCGACGGACCAGAAGGTCCATCCGTGCACTTTCTACTCACGTCGTTTCCTACCTGCCGAGAGGAACTATGACATTGGCAACCGGGAGCTGCTGGCGGTAGTGGCTGCCTTGGAGGAGTGGCGTCATTGGCTGGAGGGGGCCGAGGAACCGTTCACCATTTGGACAGACCATAAGAACTTGACGTACATCCGTGCATCCAAGCGCCTCAACGGCCGGCAGGCAAGGTGGGCCAGCTTCCTCAGTCGGTTCGACTTCTCGCTGACCTTTCGCCCTGGGTCCCGCAACACGAAGGCCGACTCTCTGTCCCGATTACACTCCAAGGGGGCTCCAACCACTGAGGATCCGACTCCCATCCTCCCAGAGGCCAGGGTGGTGGGAGTGGTCACCTTGGGCATCAAAACCGTGGTCAGGCGTGCCCTACGTTTCCATCCCGCTCCCAGCAACGTACCCGTTTGTCGCGTCTTCGTCCCCGACTCAGTCCGGTCCCGGGTTCTCCAATGGGGCCATACCAGCCGGTTTGCCTGTCACCCCGGCGTTCATCGCACGTTCTCCTTCCTGGCTCGTCGATTCTGGTGGCCCACCATGAGGAACGACGTCAAGGAGTTTGTTCTGGCCTGCACGGTCTGCGCCCGCAGCAAGGCCTCCCACCAGGCACCCTCCGGGCTTTTACAGCCACTTCCCATTCCGAGCCGCCCTTGGTCCCATGTGGCGTTGGACTTCATCACGGGTCTTCCATCGTCCCAGGGAAACACGTGCCTTCTGACTGTGGTGGATCGGTTCAGCAAGGGGGTTCACCTCGTGGCCCTTCCCAAGCTTCCCTCAGCTTCCGAGACAGCGGACCTCCTGACAAGCCACGTGTTCCGCCTCCATGGTTTCCCCCAGGACGTCGTCTCGGACCGGGGTCCCCAGTTCACTTCCCAGGTATGGCGGGCCTTTTGCAAGGGATTGGGGGCAACTGTCAGTCTTTTGTCTGGTTATCATCCCCAGACCAACGGACAAACAGAGAGGATGAACCAGAGCGTGGAGTCTGCTCTCCATTGTGTTGCCGCCGAGAGACCCGCTTCCTGGAGCCGGTTCCTTCCCTGGGTCGAGTACGCCATCAACTCCCTGGTCAGTTCCGCCACCGGCCTCTCGCCATTCGAGGTATCCCTGGGCTACCAACCCCCTCTTTTCCCTGCACAGGAGTCGGAAGTGGCAGTTCCCTCCGTGCAGGATCATCTCGACCGGTGTCGTCAGGTCTGGGAGATCACCAGGACTGCGCTGCTCCGGTCATCGGAGCGCGCCAGTCGTGGAGCTGACCGACGCCGGATCCCTGCGCCGACGTACCACCCTGGGCAGAGGGTATGGTTGTCCGCCAAGGATCTTCCGCTTCGATCCTCGGCCAAGAAGCTTAACCCCCGGTTCGTCGGCCCTTTTGAGATCCAGAAGGTGCTCAGTCCCATGGCGGTGAGTCTTAAGCTTCCTGCGTCCATGCGCATTCACCCCGTTTTCCATGTGTCCCGGGTTAAACCTGTCTCTCTCAGTCCCCTGATGCCTCCTGCTCCAGATCCGCCTCCTCCCGAGATGGTGGACGGACACCCCCAGTGGAAGGTCCGTCAGCTCATGGACGTCCGACGGCGGGGACGGGGGTTCCAGTACCTGGTGGACTGGGAGGGATACGGTCCGGAGGAACGGAGCTGGGTCTCCCGCCAGCTCATCATGGACCCCGCCCTGGTCACCGACTTCCATCGGTCCCATCCGGGGAGGCCGAGGCCGGGCAGGTCGCCGGGTGGCTCCCGTGGAGGGGGGGGTACTGTGAGGATTGGTCCGATTCCGCACGCTTCAAGGTACCAATTACCTTCGCGCACCTGAAGTGGGTTCTAATCAGCTCGGTGGAGCCCTTATATACTCTGGTGTTCCTAACGTTCTGTGTCGGGTCGTTTTGGATTACCACTGGCTGCTGCTTGTTTCCTCCCGTGTTGTACCTCGTCTGTTTCTCTCCAGGACGTCTATGGAAGTCGCCGCTGTTGCTTTGCGCTGCCATCCGTTGGATCTCTGCCTCGTAGACCGCTTTGCGCAATTGCGCCTTGGTGAGTTTTGGAACGTACTTTTTTTGGATACTCTGTTTTTCTCGCATTTTCCTGGACTCGGGACCTTTCTGTTTTTTTGTGTGTTTGGGTAACACTGAAGAGGAGCCGCTTGTTGTTGTTACTGACTCAGCTAAACAATTCTGGACTGCATTGTATTCCGTTCGCTCGTCTTGTTGACATTATCTCTCTCTCTGTTTCCCGAGTGGATCGTCAAGTAGCTGCAGAGCCGCAGAGTCAGAGGCGCAACGCCACAGTGCCGTCTCTGCTCTGAAGACGAGCTGCAGAGCCGCAGACAACTCTGCCAAGAACATTTTCCCTTTGTGCTTTAGTTGTTTTCGCTCATTTCTGTTTTGTAAATAAATACGCCCTGGTTTTTGGCTAACTCTGAACTACCTGTCTGTGCCGTGCTATTGGGGTTGTTGACAAACCATAACAAAACCCTATAAATATAGCATTTGGAATAGGTCTTTCTTTCCGAATGAATGCAGCATGGTTTATATATAGCGTTATCGGAATACTATGGGGTGCACTGACTGCAGTGCGCTTGCGGGGAACTGTTTTCAGAGATAGCCGATAGGAATGAATGAATGAATGAGGGGCAGTCTAATTGCCGAGAGAACATAATATTAACTAGAGTCCGCTATACCCGAGACACCTCCTTCATTTGTACCGCAATTTGAGACCGAAATAGGACCGAAACAAAACGCACAAATGCCATCCCCATGCACATTCAAGTCAGTCTCCACCCTCGGGTCTCTTTGGCCACCGGCACGGTCCATCGTGATATTGGAGATGGATCGAGCAATAGACTGTTACTGTACCACCCATGTAGCTGTCAAAGCCCCATCACAAATGCAGTTATGTGAATAGAAAGGGATTCCACTCAGTGATGCGCATTTGCCTGATGCATGTCGTTGCTGCATGCCGGGAGGAAGGCAATGCTGCATGTTTTCAATTCATTAAATAAAACGGATACTTTTTGCAAGGGTTTACTGATGTCATACAAATAATCAACCAACTACATACTGTAACTTTTCAGTGCACGTTTTTATTTACATTGTGACAACAGCCTTGTGAGCTCCCGCACACAGACATGATGGAATTCAAGTTCAAGTTTGTATTGATCACATATAGGCAGGCTACACATGGCGTAGGCTTCATGGCAGTGAGATTCATTGTTTTTGTATATGCTCTCGTATTATTGTTTATATAGGCTACCTAATACCGACATCAAAATAGATTGTATGCCTCTACAAATCATATGCAGGTAGAACATTTACGGACAACTTTAATCCCTGGGTATTAATCGAACGAAACGAAGAAAAGGCATATTCCAGCATGGTTATTAATGACACCAATGGCAAACAGTGGTTAACGGTCTTTATTAGTGTTTGCGCTGCCCAGGCAGCAATGGTCTTTAGGAAGTTAATAGATATCATATCCAACATCACCGTACGTGTACACGTCTGTCAGCCTGTCGCGTATTTCTCCCATAACACGCTTCGCTCGGCTTAGTCCACTTTTCCACATTTCATGGGGGTGTTTCATTACCATATATGGTTAATTACGGGCGGTTCTATATGCAAATACTTAAAATCGTGCACGAGTGCGGAGCGTAGAACAAATGGTATTTATCAACACGGAGTGTGCGTAGAACCTGTGTACGCACGTGTGATAAATCCCGATTTTTCTGTGCGTACACACATTCTAAATTCTGTGCTTAACACATTCGGGGCCATTGGGATAAATCTCTAGAGGACCGGCAAATGTAAACAGACTTGGGGCTGTTTGTAGAGCTAAATCTATACTTTATAGTATTGCTATCTGTCCATTCTCATTGTCAATTAGGACCATAAACCGTCCCTTCAAAATGGATTAAAGAAAAAAAAATTTCATCAAATCATCTCATTTTATAGCGCCGTGAATATAAGCGGTATACAGCATTTGGTCTAGTATATTTCCTGGAAGGCGAGATAAAGGGCTAATAGATACTAACGTTATATCCAATGGCATTTCCGTTATACAGATGCTACAGTTAAATTTGATTACCAATAACAGCGTTCGTCTAAATAGCCACATAGGCCGATCGTATCGTATCGTATCATAACACGGCTCGATCGGGTTGTAATTTACGTGAAAAAGATCTTACCATGAGCCAGTTGGATTCAAAGAGTAGGGTACATCTGCAGTGCAGCTCGGCGACCTTGAATAGGTTATTAAAATGGAATAAAAGCCAAAACAACTTGCCACGGATATATCCGTGCTTCTGTCCACAACGGGTGGAATCGAAACACGTATATATCCGTTGTTCGTCCCCATTGTGTTAAGAACAAAAATAGAACACTTTCTAAGCATTGTTGATAAATGAGGGCCCTGGTGTGGTCAAATACGGCACATCAGAACGCTCAAACTCAAACACGCTCTCTCTCGCTCTCTCTC
This sequence comes from Notolepis coatsorum, assembly GCF_963971535.1. Lineage (NCBI taxonomy): Eukaryota > Metazoa > Chordata > Actinopteri > Aulopiformes > Paralepididae > Notolepis > Notolepis coatsorum. The sequence continues at coordinate 34,798,942 of NC_140183.1, forward strand.
ACTCTCTCTCTCTCTCTACGTTCAATGATTTAAAGTGGCCAACCGTTACAATATAAATACTAACTGGATAGTTGATGATAAGCATTTAATTTCATTATCTGAAATATTATAAAATCATTAAGTCTGCTATAAGCCATTATCCCTTTGTGTGTGATTATTATTGTCTCACAGTAGTGTGTATATATAAATTGTGTGTGTGTGTTTTTAGCTAAATTGGATAGAAAACACAGTACTGTGCAAAAGTCCTAGGCACCCAAGAGTTTTTATATAAATTGTCTTACAGTAGATTATAACATTTTTAATAATAATATAAACTGCATATAAGGAATACAACCAAATCCTCTGTCATACCATAGAATTGTATCATTATTTTGCATTGTGTTGAATCGTATCGCCCGGAATCGCATTATGTTGAATCAAATCATATCGAACAGTTAACTGTATCTCAACAGGGGTGAATCGTATCGCATCGCCCGGTGCTTCAAATGTATCGTTAATGTATCGTATCGTTGACAACGTATCGAGATGCGCATCGCATCGGCCTCAGTGATGGAGATGCACATCCCTAATACACACACAACACACATTATGCACACACATAAATGGTCACTTTAAACACAAGAAAAGGACACTTTAAAGGAAGGGGGAAAGAAAGGTCACTATAACGTCTTCCACTCGTGCTGTCCATCGGCGGACCGCAAATTACATCACGTCATAAATCAATCTCTCTGGACTGTTTGACAAAAGTATCGTTTTATTTTTCAAACGTATTTAAGTATAAACATCATAACCATGTCACAACAGCATTTATAATGTATATTATCATCAATATGTTAGTTTACCAATAGGTTAAAGTGTTATTAGATAGATTTTCATTTTCGTTTTGGTGTTATTTAGTTACCGATAGTTTTCGACGAGCATTGGAATTTTTTTTATATCTCTTATTATTCGGGATAATAAACCACACAAATTAACGTTATTGACATATGTGACTAGGCATGGTGTTCAGGGTCATGTTGGGGGATCTTCAAATAATTTTTTTTTACATATTTTTTACATACCTTCAAAATAAGACATCACTTGGACATTTTGGTGGGATACTTTTCAAGCTACTTCCTATGAATCATGGTGATATAACTAAATGTATTCAGAGAAAAAGGGCCTTCAAGAGTTTACAGTGTAAAACAACTACAACACTACCCAGAATTCATTGTAATCCATGGCCCCCCTCTCTCTGGGGCAATTAACACCTGGCAGCATTCCAGTCTCAGGCTCTTTGTTATTACAATGACTCTGTCTTGTAACCTTGTGATAAAAAATGTGTGTGGTAGTGAAAGGTTAACCTTCTGTAGTGTGGTAGTGAAAGGTTAACCTTCTGTAGGGTGGTAGTGAAAGGTTAACCTTCTGTAGTGTGGTAGTGAAAGGTTAACTTTCTGTAGTGTGGTAGTGGAAGGTTAACCTTCTGTAGTGTGGTAGTGAAAGGTTAACCTTCTGTAGTGGTAGTGAGAGGTTAACCTTCTGTAGTGTGGTGGTTAACCTTCTGTAGTGTGGTAGTGAAAAGTTAACCTTCTGTAGTGTGGTAGTGAAAGGGTTAACCTTCTGTAGTGTGGTAGTGAAAGGGTTAACCTTCTGTAGTGTGGTTGATTGATTGATTGATTGATTGATTGATTGATTGATTGATTGATTGAAAAGTTTATTAACAGATTGCAGAATGGGTACAGTACAGTACAGCTCAATACATACAATTGTTAAGGGGATGCAGACCAGAGAAAGACTTTCGTCTTGTTTACATCAGGGTCCCCCATTTTCAATTCATCATAACATATATGACATACATGACATACAGATAGACAGTACTGCTACATCTATACATTTATGACATATCAGATTTGCAAATACAGTACTGTTTGTGATACAAAAGTGTCCAGAAAAAGAGTGTATATACATTTGACGTAGAAACTGTACATTGGAAGAGGTTGGGTGGGTGGGGTGGGTGGGGTTGGGTGGGTGGGTGGGGGCTGTACATTGGAGGTGGGGGGGGGGGGTTGGGTAGGGGGGGGGGGACACTGTACACTGTACATTGGAATACTGACAAAGCCATACGTGGTCATTTACTGTACAACTGGGTTAGGACATTTGTAGGGGCCAGTTTAGAATTGCAGTCTCCCGTAGGTGTTTTTTGAGAGTGTTTTTGAAAGTGGGTAGTGATTCACATTCCTTTACAGCTTTGGGTAGGGCGTTCCACATTGATGTGGCATAATTGCGAAAAGTGTTTAGTCCCTTGTTTGAGCCGAATCTGGGTTTAACATGATTTGTGGAGCTCCCTCTGGTGTTGTGATCGTGGTATTCACTGACCTTTGGGAAGTATTTTGACATGTACATGGGTACCTTGGTCGCGTAGTGTATCTTGTAGACCAGGCCCATTGCAAGTTGCTGTACTCTGTCGTCTACTCTAAGCCATCCTAGGTTGTCAAAGTGGGCAGGGGTGAGGTGGGTTCTAGGAGTCAGGTCAAGCAGTAGTCTGACTAGCTTGTTTTGAGATGTTTGCAATTTGTTTTTTAGTGCCTTTGAGGTGCTTTGGTACCATGAGGTGCAAGCATAGTCGTAGTACCCTTGAATGAGTGCTCCTGCTAGAGTCTTCAGGGTATTCTTGTTTACCAGAGAGGAGATCCGGTACAAGAATCGAGTTCGTTGGTTGACTTTTTTTTTTTTTTACATTGGATGCCATTTTGTCACAGGAAAGATTAGCCTCTAGGATGGAACCCAGGTAGGTAATTTCATCTTTCCTTGTGACAATATTGTCACCCACTGTAACCGAGAAGCCGTCGGTCTTGCTGAGTTTATTATTTGAACCGAAGAGAATGGACTCTGTTTTGCCCATGTGTAATGATAGTTTGTTGTCGGTGAGCCATATGCAGATTTTGCCTAGTTCCGAGCTGAGGTAGTGAAAGGGTTAACCTTCTGTAGTGATGTAGTGAAAGGTTAACCGTCTGTAGTGTGGTAGTGAAAGGTAAAGGAACACTTTATACTTTTACTCCACTACATTTCAAAGGAAATATTGTACCTTTTACTCCACTACATTTATCTGAACACATCAGTTACTAGTTACTTTGAATAGAAAGATTTAGCATAGAAAACATTGAAAAATGTTTGAAGCCTGACAACTTTAAGAGGACGTAATCAGAGCAGCATAACTGGACCACATACCACTTTAACATAATCTTTAATCAGAGCAGCATAACTGGAGGTACACTTTGTCATGCTGCGCCTATTGATTTAGCAGCATTCAGATCAACGGTCGCTCTCTTCCCAATATGATTATGAGTTACAGCTGTCTCGCGCTGAGGGGTTTGTCACAAGCAACGAGCTCTAATTGGGCTGGTGCAGATTTCTGATAACGTGATTGGTTCAGATACATCACATGCTCTGACATTCCTGACATTGCTGTTCTCAGCCGCGGGAGATTCAGCCGGACCTATCAAAATGCAGAAACAGCTTGTAAAGAGCTCCCAGAAAAGACGACAACAGCTGTTGCTAGCAAGAGGGTGTAAGAAAAAATAAACTTCTACTGAAGTAGAATATGACATGCCTTCACAAAGCGCATCGATGCGTAAGCTGTCAATTGGAAAGCAGTAGGGCTGACCCCTATTAGTCGATTAGTCGACTAATCGGTCGAAAGGAGCCGTTGTCGACTAGCCAACCTCTTAGTCGAATAAAATTAAAATGTATAATATATATATTCTTTTTATCATTCTTTCCAAAAGAAAAGAGGCCTAGAAGCGTAGCTAACGCTAATGGCATGCATACCAGAGGCTAACTGCCTACGAAAACAGGCACAGAGGCACTGAAAGAGGATTTCACCCATCTAATGAACACACTAGACTAGACAAATATCAAGATGTATCCATCAGTGGACCAATTGCATGCTTTTGCAGAGGACAAGAAGCCTTCAGTCGAATCCGTCAGACATTAAGCACCCCCCACAGCCCAAATGGAATGATTAAAAAAAAGAAAAAATAAAAAGAAAATTATACTCTTATTTTTATTTTTAAATTTTTTTTGTTGACCAATAGTCGACTAACGGCAAATGTTGGCCAATCATAGTCGACCATCCAAATCCTTAGTCGGGGACAGCCCTAGAAAGCAGGAGTGTTTAGACAGCGGGGCGGGTGACCAAACACCAAACCTCGTCACACAGCAGTGGCTGATAGTTCACGTGAACCTCTGTCAATAACAGTAGTCAACTGTAGTCGATTAAATTACTTTATTATGACATTAGGTAGCATTAAATCCAATCTAACGGAATTCGTTCGCTCATAAAATTTGTGACATTTTAAATGTGATTTATAACAGATTGTTGTGTTAATGTCTGGGACAGAAACGGCCGACTCGCGTAAATTATATATTCTGATGATATCACACACCATGATTCTCAACACAAAACGGGAGCAGCACTATGGATAAAGCAATATAAAGAAACGAATAGCCAAATAAATGTGAAGTTATCAATATAACCCCCCCCCTTTCCTCAAGAATGGAATTGTGCCGCAGAGTCACGTTTAATGTCTGGGACAGAACGGCCGATTCGCGTAAATAAATATAGACCTATATTGAGAGGTCGTCTTTTTTTTTTGCTATAACGTTAAGAAGTGTAACTTAATGTTACATGCATGCATTTTTCCGTTCTCTCTGCAATGATAAAAGCATAGCACTGTGTGTTTCAACACCTCTCAACAGGCACATGCATACATAGAGCCCAAGGGGTGCTTTAACACCTGCCTTTTTGAGCCTCATAAAAAAAGTGGGGAAAGGGCCCTTAAAAATCGGGCTTGCACACTATGTGCGCTCGCTTAAAACACACAGGTATAGTGCCCTTTTTAGCCTTTGAGCACCTGCCCCTCTAAAGTCCTGTGCACGTCCCTGCCTCTCAAGTACCTGTAATGAATGAATGCCAAGCCAGACCACACCCCAAGCATTAAGAGCAGCCCAGCGCTGTAGTCTTTTTGGGGAGCATTGGGACCAGAGCATGTGAGCGGAGCGCGAGCGGAGCGCGAGCGGAGCGCGAGCGGAGCGAGGAGCAGAGCGAGGAGCAGAGCGGGTGGATTTTGAAGTGAGCGCGGAGTGGGCTTTAAAATGGGTCAGAGTGACTCCGGAGCGAGAGCTCTCCTCCGCTCCGAGCCGCTCCCAGCCGCTCAGTGCACACGATCACACAGTGGTTTAAACTGATGTAATATACATGTAGTACAATGCCAAAGCAATAGGTGGCGATGTAGTTCAAACATGAAAGCCATTTTCAACCAATCAGAAGGGTGAACGCGTCACTAGTCACTAGTACACATCCTGCTAAGTCAAAACAGAAATCCGCCATCTTTAAATCACATCTGGAACTATTTAGCAACATTTATTTTCAGCAAGAAACAAACAAAGTGCAATAAAAAAAAGGATACATTCACTGTGTTCTGCCTCATTTATTGATGAAACGAAACCAACATCAACACAATGTACCACCAAGAGCGGAGAGTTTAGTCTCACAAAAAGAGCGCTGATGTTGTTAGCTTACATGCTAACGTGAATGGGATCTGCCAGTATAAACACTTAGCATTGCGGCTAGGCTAGCGTACATTAGCATAGTAAAGCTAGTAGAATGGTTGAAAACATTATTTAACAGATTGCAGAATGGGTACAATACAATACGGCTCAATACAAACAATTGTTAAGGGGCCCAGGGGGTGCAGACTGTTGTAGTTTGGTCAAATCAAGCTAATTTACATCATGCTCCAAAAAAGAATCTGCTGAGCGGGCTGGAGCGGCGGAGCGCTTGATGCGCAAATGAAGATGAGTGCTGAGCGAGCGTGGAACGGCTTGGGGGGGGGGGGGGGGGGGGGGGCAACATGAACGAATGAGAGCGGAACTAAGCCGTCCAGAGCAAAGAGCGGATTTCTCGGCCGCTCCACGCCGCTCACATGCTCTGATTGGGACACAATACTGTCGGACAAATAACAATAATTAACTCATTTACAAGTTGTATTAAGTTTAGCAAATAAGGGAACAGATAAATAACATTTCAAAGCAGTCAAAAAAGCAATATTACGGGCGGCTAAGTGGCGCAGTGGGCAAGGCGCTCGCCACTAATGCAGGAGATGCTGGGTTCGAGTCCAGCTCTCGGCATTGCTACCAGCTTGGCTGGTCGTTCATACTAATACAATTGGCAGTAGGGTGGGAAGCTGGTGGGTGGGGATCGGACGCTGTGGACAGCGACTCCTACAGGTCGGTTGGTGCCCTGCACAGCAGAAACAGGAAGCAACGAGGGCGGCGTGTCCCTCCCACGCAGACCCTCGCCGCTGAGAGATCGCGATGTTCAGGTGAAAAGATGCAACAGCTGCCTTGGTCCACATTGCAGCCGACCTGTGGGAGGCATGGCCTAACAGCGTTCGAGACAGGGGAGGGTAGAATTGGACAATACGAAATTGGGATGGGAGAAAAATAGAAAATGGGAGAAAAAGTAGATAAAAATTAAATAAAAAAAGCAATATTGCGATTTTTACATATTTCTGAAGTGCGAGACATTTTCACGATTTCTGATGCTTGTATCTCGCCGCCACAAGTCATGTTTGGCCACGTCGGGTCACATATATTGAAGCGCAGTTAGTTTATCTTCCCCATTTTTAGCATGTAGCAACAATTAGATTTGAAGTTCGTTTCAAAATGGTGCCACCCTGATAAAAATAAAAAAGCTACTGTGTATAGAGTAGATTTCATTATCTGTTCTTATGCACGCCTGGTAATACTAAATCCAAATTGAACTCGGGCATTTGAAAGATAATATATGTATATATATAAATGTGCGATAATATAATAGCGGAAAACGTTTATTTTGTACATTATCTAATGTTAACACGAACCTAAACTAACGTTACAACTAACCTAAAGTTAGTTTAGGTTCGTGTTAACGTTAGATAATGTACAAAATAAACGTTTTCCGCTGCTATAAACGTCGCACTTTTATTTTGACAACCCCAGAAAGGAAGTCATTATATATGCTTTACCATCCTCCTGTTCTGCGTTAGCTCCGGTTAGCTCAGAGCGTCCGGTATAACAATATACCAGCCATTGGATTACTGTTTTCTAAATTGGGGAGGCTTTTAATCGTCAAGGTAAGAGGATTTCAAGTCATGGTATCCATAAACTTCAATCGGTTCGGATCTTTTGAATGAATGAGAATGTAAACAAACACGGCGTCACGTTGAAATCACTGGCTGCGCTCAGGGAGGAGTGGTTGGGCAAAAAAATAGTTCAGAGTGTATTTGCTTATAAAACGTAATTGTCTAATTCAATTATTTTTTATTTCTCCACGTGGTGAATACACAGGTCACAACATGTTTACATGAACGTTTTGGAGTTGTATTTGGAGTGTATTCTGCAATCTGTTAATAAACTTTTCAATCAATCAATCAAACTATACACTGTAAGGCTCCGGATCTGCCTCACTTCCAGTGATGAAGCTAAGCTATGCTAACGGAGCGACTGTTCCCTAAGCTAAATGCACGCACAGAGACAAAAAAAGGTATGCATCTTCTTGTCTAACTCCAGGGAAGATGTTAAATAAGCTAATTTCCCAAAATGTTGGAGTTTTCCTTTAAGATTTTCAGAGTCAAACACATCTACGTGTGTGTGTGTGTGTGTGTGTGTGTGTGTGTGTGCGTGCGTGCGTGCGTGCGTGCGTGCGTGCGTGCGTGCGTGCGTGCGTGTGTGGTGTGTGTGTGCGTGCGTGCGTGCGTGCGCGTGTGCGTGTGTGTGTGTGTTATATATTTGGATATAAGAATAGTTGGAGCCATATTTACAGACTACTTGTCTAATTGTCTGTCATATAGTCTCTGAACTGGTTAAAGGGTTCCATTGATGTTGTGAATTATATTGTGTTTTTATTCACTAGACACCTGGCACATTGTCGAAATTAAAGTTTAAACTTATTTTTTTTACCAAAAATACATTGCAAGTCTCAGTAAAAAGTACTCGACACATGCTTTTAATAGTCATTACCCAGAAGCTTTATAATTATGTATATGTCATATAATAATAATAATACCAATAATAATAAATTAAATAAATGGGGAAAGAATAATATTAATATTAACATAATATACTATGAGCTTCGTTACAACACATGATTCCCATGTATGCTTGATTACAAATATACTTATACTGTATTATGATTACGACAATGTGTTATTTTCTGATTATAATGCATCATAGACACAGTCTTCATAGAAAGAGCTACAAGAAAGCTAAGCTATATTCAATCAGTTTATAATTGTTTTGCGGTGCATACTCGTGGATGTGTGTGTGTGTATGACGTGCATGTGTGTCTGAGGTCAGGAATTTGCTCCACCATGTGGCAGTCATTATGAAATGCACCGTTAGATTGAGTTTACACTGAATTGGCTGTTGGTGGTGCTTGTTTGTGATTGGCCAGGTGGTATTCCGAATCCGCTCGTTGGCTAGTTCTGAATCGTCGTCCAGAGGAAGCCCTGAAGAGCCTGCATAGAGTAGCACGCATCAACGGCAAGCCAGAGATGGTTGAGAAGATTACCCTGCAGGTAGTCTGTCTGTCTGTCTGTCTGTCTGTCTGTCTGTCTGTCTGTCTGTCTGTCTGTCTGTCTGTCTGTCTGTCTGTCTGTCTGTCTGTCTGTCTGTCTGTCTGTCTGTCTGTCTGTCTGTATGTCTGTCTGTCTGTCTGTCTGTCTGTCTGTCTGTCTGTCTGTCTGTCTGTCTGTCTGTCTGTCTGTCTGCCTGTCTGTCTGCCTGCCTGCCTGCCTGCCTGCCTGCCTGCCTGCCTGCCTGCCTGCCTGCCTGCCTGCCTGCCTGCCTGCCTGCCTGCCTGCCTGTCTGTCTGTCTGTCTACCAACCAGCCAAGTAAAACACAATTATACTTTTGCCGGGGAAGTTTGTTAACACATTGGGTGCCACGCTGTTTTCGGGCCCCATCTATGCACTGCCACGCTGTCACCTTGTTTGTAGAGCTATAACTATATTCTATATTATAGCTATGGATACAATACTATGGTCATTTGACAGTGACTTTCTTCCGGTCAAGATGCAAAAAATTTATAATTTTTCCATGCATACATTTGCGCCTTATACCGTGGTGAATATAAGTATGTTTTTAGATCGGTCTGGGGTAATTCCCGAAATGCTGAGGAATAGCCTTGTGCGTGTATTATACTATAACCGTTGCTGTTTCTTGCCTGGACCCACTATTATTCTCAAATCAAATCTATATCATAGGTATTATTCTTCATCATGAATGCGTGAAAGGGGGGGGGGGTAGTTTTTTATGCTTTGATCATCACCAACGGCATACGTTGTGGACTAACGTTACACACACACGTTCGGATCAAGGTGAAGACATGCTTGGATCAACGCAAGATTGATATCATATAGCCCTTACCTTGACTAGGATGTACCCCAAAAAGAATATTCCAATTATCTGATTGCGATTCCAAGTATTGATGTCCATCGTGTCGCCAACATAATCCACCACACATCATGCATCGGGAGCATTTGATTCTTCTCAATCCGACCGTTATAACCACTCCCATTACAAAAAAAAATTAAAAGCCGACCAGAGAAATTAGATCGACGCACAGGCCAAGATACAAGGTTTCAAAGGCTGCTCAATACCGCCGTCTAGCTGGATGCGGCCGGTATTGCACTTTGGCAATCTCAGACTTATTCCCTATGGTAACACCAGGTTCCCTCGATGGATAATGAATAAAAATATAAAAAAAAAAGGAAAAACGACCCAGAAACGTAAAAAAGCTGTTTTTTGGCACTCTACGGTCGGGGCCCAGAAACCTATTAAGCCGTTTTTGGCACCCAAAGTGTTAAACAGCAATTTTTTACACTTACAGCACAGTTTTTTACTACAGGGTAGCCTAGAGGTTCACTCGGTCACATTGAAATGTGTACTTGACACTCGATGCATGTGTTGTGCTGGATTATGTCGTGGACCAGATGGACATCAGATGGACCAGATGGCGATCAAACAATTGGAATATTCTTTTTGGAATAGCCCCGGTCAAAGGTAAGGACTATCTGACGTCAATTCCAGCTTGATCGTACAATGTTTTCATACCGATCCAGCTGATCAGCGTGTGTAGTGTTCACAACAAATGCCGTTACTGGCAATCAAAGCATCAGAAACTACCCCCCCCCCCCCTGGGTGTGGCTGGGTGGGCGCAGCGGTCTAATCGCTCGCCACCAACGCGTGAGACACTGGTATCGAATCCGACGTCAGCGTTGCCTCCGGCTTGGGCCGGCCGTCATACTGACTCAATTGGCAGAGTCAGCGGGAGGGAAGTCAATGGGTGGTAATCTGGTCGTTGTAAACAGCGACTCCTACAGGTCGGTCAGGGCGCCTGCACAGCAAGGACAGGAGATGTCGAGGGTAGTGTGAGCCTCCCACACGTTATACCTCGCCAATGAGAGTCCGCGCTGGCAGGTGAAAAGATGTGGCTGGCTGACTCTGCATGTATCGGAGGGGACATGCGATAGATTCTTCAACCCTCCCTACGACCGACCAGTGGGGGGCAACGATCAAGACAGGGGAGGGGGGAATTGGCACGACTAAATTGGGATGGGAGAAAAACTGAAAAAGAAGGAGAAAAAGTGGATAACCCCCCCCCCCCTTTCATGCATTCATGATGAAACATAATACCTATTATATACATTTGATTTGGAAATAGTAGCGTGTCCAGGGATGAAACGCCAATGCTTTTAGTAGAATTCACATTGCACCCTATAACTCAGCCTATTAGCCCGGATCACTCCGAAACTATACTTATATTCACCACGGGATAACAGAAGATAGTTACTGTCAAATGACCATAGTATTGTATCCATAGCTAGAATATAGAATATAGATATAGCTCTACAAACAAGGTGACACATCCCTATCTTTAAAGCGTGGCCTAGCTAGCTAGAACAGGATGAGGAAAATAGCTGGCCGTGAAAGAGTTAATGACTGTCATACTAAACATGGAGTTTACCTAAAAGCACATAACTTACATAGGTAAGTACCAAAAACACATTGCAAGTATACTCTTGGAAAAGTACAGTTAGAAATGTACTTTTAACAGACTTAGCATACTAAAAATACACACTATTTTTTTTACTTGGGCTATCTCAATTCCATGTACCACTCAACAGTTTCCATTCCTCCCTCTCTTTTGTGTGTGTGTGTGTGTGTGTGTGTGTGTGTGTGTGTGTGTGTGTGTGTGTGTGTGTGTGTGTGTGTGTGTGTGTGTGTGTGTGTGTGTGTGTGTGTGTAGGTCTTGCAGTCTCACATGAGCAAGGAGATAGAATCCAGTAAAAGGTCCTACACGGCGTATGACCTGCTTAAGACTCGAGGAATGAGGCGCATATCAATCTGTCTGGTGGCTGTGTGGTAAAATATTATGGATTAAATAATATTAATCGCTGTTGCATTGTCCACGTAATACTTGCTACCTAGCATTACAATTCAATTCCACTAGCATGCTAGTCGGTAGTTAGAGAGCCACATGGTTTCAATCACTTGGCTTTTGTTGATTGATGTGGACTGGACTGCCTTTCTTTTAGCTGGCAGTAGGGCTGTCACTTCAAAATCTAGTTCTAACGAGTCCAGACTAGGAGAATTTGTTTGCAGTAAATCCAACTTTTATATAATCAGAATTAGGGGTGGACGGTATAAACGGTATACGGTATAAACGGTATGAATTTGTGCTACGGTATGGATTTTGACTATACCTTGTGACCGGTAGACTACAGCAGCTAAGTCACAGCAGTAGCAATGACGTTAACGTTACTTGACGATTCACTCAACGTTTGCAGTGGTCGTTGCATAGTGTTTAATTGTACTGAGTTTTGTTCCACTTGTTCACGGACCTTGCCATAATAGTTTTGGCATTTAAGGCATTTAACAAACAACAGTTGATCGGAAGCCCTGAGACCCTGCGTGCGACTAAGGTAAACCCCCAGTGTACGGACAGGACACGACAGGTGAAGGCTCGACTCCAACCCACTAGCATGAGGAGGAGGATGAAACGCCTGAATCACAATATCCCTGGAGTGAAAAGAGCTCAGAATATTCTTTGGCACGAAGACCGGATTAGGCCTCAGAGTCGCCCCGTTATCGGCCCAAACAGACAGGCACTCAGGCCGCACCGAGAGAGCACATGGCTCACCCACGCATTTAGCGGAGGTGCTGGCTGAACAATGGTCTGACCCCCACTCTCGACCATACGCCACTTCCCAGCGTAAGCCGCAGTAGTGGACGGAGCGCGCGCGTTCCAGATGGCGTTAACCACAGAAGAGTCAAGACGCATCCCCACCAGATTCAGCAGCCAAGCCTAGAGGCTGCCCCAGAAAAGGAGGCAGAACAGAGTTCCGCGTGCCTGAGAGAGGGCCCGCGGTGACCACGGAACAGGCCACGGTGGGGCCACCACACAGCTGAGCCCCGGCCCGGCGTGACCAGGATCAAAGTCCCGCGCTCCTGACGTACCCACCCCAACAGCTGAGCTATCAGGTGTATGGGGGGAATGCGTACAGAATCCCGGGCGGCCACGGATACATCAAGAAGGCATCCACCCCCAGAGAGGGGTTGTCCTTCCGACTGGCCGAGAACCACAAGGGGCACTGGTGGGACTGTCTGCTCGCAAACAGGTCCACCGTGGCCTCCCCGAATCGGTCCCAGACCTGTCTGACTATGTCTGGACGTAGTCCCCACTTGTCAGGGTGAGGACCGCCCCGCGACATCACATCTGCACCCACATTCTCCCTGCCGGGGATGTGGAGAGCCCGCAGGCTGTGCAGATTGAGAAACCGCCATAGCCAGAGCTCAACCGCCGCCCTGTCTGTTTATATACGACGCTGACGTTGTGTTGTCCGTCCTGATAAAAACATGCTTGCCCACCACAAGGTGGCCGAGCCGTTTGAGGACCAGAAGGACTGCCTTCAATTCCAACACATTGAAATGTAGTGCAGACCGGGCAGCATGGTCCTGCCAGCTGCCCCCTACTGCGTTGGCCCGACACGTCCCCCCCATCCCGTGAGGGAGGCGTCGGTGAAGACCGTGATGTGTGACAGCCTGCTGCCCATGGGGACCCCGCTGGTGAGGGCCCCAGGCCCTCCCCAGAGGGCGAGGTCCCCCAGTACTGACATGGGAACCTTCAGCCGCTTCCACTTGTCTCTCACCGGGTCTATTTCCATACTGGAAAACCACCTCTGTATCCTCCTCATGAAGAGGAGGCCAAGAGGGACCACAGAGTGAGCAGATGCCATCATACCGAGCAGGCGCATCACGGACAGCGCCGTAACCGCCTTAGGATGGAACCTCCCTCCCGAGCTGAGAACCTCCACTCGCCGCCGCTCTGAGAGGGATGCCCATATAGACCTTGAGCTTAGAAATAAGCCCAAGTACTCCACCCGTTGACTGGGAAGAGGAGTACTCTACTTCCAGTCTACAGCAAAACCCAGGCTTGTGAGGAATTCCACCACCTGCCTGGTATGAGACCTGGTGATCTTCTCTGACCGGCCGAGGACCAGAACGTCGTCCAGGGTAGAATAAAATTCGTATCCCCTGACGACGCAGAGACCCCAGCACGGTCTCCACGCACTTGGTGAAGATGCGAGGAGCCAGAGAGTAGCCGAACGGCAGCCTCTGGTACTCGTATGCTAAGCCCTGAAAAGGAAGCGTAGGTATGTCCTAGGAGGGAAGATCGGGATGCGAATACGCATCCTACAGGTCTATGGAGGTGAACCAGTCCCCCACCTGACAGCGCTTAACAGGTGGGTGACGGTCAACATTCTGAACCTTCCATGGGACAGGTCCAGTATGGGTCTGACACCCCCCGCCCCCCGATTTCTCGGGCACCAGAGAATATCGGGAGGAAACGCAGCACATCGCGTCCTCCCATGGGACCACAACGGCCTGCTTCGCCGCCAGAGAACGAATCTCCTCGGCCAGGGCTGTCACTGCCGCGGACTCTGATAACAGAGTCTGTACCAAACCCAAAAACGGAGGGCGGGGGTGTGTAAACTGTAACACAAGCGCTGCCCTCAGCGTTCTCTCCATCCACACCGACATATGGCTACTACTGCAGCCATACGTGGTAAAATTCCAAAGCGCCCCCGCCGCCAAGTACCGCTGGTCCGCTACCAACGAGGCAATCGCACCCAAGGGGGGGACCCCGACAGAAGGGCCGGTCTGATACGGGGGGAGCGGCCATCACCCCTGGTGACATAGACTCCCCCGCTGAGCATCTTCCCGGCTTAGCTTGCTGAGGCCAGCCTGCTCTGCAGCTGGACATGCATGGTATGTGGTCCTCACACTGCCCGATAGGGTGGGTCTCTATACACCGTAGCCCTGTAGTGATATTACTACCACCCAAATTACACGTGCCTGCTGACCACCGCGGGATCGGAAGTCCAGACGGGGGAGGCACTAACGTAATACCCGGCCTGGCGAGGGCGGGGTTGGGGGGAACCCATGCTGCGACTTCCTGGGCCTAGAGTTCCCCCTCTGACAAAATTTTTTAGATACAGGGAACCCTGCTCCGTCGACAGATACAACACCAGGCTCACCAAACACAGACGCAGGATGTGTGGTGTGGGAGCCGCTTGACAGCACAGCATTGTTAAAGTAGGCCTAGCTAGCAACTGGGTGTCAGCCCCTGTCTCCTTGAGAAGCGAAATGTGGGGCCGCTTACTCTTCACTGGAAGAACGCGGCCCGCAGCCAAAGGGAACAAATCAGAGCCCTGTGTCCCGTAGTGTAGCGGGGGGGAGTAACCGGAGAGCGTTCTAGATACAGCTAGATGGCAAAAAAAGAATTAGGGCGTGCCCATCTAATATAGCCGAACCCTCGGGCCGCCAAGGCTGTCGGCCTTGTGATCACCTGTTTTCTTTGTGTCCAGGGTATCTCAGGCGGGGTAAACATGGCCGCTGGCCGGGGGCCTCGCCGCAGCCGCTGGCGAGGCCGTGCTCTCACCTCTGGCTGCACGGTGTCGGGCAGCGTGGGGCTCAGGTCAAATACCGCCTGCGCCTTCGTGGACAGACCAAGGTCCACCCGTGGAAAGGGGAGCCCTGAGGAGGAGACCCCTTCCCTCCTCAAGGGGAGATTGCCAACCAAAGACACCTGTGAACAACCGTTGACAGCATCCTAGCCCTCCCTGCGGTTATAGCTTGCGGCTAGGTCAAAAGCTGAATAACCTCAAAACCTCGCTCGATGGTTTTGACGTCGGCTGGCCCTAAGGCCCCGCCACCCGACACCATTTTTGACAGAAAAGCAGCCAATTGAGCAATGTTGCCAGTCGCTGCTAAATCCCGTACCGTGGCGGTATAGGCTTCATCAGCCCACCAGCCACCTGCCGGACCGACTCGCCTCATGGCGTCTGCCGGGCGGGACACCGTTCCACCATGTCAGGGCAAAGGACTGATGCCACGTGCTTCACTAAGCACGGAACACCAGTGGTGGCTGCTGACCAAAGTCTACTACTATTGAAGCACTGCCTCACTAGTAGTCATGTAACAACCTCCACTGCGGTGTGCACCCATGAAGGGATAAATGAAAGAATGAACGAAAACTCTATTAACATATTGCAGAATGGGCTAGCCCAACACACACAATTGTTAAGGGGATGCAGACCAGAGAAAACGCTAGTCCTGTCTACATCAGGGACCCCCATTTTCAATTCATAGATTCACAAAAAGCACACCTGCCCTGAGCCCTGAAAGGGTAAAAAAGCCCCAGCTAAACCCCCAACATTAGACACCGATTGACCGTCAGCATGAATGGTTAAAAGGAGGGAAGACAGTAAAGACAGCCCTCGGCGGGGTACATGGGGAACGGCGCCCCAACATTGTAGCATTAGCATTAGCTGCGCGCTAGGATACTTGGAAAAACATCAAACAGTGTGTCATGAAGACCACGTTCATCCAAATATCTCGCCCCCCACGTCAATACATCACTCGGCCATCTCACGAGACAACGAGCAGTATTACCCATGCTAGTATCAATGCCTGATAGCGCAGGCCCTACCTGTGCACGACTTAGCTCCACTGCTAACCGTTGCGCGACGTCCCTCGGTCCGCTGTCACGAGACGAGGAAAACCCAGGACAGGACCGCTGCGCTGTTATGATGTGCCGAGAAGGTTCCGGGGGCTGGTGAATTTCTGGCGAATACCCAACATTGTGTAATTTCACCTTCCGCTCCATAACAATCTCCAGTTCAAGAAGTGCATCTGAGCTGCTTCCGCTTGGAAACTAAATGAGGAAGGGTGAGGCGTGACCACTTCCGGCGTCATATAGGGACGCATGGGGGTGGCGCGGTCACGTGCAAGTGGGTGCATTTGTTTTTGTTTCTCGTGCACGCTAGGTGCGTGGAGATAAGGGGTTATCTCAGTAGCAGAGCGAGACGCGAGGCCAGTTGAAATGTAACAGTGTTTTTCAGAGATGGAAGTAACTTGAGAAAAGGTTTTGCATTTTTCTATTGCAGTTTTGCACAATAAATGTTCTTAAAATACCTCTGTACTATGTGAAATATGTCCTAGTAATACAAGAGTACAGTAATAGCTGCCAGTGTTTTATCCCTTCAGAAGCATTATATAGACATTTTAAGATAAATGAATATACCATGATATATACCGTTACAGTCTATGCTTCAAATTATACCATGATATACATTTTAGACCATACCGTCCAGCCCTAATCAGAATCCTTTATTGTATCCCTTCCCCCCATTGCCCTGTGCCTTATCATAATCATGAGCAACCCCAAAGCATTGTCATCTGATGCCCCAGAGAGAGAGAAAGAGACAATGAATGTGTATGAGAGACAGAGGGAGGGGGAGAGTAAATGGTGCATTTATATTATCTCATTTATCCAAAGCGCTTTACAATCTTTGTTCCTCACATCACACTCACACACCGACGGCAGAGGCAACCATGCAAGGTGCCGACCTGCTCATCATTATGCACCATATGCTACTGTCACCTGACCTATGCATGCAAGGTATCTGTTTAGTATTATTTGGCTAATCAATCGAATTCACCAGCTGCAAAAATAATAACGTTATGATGATGAAAAATCACATATTTGGAAAATATACGCAGGAAAGTCAACAAAAAATGCCCAATCAGATGCATTAAATGAATGAGTGATTATTGGGGTGTTTTCCTACTTTTGGTACAGTTTTCTTTCACACCTCAAACGAATGGCTCCAGGGTTCACTTGGAAGCAAACCAAGACTCGCATTTTCAGGCTCTGTTGTTTGGTCCGCAGCAGAGTTTCCAAACCAACCGAACTATAAGATAAGATAATTCTCCTTTATTGATCCCTTTCAGGCATCATAGCAGTATGGGGAGGGGGAGGGGAGGTACAGGTATGGGCATGGAAATAGTAGAAGGCAATCAAATTATACTGCCCTGTCAAGGCTAACCGCAGTAACTTCCAAACAGAGAAAAAAAAGAAAAATGGCTTTAAAGTTTTTTGACTTTCCATCCAAAATGTGTTATAGGTAGATAGATGATAGTACCCAGATTTAACATGTATTAATGAAGTAATCTTTAGGCATACAAAAATATGACGTAATTATTTTAATTAACCCCAAAAAAGCAGATACTGCACTCTGCTGCACGATTTCCTTAAATAATTATACAGGTAATGTACAGGCAAAGTGCAGTAACTTCAAATAGTTGTTTCCCCTCCAGCTTTCATAACTTAACCTCCATTTTATTTGGATCATCATCATTCCAATATATTCAGGTGTTAAATTTCATTTTCAAAATGGCTAGGTTAAGTTATGAAAGCTGGAGGGAAAACAACATTGTATTTGAAGTTACTGCACTTTGCCTGTACATTACCTGTATAATTATTTAAGGAAATCGTGCAGCAGAGTGCAGTATCTGCTTTTTAATTAAAATAATTACGTCATATTTTTGTATGCCTAAAGATTACTTCATTAATACATGTTACATCTGGATACTATCATCTATCTACCTATAACACATTTTGGATGGCAAGTCAAAAAACTTTAAAGCCATTTTTCTCAGTTTCACTGTTTGGAAGTTACTGCGGTCTGCCTGGGTTTTGAGTGTGCTTTTGTAGTTACTGCAGTTTTTAAAACCCCATATCTCCAAAACTGAGCGACATTAACATCTGAAACTTGGTCACAAGATAAAACATTTATCGACAAGTTCAATTTCACTCATAACTCAATTAAGCAGTGTCAAAAATATAATTAACTCTGAATATACGCATAATGAGCAAGAAGGCAGTGTGATCAAAGGTGCAGATGAGGGTCTGTACGCCCTATCAGCATGGGTGTAAAGTACTTGAGTAATTGTACTTTGTTATAATACTTAAGTACTGTTTTTGGGGATTTGTACTTTACTCGAGTATTATTAGGTTTGTATACTTGTACTTTTACTCAATTACATTTCAGAGAAAAAAACGTACTTCTTACTCCTTACATTTAAAATGCAGACCTACAAAGTACAAAGTACAAATCTTGCCGGTCCATCAATTTTTATTAGTATATTTGTTTCTCTGGCGGAACTAACGTTAACGTTATTAATCCTGTGGCAGCATTTTATTTTAAAACAGCCAATCAAATACCCATCAAGGGAAATTAACCCGCCCATACCCATGCTTTCACTAATTGGTTCACCACTTCAACTCACCTGGTGCAATGTGTAGTTAAAATGAAAACTTGGCCAATGATGGAATAAGTTTGAGACGCCTGGTCTATCCCTTGCAATAAAAAAAGTTTTTACTTTAACTTTTTAGTACTTTATATTTGATATTTTTACTACAGTTTTTTTTAGACATTACAGTAGACACTACGGACGTGATACATATACATATAAACAAAACAGAAAAAAAACTGAACAAAACACCAACAAATATATAGAAAAAAATAATAACTAGACAATTCCGTGCGGGGGAAATTGTGAAAGTGTGGGTGATGCCTGTGCACCGCCGGGCGTGGTCAACATAGACCAATGAAAGAGGACATCCCTACTGAGTACAATGACACAACCCGCAAGTCTCTACGACAAACGGTTCAAAAGATACACAAAGGGGGAGGAGCCAAACTATGGGCGTGGTCAACATAGACCAATGAAAAAGGACATCCCTACTGAGTACAATGCCACAACCCGCAAGTCTCTACGACAAACGGTTCAAAAGATACAAAAAGGGGGCAGGTCTAACGATAAGGGGGATGGGCCGAACCAAGGGGGCGTGGTCAACATAGACCAATGAAAGTGGACATCCCTACTGAGTACAATGACACAACCTGCAAGTCTCTACGACAAACGGTTCAAAAGATACACAAATGGGGAGGAGCCAAACTATGGGCGTGGTCAACATAGACCAATGAAAGAGGACATAGCTACTGAGTACAAAGCCACAACCCGCAAGTCTCTACGACAAACGGTTCAAAAGATACATAAAGGCGTGGGGCCTAATGATAAGGTGGGGGGGGGCGAACCAAGGGGGCGTGGTCAACATAGACCAATGAAAGAGGACATCCCTACTGAGTACAATGACACAACCCGCAAGTCTCTACGACAAACGGTTCAAAAGATACACAAAGGGGGAGGAGCCAAACTATGGGCGTGGTCAACACAATGAGGGCTGACGCATCCTTCAGTCTCACGATGATTAAAAGAAAGCGATAAGAGATGAAGCTTAGTCACTTTAATATGAGCACTTGAAGGGTTATATGAAGGGTTCTGTGCAATATTGTGTAATTCCGTCGACAATTGTGGCCTGGGTGGCGATCGGGAAACAAGGGGGGAGATGCAAAAAAATCTGGTTTTTGCTACGCCAGGTCACCCACACTAATAATAATAATAGAATAAAGCTCTGGAGTTGGGACAGAAGCATAAACTCTGTCTGCGTCCAATATCAGTTTTAGGAGTTGCGATTGTCTTTCTACTCGTGCCTTATGAGTAGAGGCACTGTAGGAAATGATCTGACCCCTCATGTAGGCTTTAATGGTCTCCCAAATCAGAGAAGGGGAGGTTTCATTATTCAAATTGGTTTCTAAAAAAATGTGTGAATTAATGAAAGAAATTAAAGCCTCCTCTGACAATAGAAGTGAGTTAAGCCTCCAAGGGAATCTATTTGGCTTATGGTTGGGGAAGGCTAATGCTAATGTTACAGGGGCGTGGTCAGAAATTACTATACTATTGTAGACACATGACTGCACCAAGGGGAGTAGGGTTTTGTCCAAGAAAAAGTAATCTATTCGCGAGAAAGTATGGTGGACGGGTGAGAAGAAAGAATATTCTCTCTTAGTTGGGTATAGAAATCGCCAGGGGTCTGACATAGCACACGCCTCTAAAAATCCCTTTAATGTTTAAAAAATAAAATAATTTGTAGCCAAGAGTAAATACCATAACCCTATCAAAAACAGTAGTCAAAGTGTATATTTTCATTTTTACCGATGTTTTATACGATTTATCGGAAATATGAATTTATCGGAAAATGCTAATTACCGGAAAATAAATTCAAGGTAATGACTAAATCCAGATTCAACCCTACCATTGGAAAGAGGAGCAATTTCCCTATCCATAGATGTATGATTTGGCCATAATAAGGTCAAGGTCAAGTTCAAGGTCAAATATGAATTTATAATTAAAATCGATTATCATTAATTACTGTATCTACAAATCCTTCTGTCTAATCATCTTCCCTTTATTAATTTGCTTAGATTTTTTGTACACATGATCTCAATAAGGTGGTGAATGAGCTCAGTGAGCATTTTCTCATACCCGATTTGATTTTCTCGTCAAAGATTCAAAAATCATAAATCATAATTTATATTCTCCTTTTCTTCATTACAATTTACTCAGCCTAGTAACAGACATAATATTTCTGACACTGGAAATACATACCCCCAGGTCCCTAGATGTTCCTAGATACCAAGAACATGCAAATTGACCTTGCAGAAGTAAAGCAATCGTCCATATACTTAGGCATGTACTGTACCTTTAGGCGAAATATTCCTACAGCCTCAGATGTTTTAGCTTTTTAGTACTTAAGTACATTTAAAAGTAGAACTAGAAACCTTTTGACTTTTACTCAAGTGTGTTTTTAGCTAGATACTTGATACTTGAGGAAGATTTTGAGACGGTACCCATACTTTCACTTAAGTATAATTTCTGGGTACTTTTTACACCCCTGCCTATCAGTTATATAATACATTACAATAAATATGGTTACAATAAACACTAGAATCTACATATATACTATGAGTAAATAAAGTATACAGTATACACAGGTGCAGTATACATAAGGTACCCTAACCAGCGTGATATACGTCATATGTTATACATATGATTGACTCACTGACTCATCCAACGAAATGAACGACGACATGAACGGGGCGACAGTGAGAGCAGTCGTCTGGTAATCCGGAGGTTCCTGGATTCCCGCTCCTTCCGGGCAGCATGTCGAAGTGTCCTTGAGCAAGACACTTAACCCCTAATTGCTCCGGATGAGCAGGTTGGCACCTTGCATGTCAGTGTGTGAATGTGTGAATGAATGGGTAAAAGGTGAGGAACAATTTGTAAAACGTTTTGGATAAAAGAGCTATATAAATGCAACACTTACCATTTTAACCAGGGTCCAGTTAAAACCCGACCAAAGACCTCAGGTGTGAAAGCGACCTAAGTCAATTATTATTCTTCTCTCTAGGTTTTCTACCAGTTTTGCGTATTATGGTTTAGCCATGGATCTACAGAAGTTTGGGGTAAGTAGCTCATCTTTCCTAGTGCCCCCTGCCTCCTGCTTTCACTTCTTATCACAACTCGCAATGATGTGGCAATGGTTTTAGTCAAAGTCAAAGTCAAAGATTTTATTTGCCATGTATGGACGAATCCACATTGGAATACAGGTACAGAGCAAACACTGTGGGCTAAATCCACAAAGAATGGATTGCACGGAGCAAGTTGCACCCTTACTTACAATGCATTATGAATTGAAAATGGGGGACCCTGATGTAAACAAGACGAAAGTTTTTCTCTGGTCTGCATCCCCTTAACAATTGTGTATATTGAGCCGTACTGTATTGTACCCATTCTGCAATCTGTTAATAACATTTTCATTCAATCAATCACCGTGCAGATTGATTGATTGAATGAAAGTTTTATTAACAGATTGCAGAATGGGTACAATACAGTACGGCTCAATACACACAAGTGTTAAGGGGATGCAGACAAGAGAAAGACTTTCGTCTTGTTTACATCAGGGTCCCCCATTTTCAATTCATAATGCATTGTAAGTAAGGGTGCAACTTGCTTCGTGCAATCAATTCTTTCTGGATTTAGCCCACTTTGTCTACAACTAATCCAATACAGGAGCAGAGTAGAAACAGTACAGGAACAATATGTAAAAACACAGACAGTATGAAAGGACAAATGCTAAAGTTGATATCAACATCCCCTAAAAGTGCATATCATAGTTAAGTGCATAATGCATAGAGGCACAATTTACAGTAAAAGTGCATATAATCAAAGTGCATGATGCACAGACACACAAAAACATACGGTTATCCTATAACCATAGTTATATGAGTAATAGCGGCGCTCTGCGATGCCTACTGTATCCTATATCAGTCTAACTACTGAATAAATTTCACCACGTGTACATGTACACACCCATCCGCCTGGCCACACCCCCATCCGCTCCTCTACATAAGCAGGGGTGTGGCCATACTAACAGCTCCTTCCCAAGTCTTTCACCACCGAAGGCGAAGACCACAGGGTCCTCAGGGAGTCCAGCGCAGAGCGCCGCTATTACTAAAAAAAAACTGTTACAACCCCTAATATCACGGGTCAAGGGGAAAAAAAAATGTGGCAAGGCCGTAGCAGCGGAGCGCGAAGGAGGACCCAGCCCCAGGAAGGGACTGGACCCCCGGAAAAAGGGGGCCTGGTGAGGCCAACGACGCCGCAGCATTGAGACCCCACCAGGCGGTCACTAGTGACACCACCCCCCACATCGCCAGCGTATCGGACAGGGCCCATCCAAGAACAGGCCCTTCCCCCCTACAGCACGCCGCCCTGAAGCACTCAAGAGGCTACACCCCCACAGCGGGACCAGGCAGCGCACCGGGGAGACAACCCCCAAAGAGGTTGATCCCTCAATCCAGGTAACAGGTCAAAAGGACTCGACCTGAGCCTGGAGCACTGCGGACTAGACAGGCGCCAAAGGGGGAACGGGCGTACGGTATGCCGTGCACCATGTCGCAGCCTCCACAAAAAAAAACCTGACCCTCTAGAGGGGCCGAGGCAGAGAAGGCTGACACGATTGGCAGACGTCATGAAAGGTGCAGGGGCACACTCGCAGGCAGACGGGGTCAAGCCCGGCCTAACCCGAGAGTCGACTCCACTACCAACACACCTGGAAAACAACCACCACCTAACAGGAGGCGGTTGTTCCTATAACCCCCCAAGAAAAAACTCCAAAACACAACTGCGGGTACTTGTACAGCAGTACAAGTGTTTCAGTTCTCAAGAAGGGGTTAACCCAGGCCAACAGGTCGACGAGAACGAGTCCGGACCTGGGCCCGGCGGACCGGGATGTACACAGGGATGCCAGAGGGGTACAAGAACCACCTCGACAGCCCCCTCCCAGCCCCGCCAAGCAGGAGAAGAGAGGGGCGAAAAAAGAATGGAGAAGGACCAGGCTCCTTTAGCACAGCGCAAGGTACAACACAATATGGACCAAGCAATAGTGAAGGATAACACACAGTGACATAACCACGAACACCTCCATAACATCAAACCCTGCAACACCCGGGCCAACCCGACATTTTCCCCCCGAAAAAGCACACGTCCTTCAGGGTACCAGAACAGCAGATCTGCGCCCCGGCGGACAACAGGTTAACTGACCTAGTCCGGTGCGACCAGAACCAGTCCTGTGTCCTAATCACGCCACCATCCCCAGTCCCAAGAGGGGGGTAGGTACGCGTGTCGATCCAAAACATCACAGAGGGCGCCACCAAGACGGTCAGAACATAAAGCACCGCGCCCGGTGGCCCACCCCAGCGTGAGACCCCTCCGCCAATGCTTTGATCTATTCTGTTATCTCCCCCCAGAGATGAACGAGAATTCATCGAGACTAACCTAGTACACTGGCGCTCGGAAGAGACAAAACTCCATCCTAGTTGCCCCATAAAAACGCTGTTTCAATGATGAGCAACCAAGGTGCGCAAGCCCATGTGTGGTTCCACACAGAAGCACCCAGGGCCAGCACTATGTACACGTTGAGACCCAAAACATATCAATGGTAATTCTAACAAGAACCCAGATAACGTTCCCTCCAAGCCGCCTGGGAGAGCGGCAGGAAGCTGGCCAAGACACAGATATGGGTCCCATATGACGTGTCCGAGGGAAAACACCCCCGTCAACCCTGCCCTGTACAAAAGAGAGAAGACAGGGAACCCCCAGAGAGACTTCCCACGTGAGTAATAATTGAAAAGACATATGTAACATTGAGCTACGTGACCAAGCTCAAGACATATGCAACAGAGTGCAGAGCAGAACTTCTTTTTAAGTTCTCACGCACCGCATAACTCATCTTGACAATAACAGAGGTCCACAACATGGAGCCTGAAAATAACTCACGGAAGTCTCACAACCAATAGAAACGCGCCCAGTGACGTACTCTATGGCGGGGGAATTCCGTGACCCACCTGTCCAAATATGGCGTGGGACCAGGGAACTCCCTCCCACCCCCCCCTCCCTCCCACCCCCCCACCCCCTCCCACCCCCCCCCCCCCTCCCACCCCCCACCCCCCTCCCTACCCTGTGACGGCGCGCTGACCCAGCAACGTGACAGGAAGCCCGAAGGACAGGAGGTCCAACCCCCTGACCAATCACAAAAAAGGGGAGGGAGGGTTTATCAGTTCACCCCCTCATGACCCCTCACCCCTGATACGATGCAATGACAAGGCAGAGCCATGACACCAGTCATAGCGTGCTACATGAAGCGCATGTATACCTGTCAAGGTAACAGCTTCACATAGGCTCATGTGCGAACCTGCCACCTGAATTTGTACACCTTTACCCTAAAGGAAGAAAAAACACAGACCAAGAGAGCGGCCAAGGGCCCTGGTACAAGAGCTTACACATGTAACTTCTGTAGGCCAACACCTAACCCAGTTATGGATCTTAAACGTGAAAACGACACACACAACCCTCCATCACAACAAAAAAGTGCAAAAGTACACTCTCACTACTGTAAGAGGAACGCCGTTTTTCATGACGAGAGAAGACACAAGTCCTTGATTAAGCAGAAGCTGAGGGGTTACACCACATCCCCCAAAACATAGTGAAACAACACACATATTGTAAACAAAATCATGTTTGAGGGGAGGGGGGGGCCCAGGGGAAAACCGGGAAACCCACCCCTCACCACCTTACCCCTGATACGATGCCAATGTGTAGAGTACGCTTTACATCATGCACGCCAGCACAGCCGAAGACCTTGTTTGAACAGGCACAGCCCTGCTCATGTGTGAAAAAAACATACCACTTGTTATTGTCATCACAAGCTGAGAGAGGGAATCATCCCTCGATCACATGCCACTATGCACAGCATTGTAGGGTAACCCAGCCAGTTGTGGGCTCAGCCACGTTGTCTAACGTTACATGAACACACACAACTTCTCATCATACAACAAAAACCCAGTTCATTTTTACTCACGTAAAAAACAATGCTGTTTCTAGGTAGAGAGAAAAGCACAAGCTTTGGCCAACACTACCCAAGCTATACAAGCGACCAAGACAATTCACACACAGCACATGTCGTATCTCCAAATGTAGTGAAATAACATATGTTTTGCCTGGAAAAAAACATTGTTATTAACAAAACATTCGGGAGGGGAAGGAAGGAAGAGTGGGGTAATGTCCAATGGACATCTTACCTGCACCAAGGAACGCAGGGCGAAAAGCCACAACACAGACTGGTCTCCACGTTGACAAAAGGCCTCTTGCTGGCGGGGCAAAAAGAAGCTATGGCCGGCGCCCCGCTCCGGCGAGACGCCCCCCTCCTGCAGCCGGTCATGGTGCAGGCCCAACTACATCTTCTGTCAAAGATGATGTCGTAGTCAGAGTGCCAGGGCCTGCTATTCTCACGGCTACGCCAATGGTTGTAGCACAAGCTAACAGCTAACTCTAGGCTAACTGATAGCATCAAGCTAACGTTCCCAGCCGAGCGAAAACAGGCAGCTAATGTCGTAGCTAAACAGCTAACTGGCTAACAGTTAGCACAACCCGGCTAAGAAGGAAGCTAAGCGGCTACCACTGAAAAACTGTACAACGTGAGAAAAGCAATACAGGCCAACACTTCAGACAGCCGCTGTCTTTCCCTCTTCTCATCCGAAGAGAGAAGGGAAAAAAAGGCAATACACGTCCCACTACAGAACGGTGTTTACCATAGCGGTGCCGACAACAAGTCCCTTGCGGACTATAGCCGACTTGAGTATGGAGATATTCTCATAATGAAACACCAAGCTCACCTCCCTCGCACCGGGGTTTTTAATTTTTTTTTAAACTGAGCCAGCGCGGCGACAGTGGGTATCCGTTTGTCCAGAGACCTGGGGAATTGATCCGCAGATTCGGAATCACGGTCCCAGGAAAACAAAGCTCTCGATGAGGAGCTGATGTTAACATGGGCATCAAACCCTCCACGCCGCCAAGTGGCAGCGAAAAAGGATACCAGCCTGGAGCCGGACCTTCGTAAGCTGTGTAGCCGTTCCCCCCATAACCGACACACCTGGCGCCCGCGTTGCAAAAACCATCACGGCAGAGCGCCTCCCAAGCAAAGTGTCCAACTGCAGAGCCGGAGGTAATGCCGGCAGGGATTTGCTCAGCGACGCAAGCCCCTAATACGAAGCTCCGGTGGAAGTCAGAATGATCATCATCTTCTAGACACTCCGGTGGCGAAGACATTATCGCTGTATTTCCTCGAAAAATAGTGAGAGAGAAAACAAAGATATAATGTCAACGCAGCTCCTTCTCTTCAACGTAGCTCCTTTCCAACTATTTTCGTTACTAAACTCAAGTGGCAGTGGTGAAAATAACGAAGGAGCTGTTAGTATGGCCACACCCCTGCTTATGTAGAGGGGCGGATGGGGGTGTGGCCAGGCAGATGGGTGTGTACATGTACACGTGGTGAAATGTATTCAGTAGTTAGACTGATATAGGATATGTTCCAGTAGGCAGCGCAGAGCGTAAGCTATATGATATATAACAGCATTTCCACAAACCTGACTAATAACACACCAAAACAAAATAGGATAATATACAAATCTAGCTTTTGGAGTTATTCAGGCTGCGCACAGCACTGGGGAAGAAACTCTTAGGGTGCTTTCTCACTCACCATTCGGGGTCGAATCAGAGCCGGATCGCACCAGAAAAGGGTGTGTTCATCCTAGTGAGAACGCTCCCCCCCATCCCCCGGGACGCTGATTCGCTCCAAACCTGGACCACTGAAATAGGTGGTCTCGGGGTCCTCGCCAGTGGGAGCGGAGGGCGTGGTGTACAAGCTTGTACTGTAACACTTCCCCCGGGCCTGTGGGACCAACCGGCAACCCTCCGCCCGGTTCGGTTGGTCCAGGACTCAGACACTCACAACCCCCCATCATTACATAACATTGGCAACCGGTGGGCTGAGCCAGATGTGGCAGATCTGGCATCAGCTCACACACCTACTTAACATTCTCATCTGCCATTTATATTTGTTATGTTCTTTGTCTATGTTGTCATTGTTGTTTCCATTG
Organism: Notolepis coatsorum; assembly: GCF_963971535.1. Lineage (NCBI taxonomy): Eukaryota > Metazoa > Chordata > Actinopteri > Aulopiformes > Paralepididae > Notolepis > Notolepis coatsorum. The sequence goes on from NC_140183.1 coordinate 34,826,773, forward strand.
TGTTAGCGTTGTGTTCCCCTGTCTGTGTTTTGTAAATATGTTTTAGTCTTGTTTGTCTCAGTTTGTACAATTGTTATTGTTCCCCCTGTGTGCTCTGTATTCTGTTAGTTCTGTCTACCACACCTGTGTCCTGTTAGTAATTACCCTCTGTGTCTAATTAGTGTTTGTATTTAAGTGTTCTGGGCCAGCATGCACTTGCTGGTTCATTGTTAAATGTTATCTGTGTTTGTCAGTCGTGTATTGTATCCTGTCTTGTGAAAGTAAACACTGTATCGTCACCACGTCGACTCCTGTCTCATCTCTCATCGTATTCACTCTGCCACCTGGGTTCACCATGCCGAAGAAGCACACTCGTAACATTGTACCAAAACACGGGAGATGCTTCTGTATCAACTTGCTGACACACACAACGTTGTTACTGTAATGCTTTCATGCTTGCTTGAATTTTGGGCAGATAAAAACATACAGCAACAACTGGACAATACCCACAAAAACGATATTTATGGGCAATTTGCGAGTTCAGACCTCAACCAAACAAGCATGTGGAGCCTCACAGCTCAGTGGATGAAAACATGAAGCCATGTTACAAGCACAACACTTCCCTGGCTCGCATTAGGCCTGGCATTTTTTTTTGCCATTGCTATGTCAGATGTCTATACATTGGTTTCTTGTTCGAATGCATTTATTTCTATTAGACCAGTGGTGCCCAACCAGTCGGCCGTGATCGACCGGAAGATCAATGACATGCAATATAATTGCCGCGAGCGATGGGCTAATGTTAGCTGCTAACTAGTAATAACAGGCTAAGCTAACTAGCATTAGCTTAGCGTTAGCGTTAACCCTGGAAAACGCTCAAAGCGGACTCCACGACACCAGTTCCATTTGTGAGAAAAGGGGGGTGGGTTATATTGACAAGGCTTGACAACAGAGGTTCAAATATAACTTCATATTTATTGGTTATTTGTTTCTTTATATCAGCATCCAGTCTCCACCGCCATGTTAAAACTCTTCCTGTTGTTGACGTTCGAGCGTGACATCATCGCCTACGGCAAGCTTACACGCTCAAAACGCAAACCGTAAACAAAACCCAGAGCGCACCAAGACTGAGTGTGTACGCAAACTAGAGGGGGGAGAGGGAGGGGGGAAGTTCGCACCCAAGGACGGAACGAGGACGGAACGGACCGGAACGGACCCGAATGGTGAGTGAGAAAGCATCCTTAGTAAATCGAGAGGTAGAGCATGTGATAGAGCGGTAACGTCTGCCCGAGAGGAGGGGGACAAAGAGGCCTGCGGCTGGGTGACCAGAGGGGTCGTTGATAATGCCAGAGGCACGGGAAAGCAGCCTGGCACCATAGATCTCTTGGCAGGCTAACCCATAGTTTCAGTTATGATAGGATACATGATGTCTTGGTGTCTTGATGTCTTGTGAGCAAGGTTATTATAGTTAACTAAAGCTAAACAAAGAATGTATAATCCAAAATAATCCAGTCTTTTTTCATAGATCACGAGATATGACGCGTTATATGCATTATGCCCAAATCGTTTGGGTTGCTCGCCTGAAACTCCAAATACTTCCAAAAATAAAGGTATACCATATACATTATGTGACTCTTCACAGAATCATCAAGGATGGGGGGGGGGGGGGTCGTTTTAACTCAAAACTGCGATCATTACCAAAAGCATGTTTTAGGTCCGGTAAAATATTACTGTGATCGGTACAGAAGCATGTTTTAGGTTAGGTTAAAAAAATACCAGCAGGTTACCTAAGATAGACCTTACCTCAGTCAGAAGGTACAGTGGTCCGATCACGATCGCAATTACTCGTGTATATTGGGCATGGCTACCATACGGGAAAGAATAGGTCTGAGGGATCAAATCTCCTCCGGATTGCTATGTCCTGATCCACTCCGAGGCGGAAGCAGCCGGAGGTAACACAGTACTGGAAGACAACTGATATCCCCAGTTCAAAAGGTAGGAGATACTGCCACCTGGCGGGATTCGATCGTCATTGCAATTCCAACGTAGGCAGCTGTGCCAGGGAGACCCAGGGAGCTCCAATCGAGTGTTTAGAATGGGGATCAAAGAAAAAATATCAAAGGATCAAAACCAGAGAAAAGTCGGGTTTGCCGACTTTTGGCGGTTGGCGACGAAACCCGACTTTTCTTGGGTTTGGCGAGCAAATAGTTAAACAATAAAAACTAAAGTGAAATGAGCAAACCCACTCTGGAAACGAACTGAAACTAAACTGAAAACTAAAAAGTTTTCTGTATGATATATTAACCCTGGCCTTGAGTCAAATCAAGAGACCAATTGTAAGCTCCTTTTAAATGTGGATTACATAACATTGCTGTTTTACACTTTTTATATATTTTTCTTTATTTATTCATGAAAATGTGTTTTGCCTAGTCTTTGTATGGATTTGGTAGTCTGAAACATTACTTTGGCGCTGGGGAAACGGTGTTAGAATCTTTAATCTTTTAACCTCTTAGGCCCGAGCCCTATTTTCTGAAAATCCACCTAAAATATAGTAAATGCAAGATTGCTCCATTTCTACAAGGTCCATTTGCAGGTTCTTGGTATCTAAGGACATCTATGGATCTCATGGAATGTATTCTGCCATCCGGACCCATGCAAATTGAAATATTATTATAGAATATAGAATATGAGGCCTATAAATGACCTTATTATAGCCAACTCGCACATCTATGGATCGGGCCAAATCTCCTCTTTAAAATGGCAGAGTTCAATTTGGATTTAGTATCACCAGGCGTGCATCAATAATGAAGAATGAAATCTACTGTATGTACAGTTCGATTCTTAGAATGGATATGGCTCCGCCATTTTGGATCGGATTTCAACACAGATGGTTGCTAAATGTTCACAGAAGGTAGACACACTAACTGTGCTCCAATATATGTCAATAACATTCAGTTTTGTGATAGAGTATCCTTAGAAATAAGAGAAATACATTTAAAAAATGTCATACACAAGTAATTTGCTTGCAGGAAGCTAGAATTTGATCGGTACTGTAGTTTTTCGAAATGTCAACACTAATTGAGAGCTCTGGATGCCCTGTGCTCATATGACTACAAATCATCATCATTCGGCATTATCACATTTAAAAAAATGTAATCTCACTAATAACACTTTAACCTATTGGTAAACAAACGTATTGCTGAAAATATACACTATGACTGCTGTTGTGACATGGTTAGGATGTTTACTCTTGGATACATTTGGAAAAAAAGGCAACTGACGCATGCCTTCTCTATTTGAACGACCAATTACTTCCTGTTTGATACCCACACAGTTTAAAACCTGCCCGTCTTTCTTCCTGATTTATACACACAGTTTAAAACACGTCAGTCTTTCTTCCTGTTTTATAACCCACAGTTTACAAGCTGACATTCTTTCTTACTGTTTGATACCCACACAGTTTAAAAGCGGACAGTCTCTCTTCCTGTTTGACAGTCTTTCTTACCCACAGTTTAAAACCTGCCTGTTTAACTCTTTGGATGCCAGCGACGCGTTTTGTCGTTAGTTCATGCCGACCTATGAATGCCACCAACGCTATACAGCGTTTGTTTGTCATATTTTTTTTATTGGCGATTTGAATTCATATTTCATCAATCGAGCCTCAGGTTAGTGCTGCAGAGTCTCTCTGAGCTCAATTGGGAAGATGCCGCCCCCTATCGTCTCTCCCTGTGTAACTGCACCCCATTACTTTAGACTGATGATGGGGGGGGGGGGGGCAGTTTCCTCATTTAACTTTTCCGTCAAGCCAACTAAAGAGACCAAGTGATCGCCGGCCATCAGAACAGCATGGATTATGTATTTCCAGCACCCAACGCTGAATCAATAAACACGATCGATATTTGGAATGGCGATCAGGAATTGGAATAATCTTTTTGGATAACATCTGATCTGAGGTAAGCAATTTATTTTACCAGTCTTGGGATAATCAGAGCTTTTTTCACAGATATATCAACGTGTCCCATATGTGTGTGTGTGTGTGTGTGTGTGTGTGTGTGTGTGTGTGTGTGTGTGTGTGTGTGTGTGTGTGTGTGTGTGTGTGTGTGTGTGTGTGTGTGTGTGTGTGTGTCGCTGATCAGGAAATGAGAGAATCGATATTTCAGCCCGCTTCTATAGCGTGCATAAGTACACATATACTATCGATAATCTAGCGTTTATTTGAAAACTATTCATAAATAGGCCGAAAAATTACAAAGTTTTTGTGTATTCCAGAATATTCCAGTAAAGGGCGATTATCACGGAATCTTTATATTTTCCTGAAAAACGAGGGCTTTTAAAAATGCTATAAAATGGAAATGAAGCGGTTAAAAAACAATCCGTTTTGACAATGTTGACTGCAAACAAGTCATTGATAAGCGACGGGCAGATTAGACACATAGCCATAATTTAAGACAGAGATTATGCGTTCACAACGCTATCATTGAAGTGGGTGCTGGCATTCAGCCAGGTAAGTACGACACCCCCTGGTGGCTCTGAAAGTGTTAATACCCACACAGTTTAAAACCTGCCTGTTTGATACCCACACAGTTTAAAACCTGACAGTATTTATTCCTGCTTGATACCCACAGAGTTACAAACTTGACAACCTTTATTCCTGTTTGACAATCTTTCTTGCCCACACAGTTTAAAACCTGCCTGTAACCCTAGTTATATGAATACTGTCTGAGCGTCTCGCTCTGCCTACTGAGATATATCATTATCTCCAGCACCTAGTGCAGGAGAGGTCCCGGACCTCAGGACCGCCTGGGAGACAGAACCCCCAGTCATGTCCATGAGGTAAAACCCAACGAAAGGACTCTGGGAGGACCAGGAGGCCGCAGCACAGATGTCCTCCACCGAGGCCCCCCCCAACAGGGCAGCAGAGGCCGCCACACCACGAGTGGAGTGCGCCCTGACGCCCCCGGGGGGAACCTGTCCAGCCAACGTGTAGCAAAGGGCAATGCCCTCGCACAACCAATGTGACAGGCACTGCTTGGACAGCGCCTCACCCGCGCGAGGGCCACCGTAACAAACAAACACTTGATCGGAAGCCCTGAGATCCTGAGTGCGACTAAGGTAAACCCTCAATGCACGGACAGGACACGACAGGAGAAGGCTCGACTCCAACCCACTAGCGTGAGGAGGAGGATGAAACGCCTGAATCACAATATCCCTGGAGCGAAAAGAGCTCTGGATATTCTTTAGCACGAAGACCGGATTAGGCCTCAGAGTCGCACCGCTATCGGCCCGAATAGACAGGCACTCAGGCCACACCGAGAGAACACACAGCTCACCCACGCGCTTAGCAGAGGTGATGGCCAAAAGGAACGCAGTCTTAAAAGACAGCCGATCCAATGGTGCCTGCTCAAGAGGCTCAAACGGGGCCTCCGACAACCGGCCCAGGACCAGATGGAGGTCCCAACTCGGAGACAGAGAACGTGGGTCCTGGACTTCCTGACGGGCAGACCCCAGGTGGTAAGAGCAGGCAACTGCACCTCCTCATCCATCACGCTCAACATAGGGGCCCCCCAGGGCTGTGTTCTGAGCCCCCTCCTCTACTCCCTGTACACACATGACTGCGTGGCACAGCGGAACAACAACACAATCATCAAATTTGCTGATGACACAGTAGTGGTGGGCCTGATCTCTGCCAACGACGAGAGGGCCTACCTGGAAGAGGTAGAGAATCTGTCACAGTGGTGTCAGGAGAACTGCCTCTCCCTGAACGTCAGCAAAACAAAAGAGATGATTGTGGACTTCAGGAGGTCGGGGGTCAAGGACTACAGCCCCCTCAGCATCGACGGGGCACCGGTTGAGAGAGTGAACAGTTTCAAGTACCTCGGAGCCCACATATCCGAGGACTTGACATGGACCACACACATTGACAGTGTTGTGAAGAAGGCACGGCAACACCTCTACTTCCTTAGGCGCCTAGGGAAGTTCAAAATTAGTCTTGTGCACAATAGAGAGCATCCTGACTGGTAACATCACCTCCTGGTTTGGGAATAGCAGCGCACAAGATCGCAGCAGACTACAGAGAGTGACCTGTTCAGCCGAGCACACAATTGGAGGTGGACTTCCCACTCTCCAGGAAGTTTATAACAAGCGTTGCAGGGCCAAGGCTAAGATAATAATAAGACTCTAGTCACCCAAACAACTGCCTCTTTGAACTGCTGCGGTCAGGCAAGCGCTACCGGAGCCTCATGGCCAGTACAGAGAGACTCAGAAGGAGCTTCTATCCCCAGGCCATCAGGATGCTCAATGACAATGACACTATGTAACAACCCATCATCTCTACACACACTGCACACACATCCACATGTACACACTCACTTTAAACAAACACTCACCGTACCACTCACTTTATTCACTTTAGACACTTTAACACACTTTATATGTATCTATTGTTAAAGAGATTTGCACCACATTCATACCTCATTTCCACCCTACCCCAAGTTTTGTACCTCTGCATTCTACCTCATTGTTACTAATTTTACTCTGTATTGTATATATGTATATTGACTTTACCTACTTTTTACTTCTTAATTTTTTTACTTACTTTCTCTTTACTGTATGTAGCACACTCTCAGGGGCTCATACGAAACAAGCATTTCATTATAAAGTACTGGTATACTGTATTTTGTTAAACAAATAAAAACAAACTTGAAACTTGAAACTAATAAATTGCAGATGACTTTGGGTATGCAATTTTCAGGTGTTTAAGAGGTTAAACCCTGCCTGTTTGATACGCACACAGTTTAAAACCTGCCTGTTTGATACTCACACCATTTAAAACCTGCCTGTTTGATACTCACAGAGTTTAAAACCTGCCTGTTTGATACTCACACCATTTAAAACCTGCCTGTTTGATACTCACAGAGTTTAAAACCTGCCTGTTTGATACCCACACAGTTTAAAACCTGACAGTCTTTCTTCCCTGTTTTATTTTGGTTCTATTGTAAAGTAGTAGAATAAACAACAAAGTAGTAGCACAAACAACAATAAAATAGCTCTCATTTACAAGACAATAATTACAGTGTGGATGTGGTGTGCAAAGTGTCAGGATGCGTTAATGATGATCTCTACCTCTCCTTTCTCTCAGGTGAACATCTACCTCATGCAGATCATCTTTGGTGCCGTTGATTTTCCCGCCAAGTTGTTTGCACTGGGCATGCTCACCTACCTGGGCCGCCGTGTTACCCAAGCAACCTGCCTCATCCTCTCCGCCCTCATAATTTTCGCCAACATATTGGTCCCCGCAGGTCGGTTTCACACCTAACATGACACGATCACACACAGAACTATAGGCACACAAATGTTATTTTATAATGAAAATATGGATTTTGTAGAATTCCTTTAGTCTTCTCGTTATCCACGTTTGGTTCCCAATCTAAAAACCTAAATAAAGTACTAATCGACCAAAAAAAAGTACATAATGTACATTATGGTATAGCCATAAGTAATATATTTACGTATTCTAACGGCAAAAGTCCAAAACAAACACTGCAACCAGGAATTGAACCAGCGATCGTTGCAGTCGCGGGCGAGTGCTCTCACCGCTATCTATCTATGATTATAGTTAAGAGTTAAGGTTAGTTTTAACAATGGTTATGGTTAAGATATAAAGTTAAGGTTAAGGTTCCATCCTCAACAGGGGAACTTCAAAAGAATTTTTGAAAACGTAATTTTTTTTTAACTTTTTGAATATGTAAAATATTAACTTATTTGTAATGTGTTAAATTTTTTATACAATACGTAAATATATTACTAATGGCTAAAACATAACATCCATTATGTATCTTTATTCCTGTGGTTGATTAGTACTTTATTTACATATTTTAGCGAGATCAGGCTGTCTATTGAGCTCTTGTATTGTGGTGCAGACATGCAGACCGTCAGAACCGTCCTCGCCTGTCTAGGAAAAGGCTTCACCTCTGCCTCCTTCACCTGCGTCTACCTGTTCACCGGAGAGCTGTACCCCACTGTGATAAGGTAGGTTGCTGATAGATACATATACTCCCTGTCTCCGGCTGTCCCTGAGCAATGACCGGAGTGTTGAATGTCCCGTGACTAAGACGGGGAGGACGTGACCCTCTTTGCGCCGCCCCTGTGCCTCAAATAGATCCGCTATCAGCTCTATCTTTAATCTTTCAAAATGTTCAGTTGCTATTGCATGCACTCATCTGTGTTTCACTACACACATGAGTGCATGCTTACCAACTGTCCGTCTGCAACACTACTATCACCAACATCTAAGAAGGGAGATCCCCCCTTGAATGGCCCTTCTAAGGTTTCTCTCCTCCACACTGCCTGTGGAGCTTTTTTCCCTATTGTTAGGTTTTAGTGAGTTATTCCTTACCTTCGCGTGGGGTATGTCTGGGAGTGCTTGCATTCTTTCATTTATTTGCATTCATCTAAAAATGTTTGGACCTTATGGTGTTCTTGTTCTGTTCTTGACTTATTGTTATGTTTTCTTCTTGACTTGTTTAAAGAAGACCTGTACGGCCCATGGGGACATTAACGTGTGTTGTCGGGCCCTATAAATAAATTTGATTTGATTTGATTTGATATACAACCCCCACAGTTATAAGGTAGGTCGCTGATAGGACAGGACAGGAAGGCACTCCAGAGAGTGGTGCGCTCAGCTGAGCGCACGGGTATTGCACTACTACCCCTGCAGGACTTATATAACAGGAGGTGCAAATCCAGAGCCTGCAGAATTATGAAAGACCCTCACCACCCCAACAACAGCCTGTTCAAGCTGCTGCGTACTCCGACTCAGCTTCTTCCCCCAGGCCATCAGAACACTGAACACTGAACTCTCCACTCAATACACATGAGCACACACACACACACACACACACACACACACACACACACACACACACACACACACACACACACACACACACACACACACACACACACACACACACACACACACACACACACACGGCAACCGCTAAAAAAATTATCACTTTAAACAAAATGTCACTTTAAAAAATAGATCTTTAGAAACACTTTAAAAGAAGGAGGTACTGTATAGTTTAGATACAGTAAGAGTTAACATTGTAAATTGTATATTGCATAGTAGTGTACATAAGAACCAGTTTCTCAGGAACCTAGCATGTCTTTTTTTTTACCATGCATATCTTTGTGTCTTATCTATTTTATTTTTTAGATGCCTATTTTATTATTGTATTTTGCACAATCAATGCGGGCAAGACCACCCGCATTTCACTGTATGCCCTGGTATGTATGTGACAAATAAACCTCTTGATTCTTGATTCTTGATAGATACATATACAACCCCCACTGTTATAAGGTAGGTCGCTGATACAGTAGATACATATACAAACCCCACTGTTATAAGGTAGGTCGCTGATAGATACATACTGTACAGTATACTAACCCCACTGTTATAAGGTAGGTCGCTGATAGATACATATACAAACCCCACTGTTATAAGGTAGGTCGCTGATAGATACATACAGTATACTAACCCCACTGTTATAAGGTAGGTAGCTAATAAATACATTATACATACAAACCCCACTGTTATAAGGTAGGTCGCTGATAGATACAGTATACAAACCCCACTGTTATAAAGTAGGTCACTGATAGATACATATACAAACCCCACTGTTATAAGGTAGGTCGCTTCTAGATACAGTATACAAACCCCACTGTTATAAAGTAGGTCACTGATAAATACATATACAAACCCCACTGTTATAAAGTAGGTTACTGATAGATACATATACAAACCCCACAGGCTCTTTTATCGAGAGCCAGAGAACAGGGTGAAGAGCTAGGTAGGATGGGAAATACGAAGTTACGATCTGGCAGCCTCATGACATCTGCGGTGTAATTGACATAATAGGCCCACAGACGTCAATCAGCTGCTCCACTGACAGCAGCACACTTGCACTCTACACCTGACTTAATGAGAGAGTGGGAGAGAGCGGGAGCGAGAGTGAGAGCAGGAGCGAGAGTGAGATTAAGAGTGTGCTTTCATTTCAACGTCTCTGCTATTATGATGCCGTCTCCACTTGCTTTCTACTCCTAGATCCTTTGATTGATTGATTGATTGATTGATTGATTGATTGAAAACTTTATTAACAGATTGCAGAATGGGTACAGTACAGTACAGCTCAATACACACAATTGTTAAGGGGATGCAGACCAGAGAAAGACTTTCGTCTTGTTTACATCAGGGTCCTCCATTTTCAATTCATCATAACATATATGACATACACGACATACAGATAGACAGTACTGCTACATCTATACATTTATGACATACCAGATTTGCAAATACAGTACTGTTTGTGATACAAAAAGAGTTTAAAAAAGAGAGTATACATTTGACGTAGAAACTGTACATTGGAGGAGGTATGGTAGGTGGGGTGGGAGGGGAACTGTACATTGGAGGTGGTTAGGTGGGTGGGGGGGGGGTTGGGTAGGCGGGGTGGGGTGGGGTGGGGGAAACTGTACAACTGTACAAGCAAAACTGTACATTGGTAATTTACTGTACATTAGAGGGGGTTGGGTTATGACATTTACAGGGGCCAGTTTCGAATTGCAGTCTCCTGTAGGTGTTCTTTGAGCATGGTTTTGAAAGTGGGTAGTGATTCACATTCCTTTACAGCTTTGGGTAGGGCGTTCCACATTGATGTGGCATAATTTTTAAACTTGTTTAGTCCGTTGTTTGAGCCGAATCTGGGTTTAACATGATTTGTGGAGCTCCCTCTGGTGTTATGGTCGTGGTATTCACTGACCTTTGGGAATTATTTTTACATGTACATGGGTATCTTAGTCGTGTAGTGTATCTTGTAGACCAGGCCCATTGCAAGTTGCTGTACTCTGTCTTCTACTCTAAGCCATCCTAGGTAGTCAAAGTGGGCAGGGGTGAGGTGGGTTCTAGGAGTAAGGTCAAGTAGTAGTCTGACCAGTTTGTTTTGTGATGTTTGTAAAGCCTTTGAGGTACTTTGGTACCATGAGGTGCAAGCATAGTCGTAGTACCCTTGAATGAGTGCTCCTGCCAGAGTCTTCAGGGTATTCTTGTTTACCAGAGAGGAGATCCGGTACAATAATCTAGTTCGTTTTTTTTTTTTTTTATTAAATTTTTTTTTATTACATTTGATGCCATTTTGTCACAGGAAATATTTGCCTCTAGGATGGAACCTAGGTATGTAATTTCGTCTTTCCTTGTGACAATATTGTCACCCACTGTAACTGAGAAGCTGTCGGTCTTTCTGAGTTTGTTATTTGATCCGAAGAGAATGGACTCTGTTTTACCCATGTGTAATGATAGTTTGTTATCAGCGGGCCAGGTGCAGATTCTGCGGAGTTCTGAGCTGAGGGTTTTTTCAACCTGTAACTTGTTCTTGTCAGAGACCAGCAGGGCTGAGTCATCCACGAACAGGAACAAGTTAGTCACACGCTGATGACATTTCATTTGCATAAATTAGGAACAGTAGCGGTCCTAGTATGCTTCCTTGTGGAACACCACAGCTCACTGTGAGGGGGGGGGGGGGGGGGGGTAGGGTACCGTTTACCTCCACCATCTGTTCTCTCCCCTCAAGGTAGTTATATTTCGTTATAGCTTACGCTTTGCTCTATTGGAACTGTCCCTTTAATCATATCCTAAAATGAAAGCTTTCACCTCGTGTACCTGCCCACCTGTTTGACCACTCCCACATACGCTCCTATAAAGCGGGGTCATGGCCATACAACAGCTCCTTCCCTACTTTCACCACCGAAGACCGTGTCATAGCACTGCTTAAATTTAGTGTTAAAGTAATTCGTTTAGTTATAGGAGCTGTGTTAGCATTTTCTTTAGTTTCTCCCTCTCTCACTAATTTACGGGAGAAAGAAAGGATAATGTCGTCACCACCGGAGAGTCTAGAAGATGATGATCATTCTGACCTCCACCGGCGCTTCGCATTGGGGCGCGCGTTGCTGAGCAGTCCCCCGCCGGCGCTGTCTCCGGCTATGCAGCTGGATACTATGCCGTGAGAGGCGGTCGGCTGAGAGAGCTGACGGTCTCTCTGGGCGGGTGATGTTTTGCGACGCGAGCCTCAGGTGTGTCAGTTGTGAGGGGGCAGCTGCGCAGCTTGCGTACGGTCGGCTCCAAGCAAGAACCCCTTCGTTGCCTCTCCATAGCGGCATGGAGGGGGTTCTAGTTTGATGCCCCACGATAAAACAGTGCTCCTCCTCAGTGAGGTCATAGCTTTGTTTTCCTGGGGCCGTGATTCTGAGTCTGGGGTTCAAGTCCCCAGTCTCTGAAGACGGAACCCTCTGCCACCGCTCTGGCCCCGCCTTTCAAGACGAAAGCACCCGGCACGGAGGATGCAAGCTTGGTGTTTCATTATGAGAATATCTCCGAGCTCAAGACGGCTGCAGCCCGCGTACAACGGGGCTTGCTGCCGATGCCGCTGTGTCTGGTAACACTGTTCTGTGAGAGGGACGTGTGTTGCCTTCCCTTTTTTCTTTTGGATAAAAAGAAGGAGAGACAGTCGGCTGTCTGAAGTGTTGGCCTGTATCGCTATTCCTCACGTTACACAGCTTCAGTAGTAGCCGATTTAGCTTCCTACTGCGTTAGCTGGTGGCTATCGATAGCCGGTAAGAGCTAGCTGTTAGCCAGTTAGCTGTTAGGCTAAGCCGTTAGCTTGCTGCTACGTTAAGGCTAGAAACGTTAGCTGGATGCTAACCGTCAGCCTGGAGTTAGCCGTTAGCTTGTGCTAAATCCGTTGGCATTGGCCGTGAGGAAGTAGCGGGCCCTAAGCACTCTGACTACGGCGTCATCTCTGGCAGAAGATGTCGTCGGCCTGCACCATGACCGGCCGCAGGATGTGGGCGTAGCGCCGGAGCGAGGCTCCAGCCGTCGCCACTTCTGGACCCGCTAGCGAGAGGCCTCATCAACGTGGTGGACCAGCTTGTTGTTGCGGCCATTTCATCCTGCGTCCGGTGGTCAGGTAGGAGTCCGTAGGACATTACACTATGCCCCACTCTTCCTTCCTCCCCCTCCCGAATGTTTTTGGTTAATAACAATGTTTTTGTTTAACAAAACGTGTTACTTCACTGCATTTTGGGAGATACGACGTGTGCTATGTGAACTCACAGCTACAAATGCTGGGGTTGCGTTTTCTTGCTTGGAGTGTTGTGCAGTTTTCTTTGAAAATTGTGTTGGTCGCTATTTTGTATAGCTTAGCAAGGCTTGTAAGTTCTAGCACTTGGCCAAGGCTTATGTCTTTCTCTCTACTTAAAAACAGCGTTCTTCTTACGTGAGTAAAAGTGAACTGGGGGTTTTTATTGTATGATGAGAAGTTGTGTGTGTGTTTCATGTAACGTTTAGGAAACGTAGCATTGAGTCCACAACTGGCTGGGTGTTAACCTACAGAGTTGTACATAGTGGCATATGACCAAGGGCCTTGAGTCCCTCTCTTTAGCTTGATATTTTTTCTTTGCTTAAGGGTAATGATACAAATAACCGGTGGCAAGTTTTTCACACATAAGCCAGAGCCGTGGATAAAGCCAGTTTATTACACAAACGAGCTTATCGGCTGTGGCTGGCGTGCATGATGTAAAGCTTTTACTCTACAGGTAAGTATGTGCTTTCATCTGGCGTGCCATGCACCTGGTGTCATGGCTCTGCTTTCTTTTGGCGTCGTATCAGGGGTGAGGTGGTGAGGGGGTGGATAAAATAAACCTCCCCCCTCCCGGATATACTTATATCCTTACGAAACTGATTGGCCGAGAGGATGTGCCTTTCTACCTATCAGTCTCCCTGTCGAGGGCTCTCTCGTCACGGGGGGGGGGGTTCCTGTCTCCCACACCAAATCAGGATAGGTGGGACACGGGTTTCCCCCGGCCATTTGAAAACGTCACAGGCGCTTTTTCTTGCTGGCCAAGAGACATGTCCATGAGTTACTGTTACAGGGCCTGTGCTACAGACCGCTGTCATTGTAAAGGATAGGTGATGCAATGCAGTAGAGACAATTTATCTTCTACTCTGCTCCCTACCAGTAGTGTATATTGGGTCAGAGCCTTCTCCTCAGGGAGTTTCAGAGTCTCCTCCTCAGGGAGTTTCAGAGCCGCCTCTGAATTTCAGAACCTCCCTCTCAGTGTGAGAGCCTCCTCAGAGTTTTCAGAGTCTCCTCCTCAGAGAGTATTGGTCCAATTGTTACATGAAACTTTTTTAATTGGTTTTACTCACGTTGTGGTCTCTCTGGGAGAATCGCTGTCTTCTCCTCTTACATGAAGAGCATAATTGACGTGTTTTTATTCCCAGGCTCGAGAGGCCATTGAAGCACAAGCGTGTTTTCTTATTGGCCAAGAGACATGTCCGTGAGTTACAGGGCCTGTGCTACAGACCACTGTCATTGTAAAGGATAGGTGGATGTAGTAGGGACGATTGTCTTCTACTCTGCTCCCTACCAGTAGTGTATATTGGTCAGAGCCTCCTCCTCAGGGAGTTTTCAGAACCTCCTCCTCAGGGAGTTTCAGAGCCTCCTCTGAGTTTCAGAACCTCCCTCTCAGTGAGGGAGCCTCCTCAGAGTTTTCAGAGCCTCCTCCTCAGAGAGTCTTGGTCCAATGTGTTACATGAACCTTTTTTCAATTGTTTACTCACGTTGAGGTCTCTCTGGGAAAACCGCTGTCTTCCCCTCTTACATAAGGAGCAGAATTGACGCGGTTGTTATTCCCAGGCTCGTCATGTGAGGACCCGTGTCTGTGTCTTTGTAGACCGGCTCCCTGCTGCTTGTCCCAGACAGCAAGGGGAAACGTTGTGAGGCTCTTTCTTGTTAGAAATTCACCGTTACTGTTCTCGGGTTCTTTGCGAGCATATACGCTGTTTTATGAAATCAGCGTATGGTCTTACGAGACCGATCAGCGCTGGCCCAGGGTGTTTTTTCAATGATTGAATATGCTTTGTGGGTCCGGCGCGCCTTGGTTGCCCAACATCATAAAAACAGCGTTTTTTATGCGGTCGGCTGGGAAGGAGATTTTTGTCTCTACCGAGCGCCAGTACACTAGGTTAGACTCGACGGCTCACGTACATCTCCGGGGGGAGATGACGGAGTAGATCAAACATTGGCAGGGGGGGTTCACGCCTTTGGGTGGGCCACCAAGAGCAGTGCGTTTGCGTAATGACCGTCTTGGTAGCGCCCTCTGTGATGTTTTGGATCGACACTAGGGCACGGGACTGGTCCTGGTCGCGACGGACCGGATCAGTTTAACCCATTGTCCGCCAGGGCGCAGACAGGTTCTGGTTCCCTGAGGGACTCTGTGCTTTTCTGGGGGGAAAATGCCAGGTCGGGCCGGACGTCACAGGGGTTGATGTCATATACATGTCACCTTGAGTTGCCCTTAACAGTGGCATGCATTGGTCCATACTGTGTTGTACCTTTTTGCACGATGTTAGGGGGTTGGTCCTTCTCCATTTGTTTCACCCCTCCCCCCCTGTTAAACCGAGGATGGGATGGGGCTGTCGGGGAGGCTGCTTCTGTCAACTCCTCTATGCATCCCTGTGTAGGTCCCAGTCCACCAGGCCCAGGTCGGGCCTTGCCCTCAATAACCTGTTGGCCCTACGTTATTGTGGGGGGGGAAGGCTCCTTGGGAGCGCTTCGGAGCGGCGTGCCAAGGGGGGGAAGGGCCTTCACCTGGTTTAGGCCCTGTCCGATATGCTGGCAATGTGGGGGGTGGTGTCACCAGTGACCGTCTGGTGGGGTCTCGATGCCACGGCAAAAGCCCTCGTTTTTCAGGAAAATATATAGATTCCGTGATAAACGCCCTTTACTGGAATATTCTGGCATACACAAAAAACGTTGTCATTTTTCGGCCTATTTATGAATCGTTTTCAAATAAACGCTAGATTATCGATAGTATATGTGTACTTATGCACGCTATAGAAGCTATCTGAAAAATATATTCTCTCATTTCCTGATCAGCGAGCACACACACACACATGGGGCACACGCTGATATATAGGTCAAAACAGATCCGATTACCCCAAGACTGGTAAAATAAATTGCTTACCTCAGATCAGATGTTATCCAAAAAGATTATTCCAATTCCTGATCGCCATTCCAAATATCGATCGTGTTTATTGATTCAGCGTTGGGTACTGTAAATATTTATTCCACGCGTTTTCCGGGCCGGCGATCAACCTTGGTCTCTTCAGATGCCTTGCCGGAGAAGTAACATGAGGAGGCTGGACCCCCACCCCCCATCAGTCTAACCAATGGGGTGCAGTTACACAGGGAGAGACGATAGGGGGCGGTATTTTCCCAATTGAGCTCAGAGAGAGTCTGCAACACTAGCGTGAGGCTCGATTGATGAAATATGAATTCAAAACGCTATAGCGTTGGTGGCACTCAACTGGCGGCATGAACTAACGACAAAACACGTCTGTGGCACTCAAAGTGTTAAAGGCACAGTTCCAATAGAGCAAAGCGCTCGCTATTACTCATATAACTAGGGTTATAAGATAACCTTCGGATTGCATCCAGCTCACTGATAGACTATCAAAACCAATTGCTTTTAGCTTGTCAATCAGAATGGAGTGATTGACAGTGTCGAAGGCCTTTTGTAGGTCCAGCATGACCATGCCGCAGTATTTGCCCGCGTCCACCTCTTGTTTGATGTGGTTGTTCAAATAGAGAAGGCATGTGTCAGTGGAGTGGGATGTTCTGAAGCCAGATTGGAATTCGTAGATTAGATTTTTTTCCGCTAGGTACTTTTCGACCTGTTCGTAGACTATTTTTTCCATGACTTTCGAGATGGAGGTAAGAATAGAAACAGGGCGGTAGTTGCCTGGGTCTAATTTGCTGCCCTTTTTGTGCAGAGAGTTCACTCTCGCAATTTTTTTTTTTTTTACGTTCTTCCACATTTCTGATGGTAAATTGTAACCATTGCTGTAATGTTCTGTTGTGTTTTCAGACAGACAGGGATGGGCTTCGTCTCCACCATGGCACGGATTGGCAGCATGGCAGCGCCTGCTGTCCTCATACTCGATGAGGTACCATCACCACATTATCACCACAAATCCAACCATATTCTGCTATATAAATGCACCATTTACTGACATGAACAGATTACAGTAGTACTCATACTACTACTTTGGTTGTAGCTAATCTCTTTTCATTTTCAGTAATGCCATTATAAACCGGAAAATGCTGACATCAATCAATCAATCAATCAAATTTATTTATATAGCACATTGTCAACCAAAGTGCTTCACAAAGGATGCTTGGTTCATACACATACAGCTCATTATAGTAATATTCCACAATTATTACATTGATAGTAATAATGGCACACAGTCATAAATTCACCAACATGCGCATTTGTTATACATGCAGGACTCTTTGAGACAGACGTATGCGTATTACCGCTGCCATGTTTGGCGCGGAGCACCCGGGGGGGGGGGGGGGGGGGGGGGGCTGGGGGGTTGGGGTTGACGAGACAGCCTTGGCTCCCCCCTCCAGCACGCATACAAGTTAGCTGCCATCACCAACGTGAGGCGCTGGGCCAAACACGTAGGAGGGGGGGTGGGGGGAGGGGGCTGGGGGTGGGGGAGCCGCATGCCACTCTTATCTCCAAGAGGGCCTTCGACTCCAGCAGCTCTAAGTTCGACCTTGGAGTCGTCCAGGAATTTGTTTTGGCTGACTGACTGGCAACATTTCCCCAGTCACGTCGATTTAAATTTGATTTTGAGTAGAGTGAATTATAACTCTATTGGTTTGAGTGAAGTGAGTTTTAACAACTCCGTCCAAATGACTGAATGCATTAGTCCAAGTGTCCAAGTGTCTTAATCAGTTCATTTTGGTAGGTCCTGTGCGCGGTAAACAGATCCAAAATCTTCTTATTGCAATCCCAAAAGCTCCATCCATATCTCAGCCACTAATCCCAACTACATTTGTTGTGAAGGATCAGATTGAACCGAATATATATATTTATTTATGGATATATATTTAATAGTATTTGTATATCGTTTGATATCCCTTGTATATTCCTTGTACGTGTACACGGAATATCCCTTTATTCTACTACAGCCCATAATAGTTCACTCTCTTATTGGACAAAAGGACCAGGCGCCAGGGACAAGCCCCTGGCGTTCAAGTTCAAAGGTACCGACGAGACATGACCTTACTAGCCTCAGCTCCGCGCAGGAATACGGCTACCGAAAGCAGAGCGGCACTACTTGTCCACTGTGCATATAAATATGGCGCAAGAAATGTAGAATTCCTCTTAGTCCTTTACCCTTCTACCCAACTAAGTAACAAGACGTGAAGCCTCACCCCACGATACCGCGTGCGGTGTAGTACGGCCTGTTTGGCCTTAGAATAGCAGTGAGACCTCGTGCGAATTAATAGCTGA
The DNA here is from genome assembly GCF_963971535.1 of Notolepis coatsorum. Lineage (NCBI taxonomy): Eukaryota > Metazoa > Chordata > Actinopteri > Aulopiformes > Paralepididae > Notolepis > Notolepis coatsorum. Next base: position 34,845,169 of record NC_140183.1, read on the forward strand.
ATTGCCAGAGTTTGGCACCGTATTTCTATTAAGTAATAATAGTCTATTATGTATGGTGCATCGTTCGGTTAGAGTTCTAAAGTGAGCAGCACCCCCATCGTTTCCTCGCGTTATCTAGAGTCTTAACCAGGTTGGGCAGACCACGCGTGGTGCTTTCATCCGAGGAGTTCTGGGCGAGGACGAGTGGACCTGCACATTGGATTACCTACCCCGACGACTGCTGAGCCCTATACGGCATGGAATATCTATTTGCTTTGGTGCTTTGATTTGTGGAGCGGATAATCGCCAACACCGGTGAGTGTTGGATTTACCCCGAGAGGAGCCAAGGTGAGACGGCGCTCAGACCAGACTTAGGTCGCCTCGCTTCTTCTTCGTTGTGGACCTAAAGCTACAGCTACAGCTATCGTCTACAAGAGAGCCCAAGTGTATTCATCTGCGGATCAAGGTTCTACGGGCACTGTGTTCTGTACCTGGACTCTCCCTAGAAATCGTTGACCAGACGGGATACAGCCGACGGCTCTCCTACCCCCCCTACTGGCTTACAACCGGCGGGACCCCTTCAGTATATTATCCAGCTATAATCATTAAGTGACCATCGCTATAATTCCCTAAAAGCCAGGTTGTATACTTGCTTCCTGTGTAACCAGAGATTGGACATTCAGTGTTGATTTGCCTACGAGTACTCATTTGTCTTACAAGAGCATTCAATTCAAATCATAAATGTAATAAGTAACTATTATATGTACCCTTTGCTATATATTAAATATTTGACTATTACCTTTGTGTGGACCTGATTTCATATGTGGGAAAGTGTTCATCATACTTAGATATCGTGTACTGTATGGCCAGTAATTAAAGTACATAAAGCGGTAGTGGTTTAATGATACCATACTTATCAATACAGTCAGGGAATTGTACCCCTCAGTTACAATTGGTCCTTCGAGCCGGAGGGTAATTAGTGTAATATTAATATAGTGGTATTAATATTGAAATGGCCTATGATGAACACTCCACGAAACGGTCCTCCTAAAGTAGAACGCCCGCAACGTAGACGACAGCCACCTCAGTACTTAGAGGATTACGCTGTCAGTAAACTACCTAGCCTTCTACAAACAGTAAACGCAGTAAAAGTAGAAAGTAAAATTATGTCCGACCCTATCAACCAGGATACCCCGACCACAGAGGCCCTAGTGGGTTCTAATGTAACTGACCAAGCTCACGGTGGGGACCAGGAGGGAACTGACACGACTTTACCCCCCGCCAATACCGAAGAAGTAGTCCCCCCAGAGCTCCGGGAGGAAGACAACCCTCCAGAGGTGGAACTCTGCACGGAACAAGATGAGGAGAGCGCCGAGGAGATAGAGCTCCAGGACTCCCCAACGAGTACAGCCAGGAGCGGCTCACCTCTACAAGCGTCTTCCCCCAGCGAGGCGGAGAGGATGCTGTCACAGGCGTTCTTCGCCAGCCTGACAGCCTCTACCGAACGCGATCGACTTCAGGGTGAACGCGATCGACTTCAGGGTGAACGCGATCGACTCCAAACACAGCAACGGAGTGAAGAAGAGCACATACGTCTGGAGCTGAGACGCCTTCAGACGGAAGAGAATATGGCAAGAGACCGGGCCGACACCCAGCGTGCCGCTGCCGGTGCCCAAAGAGAAGCAGATCTCACCAAGCGCGACGCCGAGCGCGACAGACTACAAGGCGAGCGCGACAGACTACAAGCGCAGCTAATGGAGCAGCTGATCACCAGGGCAACACCCCCTCCCTCCACAAGGGGTTCCAGAGCCTCGTCAAGACACACGTCAAGGGCACCCTCCCCTAACCGAGCAGGCGACCTTGAACTCGACCACCAGAGAGAGTCTACACCCCCCTCCGAACTCATTCCCCAACTGGTCCAAGGGAGACCCAGCTACAAGGAAGGAACAGCGGACACCGCGGAGAGGCTAAATAGACGACTACAGGATCTAGGTGACCTGGCAGAAGAAGAAGAGGGAGAAGAGGAGAGTCAAGCCCGACAGCAGCACATTACTCCACAGGACCAGGAGGTCCAGTACAGCCCAGGCTATACCCCCGCGGCTCTGCGCTACAGACCCCCGACTCGACTCACGGGTGAGCATGACGCACGACCAGTCCCGAGGAATAGCACCTGGACCAGTGGGCCATGGTACCCTCCCAGTACCAGCCCACCGAGAGGCGTAAGAAGAGACTCGCCCAGGAGGCCTCTCTTCCAACGCTCACCGATGTGCCAGCCATCCATGGCGTCATACATTGGCACACCGACGTTTCCAGACTTCACCCATGAGAATCGAGCACAGTACACGGAGCTCCGGATGTGCTTAGAGACAATGATGGTGGATGTCGCGGATGAACGCCACAAGTATGCAATATTATTGAAGCACCTGAAAGTGCCCCGAGCGCACAACATAGCGCTAGCCTATGCCACCTCTACGACCCCATACACCGCGGCTCTAGCAGCGCTGGACCAGAGATATGGACGTATATGGGATTACGTAATACAGGAGATAAGGCATATCGACCGCCTACCCCCAGCAACAGACAATCGCTCACTAGACGACCTGTCTATAAAAGTACAATCCCTGGTAGGGATGCTGGGGGCGCAACGAGAAAAGGGTATGCACGAACTATACGCAAACTCGAACGTCGAGAGGATTTTAGAGAAGCTGCCGCCCGCCCGACAGGAGCGCTTCAGGCGGCAAAGAGACCACCGTGATTCTAACGGTCCCGAGCCATCCCTCCTAGATTTAGCCGACTTCCTGGCGAGAGAAGTCAGCAGCCTACGGCTGGATACGTTCGTGCGGAGCACACCAAGCTCCAGAGAGGGACCTAGGAGAGTAAACGATGGCCGAAGATCGGTGACTGTCATGCACCAATCAGAATCAGTACCGAGCAGCAAGAACCACAGTACCCCCTCGACGAAAGAGAAGTGGAAGATGGTGTGCCCGTACTGCGAGAAGGAACACTGGTTGTCACAATGTGACCAGTTCAAGAAGATGACCGCTGAAGAAGTAAGTCAGTGGATAAAGTCCAACAGGCGCTGTTACCGATGTGCGCGCAGTCACATGGCAGCCGAGTGCCGCCTAAAGAAGAGGTGTAGTCGGTGTGACGGAGCCCATCTGGATGTCCTACACGACAGTAACAAAAGAAAGCCTGCACCATCCAACAGCACCAAGGCAAGTGTTATGTACATTGACCCCGCTAGCAGCAGCGGCGCCCAGGTGCTCTTAAAGGTGGTCCGTGTAACACTGAGTTACCAAGATAAGGTCATGGACACTTACGCCATCCTTGACGACGGGTCAGAGAAGACCCTTCTCCTCGCGTCCGCTGCGGCCCAGCTGGGGCTGCGGGGGAGCGAGAACCAGATGACGATTCGGACAATAAGAAGAGATCTAAAGACGATAAAGGGCGAGAATGTCTCCTTCACTATCGCAGCAAGCGGGCAGCCAGAGAGACGGTACAGGATTACTAATGCTTTCACCAGCCAAGAAATAGGACTATCGCAGTACACCTACCCCATCGCCAAGCTGACGGAGAAATATGTGCACCTGCGTCAACTACCTATACCGCTCATAGACGGTGCCACCCCGACCCTGCTGATAGGCTCCGACAATGCAGACCTCATAGTCCCGATAGACCGGGTCCATACAGGACCCAGAGGTTGCCCTGCAGCAGTCGAGACCCGCCTAGGATGGACATTACAAGGCCCCCTCGCCAAGTCTCTTAACCGAACAGCAGCCACTAGCTGCCTCCACTCCAGAGCGACAGAAGGAGACACCACACTCCTGCAGCATGTCGAGAGGCTATGGACACTAGAGACAATGCCCTTTAAGAACGAAAAGAAAGACATTCGTTCTAAGGAAGATATCTACGCTATAGCCCTCCTCGAGCACGGGACAAAGAGAGTCAACGTCAAAGGAGTGATGAGATACGCAACTCCACTCCTGAGGCGAGAGGGAATGCCCACCTTTCGCGCTACAAAAGAGGCGACGGAGCGGTATCTATTGAACACAGAGCGGCGCCTAGCCAAAGACCCCGCTCAAGAAGCTGTGTACCGCGCTGAGATTAACAAACTAATCACAGCGGGACACATAAAGAAAATTGACTGGCGACGTCGTGCGCTGCTCCGTGCCTCCCTGATCAAAGACAGCTTTGATCTCCGGCAGCGGGACAGCAGCGACCCCCCAGTATTGAGCAGCCTCTCCCCAGAGGAGAAGCCAGTCGCAGAGGACCCAGCAGCAGATGAAGAGGTCCAACAAAGTGTGACAAATAGTTTCTACGTGGACAACTGTTTACAAAGCGTCTCGACGCCAGAAGAAGCCGAGGCTCTCCTACTCAAGCTCCGCGCCTCCCTGATCAAAGGCGGCTTTGATCTCAGGCAGTGGGCCAGCAGCGACCCGCAAGTACTGCGCCGCCTCTCCCCCGAGGACAAGGCCGCGAGCAGCGATACCTGGATGGCGACCATCCCAGGAGAAGCCCAAGAAATGACACTAGGACTAGTCTGGCGCTTCAAAACAGACTCGCTCCATTATAGACACAAACCCCTGATCAAGGAGCAGGGAAGGTCGACGGCAATACCGACCACCAGACGGAGTGTATACAGAACACTCGCCAGACAATATGACCCGTTGGGATGTATTCTACCTTACACCACCAGGGCAAAGATGATTGTAAGAGCGCTATGGGACAAAGACCAGGGCTGGGACGATCCCATACCCGAACACCTTGCATCCACATGGAGAGAGTGGGAGACGGAACTCCGCTCACTCCCAGGTGTTAATATACGCCGCAGCTACTTCCCACCCACAGTGAGGCCAGAGACATGCAAGATCGACCTGCACGTATTCAGCGACGCCTCCGAAGTAGCCTACGGTTCGGTGGCTTACTTGCGTGCCCAAGAGGAGGAAGGAGAAATACATACTGCTTTCATCCTGGCTCGCTCAAGAATAGCCCCACGCAAGCAACAATCTATCCCGCGCCTAGAGCTCTGCGCAGCCCTAGCAGGAGCGCAGCTCGCCACGTTAATCCAACGTGAACTCACCATTCCGGTGCAAAGAACAATCTTGTGGTCAGACTCCGCGACCGTACTCACATGGATCCGGTCTGATTCGTGCAGATACAAGGTCTTCGTGGGAGTCAGAGTCACCAAGATTCAAGAGTTAACAGAAGTAACCAGCTGGCGGTATGTGGACACCAAACACAACCCAGCTGACGTCATCACCCGGGGAATGTCCCTGGATGACCTCACCCGTCACAACCTCTACAGTGACGGGCCAAAGTTCCTCAAGCTCCCCGAAGAAGAGTGGCCTACACCCACCCCACGGGAGGCGAGTAAAGAGGAGGCAGAGAACAAGAAACCTATGTTCTGTGGGTTGACACACACACTCGTCCCCACAGGCCCGGTTCTAGACGATTGCCTCACCCTAGAGAGTGCGCAGCTAAAGACATTTCTGTGGCACCACCCAGAGGTTCAGCCCACAACTGACATTTCAGCAGCTGACTACGAAGAAGCAGAACTCCTTCTACTACAACGAGCCCAGAGAGACTCGTTCCCCGATGAGCTAGCCTGTCTACAGGGAGCAAAGCCCGTCCCATCAGACAGCAGACTGCTTCACCTGGCCCCCGAGAGCGACGCCCATAATCTCATCAGAGTGGGTGGTCGTCTGCGGAGAGCCCCAGACCTACCGGATGACGTTAAGTACCCGATAGTCTTGAACAGCCGACATAAGGTCACAGAGCTGATCATAAAGAAATACGACGAGGATGTGCACCACGCAGGGGCAGAGAGAGTCTTCGCGGAGATCAGACGTCGTTATTGGATACTGCAAGGGAGAGAAGCAGTGCGGCGCTTCCAGCGAACCTGTCTAGACTGCCGTAAGTGGCGCGCGCAGCCCAGTATACCCCGGATGGCTGACCTACCTCCCTGTCGCCTCCGACTCGGCGACAAGCCCTTTCACTCCACCGGTATGGACTGTTTTGGCCCGCTGTACATAAAGAGAGGAAGAGGAACCGAGAAGCGGTGGGGTATTGTATTCAAATGCATGACCACCAGAGCGATACATATCGAACTCCTTCCAACCATGAGCACAGACTCATTCCTTATGGCCTTCCGAAGATTCACATCACGGAAAGGAAAACCGTCTACATTGTTGTCTGATCACGGGACAAACTTCAAAGGCGGAGAAAGAGAGCTGAGAGAGAGCTTCCAAGCTATGGGCCCAGAACTTAAGACCCACCTCGCTCCATCCCAGATTGACTTCCAGTTTAATCCCCCGAACGCACCTCACTTCGGTGGAACCTGGGAACGAGAAGTACGTTCCATAAAGACAGCCCTGTACGCCGTGCTTGGGGCCCAGACTGTGGCGGAAGAAGTCCTAATGACAGTCCTCACGGAGATCGAGGGAGTATTGAACTCAAAGCCCCTCGGTTACGTCTCAAGTGATGTAGCAGATGTCGACCCAGTCACCCCCAACACCCTCTTGATGGGGCGGCTGGACCCCGCGCTACCCCAGACAATGTACAGGCCTGAAGAAGCGAACGGCCGAAGAATGTGGAGGTACAGTCAAGTACTGGCTGACAAGTTTTGGAACAGCTTCCTACTCCACTACCTACCGTCTCTACAGACCCGCCAGAAGTGGGTGAAAGAGAGAGACAATTTGACAGAAGGAACAGTCGTCATGATCATCGACCAGTCACTACCCAGAGCTATGTGGCCGGCTGGCCGCGTAAGCAAAGTGATCACCGGTGCCGATGGAAAGGTCCGAGCAGCTGAAGTGCTCGTCCAAGGACGGACTTACACCCGACCCGTGGCGAGGCTAATAGAACTGCCAAGGCTCCCTGATACTATTGATGACGACCATGACCCTATGACTTTGTGAGTTGACTGACCCTTACAGCGGACATTGAGTAGTGGACAGTGCGGTTAATCTGTCTCTGCTCAGCTAATTAGGTGGGACTAATTAGGGGGCGGCTGTTGTGAAGGATCAGATTGAACCGAATATATATATTTATTTATGGATATATATTTAATAGTATTTGTATATCGTTTGATATCCCTTGTATATTCCTTGTACGTGTACACGGAATATCCCTTTATTCTACTACAGCCCATAATAGTTCACTCTCTTATTGGACAAAAGGACCAGGCGCCAGGGACAAGCCCCTGGCGTTCAAGTTCAAAGGTACCGACGAGACATGCCCTTACTAGCCTCAGCTCCGCGCAGGAATACGGCTACCGAAAGCAGAGCGGCACTACTTGTCCACTGTGCATATAAATATGGCGCAAGAAATGTAGAATTCCTCTTAGTCCTTTACCCTTCTACCCAACTAAGTAACAAGACGTGAAGCCTCACCCCACGATACCGCGTGCGGTGTAGTACGGCCTGTTTGGCCTTAGAATAGCAGTGAGACCTCGTGCGAATTAATAGCTGAATTGCCAGAGTTTGGCACCGTATTTCTATTAAGTAATAATAGTCTATTATGTATGGTGCATCGTTCGGTTAGAGTTCTAAAGTGAGCAGCACCCCCATCGTTTCCTCGCGTTATCTAGAGTCTTAACCAGGTTGGGCAGACCACGCGTGGTGCTTTCATCCGAGGAGTTCTGGGCGAGGACGAGTGGACCTGCACATTGGATTACCTACCCCGACGACTGCTGAGCCCTATACGGCATGGAATATCTATTTGCTTTGGTGCTTTGATTTGTGGAGCGGATAATCGCCAACACCGGTGAGTGTTGGATTTACCCCGAGAGGAGCCAAGGTGAGACGGCGCTCAGACCAGACTGAGGTCGCCTCGCTTCTTCTTCGTTGTGGACCTAAAGCTACAGCTACAGCTATCGTCTACAAGAGAGCCCAAGTGTATTCATCTGCGGATCAAGGTTCTACGGGCACTGTGTTCTGTACCTGGACTCTCCCTAGAAATCGTTGACCAGACGGGATACAGCCGACGGCTCTCCTACCCCCCCTACTGGCTTACAACCGGCGGGACCCCTTCAGTATATTATCCAGCTATAATCATTAAGTGACCATCGCTATAATTCCCTAAAAGCCAGGTTGTATACTTGCTTCCTGTGTAACCAGAGATTGGACATTCAGTGTTGATTTGCCTACGAGTACTCATTTGCCTTACAAGAGCATTCAATTCAAATCATAAATGTAATAAGTAACTATTATATGTACCCTTTGCTATATATTAAATATTTGACTATTACCTTTGTGTGGACCTGATTTCATATGTGGGAAAGTGTTCATCATACTTAGATATCGTGTACTGTATGGCCAGTAATTAAAGTACATAAAGCGGTAGTGGTTTAATGATACCATACTTATCAATACAGTCAGGGAATTGTACCCCTCAGTTACAACATTCTTCAAATTCAACTTTAAATAAGAATGTGTGATCTTCTGATGACAATTGTAAGAATTGTATGGCCAGTTGGATATCATTGGTATCTTAAGTAATAAATAAACCTTAAAATAAACCTTATTGACTATGCTTGCTGCACCTACAATAGCTAACTGGAAATAGAGACAGTGTCAGCTTCTTTTAGGTACTAGGTAAACCATAAAACATAAACAATGAAAATAATTTATTGGCCTATTTTGGGTCAGATAACAATGATATCTAACAATGATACCCTTTTCAAGACATCTTAAATATGTTGGATTTCTTGTCAGAAAAATAACTATGTATCAGACTTTTGAGGCAAATTACTTACCAATTGTGTATCAAATTTGGATTACAGGTATTATTATTGTTGTTGATCATGTAAAAATAGTTAAAATGAGGATAAACTCCAATTCCCAGGTACTCCCTGCTCTGCCCAGCATAGTGTATGGGGGAGCAGCAGTAATAGCAGGGGGCTTTGCCTGCTTTCTTCCTGAGACTCTCGACATCCCACTACCTGATACCATAGAAGACGTGGAAGAGAAATGGTGAGAGTCACACTACTAGTGTTCCTCATTCAAATAAATGGATTCCGGGAGCCATGAGCTGGGTCAGTCCTCCCCACAACACTCCCTACGGCAGTGTTCGCAGGTGAGAGCCGGTATGTGTATGAGTCGCAATATCGACTCCTACTGTTCAGCAGGGAGGGGATCTGGGTGAGATGGCCCGGACCTCCACACGTGTTACTAATGCAGTGCTAATGGTACTGTTAAGAAAACATACCCTAATGGTAAACTCAGACGGTACTGTTAAGAAAAGGTACCCTAGGTACCCTAATGGTAAACTCAGACGGTACTGTTAAGAAAGGGTACCCTAGGTACCCTAATGGTAAACTGAGAGGGTACTGTTAAGAAAAGGTACCCTAGGTACCCTAATGGTAAACTGAGAGGGTACTGTTAAGAAAAGGTACCCTAATGGTAAACTCAGAGGGTACTGTTAAGAAAAGGTACCCTAGGTACCCTAATGGTAAACTCAGAGGGTACTGTTAAGAAAAGGTACCGTACAGAGGGTACTGCTAAAGAAAAGGTACCCTAGGTACCCCAATAGTGAGCTCAGAGGGTAGGGGAGGGGGTAAGTTGAGACACTTTTCATATTCAGGATCACTACATGAAGGCAATTATGGTTTTGTGGTTTCATCTGCTTTGCTTCCCTGCTTTGCTTCCACATCAGGAATTATCTCTATGTATGTGTGGACGTGTCTTGCTGTGCAGCAGGTGCACAGAATCTTAAGATTTGTGATTAACTCTTAAACCCCTCAATTAAATTGTGAAATTCATGTAATTACTCAATATATGATTTCTTTTAATAATAAATGCCCATTGTAGGCAGGATATGGTCGATGAAGAGAGCTGAGGTAGACGGGAGAAGTAGTCGACAGACTGAAGCTAGGGATGGTGTAGGTCCAGGATATGGTAGGCTGGCAGATCAGGTTGGCGTCCTAGATGAGTAATAATGATGCACTTCCTTATATATATATATATATATATATATATATATATATATATATATATATATATATATATATATATATATATATATATATATATATATATATATATATATATATATATATATATATATATATATATATATATATATATATGTGTGATTTGAATGTGCATGTGTGCCTAACGGAAATAGCATCAAAATGTCCGACGTTTATCACACCGTACCAAAGATCATTCTGACGATGCGATAAAGTGCGATAAATGTCTGACGTTTAGCCGTTAGGCGCATATGCACATTCAAATCACACATATATATAAGGAAACGCATCATTGTTACTCATCTAGGACCCCGACCATATGCTGGACCTACACCATCCCTAGATTCTGTCTGTCGACTACTGCTCCCGTCTACCTGACCTCTCTCCATAGGCACTTTTCACAGCATATCATTGCAGGATAAACACAAGGTGTAATTATAGAATAGAATAGAAATACTTTATTCATCCCGAGGGAAATTTGGCACTACAAATCACTCACAGTAAACAGTAAACATTTAGGTAGACAAAAACAAGGTCACGAATAAGAATAAAAATAAGCCTAAAAATTAAATACGGTCCGGGATATACATTTCCTAATTCCTATGTTATGTATATACATTCTAATATAAAATATACAGTAAATGTACAGTAAAATGTAAAATTGTACAATGTTGGTTTAAAAGTAAAAGTCCAGGAAGATGGTACTGTCACCCTGTGCTCAGTGATGCAGTGAGGCACAGTGATGGATTATAAAGTCTGATGGCTGTTCAGTGCTACATCTAGGAATTAATAACGTTAGTGATTATACATTAGACAGAATCCTAATTAATGTTACTGTAAACTACTGACGAGTCAGTCGCAAGTCAACTAGCACCTGCTAACGGGTCTGACCCTTTAGCTCAGCTGGTTAGTGCGGCCGCCTGTGGATCCTATGGTCCCAGGTTCAAATCCACTCGGTTACATTGGTGGCAGCAGTGGGATCTCACTGCCCTGTGAATCTGTATCCAGGTTCACGTAGCTATGGGGTGGGATCTCAGTGCCTTAACCCTGGGAAAGTGCGCGTATGGATGAAAGAACGTGCAAGGACGCAGTTCTCGGGGGGAGAACGACTGTAAACTAGTAACGAGTCGGTCATAGTCAACCAGCACTTGCTAATGGGTCTAACCCTCTGCCGCCTGTGGATCCTATGGTCCCAGGTTCAAATCCACTCAGTTTAATATGTTTGTTTAACCTGTGATTACATGTCAAAAGGGCCTATTTCGCTCTACCCACCTGTCTTATCTGTGTCTTTGTATTAATTTGTACATGTGCCTGTTCGTCTGAAGGTCCAACTGGAGGCCCGCTGACCAGGAGCAGTTGAACAAAGAGGGAGTGTCCTTAAAAGAGGAAGTGGCCTTAAAAGAGGAAGTGGCCTTGAAAGAGACAAAGGAAGGGGAAGCGATCGGGCTCAATGCTCTCTGACCAATCTGAATGAAAATCGACCAATAGGATTGAGAGGAGCAGCCAATCAGAAATGGTTTCCTAGTATACGCTGCCAATGACTTAATTAGACTGATTATGACTACAATCCATTCAAGCAGACAGACAGCAATGGAGTATAATGTAAAAGGATTATAGTGATTTTATACAGAATACAGATGTGATTACATGTTGGTTTACTCTTGGTCATGCTTTAAAGGGGACCTATTGTGAAAATGCCCTTTTCCTGTGTTTTGCATTGTTTTTACAGAATGAGGGGTTGTCCCAACACTGAGAACATGTTAAATATGTGCATTGTGCCTTTTCTGCAGTTCAGCTGTGACAAGAACCCTCCCTCTTGAAACGAGACATTCAGAATTGCAGCCACAATCACCGTAGTTAATAACGTGCATCCATGTGCATGTGAAGATATCTTGATCAAATGTGCGTGTACAATTTATGGCAACTCGTAAATCCACTCTTTTTTACCTAAAGTGTAACCTAAAATATGTTCCTGGCAACATTTTTAAGACAAGATTGCTATTATAATGCTGGATCTGGAGTTATATTTGATCTGCAACTAAAAGTTGGATCTGATTTCCGTTTGATGGTACAGGCTTATGCACCACTGCTAGCGTACAATCATTATCGTATTTGTATGATAAAAGCAGCTCGCTTGTTACAGGTAAAGAAGCACCCCATTGAGAACAGGACTGAAACAGAGATACAGAGGCTGTTAGAATGAGAACAGGACTGAAACAGAGATAGAGGCTGCTACAATGAGAACAGGACTGAAACAGAGATATAGAGGCTGTTAGAATGAGAACAGGACTGCAACAGAGGTATAGAGGCTGCTAGAATGAGAACAGGACTGAAAGAGATATAGAGGGTGCTACAATGAGAACAGGACTGTAACAGAGATATAGAGGCTGCTAGAATGAGAACAGGACTGAAACAGAGATATAGAGGCTGCTAGAATGAGAAGAGGACTGAAACAGAGATATAGAGGCTGCTAGAATGAGAAGAGGACTGAAACAGAGATATAGAGGCTGCTACAATGAGAACAGGACTGAAACAGAGATATAGAGGCTGCTACAATGAGAACAGGACTGTAACAGAGATATAGAGGCTGCTAGAATGCATTATCTTTTTTTTCCAGCAACAAACTTCAAAGACATGTTTAGTGGACCTCAAAGACCTATATTAACTTGTTTAAATTTACTCAAATAATGTCTCCTGTAAGGGAAAAGCACTTGGTTGTGAGTTTGACAATTTTACACATCTTGATAAAGGTCATAGTTGTAAATGATGACGCTCTAATTACAATTTGTAAATTGGAATGACTTGTACATTTTACTTCATATATTATAGATTATGAAGTAATATAACAGCAGCTGAAAGTAATGAGAGAAAATACTCAATTGTTGTTAATCAAATGTTTTATATGTTAATTTTAGGCAGGTATTCTGACATTTATAATGGATTACATTTTAAGAGTAAGCCTCCTAACTCTGTTAGCATACTGTCCTGCAAACTAGTTTAAAGTGTTAAAACGTCTTCAAGGATGTCTGCCACATGGGTGAAAGTTAAAGGACCAACACCAGTCTAATTTTGACTTCTCGTCATTACCAGAGATCGCCCATCTTTAACAAATGTTGTGTTCGTAGGTGTATTCAATCTTTATTTCAACTTCCAGTGACGTCGAACATACAAACATAATAAACACAATAAGCAATCAATATACAATAAGTGCAATCAAAATAAAAACGTGTACAATCAATTAAAACAACAATTATGGTGGAATGGTTGGTGAACAAGGATGTAAACTGACCAAAGTATTGAGTTTTAGAGTTTGTTGTATGATGTTCCACGTGTCAGGAGCACAGAAGCTATAAGCAGACTTCCCTAGTTCAGTACAAACTATAGGTGCTTTACTGTAAGTGTGAGCAGGGACGTGCACAGACATTGTTGGGAGCAGGTGCACAAAATAAAGGGCACCCGAATTTTCTTTATTATTATGTGTTTTATGTCCGCTTTTTTTTCATGGTCAGACATGACCGACAGGAGAGGGAGAACGGGAGAAGACATGCGACAAGTTATCCCCCGGGAGCGGGAGTCAAACCTGGGACGGCCGCATAGGTGTGCAAGGCACTATGCGGTGCGCCACAAGGGCACCCAGATTATTATGTGTTTTACTGTGCTGTCTCATCAGTCTCTCTCTCTCTCTCTCTCTCTCTCTCTCACTCTTACTCTCCTTTGCAACTTGTCTTGTAGTATTCTCTCTCTCTCTCACTCTTACTCTCCTTTGCAACTTGTCTTGCAGTATTGATCCCTCAATGTCTGAATTATGGTCAAAAGTATGACATAAGTGGACCACATGTGAGTTGCTTAAAGCCATCAATAACTTATAGGCTGAGCAGTAGAGAAGTCGACACTCCAAAAAGAAAAACACTTATTATGTTAATTAATCAAGATGAATAGGTCACCCCAACAGCAAGCGTACTTACAAGCCTGAACACCAATACCAACATAATTGCTTCAGTAAAATTGCATCCATCCCCTTCCTTCCTCCAAAAATGACTGAAAAATAAAGATATTTGGAAATGTTACTTCCTTTGATACATCGTCTCCTTCCATTGTTACTAGCTTGTTACTTTATTTACTTACAGAAAATACTGAAAAAATTGCTTGAACTTGAAAGATATTTGAAAATCTGTTACTTCCTTTGTTACTTCCTTTCCTACTACAGACATAATATATAGTATATACAGGTATGTAAGCAGGAATATATGCAGGTATATTCAGACACAATGCATTATGATCCAGGTCCGAACGCAGTGCCAAATGCTGGTCCTCCTCTGGTAGTAGAGAGAGATAGATCAATTACTTTCGTGCTTTCTGAATAACTTTACCTTCTGATATTTCAGTAACATCATTTAGTCTAGTCCAGCGGTTCCCAAACTGTGGTGCGTGCACCCCTTGTGGTGCGCGAGAGCCCTCTTGGGGGTGCGTGACATGAAAAGGCTAATGGCGGTGCTATGGTGTTATTTTACTAATAAATATAACTAAAATACATTATTTCAAATGGGGATTTTCACTGTATAAATCATGAAATTTACGAAACTGTTCAATAAAAAAACATACGTTTTAATAATAATAATAGAATAAAAAGATGTATCCAAAATGCACTCTACTTCCTGCCAAAAGGCCATATAGGCGCGCGACCGGGACCGGTGCGCTATTATTGTGGCAGCATATATTAAGCGTATATTATTAGTGTGTTTCCACACTTCATGCGTTCTTGGTGATGAAACGAAGTTGTCATGGGTGAACCTGTAAACAGCCTAACAACACCTCAACCAACTCACTGAGCAGCTACGGACATATTTCCCACCTATGGATGCATCTCAAATGTGGATTCAACCCATTTGAAGTTTCCCCTCCTGTCACTACAACCGCAGCAACAGCTGATCGACCATCTGATGGAGCTGCGGTTCAAACGAAAGCCACTTGTGGATTTTTGGACCGAGGCAATGACAGCATACCCATACCTGGCAAAGCAAGCCGTGAGGATTTTAATGCCCTTCGCCAAAACTATCTATAATCTATTGCGAGGCTGGATTCTCTGCTCACAGCAGTGAAGACAAAATATCGCCAGACTGCATGATGTTGAGAAGGACTTGCGCATTCAACTGTCTTCAATTGCCAAATCACCAAACTTCGCAGAGCTTTGTGCTCAGATGCAGGCCCATCTGTCGCATTAAGCCGAGACACGAGGGCAAAGTGCCGCGAATTGTGCTCGAGTGCGTTGTCTTTTTTATGTTGGGCATTGGGGGTGCGTCAGCTAGGTCGGGAGGTGACAGGGGGTGCATGGCCAAAAAAGTTTGGGAACCGCTGGTCTAGTCTAAAACTTATAGTTGGATGTGGGTTGTCATAAAAGAACACAGAAGGGGAGCTCCAGTAGCTCACCGCATATCTCGGCACTATTTCTGCGTCGGGGAAAACCGTGCTGCGTCACGGATCTGGTGGACTCCGAGTTCGATTCCCAGACCCGCCGTCATTTGCCAGAATGTCTTCCCCTGCTCTATATTCCGTTTCACCCTGTATCTGTCGGTCATGCTTGACCAGAAAAGCGATAAACGCTAAAAAATAAAGTAAAAAAAAAAAAAAAACACACAGAAATAATATTATCCAGTATAAGATGTATACCTGTGCAGTTTTTATGAAGCCACCGACATTCAAGGCAGGTGCCAACAGTGTACATGGTGTAGAACTCTGCTCTGTAGTTGGGAGATAACCTACTCCACGTAGCAGCAAAGTAAGCCATTTCCATAAAGTTGTGAAAACATGCATAGTTTTCAGTATTGTATACCGCTGCGCCCTTTACGAAAGCACTTACTGTATAATGTGCCCATCTCGTGGTCAGTGGACACAGTGTCTCTGAAGGTGGTTACACACCAGCTTTATTTGCTTCATAGAGTATCGCTTCATTGAGGATAACGGGAAAGCACACAGATTGGCAAAATATAAAAATATAAGTCAGACTACACACTGACTACACTGTTGACAGCACAATGAGACTAAGCAAGGATTTTTGGGCGTAAGGTAGCAGAAATATGAACAATAAATAAATGGTGATGTTATGGTTTGTAAACAACCCCAACAGCACAACACAGACAGGTAGTTCAGAGTTAGCCAGAAACGTATTTATTTCACAAACAGAAATGAGCAACAATAAAGTAAATGCATCCGAGGGGAATCCTTTAGCCGAGTAGGGCTCTGCGGCCCTGCAGCTTGATAATCCTTTAGCCGAGTAGGGCTGTGCGGCTCTGCAGCTTGATAATAATCCACTCGTGGAGAAAAATAAAACGGAGAATGTCATTAATAGAAACGTAGAAATTACAAGGCAGTGTCCACTAACAAGGCAGAGTCCGGTAACAAAACAAAGCGACAATTGCAAAGTGTAAATACGAGGCACGGGTCCACGGAGGCAGAGAGAGGAAACAGCAGCAATGTCCAAGGGCGTACTGGAGAAACACACAAGAGGAACAAGCAGTAGCTGGTGGTGACCAAAACGACCGACACTGAATGTTCAGCAAACCGTGTATAAGAGGGCTCCCGTCGAGCTGATTGGAACTCCTCTCAGGTGCGTGATGGTAATTGGCACCTGGAAGCGCACAGTACTGGGCCAGCCCTCACAGGTGAGAACATCCAAACACATACCCCTGATGTATTCCTCTAGTTAAGTGCCAATATGGATAATAATACATATAGCGATTTTCCTAATGCTCAAAGGCACGTTACGAAACAAACAATATAATACAATACAGTTTTAGTTGATACAATAAAAAATATAAAAAGATGAGAGAGGAAGGAGTTCATTGGTTGAAAGCAAACCATTGCTCAATTGCCCCCAAATACGACTTTATAAACCCAGAACCTTTCAATAATTATTATTATTATAACTTATCGCGTGCGTACTGCTTCTGAAATGGATTATATATTGCTGTTAGAAGAGTTATGGCGCTTTTCCACTGCATAGTACCTACTCGACTCTACCTATACTCTACTCGCTTTAGGTACCTGGTACTGGTTCGTTTTCCACTGCAGGTAGTACTTCGTTTGTCTCCGTGTGGGGAGGCGGGGCCGCTGACATACAGCATGAGAGCTCCGTGAGCATAGCTATGTCCGTGGGGGCTTGGAGCAAGCCAGAGTTTAACACAGTTTCAATCAATCAATAACAACATTAACCAGACTCTCGTTGTTTCTATTCTGCTAACGCTAACGTTACCTCTCATTGTGTCTATTCTACAAGCTTTAACGTTACCTCTCGTGTCTATCTGCTGATGTTAACGTTAGAATTAGCATTAGGCTAACAACAAGCTTTAACGTTACCTCTCGTGTCTATCTGCTAACATTAGCATTAGGTAATAACCGGTTTAAGATGGATGGTGATTACCTCACGTTGTGTCTATTCTACTAGCATTAACGTTACTAGTACAAATGTAGTATCTTCCTAGCTTAATCTTCGTACTCTGCGTTGTGTTTAAACCTTAAAAAGCTCTTTGAAGTACTACTGAGCTACAATTGCAGATAACCATGTATATGATGGTTTCTGCTAGTACACGGCGCGGCGGTTGAAGAAATCGAGTTCCGAGCAGTTTGAAGAGAATCCGCTTTTAATGAAAAAGGATTTCAACAGATGTTACAAAAGAAATATGTGCAATGAACCTACGAGATGCATCCAATATGCCGGAGGATCGTAGAATTCAGACTAAATTCTCAATAAAAAAGCTTGTCTATAAACATTCTCGCGTCTCGGCTTCTCCAAGATGGTAGTTGCGGGGCCGTCTTTCTGCTCGTGGTTTCCTCAATATCTAGTGGAGAAAAGAGTGTGTATTCTGCTAGTTGTTTCCTGGTCTGGTCTCGTGGGGTTTGTTTCTTCCTCTCCCATCGAGGAGTTTGTCATATTCAAATCTAAGCTCCGCCTCTAATGTTACGACAGGCGGGCGTATCCAAGAACTCGCATCGAACTTTCTAATTGGAGAACACTTGTTTTAGCTCTCAATAGGCTAAGCCCTACAGTGACGTTTAAGACTGAATTTATTACTGGGCGTTTTCCCGCAGTTCAAGATGCCCTATTAGGTCACAGAGTGGACTCAAACGGTCTCTCTTTGATCTCTGCTACATCTGCTGTCTTTTGTCTTAGAGGAGACAGCAGCCCCCCTTAGTGGGGCTTGTCTGGCGCCTTATAAGGCCGTTTCTTTAGTATCTTTGTATATTCAATCTGTCTGACCAGATGGTTCTCTAGTCGCTTGGTCGATCTCAGAGCTGTAAAACCACACATTTGTTGACTTTCCCAGGAGATCAAACAGCCACTGTCTCTCACTTAATCAGCGCCTGCATGTCTCATCTTCCCCCATGAGGAGGAAATCTGAGACAGGCAGCTGCTTGTACCAAGTCAGAGATGGGTGTCTATGCCTCGTTGTGTTACAGAGAGAGGGGAGATGGGGGGAGAAATTGTGAGTGTATAGTACCTGTTCCTGTTGCCATTCTGTAATCGTTGGTTGTGTTGTACAAAATAATATATAACAGTTTGCTTTGACTGAAAACTACCACAGTTCCCCCGGTTTGGGGATTAATGATCCCCAATATACTTGTTAGTATTTTCTCAATCAAACTGTTTACAATTACCTTAACCTTACTGTTTAGCCCAGTTACCTAAGAACCAAACATTTCCAGAATCCTTCTAACTCATTTTCCATATTTGTTAGTATCAATTGCTCTCAACACCCACATTAGCTCCCTCTTCCACTGACCGACTATGAATCCATTTATGTTTACACAGTTCTCTATTCACTCACACCGTTTAACAATTTTCCACTCATTTGCAGGTTATACACAATGTATCAGTTATATCAATTTCACTTCAGTCTAGGTCCGTCCCTTTATGCAAAAAGATGATCGTACCAATTACCAGGTTTAGACTATACTTATGTGTTTTTTTAACCAAACGTGTCTGTTTTGTGCAATCCACTCTGAAAGAAAAGACCTTACATTGCATTTATTATCAAAACATTTCTAAAAAAGGAGAGAGCTCAGCTAATGAAAAATCAAAAATTAATATATACACGCCCTCTCCAAGGCCTATCAGTTACACTATCCCTTCTTTCGCCTATGTATACCGTTGAGGCTTCTGGATGACTCGTTTTGGTCGAGTATCTCGTTCCGGGCTTGTGCTAAGCACTGGTTCCTCCGGTTCTTCTGGTACCTTCTCCAAATCCACAGAGGAGAAATTATTATGTTCCAATTCATAATCTTCTCCTCTGTCTGGTTCCTGTAAAAAACCTTCATCTTCTACTTGTGGCCAATCGTGGCCCCCTCGGTCTGGCTCGCCATAATCATCCGGGGCTTCCCCATCGTTTGGGGTTAGCGCCACCCCAATTTCATCTTCCGCCGCTTTCACTTCGCCTTCATGTAACGGTTGCGACGCCCCGGTTTTACCGTCAAGGTCTTGTGGTTCAGGTTCCCATTCTTGGTCCGTATCGATTGCTTTTACACAATGAGTAACGTGAAACCACATAGGCGATCCTTGAATTTGTAAAGCCCTCTCGGTGGCTCAAACGACTTTGTATGGCCCTTCTCGTCTCGCGCCAAACCACTTGCGTCTAAATACTTTAACATAAACGTAGTCGCCTGGTATGATTTGAGGTGTAGTCTGCCTATTCACCTCATCCCCGGTTTCATGCTCCTGTCTACTGGAGACATGATCCAGAATACTTTTGTGTATCTTTGACATGTATTTTACGTACTCACGCATGTCGTTGTCCAGGATGTCCAAACTCGGACCTTTGCCTGTCGCGCGCAAACCTGGTACTACCATGCAGCGACCTAACATCATTTCGTGCGGTGTCAGACGCAGTCCGCGAACCTCGCTTGACCGGCATGCAAACAGTGCTAGAGGGAGAGCGTTCAACCAATTCAGTCCTGTGTGTTGACAGATCTTTACCAGCTTGTTTTTTAGCGTCCCGTTCATGCGTTCCACCATCCCCTGGCTCTGCGGATGATAAACGGCCCCCAATCGCTGTTTTATGCCTAAATGTTGGAGTATTAAACGTACAGTTTTGTCGACAAACTCTTTTCCGTTGTCTGACGCGATTCTGTCCATTATTCCGAAACGGGGAATTACCTCTTGGCATAAGAACTTAGCCACCGATGCTGCATCCTTGTGCCGGGTGGCGCACGCCTCCACCCACCTTGAAAAACGACAGACAACGACAAGAATATATCTCTTCTGATTAATGGGCTTAATCATGTCAATGTAATCAATTACAAGGTCTCGCATTGGGCCATTGGGCGTGGGGATATGTCCTGGTGACACACTAATCCCCTTACGTATATTGTTTTTCAAACATATTACACATCTCTGTATCACATGATCAATTTGACTGTTCAAATCTGGTGCCCAAAAGCCATATTCTCTGATTTTTCTCCTTACCTCTCCTCTGTGCGCATGGCAAAAGTCGTGAGCCGTGTGGATCAGCAGTCCGACCAGGCCAGCAGGAGCCACCACAAATCCACTGACGTCGCGCCACAAACCTGAATCATCCTGACAAGCTCCCCTGGTTATCCAGAGGTTCCGTTCTACCTGACTAGCCTCCTCCTGGAAAGTCAAAACATCTTTGTAGGTTATCTTGTCCTCTAACTCAACTCCGTGTGTGATAACCAACACCTTACCTGCTCTGTCGGCACCTGTCACTTCCTTGGCAGCTTCGTCTGCTCTTTTGTTTCCTCGAGTTATTTTTGACTCGTCAGACTGGTGGGCAGCACACTTGATTATCGCAATCTGCTTTGGTTTCATAATTGCTTCTAACAACCGTTTAATCTGACTACAATGTTTTATGGCGCTTCCGTCAGCTTTCTTAAAACCTCGCCCTTTCCACACTGTGCCATGTAAAAATGCGGTACCGTGAGCATAGGCACTGTCTGTATGAATATTTACAGTTCTGCCCTCTGCCATGTTACATGCTTCCGTCAGTGCGACCAACTCTGCTAATTGGGCCGAACAAGGTTGTGATAATGCTTCGGCTTTTTCTACCACAAATCCTTCGCCCTGTGACCTTACCACGGAGTAACCTGCTTTTAGTCCCTCGCCAACACGATAGCAAGAGCCGTCAGTCCATAATTCCAGATCTGGACTGCTAAATGGAAACGCCTGCAAGTCTGCTCTGAGTTTAGAGTACCTCTCGACTTCGACTAAACAGTCGTGGGGTTCTCCATCCTCAGGCGTAGGGATGTCCGCTGCCGGGTTCGTTATAGAACACCTGACCAGCGTCACGTCTTCCTGTTCCAAAAGTCTGTAGTAGTGTTTAATGCGAGGCATCGTTAGTGCATATTTACCGGACTCCAACAGACTCTTTAAGTCATGCCTCACCATGATATCCACTGGATATCCCATCATAATACTTGCGGCTTTTTCGTACATCGTATACACTCCAGCCATTTCTCGGTAGCATGGAGCCATCCCCATCTCTACTTCCGAGTAGGCAATTGAGTAGTACGCCATCGGCTGCGGTCGCGCCCCCACCCCTGTGTTCTGGGCCAACACCGCACACGCCTGCTTCTGATCTGGTGAAGAAGAGACGTAGAGTATGAATTTCTTGGTATAGTTAGGCAAAGCCAGGGCCGGCGCCTCTAACAGTCGGGACTTGATTGTTTCGAATGCCCGTGAGCCATCTTCGGTCCATACCACTTTACTGCTCAGTTTATCAACGCCCGTTTCTTTCATCATCTCTCTCAATGGTTTCACTATTTCCGTATAGTTCTCGACCCAGGGAGAGCTGTACCCCATTATACCCAGAAATCCCATTAGCTGTCGTACCGTCACAGGCTTGGGCGCCGTCCTTATGGCCACCAAATGTTCTTCTGAAATAGCCCGATGGCCCTGTGAAATTGTTTGTCCTAAATAGATCACTTTAGGTTTACAATATTGCAACTTTTTCAACGTTTTCCGCCAACAGTTGCAACAGTTTCACGGAATCGCGATGACATGTTTCCTGATCGTCCGCGCACAGTATCAGATCATCCATGTACTGAATGACCCTAGAGGTCACGACTTTATCCAACCCCTCTAAATCCTCCCTTAGGATTTTGTTGAATATGTGTGGCGAATGCTTTAGTCCCTGCGGGATCCTAGTATACTCATAATATTCATCCTTATAAGTAAAACCAAAAAAATGCTGGCACTCCTCGCTCAAGGGCACACTAAAATATGCACTACACAAATCTATAACCGTAAAGTATTTAGCTTTCGACGGGATAAATGTCAATAGCACATGGGGGTCGGGGACATCTGATGGATAGTCAAGTAACACCTCGTTGATAGCTCTTAGATCATGCACCAGCCGGTAAGAGGTATCAGGCTTCTCCACGGGTAGCAACGGCGTGTTGCTCCGGGGATCAGTTGTTTTCCGTAAGACTCCTGCGGCTAAAAGTCCTTTAATTTGTGGCTCGATTCCAGCCACCGCTTTCTCCTTCAATGGATACTGGTTCTTCCAAGGCAGGGTGGCCCCCGGTCTAAGCTCCACCTTCACAGGTTGAGCGGACTTGATTAGTCCAATGTCAGTGCTGTTCTTTGCCCACAGCGTCTCAGGCACCGCCTCCATCATGTCCTCTTGGAGGCTTGGTGCATTAGGATTAGGGAGTTCTCCCAGTGTCTCTTGGGATAATTGCACAGTTTGGGGACGCCCCATCCCTGTGCCTTGAACCATGATCTTAATAAACCTTTTATCAGGGCTTATCCAGATCCGTTTGTTTTCTTTCATCTGTTCAAATTCTATCCCTTCAGCTTTTTTCATCATTTCGCCTATGTGTTGTTGATCACATGAGCTGATTACCTTCAAAGTCACATGGGGAACACTATCCATAATGCCGTGTTCTTTAAGCAGATAGTCGCTCCGTGCAATACGTAACGCTGCTCCCTGTGGCCCCAATATGATATTGGTAGCATTCAGCTGTACTTTGTCTGGTTGCACCCTCAGCCACTCCTTAGTCTGTGACGAGTTTGCATCTCTATGATACTGCAGAGTGCAATGATAGGGGGTCTTTGGATCCCTTGCTTCAGGCATATTGGCAGTGATACATTTCTCCCATTGTAAGGCGGGGCCAAGTAGCTCTTGGTCCAGTCCCCCTAAACAATAGATCTCTGGTGGTTGACTGTCAATTCGTTGTACCATCTGATAGTACTGGTCTTCTCGTTCGGCTATCACGCAACCCTCCGCAGTACATTTAATGTCCATCCCCAGTAACCCCAGCCCATCTCGGCCGAGTAAGTTAATAGGTGTGCTTTCTGAGACCAGCACAGGGAGAGTCGCTTCCCTGCCTTGATATCTCAGAGTCACAGGTTCGGTAACAGCCGTCAGCTGGTTTACTCCCTCAAATCCAATTGTCCGTACATATCGACCGGACATGGTTAGGTGCGTCGCGTCTTGGGGTTGTACTACCGTGTAGGCCGCGCCGGTGTCTGCCATCATCTTGACAGATTTGTCATTCACCGTTACGCACACAATAGGCTCCTCCCTTAAAGACGACACTGACAGCTGACACCTCCCCATTGGACTCTCTGGGCCTCTTCATAGTGGTTCATCTGGCCCTCTTGATGGATTTACCGGGCCATTGTTCGCATTCTGGTCTTGGACTCGGGGTTGACCTTGGTCTTGCCAAGTTCTTTCCTGGTCTCCCCCTCTGGGTTGACAAGCCTGTCCACATTCCCGTGCGATATGACCAGGCTCCCCACACGTCCAACACACCACCTTCCGCACCGGGAATCCATCCGGATTCCGACCTCTGCCTCCACCTCTTCCTCGTGGTTGCCACCCGACTGCTCCTCTCGACCTCTGTTGTTGGTCTGGCGCATAACCCCCTTGTGTTCCCACTTGAGCCCGTCTCTGTCCCTGTGGTTCCCCTTCATAGCCTGTCCCCCCTCTTGGTTGTGGGGCCTGGACTAAGGCTTGAAGGTATTCCACTACCTTCACTGCATCAGTTGGCTGTTGATACATGATCTTACGTTGTTGCTCCGTATCCTTCTCCTTTGCTCTTTGCTCTTTTTTCCGATACAGGTCAACGTAATGCTCTACTTGATCAATATATAAGTCCAGCGCCATCCTTGACAATGACACCACCTCGGCCAATCTCTGTCTTACCTCTAGGGGGAGGCCGTTTTCAATCTTGGCTCTTAACGAGGCTTCATGCATAGGGTCAAGTCCCGCCTCCTGACCAGTTGTGTTCTTCCACGCGGCATAGGCTTGTCGTACGTACAGCCTGGGGTGCACTGTTGTCTCCAAAGTACCAATCTGAATTTGGTCTGCGTGCAGTCTCGTTGGATAGGCTTCTCGTAGGGCCGCCCACATTACTCCCCTGTACGCTGTGAACAGGTCCGCATCATGCGCTCCAGTCCCCACATGGCCATGCAGGCGAGCCATCTCCAGTATCTTTTCCATGCCGTCTTTTCCCATCATGTTTGTCAATATTTTCTTGACATCCCCCATTGCCATTTCTGTGCCGACCATCAACTCCTCCAGTTGGGCAATCCAAGGGTTGGCCCCATTCTGGAGGGGCGGCAATTTCTCAGTCACCTGTGTCATGTCCGACGCCTTCAGGGGGTGATATTCCAGGTCCTGTCCTCTTATTATTATAGGAGCCATGCGGATAGGGGTTTGCTTGTCTTTTGTCTGTGATCTGGTCTGCGTTCTCTCCCTTACAGCCTCTTGTACTTTCTGGAGGGCCTCTTGCTTCTCTCCTTTTTTGTCTTGCAGGGCAATTTGCTTTCCCTCAATGCCAGCCCGCACCCTCATGAACTCCTGATATTCCTTTCCCTCCGCTTCCATGCTTGTTTGGTCGGGAACTTGCCCTGCTAGGACCACTTGGTCCCTGTCCAAAGCCGTGAGCGCCTGTTCTATCTCTGTCAGATCCTCTTGTATCCGTGTCATCTGCCCCCCAAGTGCGAGGTCGATAGCCTCTGGCTTCTCACCTACTGCATCTATCTTCGTCCACTGGGATATCGTGTGACCAATCTTGTGACTGCCAGGGGCTACCCCCTTGCGGGGCTGAGGTTGGGGGGAAGCAAATTGCTGGGGGGTAATAAGATCTCGGTATATAGAGTGGGGCGCAGGAGCTGAGGGGCTTTGGAGGTACTCTGGCTGGCGGACAGACTCTCTCTGGTGGTCATACTCTCTCTGGTGGTCATACTCTCTCTGGTGGTCATAAACTCTCTGAGGCTGGCCGTAGGTTTCCTTCACCCTTTCCCACTCTTTCTCTTTTAACATTGCCTCATAGCCTTCCTTTCCCTTTCTTTCAGCTGCTTGTATCACTCTAGTTCGCTCTGACGTCTCTTCTATCCTTTCCCTTGGTCGTGAGGTGGCCGCATACTCTCTGACTGACCCAGTCTGGGCTGACCTGTCTGGTAGCCGTGAGGCGGCCACACCCTCTCTGTCTGACCAAGTCCAGGCTGACCTATCTGGTTGCCTAGCTGTCAGCTGAATAGATGTCTTTGCTTGTCCCTTCTCTTTGTTCCCCAGATCATCTGTCAACTGGTAAGGGCTTATCATCTCTAATAAAGGTAGGATGGGGTATATTGTCTCCCCATTCCTACTGGCATATGGCGGGGGTGCTAAAGCTCCCTCAATTCTTTCCTGTTGGGCCATAAGATAGGAGGCTGGGGTGGGTGAGGTTAACTGCACTGCACTTTGGGCGGTGACAGGTGTTGTCTCAGGGGCCAGGGGAGTTATGGTGACCTGGACTACCCCCTCTACTGGTTTGTCTGCATCATTGCCATTTGCAATGGCCTTCTTTTCACTATCTCTCCTCTCAGCTTCCCGTGCATAAGCTGCTAAAAAGCTTGTTTCTTGCAACCTTTTCTTTGCTCTTTCCTCCTCGTTCCCTTGATATCTGTATGCCTTAATTAGTGTTCCCACAATAGCTATTAACCCCAAATCAAAAGAACCCTCGACTGGCCAACGTTTCTCAAGCTCCCATCTTTCATTCCATCTTTTTGATATATAAATTGCTTTTTTCAAATAATATCTGTTACCTTTTGTCGTGTCGTGTTCATTGGCAATAATTTGTACGGGACTTTCTTCCATCCACCCAATTACGGTCGACTTACCTGCGTCGGTTGTGTCTTTTATTTTCTTATATGCGCTTTTTCGCCCCATTTTTCTCTTGTCTTTTTATCTTGTAACAATGGCAACAGGCAGAACAATAGCTTGTGTTATCCCTATCTAAGTGTAGGTGTCTATGCTTCTTGTGACTAACTCCTACTCGGACAGCCAATAGTGGCACTGTGAGCCCTTCCTATTCTCTTCTGTCCCTTGTTCAGTTGAAATTCCTATTCTTACCTGATTTGTGGTGTTCCGCGTGTCCAATCGAACTGCTGGAGATCAGAGCACACAATGACAACAGTTCTTGTTAATTTATCAACCGGACTTGTACTTTACTCTGTCTTTATAATCAAATCCCTGAGAGGTTCCTTTCATTCACTGTATGAGTATCTTTTTACTTTCCTCATACACTCTTAAACATGAGACAATTGTAATTGATACATGTGTGTGATACCACCCGTTTCTACTCCCTGTTTTTCTTCTCGTTCGATCTCTGTCAACACACTGGGTTCCTATTTTTTGCCGAATCTCCGCTCTCCTTTACTTCCGCTTGATCCTGCTCCAATTCTGATACTCCTCGGAAAACAAAAACATCTTGATTAATATAGTTACATTCATTTTTCACATTCTTTTTCATTATTTAGTACCACACCCCCCAGGGGACACCTGTCACCCAGACACGTGTCCCCCAGAGGTAACCTAAAGAATGCCACGGACGCCGCGCCACGCACGCCGTGAGGTGTCAACCCTGTTTACTGAAGAGACCTTGACAGCCCCTCCACAGTGGTCTAAACCCACCTCACCACAGGTACCAAGCAGTCAGCATCCCGGCAACCTCTCCCGTCCTTCAGGCCAGTATCCCCAGAGTCCAGTGCCCTGCCGGACGGCCATGCATAGCCGACCAGACCCAACACCGAACCCCGGGTACACCGCCCCACATCACACAGTCAATCCAAACGTACCTACTATGAAAAAAAAAAAAAAAAAACACAATTGCATACACAACCCTATCTCGCCAACGGCAACGCACGGTCGTCCAGGAACGTCCCCCGCCTCACACCCACACGCACCCCCCGGCCCTCCCACTCCCCAACCCTGAATGTCCACCACCCAGATCAGAGAATAGTTGCCAGCGCGGACGCCGGGCACCTCGGCTCTATTGGAACGCCCACACCTACCCTGCCACCCTCCGCGCCATCCCTTATCACCATCATCGCACACGCAGGCGCAACCGAGCGGTGCGGGTCCCCAGACGCAGAACCAACCGTGCCGAGAGTCCTGAACACGTACGTCACACACACCCTGATAACATTCACACAAACCACTATAACCGCAAACATCACCACAGCACACAGCAAATACTTAGCAATCGTCCATCCTATGTAGCCCATCCAACCTTGACCCCAGCCCTCCCACGAGTCCTCCCGCACGGGCTGCATCTCCCTAGTAATATTCTTCAAATGTTCTATAACCTCTGGCATCCCTACTTCATCATTTTCGGGCACATACGTGCAGCACTCCTGGCCTATTAACGCACACGTACCCCCTGAAGCTGCCAACAAAAAATCCATAGTCGCCCTTGTCTGCATCTCCATTAACCTTAATGCCCGCATTTCCTCATTTCCTAGGCTAAATCCCTTTGTCGTTGTGATCGTCATCTCCTCAAACAACGCAGCTAAATGATCAATCTCCTGCTCATTAGCATATGTCCCATACGCAGGATATGCCATCTTAAAAAAAGTATCTGGTCTCACAGCTCGTGCCTTCCTAGCCCCACGGTGCGTCGGCAAAACATCAGTTATCCTCATTGCCGGCACCAGATACCCCAACGCACACCTTCCTTTCCAACCCGCCGGCAACGCCGCATACGCATTCACACCACAAATCCAATATGTACCTTGGGGAGCCCGTGCAGCCATCTTTGCAGCCCCCAGGCTCACCCCCCCTACACAATTCCCCAGCGTGCCCACATATACACCATTCTCGCCGTCCTCACATCTCGTAAATTCCTCTGGCCTAACTGCCACCGGAATAGGCGTAACATCCAACTTAGCCTGCTCCGCCACCGCCCCTAGCAAACCCTTTGTTTTATGATACACCTCTTGCCTTTCCTCACTCACTCCCTTACATAGGAAAGGCAGATTAAAACCCTTCAGCACAGAGTTATGACACTCAGTGACTGGGTGGGCTATAAGCGGTAAACCGGCTGCAGAAGATTCTGGCGCTAGGCCGCACACATAACAATCAGTCTTATTCGCACTTTTCGCCACCTCCCTCGCAATTTTTATAAACACATCCGTGTGAGGCTCACGCAACTCCCGCTTGTCCACATCTATATTTATAAGCTCCGGTGTCTGGTCCCAAAAATACCACATAACCCCTGCCGTACACAATATGACAGCTGTTACCAGAGCGCACGTCACCAAAGCGCACTCCGCATTCCTAGACAAACCCAACATCCTTGGACCGGCCTGCCCTCCTCCTTGTTATCCCTGCTTCTCTCCTCCTGCTGTGCGTTTCCTACTCTCCCTGCAACGCCCCACAGACAACAACCAACAACATCCCTTATTACAAATTGTTCACCATACAACATATAACCCCGTTCTATTCCCCCCCTAACCAACCCTCCAATATATCCCTAATAGGAGAGCGGAAGAGAGGGGGTGGGAAGGCGCCCCCGGGCCGGGGAGGGGGACACACACTGGGAAAGGCCCGGGAGGGAGGGAGCACACCCAAATCCCCCAGAGGAGAGGAGACCAGGCAAGACCAGAGTACGTCATGCTAGACAGGAAGGGAGGGAACGTCCCGTGAGGGAGTATACCACTAGGGAGGGAGTGACGTACCTAGGAAAGGAGCTAGGACAGGAGGGGAGGGAACGTCCCGTGAGGGAGTACACCACTAGGGAAGGAGTGACGCACCTAGGAAAGGAGCTAGGACAGGAGGGGAGGGAACGTCCCGTGAGGGAGTACACCACTAGGGAAGGAGTGACGCACCTAGGAAAGGAGCTAGGACAGGAGGGGAGGGAGGACTCGACGAGGGGGGGGGGCCGAAACAACAATACCACCTTATACCACAACACTAAAACACAACCTATCCCTACCCGCCGGTTGGCGGTGTCTCCTAACCTTCCGATTTTGGTGGAGACCGCCAGCCAAATCTATCATGGGTCTTCACCAGTGTT
Organism: Notolepis coatsorum; assembly: GCF_963971535.1. Lineage (NCBI taxonomy): Eukaryota > Metazoa > Chordata > Actinopteri > Aulopiformes > Paralepididae > Notolepis > Notolepis coatsorum. The sequence continues at coordinate 34,874,414 of NC_140183.1, forward strand.
TTAAAGGCCGCCTCCGCTTCTTTTTGACTCAAAGACACCCCCTCTGCTCCCTCTCCCCCCTTAACCATGCGACTCCGACCCATCACCAAACTAGTAGCAAACTGCCTCACGACAGCCTCCATGGTGTAAGCGCTAGACCAACCACTTGGTGTCAACAATTCCATACATATGACCCCACCCTTACTCACATAACCATGTTCTAACGGCGGAGAGAGCACCCGCATGAACGGCGGAGAGAACGGAAAATCCTGAGGAAAAGAGACACCCAGCAATATAAACTCCGTCTTAGTCTCCTTCATATCCTGCCACAACAAGGAGTCCACATCTAACTGAAACAACCTAACCTCCCAGCTGAACAGATTATCCCCAACCAACTCCACTGTAATAAAACCGCCGCCCTGTCGTCCGATCTCCTGAAGTTCCCTCATAAGCCTTTTCGACCGGACCAGGGCTCCCCGAGTCATTGGCGACGATGCAGATGGCGCACTGGTTCCCCTCATTCTTGCGATCATCCTTGCGAACCAGCCCTGTGGTGCAGACTGCCGTTCCACCGTCTGGCCTTTCACCATCCTTCACTAGTCAGATTAGTCAAGCATTAGTCAACCTCAATTGCTCAATCAATCCCCACACACAACACCTATACCCGTCAGTACTCTAGACCCTGCCTACAATGTCCCAGACCCCAGACTGGATCCCCCAAAAGGGACCCAGAAATTAGGAAAGAAAGCCAGGGCAGAAATCAGCGCGTGGGGGGGGGGTCTCGAAGGAAAACCAGGAGAGGGGAGGGGGGGGCACACAGTCCCATACAGACCTGTTTCAAACCATAAAACACATTACACAATATGCCATACTTTGCAACTGCCCAAACGCCTCCTATGGAGGAGGAGGAAGAGAGAGAGAAAGAAAAGAAAGAAAGTTACAGAAGAGATAAAAAGAGAGAGGGGGAGAGAGAGAGAGAGAGGGGGCCAAAGAAAGAGGGGAAGAGAGAGAGAGAAGGAGAGAGGGAGGGAGGGAAAGAGAGAGAGAGAGAGGGAGGGGAGAGAGAGAGGGGAAAGAAGGAGTGCGGGAAGAGAGAAAGGGAGGGAGAGAGGGGAGAGAAAGGAGGGGAAGGAAGAAGTGCGGGAAGTTAGAAAGGGAGGGAGAGAGGGAGGGAGAGAGGGGAGAGAGAGGAGGGGAAGGAGAAAGAGGGGGAGAGAGAGAGAAAGGGAAAGGGGGAGAGAGAGAGAGAGGGAGAGAGAGAGAGGGAGAAAGAGAGAGAGAGAGAGGGAGAACGAGAGAGGATGAGAGCGGGAGAAGGGGAGAGAAGGGAGAGAGAGGAAGAGGGGGAGAAAGGGGGAGAGAGAGAGAGAGGGAGAGAGAGAGAGAAGGAGAAAGAGAGAGAGGAAGAGAGAGAGGAAGAGAGCGGGAGAGGGGCATTACGTACACCTAACCATATACCACAACACTACCTCAGGACGGGAGTCAAAAATGCCTCTACCGCCTCCTAGCGTAACACCAACACCCTCACAACGGTCACCTCCACACCCCTCCAAAAACCGGTCCCGTGCCCCAGGTTGACTCTAACGCCACCTAGTGCACTTCCAACCACATCACAATCACCTAAAACGGCCGCGTTGCCCAGGTTGACTCTGGCGCCACCTAGTGCACTTTCAACCACATCATAATTAATTTCAGTCACTCCGCCTCACACACAATGACCTTTCTCACAAGTGCGCATGCGCACACTAAGGCGGCCCACTCATTCACCGTGCATCCTGCACACGTTTAAACTTCCAGCCAATATTTTGTAAACATTAGCCCATTCCTCATAAAAGACAATACAGTTATACTGCAATTCTTCCGCTTCCACAACATACAGTACTGAACATCCCATGCGAGCCACGACGAGCTATTTGTTCATAGCAGCCAGCCGGTCATAGCATGTAGCTTTAGCCTAGCCTCGCGCCATGACACGCACGAGTCCTGACGAGAACGCGCTCTGTCCAGCACGAGCACCGACGAGCATGCACGCGCCGCACTTTTACCAAGGGCTGGGTGGCTCAATGGACGAGGCGCTCGTCCCTATGTGCCATATCCAATATCAAAAAACCGTTCTCAGTCATATATCAAGTGCCAATTTACAGATTTAATCCATACTATATCACACAACGTACAACATAACCATAAGTCCTTCCACTCATACACAAATAATGCCTAACCATAGCTGCAACATCATTCATAACCAACCCATTTTAGTTCCTGACGCCCGCGGTAGTCTCCACATCCCGTCAACAACCACCGCGCAACTTCCTAAATGCAACATCAGGCATATTTACCCTCCGTACTATAGACAGTGTTTAAGTTTACTATATTGCTTTCTATAGCCTTTTAATAACCTTTTCTTTAAGTACTTATTTTGTTACAGCCTAACGCAGTTAATTAACACGCCTGCTGCGCTCAAAATCAAACAAGACCCTTACAGTCTGCCCGGCACGGTCCTAACACGCACACGTACCACCGTTTAACTTTGAGCACGAACCAGACCCCGCTTCTATTAAAAAGCCACGTATCTGGGTGTACTTCAGCTCCTCCGTAGAACTATTCCCCGTACTCTGTAACCACACACGCCACTCACCGGTCCCGAAGGTTCACCTCATGCTTACCACACTTAACTCGCATGTTCTGAATGGTAACAGCGCTCTGTACACTTCCCCATATTCTCTGTACAACAGTACTCCAGTGGAACTCCCCTGTACCCAATTTTCACAGAGCTTCCCCTTCCATTCAGAACACCCAAATCATTCCTCACTAACTGCGCCCCCGTCTCGAGTATTATTTTCTAGGGTTCTAATAATCCCTCGAGAAGCGCACCATCGCACGCAAAACGGACCACCGTGGTTTCCTGGCCAGAGAAACCGTAGTCAGTCGCAATACGACGCTTATAACCTGTCTCGCAAACCAGTTTTGGCGGTGCACACTCATCTTTACCATATCTGACTTGCATGTTCTGAATAGTAACAGCGCTCTGTACACTTCCCCATATTCTCTGTACAACAGTACTCCAGTGGAACTCCCCTGTACCCAATTCCACAGAGCTGCCCCTTCTATCCAGAACACCCAACTCATCACCCATTACTTCATGTTCACATGAGGTTAAGTCTTTAGCAAACCCCCCTTTGGTTCGAATTGAACACCCGTACACTCCATAACACTCACCTTCTAGCGTAACTCTCCGGCTACGCGAAGACGACCTGATGTTGTTGTCGATGTTCGAGGTGAAGAAAGAGGGAAAAAAAATTCTCTTTTGTTGTCGTTCAAAACGGACGTTTCTATTCAAGGATCACAGCACCAAAAATGTAGTATCTTCCTAGCTTAATCTTCGTACTCTGCGTTGTGTTTAAACCTTAAAAAGCTCTTTGAAGTACTACTGAGCTACAATTGCAGATAACCATGTATATGATGGTTTCTGCTAGTACACGGCGCGGCGGTTGAAGAAATCGAGTTCCGAGCAGTTTGAAGAGAATCCGCTTTTAATGAAAAAGGATTTCAACAGATGTTACAAAAGAAATATGTGCAATGAACCTACGAGATGCATCCAATATGCCGGAGGATCGTAGAATTCAGACTAAATTCTCAATAAAAAAGCTTGTCTATAAACATTCTCGCGTCTCGGCTTCTCCAAGATGGTAGTTGCGGGGCCGTCTTTCTGCTCGTGGTTTCCTCAATATCTAGTGGAGAAAAGAGTGTGTATTCTGCTAGTTGTTTCCTGGTCTGGTCTCGTGGGGTTTGTTTCTTCCTCTCCCATCGAGGAGTTTGTCATATTCAAATCTAAGCTCCGCCTCTAATGTTACGACAGGCGGGCGTATCCAAGAACTCGCATCAAGCTTTCTAATTGGAGAACACTTGTTTTAGCTCTCAATAGGCTAAGCCCTACAGTGACGTTTAAGACTGAATTTATTACTGGGCGTTTTCCCGCAGTTCAAGATGCCCTATTAGGTCACAGAGTGGACTCAAACGGTCTCTCTTTGATCTCTGCTACATCTGCTGTCTTTTGTCTTAGAGGAGACAGCAGCCCCCCTTAGTGGGGCTTGTCTGGCGCCTTATAAGGCCGTTTCTTTAGTATCTTTGTATATTCAATCTGTCTGACCAGATGGTTCTCTAGTCGCTTGGTCGATCTCAGAGCTGTAAAACCACACATTTGTTGACTTTCCCAGGAGATCAAACAGCCACTGTCTCTCACTTAATCAGCGCCTGCATGTCTCATCTTCCCCCATGAGGAGGAAATCTGAGACAGGCAGCTGCTTGTACCAAGTCAGAGATGGGTGTCTATGCCTCGTTGTGTTACAGAGAGAGGGGAGATGGGGGGAGAAATTGTGAGTGTATAGTACCTGTTCCTGTTGCCATTCTGTAATCGTTGGTTGTGTTGTACAAAATAATATATAACAGTTTGCTTTGACTGAAAACTACCACACAAACAACCAATAGCGAGTTATATTGATCACGCTATGTTCGCTAGCCATGCTAAAACGCAAGCACATAATAGCACCTAAGCTAACAACAAGCTTAACAAATCAGCTATCTTTTTGTGAGAGTATACTCTCCGCTCTGTGGTAAATTGGGTTGATGTCGGTTTTGTTTCATCAATAAATGAGGCAGAATACACAGTGAATCCATCCTTTTTTTGTTTATTGCACTTGTTCCTGCTGCAAACAAATCCTGAATGAAATTAATCCTAAGCGAGGCATTAAAGATGGCGGCTTTCTGTTTTTGTGCAGACGCTTCAACGTGTGACGCGTTTCTCTTCTGACCAATCAGTGGTCTGCAGTGTTTCACGTGACTTTTCTGGTACCAGTTCTACTCGCTTGGAACCTCGACAGAGCAGGGACTAAAAAAGTACCCAAAAAGTACCCAAAAAGTACCTGGTACCAGGTACTTTGGCAATGGAAAACCGAAAATGCCGAGTAGAGTCGAGTAGGTACCATGCAGTGGAAAAGCGCCATTAGATGCTGGCTGCCCAGGCCGTATGCATAGAACACATATTTACAACATCTCCTCTCCTTCGCCGTCGACTAAAGACGCACTTCTTCAACCATTATCTGAATAAAAAAAAAAAAACTACAAAAAAAAAAAAATCTAACCCTAACTAACCGTACTGTCATGCACTTGTCCTAATAAACTAACCTACACTGTAGCACTCAACACTTTGATGAACATTGTTGCTCAGCTGATAGAGTTGTGCCCTTCCTGATGGCTTGTCGTACAGAACTTGTAAGTCGCTTTGGATAAAAGCGTCAGCTAAATGACTAAATGTAAATGTAAATGTCCTCCCCTCTCTCCTCTCCTCCCCTCTCTCCATGCTCCACGCCTAAAGTTCTGAGCGGACTCTGGGTTTTAGCCACAGGGACCTTTCAGAGAGAGATGACGGGTGACAGATCCGGTATTTCCGAACCGGATCTGTCACCTGTCATCTCTCTCTGAAAGGAGAGAGCATATCAGCGGCATACAAGCGCGCATTCGTTCAGTATTGACAAAGCCTACTTTGCTGGAACGATTTATTTCGCACTATACAGTACGTGGTATACGTATAAGTACAAGTATAAGTCTTTATTTGTCATCAGATTAACACATACACACACATGCGATGAGCGACCCACAGGAACACAAACACACATGCACGAGTCGCGAGACGTGTGTCATTTTGAGATCAGTCGCAAATCGCTTCCTGTTGAATGGATCAGACAGGGGGATCAGATGCCGAACCACGGCTGTTTTACACACGCCTCATTCGCCTTATAAGGAGATGGCGGGCGTGTCTGTATGCAAATGAATTTAGCACGAACACGCATTTCAGTTTAAGATGAATGGGATTCATCATCTAATCTATGTTTTAAATTATGGCTATGTGTCTAATCTGCCCGTCGCTTATCAATGACTCGTTTTCCAGTCAACATTGTCGAAATGGATTGTTTTTTTATCGGTTCATTTTTGTTTTATAGCATTTTGAAAAGCCCTCGTTTTCAAGGAAAATATAAAGATTCCATGATAAAAGACATTTACTGGAATATTCTAGAATACACAAAAACGTTGTAATTTTTCTGCCTATTTATGAATCGTTTTCAAATAAACGCTAGATTATCGATAGTATATGTGTACGTATGCACTAGGGATGTGCATCTCCTCACTGAGGCCGATGCGATGTGCATCTCGATACGGTGCCAACGATACGATACATTAACGATACATTTGAAGCACCGGGCGATGCGATGCGATATGATTCACCCCCTGTTGAGATACGATACGATTCGATACGATTTGATTCAACATAATGCGATTCGGGGCGATACGATGCGATTCAACACGATGCAAAATAATAATAATAATAAATAATAAAATTTTATGGTATGACAGAGGATTTGGTTGTATTCCTTATATGCAGCTTATATTATTATTAAAAATAAAAGAATCTACTGTAAGACAATTTATATAAAAACTCTTGGGTGCCTAAGAAGACTTTTGCATAAACTGTCTTTTCTATCCACTTTAGCTAAAAACACACGAGAGAGAGAGGAGAGAGGAGAGAGAGAGAGAGAGAGAGAGAGAGAGAGAGAGAGAGAGAGAGAGAGAGAGAGAGAGAGAGAGAGAGAGAGAGAGAGAGAGAGAGAGAGAGAGAGAGAGAGAGAGAGAGAGAGCCCCTCCCCGTCTGAGCGGCCGGCGACAGTTGATGATGTCACACACTAGACTAGGTCACTAGGATGCGTCAGATACTTTCCGACCGTAGCATTATTGTCAACAACACGGAGCTGGATGGATTGCATGAAGCGATATAATTAAGAAATGAATAACCAATAAATGTGAAGTTATCTTTGAACCCCTGTTGTCAAGCGTCTTCAATATACCCCCCCCTCCTCACTAATGTTACTGGTGTTGCAGAGTCACTTTAGTTAGACACTATAGTTTAGCGTTAGCTGAACGGCTAACTGGCGTTAGCATGTTGGGCAATTCTATTCATGTCTCCTTGACTTCCACTGTTTGTTTAACTGTGACGCGGCTCTCGCCTTATGTAGTAGCAAAGCAATAGTATCTGCGGTGTGTGTGTGCAGTCAGAGTGCACTGATGACAAGTGGATGAGAGGAAATTATATCAATGCATATCGGTTTTGACCGGTGCAAAGACGCTACAACAAGATGCATCGCGAGTTCAGCCTGGCATTTTGCCGACGCGGACTTATTCCACCGGTGCACTTGCATCGTCAACGTGTATGCCGGCGCACCGATGCAAATCGATGAATCGTCACATCACTAGTATGCACGCTATAGATGCGAGCTGAAAAATCGATTCTCTTATTTCCTCATCAGCGATCACAGCCACACACACACGCATAGGGCAAAAGCTTATATCGCCGTGAAAACAGGTCTGATTATCCTAAGACTGGTCAAATAGATTCCTTACCTGAGATCAGATGTTATCCAAAAAGATTATTCCAATTCCTGATCGCCATTTCAAATATCGATCACGCTTATTGATTACAGTGTTGATTCCTGTAAATACATAATCCAGGCTGATTTCCGTCCCGCGATGACTTCCATGTTGATCAGACTTCTTGCCAGCACAAGGAGCGAGTTGGCTCCCCTCCAGAGATCTACAGATCCCAGTTCAGTCTAAGCGACTGACATGCAGTTACACAGGGATAGACGATAGGGGGCGCTTTTTTCCAATCTGAGCTCCTGTAGGGGCTGGTGTACCAACGGGAGACTCGGTTGATGAAATATGAATTCAGATGGCGAATAAAAAAATAAAGCAATATTTTCGTCGTGGGCACTCAATGGGGGGGCTGATAAAACAAGATATGTCGTCCGTGGCACTGAAAGGGTTAAGAATGGCTTGATGAATGTGGCGGTGGCTTTTCTTATTGTTCTCTTAACAGACAAGCAAGAATATAAGAAAAATAATAAGAGAGTGTTGTTGAATGAGGCCCATTGTGAGCATTACACACACACTGCAAATGACTAAATAAATAAGAACTAAACCCAATTGCGCGGATATAACTATAGTGGAATAGACTAATGAATAGATGAATGAATTCCATATAAATCTATAGCTTATTAACAATGGAGCAGCTGATGCAGGCGGCTTGGTGAGAATACTGTACATACAGAGCGCACCTGGGCACCCGATCAGCGCACACACTGTATACTATATATGTGCGTAATGAATCGTTCCAGCAACAGTATAGGCTTCTATTATTCAAATTACTTGTTTTATTAGGAGATTGCAGATATGTGCTGCCCCCCTGGTTCATGACCTACTGTTGCTGGAACGATTAATTATGCACATATAGTATAGTATAGTGTGTGTGTGTGTGTGTGTGTGTGTGTGTGTGTGTGTGTGTGTGTGTGTGTGTGTGTGTGTGTGTGTGTGTGTGTGTGTGTGTGTGTGTGTGTGTGTGTGTGTGTGTGTGTGTGTGAGTGAGAATGTGAGAATGTGAGGCATAAGTTGTAAAGCTCTTTAGAAGAAAGTGCTTAAAAAAGTGCAGTCCATTCATGTCTTTGTGTCTTAACAGAATTCAGCCCAGATAATATAATATAATAGTAGTTGGCTAGTTGCACGCTTCTGGCCACCTCCCGCAGTGCGCGCATACACTCGTACTGTATACAGTACATGCAAAATTAATCGTTCCAGCAAAGTACTGTAGGCTTTGTCAATACTGAACGACTGTGCGTTGTCAAGAGCCAATCGCACAGGTTGCCTCATCTCATCTGGCTCTGCAAATAGATCTAGAGTCTGAATATCTCCGCATATATAGCCTGATGACTGACACATCTCTCTCAAATCCATTCTGAGAATGGAATGCAGTGCCCGCGACGCGGGTCTTGATTGATTGATTGATTGAAAATTGTATTAACAGATTGCAGAATGGGTACAATACAGTACAGTTCAATACACACAATTGTTAAGGGGATGCAGACCAGGGGGTGTAACTGTACATTGGATTATCGACGAAACCTTACTTGGTCCCAAGAAGAGGGTCTCGTGTATTATTGGGTTTAATAGGACATTTACTGTACATTGGAGGGGGTCGGGTTAGAACATTTACAGGGGCCAGTTTCGAATTGCAGTCTCCCGTAGGTGCTCTTTGAGAGTGGTTTTAAAAGTGGGTAGTGATTCACATTCCTTTACAGCTGTGGGTAGGGCGTTCCACATTGATGTGGCATAATTGCGGAACGTGTTTAGTCCCTTGTTTGAGCCGAATCTGGGTTTAACATGATTTGTGGCCCTCTGGTGTTGTGGTTGTGGTATTCACTGACCTTTGGGAAGTATTTTGACATGTACATGGGTACCTTAGTCATGTAGTGTATCTTGTAGACCAGGCCCATTGCAAGTTGCTGTACTCTGTGTTGCCCACATTCTCCATCAGTGTGGTGTTGGGGAAACGCTGTTTGGGGCAACACAACACAGACACTGTATTTATGGGTCAAACACCATGTTTATTGTCCATAGGGAGAGAAGAGTGTTAGAGGGGGTTGCCTGGCCCGTGGTGAACCCCAAGGTATTCCGTGAGGGGAAGTGGGGGGGGGGGGGCAGCCGCTCCAGGCGTGGTGTCCCAGCGGTTGTCACGCTGTGGGCAGCCATCAGTCTTCTCCGTCTCTAGGGAAAAAGGACATTATGTGTGAGCTCTCGGTTGAGCTGAGTCAGACTAACCTCCCCATGTGCTGTCAGAAGCCTCCTTTTCTGTGGCTGCTGATGAGGCCTGATCAGTTCCTGGTGTGGGTGATTCACCAGGTGTGACGAGGCCTGATCAGTTCCTGGTGTGGGTGATTCACCAGCTGTGACGAGGCCTGATCAGTTCCTGGTGTGGGTGATTTACCAGCTGTGACGAGGCCTGATCAGTTCCTGGTGTGGGTGATTCACCAGCTGTGACAAGGCCTGATCAGTTCCTGGTGTGGGTGATTCACCAGCTGTGAGGAGGCCTGATCAGTTCCTGGTGTGGGTGATTCACCAGCTGTGATGAGGCCTGATCAGTTCCTGGTGTGGGTGATTCACCAGCTGTGGGGGCTGATTGCCATGCTGCCTGTTTCTCCCAGCTCTCTGCTGTGGGGCTCCATGACTTGGTGAATCCTGTTTGTGTGGAATAACAAGCCAGGAGACTAGAGCGTGTGTCAACTGTGCGTCTGTATTGCAAACCAATAACATGGGCATCACAGCTTACATCCTGGTCCCTGCTGGGACGTACCAACTGCACACACCACTGTGGGGGGGTTTATTTAACATTCCCCATTCCCTTGTAACATCTCCTTTATTTTATTTTTTTGTTTAAACACTTACAACATTCCTTAGTGCAAATTATTATCATTACAAGAAACCCCATAAACGTCCTTATTTAAAACCCTAATCATCTTTTCTGTGCATTTTTCCTTATTTTTTATTTTCTTTTACCATACCCATTAACCAGTCTCTAACCATCATGGATGAAAAAAACACTCTGCTCTATTAGTTCAGTCTTTGTGGTGTTCTCACCAGCCTACCACTGGCTCTATAAGTTCAGTCTTTGTGGTGCTCTCACCAGCTACCACTGGCTCTATAAGTTCAGTCTTTGTGGCGCTCTCACCAGCCTACCACTGGCTCTATAAGTTCAGTCATTGTGGCGCTCTCACCAGCCTACCACTGGCTCTATAAATTCAGTCTTTGTGGTGTTCTCACCAGCCTACCACTGGCTCTATAAGTCCAGTCTTTGTGGCGCTCTCACCAGCTACCACTGGCTCTATAAGTTCAGTCTTTGTGGCGCTCTCACCAGTGGCGGCTCGCCACTAGGGGCGCTCGGGCGCCGCCCCCCCGTCAGGCCCTACCCTGGTTATATGAGAGAACAAGAAAAATAAGTTTTTAGTTTTTAGTTTTATAGCCCTATAAATAATATAAACATGTTTAAAATTAATAATATTTACTCATTTTAAGTATGTTTGTGTTTCCAATGCACAATATAACGTTATTATCGCAATTAAAAAACACTCGTTTTCCAAAGCAGGAAGTGACATCACGTTTTTTTTATTTTTTTTATTTTTTCGTATTTCTCGGCCCGGGCTATACGCGATAGCGCTCTGAGTGCGTGTCACAGTTTGATCGCTGTATCCGTCACAGCCAATCAGTGCATAACGCGTTGTGCGTTGAAATATGACTATTATGTTGGAATCCGGGCGCGATTTGAAGCGGTCTAGCCAGTAGCGTCAAGAATATCTGTAGCCGCATTTCGCGGAGACGCTCTCTGATTGGCCGACGCCAGTATTTTTTTCCGTAGCAGAATTTCACAGAGACGATCTCTGATTGGCCGAATCCAATTTCTAGGTTATTCCTAGGTTGTTCGGTGGAGATAGTTGTGTTGTTGTGAGAATGATGCAGGCAGCTGTTTGTCTTAGACGAGCGTGCCGTGACTGCAAGTTCTTTAGACTGTTAAGCTTAGGCACTCTTTCAAAGTTGGTTAAGGTTAGAGTTTGTCTTAGAGCATGGCGATAGAACGCCAGGTAGTTTGCAGGCTGTTCGAGGCGGAAATGGACAAAGACACAGCTCTTCACTCACACAGCTTGTTGGCTAACAACAAGCTATATGGATGCGGAGGGACAACAATGGATGGACATCAACACAGGCTGGATGGACAATGCCATGGAGTGGATATACTTTATCAACAAGCCAACAACAAGGTAGATTAGCGATCTTAACTCTAGTTTAATACATGATACGTTGTCTACTGATGCCGCATAACGTTGTAACGTTACAGCTTTCGTTAGCTACTGCTAGCTGTTAGCTCCGTTATCTTAGCTGGCCACTTTTATAATTACTTCATGGAAACGGAGTAACGTTAACGTTTAAACGTTATGTCGAGGTCATACAATACTACAGTCGACATAAGGTTAACGTTACCCCGTTTCCATGAAGTGTTTAAATAGCAGCAATCTTGTTGAAAATGTAACTTTACTAAAATGCTCTCTCTCTCGCTCTCTCTCTCTCTCTCTCGCTCTCTCTCTCTCTCTCTCTCTCTCTAATTTCGCCGAATGTGGGGCATAACCACTCAGACAATGAATGGTAACTTGTTTAAAATAACGAGCTTTACAAATGTGTTTATTATTGAATGGATCTGACATCATCTGAGAGAGAGAGAGAGAGCGAGAGAGAGAGCGAGAGAGAGAGCGAGAGAGAGAGAGAGAGAGAGAGAGAGAGAGAGAGAGAGAGAGAGAGAGAGAGAGAGAGAGAGAGAGAGAGCTGTGCGTGTTTGTGTTGGGCTATTGGAAACGTTGTTGCATTTGACTGACTGATCATATATTGATAATATTCGCCAATGCGTGCCTTGTACATGTTTGCAAAATTTTTGGTATAGCGCCCCTAGTGGCGAAGTACCCACCGGCCGCCACTGGCTCTCACTAGCTACCACTGGCTCTATAAGTTCAGTCTTTGTGGCGCTCTCACTAGCTACCACTGGCTCTATAAGTTCAGTCTTTGTGGCGCTCTCACCAGCTACCACTGGCTCTATAAGTTCAGTCTTTGTGGCGCTCTCACCAGCCTACCACTGGACGTCCTGTACTCTGGCGCCGGTGGAGGGTCCTCTGCATGCTGTTACAGGCCGCTCCACCTGGACGGCCTGACTTCCTGGGTGTGTTACTGTCCATCCCTTCGCTGGGCGGACTGCTGTGTCGCTCCTCAGGTGGGCTGCTGTGCTGAACGCTGTGTTGCTCCAGGCGGTGTCCGGTCACATCCCCCTCCGCTGGTCGCAGGTCCACCCGGTTCCGCCGGTAGAATGTCCCCTCGACCTCCACCAAGTACTATCTGGGGGTCACCTGTTGCAGGCACACTCCACTTGCCCGTCCTGTCTCCAGACAGGGGCTTCATTCTTATGTCCTGGCCGATACACAGCTCAGGCAGATCTTTGGCCGACTTGTCATTACCAAGCTTGGCCGTTTGATGCTTAACCCGCAGCTTCTCAGGAACCCCCGTGACCACGCTGGGGCCCAGGAGCGAGTCAGCGACCGGAAGTGGGGGCTTCAGTCTCCGGGACATCAGTCTCTGCGCTGGGCTGCTGAGCGTGCCCTCTGTGGGCGTGTTCCTCCACTGCAAGATAGCCAACCATGGGTCGTTACCTGCACTAGCTGCCTTCTTGCACAGGTTTTTCACTATCTTCACCGACGATTCAGCCTTTCCATTAGACCTTGGGTGCCTGGGCGAGGACATGATGTGGTCGAAATCCCATTCCTTTGCAAACGCAGACCCGGCGCCATGGGCGGGCATTAGGGGGCCGGGCCCGCCCACTGAGTCAGCTGTGCCCACCCTGGTAAAAGAAAAAATAAAAGAAAAAATTGTCAATCAAAGTCGACTATACAAATCCTTAGTCGGGGACAGCCCTAGTGGGCACTGATGTCAACAACAACACTACTGAAGCTAGCACGGCACTCTGTGAGAATTCGTTTTCTACCCTCAAGAACGTCTTTACAGAACATCGCCTTAGTATGCTTCATTGACGCAAGGCGAATTTAATTCAGTTGGCATTTGAGAAGGACTTAACAAAAAAGTTCAGGAATGAGTGGAGGGGCAGTGTTTTAAGAAGATTTCACTCTGTCCCCAAATGCCACTTGCCGCTCTACTAATGATGGTGAGTAGCCTGTGGAGGAATTTTGTTTGCTTTTTTATGCACCTTATTTTTTTAGTTCAGTTCAGTTTGTCAGTGAATTCAGAAGTGTTGAATAAATGGAGACTTTTCAAAGATATAGAATAGAATAAAAATGTATTATCCTGAGGGAAATTTGACACTGTTATGGTTTGTAACCGACCCCAATTGCACAACACAAGACAGGTATGAGAGTAAGCCAAGAACGGGCATTTATTGAAAACACTCAGAAAAACGGCACTGTCCCTTTAAGGGAGAACACCAATACTGGATAAACAAGAAAAGGGAAAAGGCCCAGTGCCTTTAAGAGGCGAGCTGGCTAAGGGGAAGGCAAAGGGAAGGCTAAAGGAAACAGGGCCGGGGCAAGGGAAGGCAGGAACAGGGAGGACTAGGAGGACTGGACAGGGAGGACTAGGAGGAACTAGAGAGGGGAGACAGGGACAGAGGCCCGCGGAGGCGGGCTGGGGACAGGGAGGACTGGAAGGACTAGAAAGGGAGGACTACTGGGAAAGAGAAAACAGGGTGAGGCCTTGGAACAGGGCGAGGGCTGGAGCTGCATACTGGGACAGAGAAAAACAGGGTAAGGCCTAGGAACAAGCATTAATGAAAGTTGCTGCTCTGCAGCTTCTCCCGGGATGGTTAGTCTGGGGAAGCAGGTGGGTACATCAGAGCCGCTCTGCAGACTTCTCTCGGCAGATCTCCGAGGTGGGTAAACGGGACCGAGAAGGAGAGAGGGAGTGGATTAGCTCAGAGTACAATGGGGAACAGAGCAGGTGACAGGAGAGGTGACTAGTCCCAAAAACAGAGTAATCAAAGTGACAGAATCTTCGGTGTATATAAACACTGAGTGAAGTCCCAAAAATACAAATCCAAGTAAATAATATCTTCGGTGTGTAAACACACAGTGAGCGATGTGAAGGCCAAAATATTATCCCAATGAAACAATCCAAAAAGGTTAAACGCTGGGTGAGTGACTGTCTGATAAAAAGCAGGAAATCTTCAGTGTTATATAAACACACGAAAAACGGATAGGATCAAAGACAGTCATAAAAACTCACCCAGGCGCTGTGCGTAAAGAGCGTTGGAAACGAACGGAGCGAGCGCGTCGCCACGGGGAAAGGGTTGTCCAAGCGGAGGTCTGAGTGGTGCGCGACTGCTTGGAGTACGCGCCGGTACGGAGGGCGCATCTGGCGCGGAGGTCTGAGTGGTGCGCGACTGCTTAGTGTACGCGCCGGTACGGAGGGCGCATCTGGCGCGGAGGTCTGAGGGGTGCGCGACTGCTTGGAGTGCGCGCCGGTACGGAGGACGCATCTGGAGTGCGTCTGCGCGGAAGAGCGCGCCAGGCTCGGAGGTCTGGATGGTGCGTCTGGGCGTCTGCTGCGCGGAGGTCTGGATGCGCGCCAGGACGTCTGCTGCGCGGAGGTCTGAAGTGGATCACTGGGATACCTCCCGTGGAAGTCTTAGAGAGCGCAGTCCAGTGTCTCCCTCAGGCAACGGCGACAGGAGGCGAAGGCTGGAGCACATCTCACGCCGGAGATGAAAACAGCATAAACAGACAGAGGACCTCCCGAAGGAGTCTTGGTGATAGAGAATATGATACGGAATGAAACGGCATGTTACGGCACGACCCGACCAGGGACAGAGGGGAGAGCGAGGTACTTAAAGCCCACAGGGGAACTAATTAGAATGCACCACAGGTGCGTGAAGGTAATTGATACTTGAAACTAAAAGTGTGTGTTCGGCGCCAGACCAATCAAACACATAATGACAGGTAGTCCAAGGGTGTGGTTGCTGAAGAGCTGAAACGTATAAAAGGGAACCTGTGTTGAAAAACTATTGTGCCCCCCCGAGAACATTTTACAAATTGGGCCTTACACCTTAACACCGTGGTGTCTGCTGAGAAATCAGAATAATGATCAACCATGAGTAGGAAGTCTTTGCCCGCTTGTCTGAACAAATCCATACTGACAATCTGCCACGGCCGTGTTGGGAGTGCATGTGACATCATTGTCTCCCGCATGTGGTGTCCCCATTAGGCCTGTAGGCGGAGCTCTAACCTAGAGCATGGGTTACACCGGGCTGGATGTGCCCCGGCGTGACACACCAGGTGGAGTGAATGACTGAGCAAGTTAGCTATTGGTATGGAAGTGAATAAAGACAGACGCTGGTCCATTACTCATTCTTATTACGACATAACATAATTGCGAGCAGCATGGACAGACAGGTTGCTTACAGCTTCTTTGTGCACTTCGCAGTAATTGTGCAGCACAAAAGCAAGCATAGATCACAGTAGGGAGGTCCTCTGTGTTTATGTCCATTGCTCTCCGGAGCATCGCAAAGCGCGCCTTCAGACGTCCAAATGCACACTCGATCACCATGCGCGCCACGCAAAGCTGTAGCCCGTAATACTGTTCCTGTTTGGTATTGCCATCACCAGGGTATTCCTTCATCAGATATGGCATCAGTGGATATGCCGGATCTCCCAGAATAAAGATAGCAACAGGGTCTTCGCCCGGCACCAGCTGTTTAGGGCAGGGGGGGATTGTCCCATCGGTTAGGGCAGTACACAATGGCGAGTTCGCGTCGTGTACACTGCCGGGCCACATGACATGAACATCCATAAAACAGTAGTTCGAGTCACACATCGCTTGTACATTGAACGAGTGTCTCCCCTTTCTGTTGATGTAGTCTGCACTGGAAGCACCTCGGGGTCTTTTGATTTCTATATGTGTGCAGTCGATCGCACCTAGACATTGAGGCATTCTGTGTGCTTCATAGAACCTGGCGACATGCTTGATTGATTGATTGAAAAGTTTATTAACAGATTGCAGAATGGGTACAGTACAGTACAGCTCAATACATACAATTGTTAAGAGGATGCAGACCTGAGAAAGACTTTCGTCTTGTTTCCATCAGGGTCCCCCATTTTCAATTCATCATATGACACACATGACATACAGATAGACAGTACTGCTACATCTATACATTTATGACATAACAGATTTTCAAATACAGTACTGTTTGTGATACTAAAAAAATCCAGAAGAAGAGTATATACATTTGACATAGAAACTGTGCATTGGGGGAGGTTGGGTAGGTGGGGTGGGGCTGTACATTGGAGGTGGGGGGGGGGGGGGGGGGGGGGGGGGGGGGGGTTGGGTAGGGGGGGGGGACACTGTACATTGGAATACTGACATACATTTGACATGGAAACTGTACATTGGAGGAGGTTGGGTAGGTGGGGTGGGGTTGGGTGGGGCTGTACATTGGAATAGCCATGCTTGGTCTTTATTGTACAACTGGGTTAGGACATTTGTAGGGGCCAGTTTTGAATTGCAGTCTCCCGTAGGTGTTCTTTGAGAGTGTTTTTGAAGGTGGGTAGTGATTTACATTCCTTTACAGCTTTGGGTAGGGCGTTCCACATTGTTGTGGCATAATTGCGAAACGTGTTTAGTCCCTTGTTTGAGCCGAATCTGGGTTTTACATGATTTGTGGAGCTCCCTCTGGTGTTGTGATCGTGGTATTCACTGACCTTTGGGAAGTATTTTGACATGTACATGGGTACCTTGGTCGTGTAGTGTATCTTGTAGACCAGGCCCATTGCAAGTTGCTGTACTCTGTCGTCTACTTTAAGCCATCCTAGGTTGGCAAAGTGTGCAGGGGTGAGGTGGGTTCTAGGAGTCAGGTCAAGCAGTAGTCTGACTAGTTTGTTTTGAGATGTTTGTAATTTGGTTTTTAGTGCCTTTGAGGTGCTTTGGTACCATGAGGTGCAAGCATAGTCGTAGTACCCTTGAATGAGTGCTCCTGCCAGAGTCTTCAGGGTATTCTTGTTTACCAGGGAGGAGATCCGGTACAAGAATCGAGTTCGTTGATTGACTTTTTTTTATTACATTGGATGCCATTTTGTCACAGGAAAGATTAGCCTCTAGGATGGAACCCAGGTAGGTAATTTCATCTTTCCTTGTGACAATATTGTCACCCACTGTAACTGAGAAGCCGTCTGTTTTGCTGAGTTTGTTATTTGAACCGAAGAGAATGGACTCTGTTTTGCCCATGTGTAATGATAGTTTGTTGTCGGCGAGCCATATGCAGATTTTGCCTAGTTCCGAGCTGAGGGTTTTTTCAACCTGTAACTTGTTCTTGTCAGAGACCAGCAGGGCTGAGTCGTCCGCAAACAGGAACAAGTTGCAGTCACAAGCTGACGACATGTCATTTGCATAAATTAGGAACAGTAGTGGTCCTAGTATGCTTCCTTGTGGAACACCACAGTTCACTGTGAGGGGGGGGGATAGGGTACCGTTTACCTCCACCATCTGTTCTCTCCCCTCCAGGTAGGATTGTATCCAGCTCACTGATAAACTATCAAAACCAATTGCTTTTAGCTTGTCAATCAGAATGGTGTGATTGACAGTGTCGAAGGCCTTTTGTAGGTCTAGCATGACCATGCCGCAGTATTTGCCCGCGTCCACCTCTTGCTTGATGTGGTCGTTCAAATAGAGAAGGCATGTGTCAGTGGAGTGGGATGTTCTGAAGCCAGATTGGAATTCGTAGATTAGATTTTTATCCGTAAGGTACTTTTCGACCTGTTCGTATACTATTTTTTCCATGACTTTCGAGATGGATGTAAGGATAGAAACAGGGCGGTAGTTGCCTGGGTCTAATTTGCTGCCCTTTTTGTGCAGGGGTGTTACTCTCGCTATTTTGAAGTCCTTGGGGACGTGTCCCTGTTTTATGGAGAGGTTTATTATGTGTGTGATGACTGGGGTGATGGCGGCTGCTGAGTCTCTGGGAATTTGGAGGGGATGTTGTCATGGCCAGTGGCCTTGTTCGGTTGGAGGGCGCTCAGTTTATTGAGTACCTCATCTGTAGTTACCATTTCCAGTTTGAAATCGTCTTTGTGGACGCCTAGGTTCTTGTAGTATGCTACTATGTGTTCTACCCCATACTGCCCTGAGTGGGAGGGTAGTTTGTTTACCAGTGTTGTGGCTATGTTTGTGAAGAAAGTGTTTAAGTAATTGGCTACATCCAGTTTGTCTGTGATGAGCGTGTTGTCCGTCTTTATGTTTATGTTTGAGAACCTGGTTTTAAGTTTTTTACTGCAGCCTAGTTGATTATTGAGTAATTTCCAAAGTTCACGTGGTTTATTTTTGTTTTCCTCAGTTTTGTCATTGATGAAAATTTTTTTTGCAGTTTTTATCATGGAGTTTACGTCATTTCTTAGTTTCTTTCTAGTTTGAGTTCAGTCACGTGGGCTTGGAGTTCACTGCTCGTGCTTTTGGTAAGCTTTGACTGACTTTTATGAAATTCAGAGCATTTTTTGTCTCTGGCTTTCATAGCGGTCAGTATTTCAGTGTGCATCCACGGCTCAGCGCGATTTTTTACCCTGGTGGTTCTTAGGGGGGCCATGTTGTTTAGTATTGTTGAGAATTTGGTTTTGAAGCCAAGCCAGGTTTCTTCAACCAGTGTACCATTGAGTTCATCTGACCAGTCCAGGCTCTTCAGTTCAAGGTTAAAGGCCTCGCTAGAGTACGTTTTGAGGTCTCTAGATGTGACCATTTTGTGACAGCCAGCCTTTTGCTTTGGCTTTTTGCGGGAACAGAATATCATATAATGATCACTTAACCCGCATGCTATCACCCCTTTATTGATTTATATTTATATTTATGCTGCTTCACCTCAGCCTCTGTTCTCGGCATTCTGATGTATTCTGGGCCCAGGTAGGTGGTGATGGCCTTACGGACTATGATGGAAACAGATGGTCGAGATATTCCAAATGCATTTGCAACTTTCCTTTGTCTGCCACCGGACATGCGGACGGACGGAGTCTCTCGCTGAGGTTGATCACGGACAATTTCGACATTCTAAAGTTCTCACGCCACTCCTCAGGAAGCGTAATGCCGTCGACAAAATTCGTCCACCATTGTCCCGTTTTCCCCAGCCTCATCCAGAACCGGCGCTCCACATAGGTCCGATATTGCCGAACCCGGAGACGGGAATTCTCTTGTGCGTGAAGCATTCCCAACTGGCGTCTGATAGCGCGGCTTGCTATAGCGCGGCTTGCTATAGCACGTCTTGTTCTAGCACTTGTTCTAGCACGTCTTTCTATATCATCTCTTATAGCGCGTGCTGTTATACCGCGTGCTGTTATAGCAGCGTGATGTGATATCAACAACTTGAATAGCGATTGTACCAATATAAACATAGCGCACACCTGAGCTACTTGATCGTTCATGTTGAGTTATCCAGTGCTGAAAAAATATGACTGGATCCTGTTCTCTTCCGGTTCTCTACAACGTCGTCACCGGACGTTGGTGAGGGCGTGCAGGTGTCGGTATCTACTGCGCATGGGCGTTGAGCAACAACGGCTCCGCGCAGATTACACGGCATGTTGTCGCGAGTTTTGGCGAGGAAAACACCTTTTCAGCGTTCCCGCTAGGGCAGCGCGTTTTCCTGCCAAAACGTCATTTCTATCTAATAGGGACAGCAAACGTATTCAAAACGTATTCAAACAAAAACAAAAACAGTGTGTGTAACAAGGGCCCAAGATATGCGTTACCTGCATGCAGACACTTGAGAAAAGGTTTTGCATTTTTCTATTGCAGTTTTGCACAATACATTTTCTTAAAATACCTCTGTACTATGTGAAATATGTCCTAGTAATACAAGAGTACAGTAATAGCTGCCAAACCAGTGTTTTACCCCCATCAGAAGCATGTATATACCGTTACCGTCTATGCTTCAAATTATACCGTGATATACATTTTAGACCATACCGTCCAGCCCTAAGTCCAACCCATCTATTTTAGCTTGGAGATATCCCGAACCACTTTTTAAGCTGTCGGGGGCCACAGTCCTCATAAATGGGGATGGGCATTTGACCCTCTGTGCACGCCCACTCTAGTTTTCCTGTAGATAAGGGCAGTCGCGTCGGAAGTGACGATTACACCCACATTCCCAGCACCCCCACCCCGTTCTCCATCACGTTGTCACAACGATGGAAATAAGTCAAGAGGCTTTTACGTTACTATCCTTGACAGCAATGTATGCTGGAGTAATGATCTGTATATGTTGTGGAGTCTAAATAAAAACCTGAACCTGAAACCTGACGTCTAGCCGGGGGAATGGGGCTCTAGCAGTGTATGAAAAGGGAACAGACACTGTGGGCAGAGACTTAGGGACAGATGGGCTTGGATTGGCTAAAGTCTGTACAGTGGTTTGCAGAGACTTAACTTCCTGCTGTAGGCCCTCTACAACCCCAAACAGCGTGTCCATTCGCTCATCACTGGCAGCTTTCTCAGTGACTCCATGCACCTGGGCATCGGAGGCCAAACTACTGCCCTCTAACTCCCTAATCAGCTCCAGCTCTGCAGCTAGGTTAATGGCATCCTCTAAGTTTGTAGGTTTGGCACTTCGAAGACTAACTCTCAAATCCCCATTCCCAACATTGGAAATAAAATGGTCCTTAGCCAACAAATCTTGGGTGTGGGAGTCCACAGAGGGGTCAGCTTTAACAGGTTAAATAACATCTGCTTTATTACGTATTAACGTAAAAACACAAGGCCAGGGTCCCGTCACTGCAACGTCACAAAACAACATTGTGGATATGTTACAATTACACTCTAAAAACGTTCCATTTGACTATGTAATATAACCATAACGTGATTACGTAGGCAGGCAGTCACCTCACAACGTTGTGAATCCGTCCATCGCAACTTTATAGATTTATGTTGCAGACACATTGTTTACATGTCTTTATTGCTTTTTTTTACCTTTCCACAACATTACTGATTGGTCACTTACTTACTAAACCCTGACCATATATTTAGATTTTGTGTATTATATCATGGTGTTGTCACTTTGATCTCCATTCTATCCTACCAAACAAATGCCATTGCTTCTGTAATTCAAATTTGCAATATAGGTAGTAGTGTTCGAGCCCAGCGCTCCACATTGCTTTCAGTTTAGCTGGTCGTTCATACTAATACACATTGGCCGTATTAGAGGGTGGGAAACTGATGGGTGGGGATCGGGCGTTGTGGACAGCGACTCCTACAGGTCGGTTGGTGCGCCTGCGCAGTAGAATCAGGAAGTGTCGGGGGCAGCGTGAGCCTCCCACGCGTTACTCCTCGCCACTGAGAGATCGAGCTGCGCAGGTGAAAAGATGCGACTGCTGTTACCTCAAGTACCGGAGGGGACTTGTGCTATGTATGACTTAGTCCACATTGCAGCCGGCTTGTGGGAGGCAAGAAACAGCGTTCGTGACAGGGGAGGGTTGAATTGGATGATACGAAATTGGGATGGGAGAAAATATAGAAAATGGGAGAAAAAGTGGATAAAAAAAAATAGTAAAAGATAATAATAAGGTTATTATTTTTTTATTATTATTATTATTTGTATTATTATTTGACATGTGTTTTAGTTTCGACAATAACATTTCATAGTTCTATGTTTTAGTTTAGACAATATGATTTCATAGTTCTGTGTTTTAGTTTAGAGTAGACGATATGGTTTCATCGTTCTATGTTTGTTAGTTTCTACAATATGGTTTAATTGTTGAGTATTTTCATGTTTTCACCATTAGATTTATTCCTCAGTAAAATTGTATAGATAAATGACAAATCAAAATAATAATTGTTAGTCAGAAAATAAAGCCTTCCATACAAGATTTTTAAATGTAATGGTTTATTTAATTTTCACATTTCTAACTTAGTCTACTTATAAAATGATCAATTCCCACGTATGACTTATTATGACTTGTACAATGCATACATTGAATTAGCATATCATACATTTTTATATGTTTGATAGTGAATTTTGACATGTTTCAATTAACTTTCAATGCAATTAATGAAACATTTGATTTCAAACCAAATATAGAAAAACCTTCACTATCTAATCCAATAAAAAATGAGAATGGATGATCTATCATCAGCAAGTAAATAACATTTTCTGTTATAATTTTGATAATTTGAGCAAAACTCCATTGATGTACACAATAATGACAAAATAGTTAAAGTCACTTCTGCAACAGGTTGCTCTGCAATTCCCATACACCACGAGCAGTTAGATGACACAACAAACACTGAAAAGGTAATTTCATGTAAGACTAGAAACATGTTTTTAAGACAATATTTGTGACATTACTCTCAAAGAAAGGTGTCCATATAAAAATAATGGAGCATTTTCCTCTCTAGTCTGTGCACCACAGTTTTCTTCAGTTTCTTCACAAATCAGTTAGAACACAAGTACAATCGTATGAGACATAATGGGGAGATTATGTGAAATGGGACACCCTTATGAGCTATGTGGAGCTTGAGAATAGGATCCCTGATACTAAACAGATAGTATTTCAAATATAAGTTTACTAACACTGTGTCTAGTTTTAAAAACATGCATACAGTAACATTTATAACCTACAAAACAAGACTAACCTAAGACCCTAAAAAGTACTACTACTACTAAGTACTACAATTTAAAACAACAGTACCATTTAAGTGGATTTCAGAGTAGAGTAACTCATTCATATGTCCCCATGTTGAAGGTATTCAAGCTAGAACATATTTTTGTAGCAACTGTTGCCTTAAGTTCTTTTTGAAAACAGACAAAGATGATGACATTTGTATAGTGTTATCAAGCTCATTCCACACCTGAGGACCTCTGCGAGCCACACTAAAGCTTGTACATTTGAGTGTCTTACCCTTTATGAGTTGTTTCTTTTCTAGTCTTACAGTATGTGCATGCGAGGGAAGGTACGTCAGAATCAGGTCACAAAGTCTGTAGTTGGTGGGTGACCCCATACTGAGGTCAGGCAATTCCTGTAATCTTAGTATTTAAACCACTAGACCAACATGTTTA
Source organism: Notolepis coatsorum (assembly GCF_963971535.1). NCBI lineage: Eukaryota > Metazoa > Chordata > Actinopteri > Aulopiformes > Paralepididae > Notolepis > Notolepis coatsorum. The sequence goes on from NC_140183.1 coordinate 34,897,893, forward strand.
CATCATACCAATGACATATTGTCCAGGAGTATCCATACCATCTCATTCCTCTGAGGGATACAAATCCAGCTGCTGTTATACAAATAATTTCTAATATAAACATGCAGGTCAGTTAATAGGTTTCACTTTCAAAGAATATTCTTTTCCAGGTGAATTTTCTTGTGTCTTTTCAAAAGATCACCACGTGTCCTGGATTCCTGAAGCTTGTTGTGCACTGGTCACACGGATAGGGTCTTTCTTATGTGAATTCTCTGGTGACGTTTTAAATCACTCAGACCTCTGAAGCTATTTCCACACTCACCACAGGTGTAAGGTCTTTCTCCTGTGTGAGTATGCCGATGGTATTTCAAGTGTCCTGGATCCCTAAAGCTCTTCCCACACTGGTCACACTTGTAGGGTTTTTCTCCTGTGTGAGTTCTCTGATGACATCTCAACTGACTTTGATCCCTGTAGCTTGTTCCACACTCCTCACAGTTATAGGGTTTTTCTCCTGTGTGAATTCTCTGGTGAATTTGCAGACTAGCCAGCTGATTACATCTCTTTCCACACTGGTCACAAGCATAGGGTTTCTCACCCGTGTGAATGAGCTGGTGCCTTTTCACAGCCCTCTTTGAACTGAAGCTTTTTCCACACTGGTCACAGCTGGGACCTTTTCCTTCATCCAAGTCTCTTTGTTTCTTCCCAGGCACGACAGGAAGCAGGAGGCTATCTGGATGGAGAAGAGTGTCAGAGAAAAATATAATTGAGCTTTAGTTACTATGCAAGAGGTGCTAGGTAGTAACACATTGTAGTCCAGAGTTCTCCACTGTGCTTAGAGTTAGTTTCATGCACCAGTTCAGAGCTACATTCAAAATGTATTTCATTTATTCTGTAAAGTCCAGACTAAACAGTATCTGGAGCAATATAATAGAATAAATAAGAACTAAACTGATCGCCTGCAAGCAAGCATCCTACTCCCACTATACACCAACATTAACAAGTGTTGCAAACAGAGACATCAGATGTGACGTCAATTAAATGATTTGGCCAAATTCCACAGAGAGGCAAGATGCTGCTTGAGCACCATAACGTTTTTATTAAATGTTTTACTTTATGTACAATAGTTTGTTTCCTGTAACTGTTTTAACTGTACAATACAGAGCATTACTGTATGTCTTTTTCTTTACTGTAACGATTACAGTAAACTTCAAATAATCAAATATCGTTTTATTTTTGTCTTTCATAAAACACCAGCACTATACTGCAGGTCACAGGGGTTATGAGGAAATTAACATTGCATAGTCTCTTTTGGTAACAAGTATTTTGTGTTTGACCGCATTATTTGATAATGGCCGTTTTATTTTAAAATGCACCAATAATTAAACTTCAACAATGAACATATCCACTGTTGATACACTTTAGCATGAAATATAATACAATTTGGTTCAGCTGTTCAATTAATTGTTTTAAATATCTAATGTTCTGGTGCTGTGATAAACATTTGCATATACTATTCTCTGATTTGACACTGGTATTTTTATTTTGCATGGCATATTACATTTTGAATCCAAATTTAGCAGTATAGCATTCTGTGTTAAGAGTTCTGCACATTGAAACTATGATGTGCAAAATGAGTCAAAGCAATCGTAAAAACTGTAATAGGTTTGACTTTCAAAGAATATTATTTTCCAGGTGAATTTTCTTGTGTCTTTTCAAATGATCTAAGCTACTAAATCTCTTATCACACAGGTCACAATGGTGTGGCTTTTCTCCTGTGTGGACATGCTGGTGTTGCTTACGGATTTCATTTATCCTAAAACTCTTGCACAAAAAGTGGGGCCTCTCCTGTGTGAATGAGCTGGTGATTTGTCAAGGCTCCTAATTGACTGAAGCTCTTCCCGCCCTGGTCACAGTGGTAGGGTTTCTCTCCTGTGTGAATGTATAGTCGATTTTCTATGACCTGTACTTAAATAAGAATCAAATGAAAATGTAGAATAAGGAGACAGCAGACCGGATCAGATTGGTAGATGCTTCCACGGTGGAGGAATAGTTTAATTGGTTCAGCAGCATGAATCAAACATCAAAACCCTTCCTACCATTTTCTTCAAATATCATCTACTTTTATAAGCCTATCCTAGCATCACATGACTATGTTGCAATCAAGTAGATGTGCCCAAGTGTGAGTGTGCTTTGTGGGTGTATGTGAGTGTATGTACGTGTGTGTGTGTAATATGTGTGTGAGTTTATGTGTGTGTGTTTTACCAAATTGATAGGCCTATTTTTGCCAACTCCCTAACATTCCTATCTGTTAGGGCGTTTTCTCATTAGGAACGGTTGCCTCTGTTTCGTTCCATTCCGTCCTCTGGAACGATAGTCCCCACTGGCCAGCTTCCTCACTACCAATCTCGTTTCGTCCCCAAGCACACTTGAGGGAGCAACACCCCAATACAGTAGGTGGCGGTATGCACCATAGTTGGTTTGCTATAGCTGGCGCTTCAACCCATCTTTGGTCTCAGATAAAGCATTTCGGGATCAAATGAGATAGAATGAGACGTGCTTTACCGGCAACGCTTCTCTCTCATCTCTCCCTTTCACAGACACACATTCGCCCAACTTACGTCGCATACACGCACATACACGCATGCACACACACACCCAGAGACGGAGCGGCGTGTTATGTTTGGAGGAAGAGAGAAGCGTGAGAGAAAGGGAAGAGAGTTTAGCGAGTTTAAACGCAGATGACGCAACAATAAATGCTCCCTGCACCCTGATGTATGTCTCTCTCTCTCTCTACACAGCACCTTAAGGTGGTATTGAGAGTGCACATTATAGATATAATGTGCCCTCTCAATACCACCTTAACACATTGACTGCCACGCTATTTTCCCATCTTTGTACTTAGTGTGCCAGCGCTGTAAAGTATAGGGAATTTCACTGTGCGTTGTGGTGTTTGCAGGGCTATATCTATATTCTATATTATAGCTATAGAGACAATACTATGGCTCATTTGACATTAACAATCCATCGTTCAACATGTGAAAAATAATACATTTGTTCATGTATACGTTTGCGTGTTATACCGTGGTGAATATTGTATAGTTTCAGAGTGATCCTGGCTAATTCCTGAAAACGGTGCTATGGAGCAATACGTGAATTTTGCTAAAAGTGTTGGCATTGCTCACCTGTACACGCTACTATTTCCAATTCAAAGATATATAATAGGTATTATGTTTTCATCATAATATGCTTTGATCCCCAGTAACGGCATTCATTTTGAATACTACATAAGTTGATCGGCCGGATCGATATGAAATCATTGTAGGATCAAGGTGGAATTTATGTTATATAGTCCTTACCTTTACTAGGAGGTATCCCAAAAATAATATTCCAATTGTCTGATCGCGATTTCCAGTATTGGTGTCCATTGGGTCCTCGACATAATCTGGCACAACACATGCATCGAGGGGCATTGGACGCGTTTCAATGTGACCGGGGGAACCGCTAGACTTGCCTGGAGGAAAATACTGTGCCCTGAGGGAATTAGATGTAACACCCAGTGTGAAAAAAGGTTTCAAAGGGTGGGCGATACTGCCACCTAGCAGGATGCGGCTGGTATTGCACTTTTGGGATTTCAGAATGATTTCCTATGGTAACACCGAGGTCTGTGATGATATAATGAATAAAAAAATCGAATAAAAGAAAAAACTACCAAAACCAGGGAAATCTCTGGTCTGGCACTCAACGCATGGCGAGTTAACCCGAGAAATCTCGGGTCTGGCAGTCAATGTGTTAAGCCAGGTGCTGTGTAGAGAGAGAGAGAGAGAGAGAGAGAGAGAGAGAGAGAGAGAGAGAGAGAGAGAGAGAGAGAGAGATAAGCTGAATTAAAAACACAGCTTCCCTCGGAGCAGGTTTACAGACTCAATCCCAAACGGACCTAAATAATATTTTTATTGAAGTATGAATACAACTCTGTTCTGGGCAAGCAGGTTAGCACCCTCCTCCTTAAAACTCAGACAGAAGCACTTGTTACAGCAAGCCTCTTCCGTGTTTTGGTACCACAGTTGTGCTCACATTTGCAATCGTTCCGTGCTGTTCCGTGCCCAGGGATGCTGATTCGCTCCCCAAACCACCTTTTCAAGTGGTCCCGATTATCCGTCCCCGGGGACTGAATGTAGCGTTCTCATTACACTACTTTTGGGGCAATCGTGCTCGGATTCGGCCCCGGATGCCTAGTGAGAAAGCCTCCTTATTCTCATCTGTTATTCTCATCTAAACTTCTGTGTGCGTATGGTACTTTAGCTGACAATTGTGTTGTAATCCTGGATATTGCCTAATTTGGCTTTTTCCACAACCTTTCTCCATCCTCTCCTGTCCAGGCCCATCTCAAGTTATTCTCACAGACGTTCTTTTTTTTTATACATTTTATTATTAAAAAGGGGTGCAGATACAGTAGATGCATTTCATCAAATAATAATTTCTTATTTCATCAAAATTTCACAAGAAATGCTTACATGAAATCATATTGCTACACTCTATAAGTACCCCACCCATCACTCCTGCTCCCCAATTCCACGCCATCCTGAATATCCCCCAGGCTACATGAATAACAAAAGAAGAAAATAAAGACAATTGAGGATCGGTAGAAGAACTATACCCAACAGCAGACCACCCAAACACCAACCACCACAGCACATGAGCAGCAGACTGCGACGGCAGAACAAGCCATAACACAGCAAAAAAAAACGAAAGCACATCAATCCCCTGCAACCCCATTGTAGCCTCCCTTAATCCTCCACTAAGAAGTATCTTATATTTATTCCCACTCTTCAGCCTCCCTAAGTGTACTCCATCTATCCCTAAACACTTCTAGACTGTCATTACCTTGTACCAATCACCCCTCTATTATGCTGTGATGCCTTACCTGCCTTTTGAATATCTCCAACTGCAATTCATGAATAAAGTGTGCTTTAAAAATTAACCTTTTTCCCAAAAGAATAATCATTTACAAAAGGAAGATTATATTTCTTTAACCCTTTCACTACCACACTACCAAACGGTTAACCCTTTCACTGCGACAATACGGAAGGTTAACCCTTTCACTGCCACGCGACAGTCTGTAGTGTGATAGTAAAGGGTTAACCTTCTGTGTGGTAGTGAAAGGGTTAAGTCACCCAACAGTACAGTCTGTAAAACAATATAGCAACTGATATTGCAATTCAATAACCAGTTTTGCACACCATTCCAAAAACTACCCAAGGACCCAAAAAAGGTGTGGCAAATCTTCTGTCTCTTCCACACAAAATCTACACTGATTTGTCCGTTCAATGCCCCAGATCCTTAACATCCTCCTTGTTGCCAAAGTTCTGTACAGTATTTTCAGCTGGAAGACTCGCATATAGGTGTCTATAGTTATTTCATATATATTATTGTATATCAAATGCCAAGGAAGTGGTACATCAACAAGTTCTTCCCATTTTTGTTGTATCTTATACGGCTGATGAAATATACCCTTGGTCTTTAGTAGGGCTGACCCCGATTAGTCGAATGGAGCCATAGTTGCCTGCAACCTCTTAGTCAAATGCAAAAAAAAGAAAAAAAAAGAACGCTGACGCTAATGGCACACATACCAGCGAGGCTAACTGCCTAAGAAAACAGGCACAGAGGCACTGAAAGAGGATTTCACCCATCTAATGAACACACTAGACTAGACAAATATCAAGATGTATCCATCAGTGGACCAATTGCATGCTTTCGCAGAGGACAAGGAGTCTTCAGCCAACTCCTTCAGACATTAACACATTGAGTGCCAACGACGAGATTAGTCGTGCTAACTCGCCACGCGTTGAGTGCCAATGATGAGTTTTCTCGTCGTTTAATCGTTATTTCTTTTATTAGCGATATCCATTCATTTTTCATCCATCCAGCCTGACGTTATCATTGTGAATGGGTCTGAGCTCAAAAAGGGCAAATACCGCCGCCTATCGTCTCCCGGATGGTAATGCACATCATTGGATTGGATTGGGTGGGCATGTGCATCAGAAATAAGTCCGGCCCGAGGTTTTCCCATCTCTGGCAAGCAGTATCGTGTTATCACATTCACTGGCGAGGCTCGGAGCAGCGTCGATTATGTGTTTTGGTGCTATAACGTTGGATCAATAAACACGATCAATATTTGGAATGGCAATCAGGAATTTGATTAATCTTTTTGCAGAACATCTGATAAGGTAAGGACTCTATTTTACCAGTATTGGGTTAATCTGATGTTTTTTTCTCAGCCATCGCAGCATGTCTGTGTGTGTGTGTGTGTGTGTGTGTATGTATGACGTTAGCGCTGACCAGGTCATGGATAATATATTTTTCAGCCCGCTAGCGTGCATAAGTACACATATACTATCGATAATCTAGCGTTTATTTGAAAATGATTCATAAATCAGCCAAAAAATGACAACGTGTTTTGTGTATTCCACTAAAGAGCTATTATCGCGGAATTTCTCTGGAATTACTAGAACTCTCCAAAACTATACTCGTATTCAAAACGGTATAAAGCGGAAATGTACCAATGAAAAACCAATCCGTTTCGTACATGTTGACTGCAAGCAAGTCATTGATAAGCGAGGGGTGTTTTAGACCCATAGCCATAATTTAAGATATAGTTTAAGCCTTCGCAAATTTCCCCGACCTCCCATTGACTTCAGTGCTGGCACTCTAGCCCATATATGGTCAAAGGGGCGTGGCACTCAATGTGTTAAAGGGGAACTATTTTACTATTTCTTTCACTATTTGGGCACTTTTACACAATTCCTGTGAGTCTATGGAACACCTCTGTAATATATATATTTTTTTTTATTCATTGTTTTGTATTTCTAATCAAGTCCTCAAAAACAGCATTTTTCTACCTCAAGATCTCGAGCTGTTTTGAGCCTGGGCTCCTAAACCACTGCGGAGCGTCGTCTTCGCCTGAACATTAACATGCAGCAGTGACTATATGACATCACATATAGGCACATTTTCAAACGACTCAGTTCAGTGAGGGTGAATATTGTGAGAGGAGAATTGGAAGAATGCGCCAATATGAGAATTTTGAGACATAGATCATATTAATATAAGTTCACATAGCTAGGAAACAATGCTAAACACTCAAAAAGGCCATTTATAAGATAGTTCCCCTTTAAGCACCCCCCACAGCCCAAGTGGACCGACCGTTTCACAATGAGGGGCGGGCGGAGTTACTGTTCAATGCCATCGTTGTATAGAACTGGCTCGCCTGAGTATTTAAACCCCGCCTGCCCAGCTCAGATCGGCTCCTAAAACACAACAGCCCATTTACAATGAGATGCAATAGCTCTGCCTGGCAGTAGAGGGCGGTGTTGACCGTCTGCCAGCTCAGATAGGCTCTGAAGGGTATACCAGAGGCTGCAGCTATGAATTATGAATAGATATAGCGAATAAACGAAATAACGATTCCAAAAACGAGTTAACTCGTGTCTGGCGCTCAACGCATGGCGGGCAATAACGAGTTAACTAGTTTTTGGCGCAGATTGTGTTAATATACTTGAATTAAACCATAAGATATGTTGAGCTATCTCATCTACTTTGTCTGGAGGGTGATACTGGAATTGTAGCCAACTTTGTAAGGATTCACTTAAAAATGGTGACAGTTCAAAGTGCCTTTGTTTTGTAAACCATTGAAAGTGGATACTATCAAGCTGCAAAAAGGCCATCCTTAAACATGGGATGAGCGCGCTTAAGTAGCTTACTACAGAACCAATCGGGGTTCGAACAGAACTTTCCAATTAGTGATGATTTCAGAGAGAGATTTAACATTTTTATATTTTATAGTTGTACACCTCCAAGTTCATATTCATTGTAAAGATAAGCTTGTTTAATTTGATCTCACAGACGTTCTTACCATGTAAGCTATACAAAACTGACACGGCTGGTAAATATGAGTGTTATGCAAAATGAAGCATGTCTTGTTCTTTCTTCTTAGCCAAATACAGATGTGTCTTTCTGTTTAATTACTCAAAACAGGTTTTATCCAGCCGTAACATGCTTGAGTTACATTCTGGAACCTTCGAAAATGTCCTTTGAGACCCTTATGTGTTATAAGGACCAGAGACATATAGTGTGTGTGAAGTATTTTACATAGGATTTTGGTATTTATGAGCCTTTTGCTACCACAAATGCGGCTGTGATTTTCCAAGTGCCCTGGATTCCTGAAGCTCGTTGTGCACTGGTCACACGGGTAGGGTCTTTTTCGTGTGAATTCTCTGGTGACGTTTTAAATGACTCAGACTTCTGAAGCTATTTCCACACTCATCACAGGTGTAAGGTTTCTCTCCTGTGTGAATATGCGAATGGTATTTCAAGTGTCCTGGATCCCCAAAGCTCTTCCCACACTGGTCACACTGGTAGGGTTTTTCTCCTGTGTGAGTTCTCTGATGACATCTCAACTGACTCGGATCCCTGTAGCTTGTTCCACACATCTCACAGTTATAGGGTTTTTCTCCTGTGTGAATTCTCTGGTGAATTTGCAGACTAGCCAGCTGATTACATCTCTTTCCACACTGGTCACAAGCATATGGTTTCTCTCCTGTGTGAATGAGCTGGTGCCTTTTGACAGCCTTCTTTGAACTGAAGCTTTTCCCACACTGATCACAGCTGGGACCTTTTCCTTCATCCAAGTCTCTTTGTTTCTTCCTAGGCACGACAGGAAGCAGGAGGCTATCTGGATGGAGAAGAGTGTCAGAGAAAAATATAAATTAGCTTTAGTTACTATGCAAGAGGTGGTAGGTTTTATAGTAACACATTGTAGTCCAGAGTTCTCCACAGTGCGTAGAGTTAGTTTCATGCACCAGTTCAGAACTAAATTCACAATTTATTTAATTTATTCTGTAAAGTCCAGACTAAACAGTATCTGGAGCAATATAATAGAATAAATAAGAACTAAACCGATCGCCGCGGATATAGCTACTGTATAGTGTAATATACTGTATTAATATGCCATATACTGTCTTCTCTATGATATTAAATATTGTTGGTTTGATGTATTCCTATTGCTAAATGAAATAAATGCGTGGAGCAACGGCTTAGTGAGGCAGCCTCAGCACACGAGCGCACACACGTACTGTGTACGTGCAAAATTTATCATTCCAGCAAAGTAGGCTTCTATTATTCTAATGACTTGTTTTATTAGGTATTATAGTAGTAAGTCCTACTGTAGAACATGACATAATTTAGCATGACATCTCATTTAGTAATGTCAATACTGAATGACTGCATGATTGGCTCTTGACAAACACGCAGTCGTTCAGTATTGACATTACTATATGAGATGTCATGCTAATGTCATGCCAATATATATTTCAGTTAGTTAGATAGTAAATTATATTGACCTATTTGTTTACACTGCTTGTGTTGTTTTTACTACCTGTACCCCCCCCCCCTTCCCCCATGCTGCTATGATGCCTGAATTTCCCCAAGGGGATCAATAAAGGAATATCTTATCTTATCTTATCACTTTGATATGACAGACATCCGTGGAATTAAATAATTATAATGATAATAAATACGACATTATTTGTATCATTAAGAATTATGTTTTACATTTATAGTCATGACTCAATGAACCATGTCAGAAAATAAATAAATAAGAACTAAACCCGATCGCTTCGGATATAGCTATAGTGGAATAGACTATTAATATTCCATATACCGTCTTGTTATTATGATATAATTTATTGTTTTATTTATTTATCACATTGCTTGCGCACATCTAAGAGCCAGTGTAGAAACGGCTTGATTGTATGTTACTATTGTACTTACATTTGCACTCTGGTTGGAGCCAAACTTATTTTCGTTGTATTATACGTGCTGTATGATGACAATACATTTTAATCTAATTTAATCTAATTTTGAGAGATTATAAAAAAAATTATTATTATCATTTGGAGTCGCAAATCGCTGTTGCGCTACGGAGCATGCGTGTGTCTGTACAGTATACAGTATCAGCTATTCGTTCATCTATTCTTAGTCTATTCCACTATATCATGCGATTGGGTTATTAAGATGCAGCAGGTGAGGCAGACGGTTAGTGAAGATACTGTACATAAGGAGCGCGCACACATGTGTGTGTGTGTAATGCTGATTCCTCATTCAGTCATGACTATAAATGCAAAACGTAATTGTCGTATTTATTATCATTATAATTATTTAATTCCGATGATGTCTGTAGAATCGACTTGAACGCAATCACCAACTATTTAGCCCAAATGAAGCCTTTTACCAGTGCATTGTGCATTGTATGTTACTATTGCACTTTACTATTACATTAGCACTCTGGTTGGATGTTGTATTGTATGTGACTTCCTGCTTCTGCTCTGCAAGCTGCTTTTTACTGTCTCCATGTTATTCTGCCCATCGCTACCTTAATGATTTATTATAGCCCTTTCAACTCTAAATACTCTGTACGTTAACTCCCAGTTCCTATGGTACTTCTCCAGAACTGTGAATTTATTTATTAAGATTTATGACAGCAGTGCATCGTCGAAAGGACGAGTAGCAGGATCTCTCCGTGGGAGGATTAGCGAGATGAAGAAGTCTCCGTCTTATCAGCTAAACACAAAGGACTGTGTCAAGCACCTGGAGAGAGGATTGCACTGCTGAAGGTGAGGATATTTCATAAAGACCCCAGTTGTGAAGCGACCAGAGAAGGACAACAAGGCCCACCATCACCAGCTAAGTACCTAGCTTAGCTTTAGTTTAGCCTAGCCTGAAGAGACCGGAAATAAGGCAAGATGCCGGGACTCGACTCTCCGACAGAATGTGCTAGTTGCCTGAGGATGGGTACGAGGATTGTAGAGCTGGAGGCTCGGGTTTCTACCCTGTACAAAATTCAACAGGATGAGCGACTCATTGACTCTATGATTGACTCTATGGTTGATGCTGCTACAACTAGTATAGCCACCGATACTGTGGCTGAGAACGACCCCTGGCCCAGGCTAGGAGAAGATCCCTGGCCTGCAGGCTAGGAGCTAAACCAAAGCAGTGGACTACTGTCGGGGCTAGAAAGAGGAATAAACTAACCAGGAACACGTCTCGTATTACCTCACCCCCAGCTCCGCTAGGAAATAGTTTCAATCTACTCTCGGAACTACACATATCAACACCTAAAGCAAAGAGACTTAGAAGCATGGTTAACGATGCTAGCGAAGCTAACAACAAGCATACCGGAGCTTACGCTAATGACAAGGCACCAAAGGAACGTCGTGTTAGCCGGCAACAAAGATACGAGGATAGCTATCAGAGCTACTAGCGAAACGCAGAGACTAGCAGAGCTAACGGAGCTACTCTGCGCCGAGACGACGAGGAGTTGCTATCGAAACGGCTAGCAAACACTACATAGCCTGAGATAGCGGCTAACAGTGAAGAGACTTCTGCGCCGAAGAGCGCCACAGGATTGTCATGGTAGCCAACGCCAAAGGTACGAGGCTAGCGCTAGCAGGACGGCTATTGAGACGGCTAATGGGATGGCTAGCGAGACGGCTAGCACGGCTATTGCAACAAGGCCACAGGACTGTTGTGAGAGCCGACAGACAAACTGCCCCAGAACTGTTGGAAAGAATTCTAACTTCACACAGAAAACAGACTGCATCTTGATTGGAGATTCCACAACAAGGTATGTGGAAATGGCAAACACAGAAAACCTATGTCTAGACAATACATGGGTCAAGGAGTTATCTGAAATACTTCCAACACTCATCGGACCAGCCAGAACAAAAATTGTCATTCACTCTGGATCTTTTGACATCCTGCGAAAGAAAACAGGCACAGAAACACTGAACGAGGATTTCACCCGTTTAATGAACACACTAGACAAATATCAAGATGTATCCATCAGTGGACCAATTGCATGCTTTCGCAGAGGACAAGAAGCCTTTAGTCGATGACATACATTTCAATTCATGGCTAGAATCTGCCTGTCATGTACACAGACTGAAATTCATTGACAATTTTAATGTTTTCTGGAGTAATCCCGAATGCTTTCAAGGAAATGGTTTTTTCCCAAATCGCCTCGGATCGAGGCCGCTTGCAGAGAACATATGTCATGCCTTAGTGACCTCCAAGGACATCAAACTCATACAAGCACGAGAGATAATCACGAAGGACACACTCACCGCGAGGAATGGCACAAGATGTTCCAACCCCCAGGGCCACCGGAAAACTCGTCTGATCAAATGTCCCCAAAAGAGCTCATCAAATCAGCCGATCATGCACTAGAAGAGATGGGTACCCTGCTATCACCAAAAAAAGCATTAAATGAATAGTACAAACACCATGCCATCTCTCAAAATATACCGGTAATATTAACCAGCCAATGGCATGGAAAAAACTATACAAGCCATACACCATAAAATATGTGTACACCTGCTGTTAATCTCAAAGCTATCAAGGTCCAGCTAAAGCAGATCTCCTCTCATGACATAGAACAAGTCCAACAAATTAAATTAGCCCTCCTAAATGTCAGATCACTGAACAATAAAAATATTTTAGTAAATGATCTGATTAAAGATAATAAGTTAGACTGCATCTGCTTAGTAGAGACATGGCTCAATAACGACACAGCTACATCAATAATGATAGAGACCTGCCCACCAGATTATAGTTTTTTATCAAATACCCAGAAAAAAACAGAAGAGGAGGAGGGGTTGCAGCAATTTTCTCCTCAAAACTCTTGTTTAAAATCACAGATCTAGGTGAGTTCATATCGATGGAATATCTTGCCATTGAACTCAAAACCGAATCAACCATAATCATCACAATATACCGCCCGCCTAGACACTCACCAATATTTATACAGGAGTTCTCTGAACTGATTTCACTGTGTTACCAGATACGATAAGGTGATCCTAAATGGAGACTTGAACATTCATTTTAATAAGAAAACAGACTCCAAAACTATAGAGCTAAAAAATCTACTGGATAGCTTTTATTTAACACAGCATATAACAAATGCAACCCACCGGCTTGGAAATACATTAGACTTAGTCATAACAACAACTGGGCTAAGCATAAAACAGTTCTCAATAACTGAATTACTTCTCTTCGACCATCACTGTATATTCTTTGATGCTCAAATAACCCTTACTAAAACAAAAAAATAAATCATAGTTCAAAAGAGGCTCCTAAACGACAAGGCTGAATCAAAGTTCATTAATCTTATCAGACTACATGAATCACACAATCATGACAGCTCTCTAAATGAAATGGTAGAAAATCTCAATGATGCACTGTCATCTGTATTATATTCTGTCGCCCCACTAAAAACTAAAGAAGAAAACCAGAGCCTCCCCCTGGTTGAACTATAATGCGGTCAACAAAGAAAAAAATAAATGTCATGCAGCTGAGCGAAAATGGAGTAAAACAAAAAACACTATTTGCTGTGATACAAAGATGCTTTAACTGCCTATAATAAAACCGTCCGCTTAGCAAGGAAAGACTACTTCTCTAAAATCATTAGAGAAAACGCTGGAAACTCCAGAATCCTTTTTTCCACTTTTAGCTGTTTCACTGGGTGTCCCCCAGGGGTCAGTATTGGGTCCCCTCCTATTCACCATCTATCTCCTTCCCCTGGGCACAATCCTCCGTCACCATGGGGTCCACTTCCACTGCTATGCAGACGACACACAGGTCTACATCTCCTCCAAACCCACCACTGCCCTTCCCCCACCTCCCTCACCACCTGCCTTGAGGACACCAGGAGCTGGATGAGCAGAAACTTCCTGAAGTTAAATGGCAGCAAAACTGAGGCCCTGCTCATCGGCTCCAAATCCACCCTCACCAAATCATAAAACACCCCAGTTCCAAACATCACCATTGACGGCTTCCCTGTACCCTTCTCCCCCACCTCTGTAATATCTCCAGACTCCGCCCATCCCTGTCCCAATCAAACACGGAAACCCTGGTCCACTCATTCGTCACATACCGGATCGACTATTGTAACGCTCTCCTCACCGGCCTTCCCACCAAACTCCTCAACAGACTACAACATCCAAAACTCTGCTGCCAGGATCATCACCTGCACCAACTCATCTGACCACATCACCCCGTCCTCATTCAATTACACTGGCTCCCTGTGCACTACCGGATAAAAAACCTCCTACTCACCTTCACACGTATTTTAATTTTTTTCTTTTTCTTTTGCTAATTAAATAAATGTATTTATTATTTAAATGCCTTTATTTCATGTTCGACGCAGACGGTAGGCTATATATAGCACATTTTGTTATTAATCTTATTAAACTGTATAGATGCTTCACCAATCACCTTCTCAGCCGCTACTGTCTATGTCACCAACATCTTTATTTAATCACACTTTCATCATTAAGCAGGTAACCATCAATCTTGGTATCCAAGCTGATAAAATCACTCCATTAATAGAAAGAGCAGGAGCTAAGTCTTTTCAGCCATCTTTTCCTGAGCATTATTAGCAGTGAAGTGTAGAAGAGAGGAGACGGAATGCGATGGTTGATCTTCACAATATAATAATGTTTTTATTGTGAATAGCGGATCACTCAGTTGCTCATATAACAAAAAGGGTGAGACCCAAAGTCTCCACAAACCCTATATAACATAAAGAAAAGGTGAGACAGCACAGTCTCCGCAATATGTGTCTGGTGAACCCACAACATTTTTTAAACAATGCAGAGTCCAGTTTGCTGCTGATATTAAGAGCTTCAGCTGCTTCGCGAAGCTCTTGGAAGCTCTTGGAAGCTGAATGCTCTCTTCTTGAGAGCCAAGCATGACACCTGTTTCAGGTCATTCTGATGAGAGAAATCAAACCATTTGTCTAGGTAAGCGAGCGCTCTCTGATAGAAAATTAAAAAGTCCTGTTCGATCGCAGCAGCCTGTGTGGTAGGAAACCTCTGCATGAGAGCACTGGTCTCGAATCCAAAATAACGGTCCTTTGATCGTTGTTCAAGTTTCAGTCTTAGACTGGTCATGAGCTGGAAAAGCTCACAGACAGTTGTGTCATCCCCCTCAACTTCAAGCACTGCGTCGTAAAAAAGCTTTAGGCTATTCTGCAGAAACATCAGGTATGACTGACGTCACACACACTGCAGCTGCCTCGGCCTCGGACTGTCTGACAGTGACAGGCAGCGCGACTCGCGAGACTCGAGTCGAGCTGCTCCGCTCGGCTGCGCATTGGTTTGACGTCGCCCGATTTTTTTATTTTAAATATAAGAGGGTATTGGAACGAGGCATTAAATTAACAACATTTTAACAATTTTTGTATATTTGAATAATAAAAAATTAAATAAAAAAAAATTAAAAAAAATTAAATGGAATTGCGGGACATTGTTATGTTGTAGCGGGACGCGGGACAAACGTCCCAATATCGGGACAGGTGGGCAGGTGGGCACCCTACACTACCCCCCTTAGATCCTATCCGCGCTGAGCAGGCGCCCCGACCGAACTGTAGGAGTCGACCCGGACCCACCCCGCCAGCTTTCCCACCCTCTAATACTGCCAATTGTATTAGTGTGAACGGCCAGCCAAGCTGGTGACACGCCGGGAGCTGGATTCGAACAGGCGAATCCAGCGTCCCCGCCGTTGGTGACGAACGCAATCTCCGCTACGCCACCTGACCGCCGGTCAATCACGATATTCTAAACGATCGTCTTGAAAACCTTGTCGGTTTCTCAGAACATGTGCTAAGCTGGTTTAAAACATACATCAGAGGGAGGAAATTCTATGTTAAACTAGGAGGCCACATGTCTGACATATACAACAACTATGGAGTTGCAAAAGGGAGTTGCTTAGGTCCTTTACTCTTCTCCCTTTACAACAGTGGAAAACTGCCAAAGTAATACCACTGCCAACATTTTTTAAATTGCCATTATCAGGATCTAATAGTCGTCAGTTTTAAGTAAACTGATGGAAAGAATAGTAAGTGAACAGATTAAATGCAATTTTTCTTTGATCACATTAATCACTGATTTTCAACATGCATATCGTGAAGGACATTCAACAGCGACTGCTTTAACCCAAATGACGGATGATTGTCTGAAAGAGATAGATAAAAAGAAAATAGTTGGCGCTGTCTTGCTTGATTTTACTGCAGCATTCGACATCATTGATCACAAATTCTTACTTAAAAAACTTGAATGTTACGGTTTCTCCTTATCTGCATTATCTTGGATTCAAACTTATTTAGCAAACCGGAAACAAATAGTTTTTTTTAATGGGAGTTACTCAGAAGTTAAAACGGTAAGGTGTGGAGTACCCCAAGGAAGTTGCCTTGGGCCTTTGCTCTACCATATTTACAAATTACATGCCTCTTGTCCTAAATAAGTCCTATATTTCAATGTATGCGGATGATTCAATGATTTACACATCAGCCTCTACAGCCAATGAATAAAATACGGTCCTAAAGGCAGAGTTGCAATCAGTGATGGAATGGATAAAGAATAACAAACTAGTTCTAAACATATCAAAGACAAGTAGCATCATTTTCGGTTCAAACCATACTCTAAGAATGAACCCAGTCTTGAAACTTTTGATAAGTGATGTGGTAATTAATCAAGTCCAGGAGACTAAACTCCTAGGAGTAACATTAGACAGTAAATTGTCATGGTCACACCATATAAACAATATAGTAGTGAAAATGGGAAGAGGGATTTCTGTTGTTAAAATATGTGCTCATTTGTTACCACTCAATTCTATCAAACAGGTAATTCAAGCTCTGGTTTTGTCAAATCTTGACTATTGTCCTGCATTATGGTCGAAGGTAATGATGAATAAACTGAAAAATGTCAAATGGTACGTATAGCGCTTCGCTGTGAGTACAGAACTAATACAGAACTTGGTTACTTGTCAAACATAAGTTACTCTGCTCACTCCTTGTATTCACTAGGAATATTCTTGTTACAAAGATCCCCTCAATGTAACAATGTATCTATAAGTCTTGACAGACACAACCATTCCACCAGACATGCTTCTGCACAAGGTTTTACACTTCCAAAAGTGAGGTTGAATGCAATGAAGCGAACTGTCATGTTCCATGGTATGCAGGAATGGAACTCTCTTCCCAGACATGTTAAGCAGGAAAATAGTAAATGTCGGTTCAGAATCTTGGTAAAACAACATTTTCAACCAAAGAAATTGACATTTCCTGATAGATAGTGTGTACATAAATGAAAATGTATGTGTCTGATAAAGAGATAGGGATATACGTAGATGAAAAGGTATGTGTCTGATATGGATATATTATTAGAAGATTGTATAATTGGTTGATATGAACATATATAATGTATGTAAAAGCTAAATAGTATATTATTCTGTATTGTATTATGAATTAATTAGGAGTAGGTATTGTTGTATTGTATTATGAATTGATTAGGAGTATGTATTGTTGTATTGTATTATGAATTTGATAAGGAGTATTTATTGTTGTTTTAATTGTCTGTATGCCATGTGAATGTTGTGAGTGTATAAAGTCTGTAACTGTATTTTACGTGTTATGGACCCCAGGAAGAATAGCCACAGCACTGCTTTTATTTGGATCCTCAAATAAAAGTAAACATGTTACCGCTGGGTGATATCATCAGAGAACATAATGTAGGTCTCCATAGCTATGCGGATGATACACAACTGTACATATCTGCTGAACCAAATGATACAGCTATTAACTCCATTACAGACTGCTTATTGGCAATAAATAAATGGATGAGTAAGAACTTCCGGAAACTAAATGAGAACAAAACTGAATTTCTAATTATCAAGTTCAAGTTTCAAGTTTCTTTAATAGTTGTCATACAGAAGTACAGAATACTTTTATACAAAATAGGTCTTACTGTTACGCTCCAGAGACTGTGCTAGACAAGATAAGTATGAAATAAAATAGTATAGCATGTAAAATAGAAGTAAAAATAGAGGTCACAGTGTTCAGTATAGACATATGTACAATGTTCGATGCAGAATAGAAGTAACTGAGTTACCATACAATATACAATATACTATGCAATGTACTAATATACAATACTATATAGTGCAAAGCAGAAATGGGATGAGGTACAATTTAGGTACAATTTACAGTAAGGTGTACGAGTTGTAGTGCAAATCCTTTACCAATAAATATAAAGTGTGTTTAGGTGATCTAAAGTGTGGAGAGTGGGTGCTGCCGTGTGTTGTTTGTTTAAAGTGAGTGTGTGCGTGCGTGTGGGTGTGTGTGCTGTGTGCATTTGATGGTTGTTGCATAGTGTTTATTGTTCGTTGAGCAGCCTGATGGCCTGGGGATAGAAGCTTCTTCTGAGTCTTTCTGTGCTCGCCTTAAGAGTCCGGTATCGCTTGCCTGACTGCAGCAGTTCAAAGAGGCAGTTGTTCGGGTGGCTGGAGTCCTTTATGATTCTCCTAGCCTTACCACTGCACCGCTTGTTGTAAATGTTCTGGAGGGTGGGAAGCCCCCCTCCAATTGTGCGTTCGGCTGAACGTGTCACTCTTTGTAGTCTGCTACGGTCTTGTGCAGTGCTATTCCCAAACCAGGAGGTGATGTTGCCAGTCAGGATGCTCTCTATTGTACATGAGTAGAAGTTCTTAAGGATCTTCTGACTGACTTGGAACTTCCTTAGGCGCCTGAGGAAGAAGAGGCGTTGTCGTGCCTTCTTCACAACACTGTCAATGTGTGTGGTCCATGTCAAGTCCTCGGATATGTGGGCTCCGAGGTACTTGAAACTGTTCACTCTCTCAACCGGTGCCCCGTCAATGCTGAGGGGGCTGTAGTCCTTGACCCCCGACCTCCTGAAGTCCACAATCATCTCTTTTGTTTTGCTGACGTTCAGGGAGAGGCAGTTCTCCTGACACCACTGTGACAGATTCTCTACCTCTTCCAGGTAGGCCCTCTCGTCGTTGGCAGAGATCAGGCCCACCACTACTGTGTCATCAGCAAATTTGATGATTGTGTTGTTGTTCCGCTGTGCCACGCAGTCATGTGTGTACAGGGAGTAGAGGAGGGGGCTCAGAACACAGCCCTGGGGGGCCCCTATGTTGAGCGTGATGGATGAGGAGGTGCAGTTGCCTGCTCTTACCACCTGGGGTCTGCCCGTCAGGAAGTCCAAGACCCACTGGCAGAGGTCATAGTTCAAGCCCAGGTCCCTGAGCTTGGCTATGAGTTTGGAGGGGACTATGGTATTGAATGCTGAGCTGTAGTCGATGAACAGCATTCTCACATAGTTCCCCTGCCTCTTGTCCAGGTGTGATGCTGCTGTGTGCAGCACATGGGCTATGGCGTCCTCCGTGGACCTGTTAGGGCGGTATGCAAATTGCAGGGGGTCCAGGTTGATGGGGAGGGAGGAACAGATGTAGCCCTTCACTAGCTTCTCAAAGCACTTCATGGCTATGGAGGTGAGAGCTACAGGGCGGTAGTCGTTGAGGCAAGCGGGCATAGATTTTTTGGGTACAGGGATGATGGTGGACTTCTTCAGACAGGTGGGGATGACAGCCTGTTCTAAGGACAGGTTAAAGATGTCAGTGAATACCGGGGCCAGTTGGTCGGCACAGACTTTTAGGACGCGGCCGGGGATGCCGTCCGGTCCTTCCTGCCTTCCTGATATTCACTATCGGCCCCAAAACAAAAAAAGAAACGTTAATAAAGAACCTGGGAGGACTAATTCCTTGGATCAAATCTGAGGTCACAAGTCTCTGGGTTATCATAGATTCAGAACTGAACTTCAATTCTCATATTAACAAAGTCATTCTTCCATCACAGAGTTAACATGAGAATTGAGTATAATGTGGATATTAGAAAGTTGTGTTGGTATGAGAATTTAGTAACGATTAGCGTTACCCTGGCTAATTAGCCACCGTGAGCTTGTCGTAACTAGCTGCCGTAATGTGTGGTATAACGTTAGTTGGGAATGTCGCAACATGTTCCTCATAAGCACGAGGGGCCGCTATACAGACTTGTGATGCCTGAAAACAGAATGAAAATAGTTGAATCCATTTACAGGTTGTAAATGCACTTTATTGTAATAAGTTTACAAATGCCAAATTGAAGGTATTTTATTGAATGAGACAATGATATGCACTTTATTGTTATGATAGATATTTCATTAATATAATCATTAATATCTAATATCTTCTAAGCTCTTCTATCTAAGCTCCTCTGGTCGTCTCCCTCACGCTACATGTGGCCAGTGGGTCGAGTGACCAAGCCTGTCTGATCATCATTTTTAACCAGTGGCTCGCTAAATTTGGAACCCACATAGTATAAAAGCATGATTGTGTCATCATTCTACAGCCTCACAGCCCCCATGGAGGGCTGTGGTCTCCAGGACTGTTCCTAGTTCTCTGTGTTCCTGTCAATAAATACCATCGATTGACTTCACCTTCGTCTCCTGGCTCATCATATCAATCCAAAGAACTCAGTTTTATACTATCAAATGGAGGCGCTGCTGAGATTGATTTGGGCCAGATGACAGACCAAGAACACCAAAGAAGGACCGCTGGTGCTTTTTCTTCAGTAACAGAATGAGAACTCCTGACATCAGAAGGAAAGGAAACATGGAGAATGGCAAAGAAGACGTTGCAAGAAGGTCCAGACATTCACTAGCAGCTGTCTGTGGCACGTCTTCAGGATCAGCTGTGGCAGAGAGGGAGGTCGGCAGGCAGTCTGTGCTGGTCAGAAAGGGCTCTCTCAGGGGAGAGATGCCAGCAGCAGCCCCTCAGACGTCAGAGACCCAGACCACCAGACGGCCCTCGCCGTCCTCCGTGGAGACCAACCTACAGGCTGGAGGAGGAGGCAGCTACAGCCGCAGGGGCCAGCTAACGCCCCATATCTCCTCCACCCAGCGAGGCCAAACACCGCAGCCTGGTACAGATCATCTATGACGAGAACAGGAAGAACAGCAGTAGGAGAGACACTGAGGCAGAGCTGAAGAAACGGGGTATCAGCTGGGGAGATGCGGAGAAGACAGCTCAAAGACACTGAGGCAGACCACCAGAAAGACATCTTGCCTTAGAGCTGCACTCTGGAACGGGGACTTCTCGTTCAAAAAGGAGAACTTTGCCCTGGGAAGGGAGACCTGCATGCACCTCTATTGGGGGTAGAGTTCTCCACAGTGCTTAGAGTTAGTTTCATGCACCAGTTCAGAGCTAAATTCACAATGTATTTGATTTATTCTATAAAGTCCAGACTAAACAGTATTTGGAGCAAGAGTGGTTACATCACAGCTATGATACAGGTGATTTTAATTTGGCCCAGGAATAAAGACCCCTTTATCCTCAGGTTAAGGCCGTTTTTAGATTGACCTTTATTAATAATTAAGGGGTGTGATGTAGTCAAGGATATAATGGATATATAGGAAGGAAAACTAGAACCTCCAAATGTAATGAATGAGAGTTGAGGCTAAAAAAAACACTACAAAGAAACTAGCGAATATTGATGCTAGGAAATGTGCGCCGCCATTTTGTTTGTAGTCATATGAGGAGAGGAGACCCAGGGCTTTCGATGGCCGTTGGAATTTCTAAAAACAACACTACCCAGCTCAAGCCAGCTCCTGTCAATCATATGACTTGTGGATTTACTTTTTAATTTATCTTATTTTTCTACCACAAACCTGAATGTGTATGTTATTGGCATACATTAGAATGCAGTTAGTTTCTCTACCTTTCTGTGAACGTCTAGCAAAAAACGGTGTTGCAATCTGATGAAAGATGGCGTAGAAATGTCCATTATAAAAAAGTAACTGTACTTACAGTAGATTTCATTCACGGTTTGTGCTGCATGCCTGGTGATACTAAATCCAGATTTAACTGCCATTGGAAAGAGGAGATTTGGCCCAATCCATAGATGTGCGACTTGGCCACAATAAGGTCATTTATAGGCCTGATATTCTATATTCTATAATCATATTTCAAATTGCATGTGTCCGGTTGGCAGAATTCAGTACTGTATCACAAAACCTTCTGTTTAATCATCTTCCCTTTATTAATTTGCTTCGATTTTTTTGTACACATGATATCAACAAGGTGCTGAACTGTCACGGATGAGAGTCAATGAGAGACTAGTGTGTAGTCTGATTTTGTTGAAATATTTATGCTTTACATCAGTGGTTCTCAAACTTTTTACACCAAGTACCACCTGAGAACGTAGCTGGCTCTCCAAGTACCACCATATGGCCGACGTTAAAATAGTCTATTCAGCTATGCACAGTTCACGCAGGAGGCAAATGTATTCCTAATACCATTATTTATTGTTAACTTTTGTCAGACACAGCCACAATGTACAAAGGGGTAGCACTAGAACTAGCAAACTCTTCCACACAACTCATACAATGGAAGGGGCATTGAGAACATAATAACTAACATTCTCACATAGCAAGTGAGAAAATTAAGAACAACTGTATTTCTCTCTCTCTCTCTCTCTGAAGCAATGTCCTTCATTCTCTCTCTCTCTCTCTCTCTCTCTCACACACACACACACACACACACATGCACGCACGCACGCACGCACGCACACACGCACACACACACACACACAGCATGTTGACAACTCACATAAGCAGGGCCGGACTGGGGAAATAATTCAGGCTGGGAAATATAGTGTGAAATATAGCCCCAGTCAGGCCACTTTCTAAGTGGGGGTCCCCCACCAGGAATTATTTTGTTACAAAGACTTCATTTCCTGCATTCTGGTGCAGGAATTTTAGAATGTTTACCCTTTAAATTCCAGTGTTTGTGATGGGCATCACAAATTATTGTAAAAAAAAAGAAAAAAAAGAAAAACACATATTCAATACATTTTCGAATTGTAACCCTTTAAATGCCAGTTTGTGTGATGGCATCACAAATTATTGTTAAAAAAACACACAAAATTTAAAATATTTTCAATATATCAAATGCAAAGTAAATGTTTCTGGGGGGGATATTACAGGCTAGGCATGTGTCAATGATTAGCAACAACACAGATTTTGATGGATTTTTTGTAATGTCAGATTTAACAACAACTCTTTTCAGAAAAGTGGGAGTATTTCATTTTTTATCTGACATTACAAAAAAATCTAAAAATAAAAATGGTTATGATCAGGGCTGAAGTTGAATAAAAGATTTATGACTGTTTACTGCATTACTCTCTGTCACAGTGATCTCCTGGTTGTTCCCCACTTAGGTTATCTAACTATTGCACCGCCGCAACTAGAAACACTGGCCTGGCCTGCTTCTAAGTTCAGTGGCCTGACTGCAAACATTTATTTATTTAATTTTTTAAGTACCACCAGCAGTACCACCAAGTACCACTAGTGGTACGCGTACCACAGTTTGAGAACCACTGCTTTACATAAACCTGTATGCCTCTTTTCGCAGCTGTTGCTTACTAGTGATGGTCATAACTATGGCACTAGACAAGCCTTGAGGGGTCAGTTCGCCCTGCCGAAACCCAGAACTGAAGCCTTAAAGAAGACTGTAATGTACAGGGCAATGTCCTAATGGAATAGACTCCCACAATATTGAGTTTCAATTACCAGTAAAGTTGGATTCAAGAAGAGACTAAGAAAAGCTGTAATGCAGAAAGAGATTGATTTTGGTAAGTCTAATCTGTGTCTGATGAATGAATTATTGTGTTGGGTTATGTATTCATTTGGAATGTCTTTGTCTAATGGTTATGAGGAATATTAGTATATGGAATGTCAAGCTGTTTTTGCACAAGTTTAAGTTTTCTCTTAGATGTTTCTGTTTGTTGTTTATATGATATTTGATTTGTTCTATATGTTTGTATATTTGTTATTGTTCTATATTTGTTTGTATGTTTTATTGGTGTTTTATTGATATTTGTTTTATTTTATGTTGTTTTATTGATTATTATTGTTAGATTTGTATATGTTTGTATCCAGACCCCAGGAAGAATAGTTGCTGCTGAGGCAGTGACTAATGGGGATCTGAAATAAAGAAATAAAGGCAGAGCCCAGTGGCAGTTCTATATCATACTAGCTTCCGCTCAGCGTCATCTGCACTAACCTCACTTTGTGCATTTGCACTGAATAAAAATTCACAATGTACCTTTACATACCAACATTCGTCTGGCCACACCCCCATCCTCTACCTTCATATAAGCAGGTGTGTGGCCACACACTCGCCTCCTTCTTCACTTTCACCACAAGGAAGTGCCTGTTATATACATCACTTGACGAGGTTGTTTAACACTTTGATCGCCATGGTTAAATTCATAATTTACCATCCCTAGCCAGCTCTATTTGTCTATGGAGAAGTTCCCCTTCTTTGCAGGGCTATAACTTTTTTAATTCTATTGCTAAATTGACATTATTATGGCCCATTCAATGTCCTATATGTATTGTTCAGGGTGTATCAATGTTATACTTTTTCATTCACATATTCATACTAAAATACGGTCTAAAGTATAAGTATGTTTTTATCGTTTTCTGCAGCTTTCTCCAGAACTTGATTTATAGCCCCAAATGCACTATATTGATGATCAAATACAGTTTGGTAGCGATCGGTGCCAGATGAAAAATTTCAACTGGAGGTACTTCTAGAAGTTATTACGTATCATCTGATATTGACCGGATGGGCGAGGGGGCGTTTATAATTCCGTGGGCAACGTTATACCATTCATCTAGTGTGGGTCATATGATCATCAGATCAGTTAGTATAGAAGACGTTAGAAAATAACGTTGAAACTCACGTATCTTCCTTGCGCCGTTGGACGATCAGCTTGGAGTAGACAGTTTTCGATTATGGGATGTTGATCCTGATGAACCATTTCCAGGTTGTATAATACTATATACGTCCAAATAATGTTGTTTATTGAGTTAGGGCGAGCGATTGATTATCCAGTGTGTTGAGATAGAGTCCTGCTAATGATCGCGAGTGCCCGGACGATTTATGGATGAGCACTTCCTGTTTGACAAGTCACTTCCTGTTGGCGATCTGCCGATCGGCCACCAGATGGCGCTCTTGAACCGCTAGAGAGTTGAGTGGAGATCAGATGTATATCTCAGGACCCCGGAGGAGAAATATGATTTCGATCACAGATTTTTGAAATATTGACATCAAAGACGAGTTACGGCGTCTTCGGCAGAATGAGCATGGCTAGGAATGACGTCTAAACACGTCATCGGCGATTAAAGTGTTAAGCTGAAGAAAGTTGAGTCACGTGTTTACATTTTTTCTTGCTTTTTTCTTTCTCTCATAACTTTAAAAAGAAAAAAGCTAAGTCATAATGTTTACCTCGGAGGGTCGCGCTAGCAACGTTACCCTTCACCAGCGGTTCTCCATTGCCTCCTCTGTCGTGCGTCTTGGAGCGGGGTTGAGGCCACTTTCGTGGTCGGCAGCCGCGCCCGGTAGACGTCCGATAGGTAGTTTGCCTCTCCAAGGAGCTGGTGCACCGGCGCCATCTCCTGTGCGATGGCCTGGTTCCGGCTCTGGTTCCTTTGCCGCCGGAGAGTCGTCCGCTGTTGGGCGGCCGGCTCCTCTGGTGGCGGAGGATTTGAGACGCAAACTTTTTGCGTCGGCTCGCTCCCGTCGTAAGATGGTGGCTTGTAGACGCGAACGCCCTGGTTTTGGTGAGTTGCTGGAGCCGGATGAGGATGCGTCTGATTCTCCATGGCCGATGGAAACAGAGGACTACGTGGTAGAAGCAGACGGGTTCTTATTTGACACCCGGTGGAGACATGTCCGCCGCCCGTCCAGGTAACACTGGAGGGGGGTGATAGGTCTCCTTGGGGTCCCTCGTACACGGATGTTGGGTTAGAACCTCCGACTCGGCGGCGGGATGCCCTGCTATCAGCCACATCAGAATGTGGCTCTGTAACCAGTAGTCTGCTGCATGTGAGGGACGCAAGCTCGGTGGGGGAAAGTATGCAGGGGGAACTGCGTGCTTTGTTCCCCGAGCTTATGGTGGCGGCGGCGGCAGTCGCAAACGGCGTGCCGCTGCCGCAGCCACTGCCTGTTCCTGTCCCTGATGATCTCATAGGTCATCTATGGCAATGCCGTCCTGTGAGAGAGATGGGTGTTGTCTGTCCATTTTTCCCCTCGATGGAGGCCTATGTCCGTCAGGGACAGGTGGTCTCCCACATCATGGGCCTCACCCCCGTCTACGTGCGAGTCACGAGGGTGGTGGGTTTGGTAGACGGTATGAAGGAGGGGGTGCCTCGGCTTGATAGGCCGATGGCAGCTCTCCTTTGTCCTGAGGTGGTGTGGGAGCCGTTACGGAAGCCGGTTCCCCAAGGGAAATCGGCGAGGCGGTTGGCTTACTGGAGTGACCAGTCATTTATCTCCGCGACTCAATCTCTGGCTGCCACTTCTAACATCGCGCAGCTGGCGAGATTCATGTCCGGGATACTGACGGGCGGTACGGAGCTGATCGATTTGCAACATGATCAGCTCGCCCAGTCGGCAGGAGCCATCCTGCATCTGATCCAGCTGCAGTCCGTCGCCGCTGGGAAAGTACGCGCCCTGGCCACTCTAGCCCAGCGCCACCTTTGGCTGGAGCAGGCGTGTGTGCCGGAAAGGAAGAGGACTCCACTTCTGACGGCACCCCTCTCCGATGCTGGGCTCTTTGGGTCGGCGTTGCAGCTGATGACCTCAACCTGCAGGGAAATGCAGGAGGAGTGTTCCGTGCTCCAGCCTCATTTCCCCCCGCCCGATGTCGCCGGTGGAGTCAGACGGAAGGCTCGTCGTCGGGGTTCCGCCGCCGTAGCCGCCGCTGCTACCACCGCCACTGCTGGACCTTCAGCAAAGAAGGCCAGGAGGAGAGAGGGCGCCTCCGCCACTGCAGCCGGCCCATCCACGCTCGGAGGTGACGGTAGGGATCGTCGTGACCAGCCTCCTATCCTTTACCGTCCCTCCGGGGCTCCCCGGGGTGGCAAGTCCCGAGCGGCTCGTGGCAGGCGTCGCTAAAGTGACTTTTTTCCCTCTGTGGTCCCCCCTGTTCCCTTCCCGGCCCATCGTATGATTTTGTTAAAGAAATAAAAGGTCCCTCCTGGGAGGGACTATTTTTTGTTACAAACTGTGTGTTTATTCACTACATATGATGGGGATACGATGTGTGAACCTTTTGCTAGTGTGGGTTTGATAGAAGGGCTAGACTTTAAGTCTTGTTGGTCGCTACATTTCATGTTAGAGCTTAAGCAAGGCCTGCAGCTTACACTCGGTTGAAAAAGGTTTTTTTCTGCCTCGACCTGAAGGTTAGGTTCTTCACATAAAGGTAGAGGTTAGTTGTGTGCTCTGTTGCTTAAACAGTGATATTTTCAATTCATGGCTCACGTGGGAAGTCTCTCTGAGGATTCCCGTCTCCTCTCTGTGGTGAGGGTGGCGGGATGTAAAAATTTAAAGAATTTTTACCCTCAGCCGTGTCACGTGGGATTCATGTCAGTCTGTGTTTCTTTCTTTTTTAATAAAAAAAGGAAAGAATATGAAGCACGACAACTCCTTGTCGTTCTCCCAGGCGACTTGAAGGACCAATGTCTGGTGTCTGGTTAGACTATCCATTGATGTGTTTGGGTCTCGACGCGTACATAGTGCTGGCTCGGGGTGTTTCTGATAAGAATCACGCATAGTGCTGGTACGCCTTGGTTGCTCATTATTAAAACGGCGTTTTTATAGGGCAACTGGGATGGAGGTTTTCTCTTCCGAGCGCTTGTTACTAGGTCTCGACAAATTCTCGTTCATATCTGGGGGATGTTAACGGAATAGATCAAAACATAGGTAGAGGGGTCTCACGCCCTTGGGGTGGGCCACTGAGCGCGGTACGAATGGGACCGTCTGGGTGGCGCCCTCTTTTCATGTTTTAGATCGACAGGCGTACCTACCCCCTCTCTTGGAGTGGGGATGTCGGCGTGATTAGGGCACGGGACTGGTTCTGGTCACTCTGGTCCAGGTCAGTTAACCCATTGTCCGCCGGGGACGCAGATCTGCTGTTCTGGTACCCTGAGGGACTTGTGCTTTTTTTGGGGGGGAAAATGCCGGGTCGGCCCGGGTGTCACAGGGTTGGGCGTTATGGAGACCCTTTGTTGGGTACAGGTTGTACCCTGCGTTATCATAAAAGGGCTGGTTTTCCATTATTTTCGCTCCTCTCTTACGCATGGCGAAGAGGGGGCTGTTTGGGTGGTCTTATGGACCTCCTCTGGCATCCATGTGTGCTTCCCGAGCCGCCGGCCCCAGTCCGAAGTTGTGTTTCGTCGACCCGTAGGCCTGGAATAACCCCTTTTTGAAAACTAAAACACTTGTACTGCGGTATAGCCAGTGTGTACCCGCACGTGTGTTTTGGAGTTTTTTCTTGAGGGGTTATAGGAACAACCACCGCATGTGGTACCAAGAGGGTGGTTGATTCCCTGGTGTGTTGGAGAAGAGTCAACTCCTGGGTTACCCGGTTGAGTGTGCCCCTGCACGTTCATGACATCTGCCAATCGTGTCACCCTTCTCTGCCTCGGCCCCTCTGGGTCTGGGTTTTTTGGTGGAGACTTTGTCATGGTGCGCAACAATGCCAGCATACGCCCCTTCCGCCGGGGGGGCTGTTTCAGTTGACCCCTTTTGGCGCCTGTCTTGTCCGCAGTGCTCCAGGCTCGGGTCAAACGCCTGCTGCCTGGTTTGAGGGATCGACCCCCTCTGGGGTCGTCTCCCCGGTGCACTGCCTGCTTCCGCTGTAGTGTAGCCTTTTGAGTGCTTCGAGTTACGGCCATGCTGACTGCCTGAGTTTGCCAGGGTCAGTGTGCCAGGCGGCGTGCTAGTGGGGGGAAGGGCCCGCTCTTGGAGGGGCCCTGTCTGAATACGCTGGCGATGTGGGGGGCGGTGTCACTAAGTGACCGCCTGGTGAGGTCTTGATGCTGTGGCGTCGTTGACCTCTCCGGGCCCCCTTTTTCCGGGGGATCCAGTCCCTTCAGTATGTCTGGGTCTTCCTTCGCGCTCCGCTGCTACGGCCTTGCCACAGGGTTGAGTTGCTCTCAACCCTGTGTTTTTGGGGGCGGTAACGAGGGTTGTTCCTTCCGTTCGTTCCCTGGTGGCATGCGGGTTGTGCGTGTGGGTAGTCGTGGGGTCAAGCCACGGTCTGCTCACCCTGTGCGTTGAGTTGCTCGAGTTTCTCTTTGCACGGTCGGATCCGTCTCCCTCCCGTCCTCTAATAGGGGGGGTATCCTCCATTAGGGAGGGTCGGGGGGGCTCGGTCCTCCCCGGTTCTGATGGTTGTGGGGGGCCTCAGTGGGGTACATTTGTCGAGCTTCAAGCTCCCGCTCAGCTCCCGTAGTGCAGATGACGCTGAGCGGAAGCTAGTATGATATAGAACGTAAGGTTATGAATATAACCAAGTTCTATGAATACTAGTGACGCTCAGCGTCTGGACGCCACTGCGGCCTTTGATCTCGCCTTGTGGTGAAAGATTGGGAAGGAGGCAAGTGTGTGGCCACACACCTGCTTATGAAGGTAGCGGATGGGGGTGTGGCCAGACGAATGTTGGTATGTAAAGGTACATTGTGAATTTTTATTCAGTGCAAATGCACAAAGTGAGGTTAGTGCAGATGACGCTGAGCGTCACTAGTATTCATATAACTTGGTTATATTCATAACCTTACGTTTTTCATGTCTGGTCATTTTTAGCATGGTGTTATTCACCGTCAAAGATGAAAAATAAAAATAACAATATTTCTGACACTGGGAATACATTCCCTGAGATCCATAGATGTGCAAGAATCCAAGAACATGCAAATGGACCTTGTAGAAGTGGAGCAATCTTCCATTTACTTAGGTATGTATTTTAGGCGGATTTTCAGAAAATAGGGCTAGGGCTCAAGAGGTTAATTATTTATAAGAACAATGTAAGAAGCACTATGATGACAAAAAGAATGATCAAATCAAACCTTTATAAGTACAGTGTAAGAAGCACGATGATAACATAAAGAATCATAAAATCAAATCTTTATAAGAACAATGTAAGAAGAACTATGATGACATAAAGAATGAAGGGGATGTATTGTGTAAACATATGTCATGGGCAGGCTATGAATTATATTGCAAGAGAACAATAAGATAATAAAGACAAGAAAAATAAAAGTAACATACTGATATCCTGATGGTCTGAGGGCTCCTCCTGCAGCCGAATGGAAATATCCACGGGTGGGTCTAGTAGTGTGTCCTGAGCCTCTTCCTTCTTAATAATCAGTAGGTCGCTGAGTGAATCTGGAACAGAGGGAGACAGCAACTAAGTATTTATAGTAGCATGGAAAAGTATTTGCCCACTTTCTGATTTCCTCTGTAATTACATATTTGTCACACAGGATGTTTTTAGATCTTTAGACAACATCTAATCCAGGATGTAATTGATGTCCTGAGCCTCTTCTATAATGATTGATAGGAAGTTGGAGGGTATATCTGGGGCAGAGGGAGACAGCAACCAAGGAAAGAATCCACTATTTGGCTTATGTGCATTAAGTGACTTGAATGTTACATGCCATACCATAGTGACACAATATAGGCACACACTTCTGAGTAAATATATTGTTAGTTCAAAATAACCAGTAAGGCAAAACAGCAACTGGTTTAAAGAACATTAGTCCAAATATGTTTATTAATGTGAAACAATATATTTGTCCTTAATGATATTAATCACTGCAATAGTCTTACAGCCAGGGTCTGAAATTAACTTCTCATAATAGTGGCTACTTGTTTAGGCTATAGTAAGGTCGAATTTATATTTCTAGCTGTATTATTATGGTGCTTCTTTGTGTCATAGTTTATACATGGCTTTTAAATAAATAGGTAGGTTAATCAAGCTCACTCAAATATTTCCAACTCGAGTGAACCTCCGTTCAAATCTTTCAATTGATCATTCTGATGCGATTCAATCGCAGATCAAATATGAAGATCCAACAATTGTGTCCTATTTCTTGCCCAAAATGTTGTCAGAAACATAAACCGTGATTGGATTCCCTCGTTCCCCACATGTTATGCTCAGACAGATTTTAGTATGAGTTTCAAAGCCTATTGATAACAAGATGAACGGAAGCGCAAATAACGATCTTTAAATACTTGACCTGTAAACATTTCACCTGCTTAGTTAATACAATCTAATTGTAATTAAGATATTTGCTGGAAAAGATCATCGCTTTTGTGCATAAAACACTAGATATAGGCAAAAGATCTGGAGCAGCTGATGGGCAACTTTTCAATTTTCAATAATAATCCATATGTTGGACACATTAAAGCCTATTGGAGGTATATTGATGATTTATTTGTTGTATGGTCAGGCACTAAAGAGGCTCTGGAAGAGTTCCACTTGTTTCTCAACTCTCAGAGAGAGACTATTAAGTTTACTATGAATTATGATTCACATTCCATAGCATTCCTAAATGTATTGGTGAAAAAGAGAGACAATATTGTCCATACCGAAGTTTTCAAAAAAGAGACTGATCGAAATTCGTTCCTCCATTATAGCAGTTATCACCCACCAGAGCTCAAGAGGAGCCTTCCATTTAGTCAGATTTTGAGATATAAACGTATCTGTATTACAGATGACATTTTTGATACACAAGCCAAGGAGCTTTGTCAGAACTTTAGATCTCTAGAGGATATAGTGAGGCCCTTATTGAGAATTCTCTTAATAAAACTAAACAGATAAACAGACAATCCCTTTTTACTAGGGATGTCCGATATTATCGGCCTACCGATATTATCGGCCGATATCGGCATTCAAATGTGATATCGGAAAATATCGGTATCGGTTTTAATTTTTTTTTTTTTTAACATTTCTAGAACCTTTATTTACCCAGGCAAGCAAGTAAGAACAAATTCAGATTTTATTTATTGTCAAAAGTATGCATAATGTTGTGTTAATTCCACAACAAGAGATATGTAATGTTAATTACCTGAAATTATTCCGTTTTTTGGGGGGGAAACCCTGCATATATCGATATTGGTTGATATCGGTATCGGAAATTAAGAGTTGGACAATATCGGTATATCAGTATCGGTAAAAAAGCCAATATCGAGCATCCCTACTTTTTACACATAAAGACAAAGTAAAAAGCAACTCAGTAGCATTGGTGTCCACCTTCAGCCCTATTTCTAGAGATATGCGTGATATTGTGAACAAATACTGGTACATTTTAAAGTCAGATCCTAAGATCGGAGGTGTGTTCCAGGAACCACCCAAATACTTCTACAAATGGCAACCTAACTTAAGGGACCAGTTAGTTAAAACAGATTTTCCCAAAAAATTTACCCATTTTATGGCTAATATTCCAAATGGCAATTTTCTGGTCTTGAGACCACCAAGAGGCGGCGACAGAGACAGGCTCTTGCTACAAAGGGAATGCTTTTATATTCATTATCTGGATTGTTTAGAGCCTAGAGGCCTCAATGGGGAAAATGTTTTGACCTGTTTCATTTGATTATTTCATTTCATTCGATTGTTTATTATTTATTTTCATTTATCATTCTTTATATTTATAATTGAAAGATGGCTTATATGGGTCATGAGTTTAAGTTCAAGTTCAAGTTCTTTAATAGTTGTCATACAGAAGTACAGAATACTTTCATACAAAATGCTTCTTACTGTTACGCTCCAGAGACTGTGCTAGACAAGATAGTATCAATAACATAATAACATAATATAGCATGAATTTAGAAGAAGAAAATGAGGTCACAGTTGTTCGGTATAGACATATGTACAATGTTCTGAGTTACCATATAATATACAATACACAATACTATGCAGTGTACTAATGTACAGTACTATCTAGTGCAAAGCAGAAATGGGATGAGGTACAATTTTAGGTACAATTTACAGTAAGGTGTACGAGTTGTAGTGCAATCCTTCATCCATAAATATAAAGTGTGGGGAGTGGGTGCTACAGTGTGTTTGTTTAAAGTGGGTGTGTGCTATAAAGTGTGTGTAGTGGGTGCTACAGTGTGTTTGTTTAAAGTGAGTGTGTGCGTGTGGATGTGTGTGCTATGTGTGTTTGGTGGTTGTTGTTGTGTAGTGTTCATTCATTGTTCGTTTAGCAGCCTGATGGCCTGGGGATAGAAGCTACTTCTGAGTCTTTCTGTGCTCGCCTTGAGACTCCTGTATCGCTTGCCTGACGGCAGCAGTTCAAAGAGGCAGTTGTTCGGGTGGCTCGAGTCCTTAATAATTCTCTTAGCCTTCCCCTTGCAACGCTTGTAGTAAATGTTCTGGAGGGTGGGGAGCCCCCCTCCAATTGTGCGTTCGGCTGAACGTGTCACTCTTTGTAGTCTGCTTTGGTCTTTTGCAGTGCTGTTCCCAAACCAGGAGGTGATGTTGTCGGTCAAGATGCTCTCTATTGTACATGAGTAGAAGTTCTTAAGGATCTTCTGGCTGACTTGGAACTTCCTTAGGCGCCTGAGGAAGTAGAGGCGTTGTCGTGCCTTCTTCACCACACTGTTAATGTGTATGGTCCATGTCAAGTCCTCGGATATGTAGGCTCCGAGGTACTTGAAGCTGTTGACTCTCTCAACCGGTGCCCCGTCGATGCTGAGGGGGCTGTAGTCCTTGACCCCCGACCTCCTGAAGTCCACAATCATCTCCTTTGTTTTGCTGACGTTCAGGGAGAGGCTGTTTTCCTGGCACCATCCCGCCAGGACCTTGACCTCTTCCAGGTAGGCCCTCTCGTCGTTGGCAGAGATCAGGCCCACCACCACTGTGTCGTCAGCAAATTTGACGATTGTATTGCTACTCCGCTGAGCCACACAGTCGTGTGTGTACAGGGAGTAGAGGAGGGGACTCAGAACACAGCCCTGGGGGGCCCCTATGTTGAGGGTGATGGATGAGGAGGTGCAGTTGCCTGCTCTCACCACCTGGGGTCTGCCAGTCAGGAAGTCCAAGACCCACTGGCAGAGGTCATAGCCCAAGCCCAGGTCCCTGAGCTTGGCTATGAGTATGGAGGGGACTATGGTATTGAATGCCGAGCTGTAGTCGATGAATAGCATTCTCACATAGTTCCCCTGCCTCTTGTCCAGGTGTGATGCTGCTGTGTGCAGCACATGGGATATGGCGTCCTCCGTGGACCTGTTGGGGCGGTATGCAAATTGCAGGGGGTCCATGTTGATGGGGAGGGAGGAGCAGATGTAGCCCTTTACTAGCTTCTCAAAGCACTTCATGGCTATGGAGGTGAGAGCTACAGGGCGGTAGTCGTTGAGGCAAGCAGGCTTGGATTTTTTGGGTACAGGGATAATAGTGGACTTCTTCAGGCAGGTGGGGATGACAGCCTGTTCTAAGGACAGGTTAAATATGTCAGTGAATACTGGGGCCAGTTGGTCGGCACAGACTTTTAGGACGCGGCCGGGGATGCCGTCCGGACCTGCTGCCTTCCTGATATTCACTTTTTTAAAGGTCCGCCTCACCTCATGCTCTGTTACCCTGAACACTGCGCCTCCATCAGCAGCCGACCCCCCCCCCCCCATTGCCGAGGCTTGTGAGCTGGTGTTGTTATTACCAGCATCAAACCTCGCATAGAAGGTATTGAGGTCGTTTGCTAAGGAGATGTCACTGTTCAGTTTGAGGGAGGCGCCTTTGTGGTCTGTCATCGTTTTGAGCCCCTGCCACATAGCTCTAGAGTCAGCTTGTTCAAACTGGAGTTCAATTTTATCCCTGTAGCGCCGTTTGGCCTCTGACACTGTCCTCCTTACGTTGTGTCGCGCCACCTTGTGGTCATTCATGTTGCCTGCCACTAGGCCGTCATTGTATGCTTTGGTGCGCTCTCTCAGAGCTTCACGGACGGATTTGTCTACCCAGGGTTTTTGATTTGGGTAAACTTTCATTTTGGTAGTGGGGATTGTTTCTTTCACCCTAGTACAGACATAGTCCAGCACTGTCTCCGTGTAGGCATTAATGTTATCTGTGTCGCGGAACACAATCCAGTCTGTGTTGTGAAACACTGACCGGATCGTATCCTCTGACGTCACATCCCATTTCTGCACCTCTCGCGAGACTACGGGAGTAGTTTTAATTCTTTGTCTGTACTTTGGTGTAAGGAAAATGGATGCGTGATCTGACTTGCCAAAGCCACTATCAGAAGGAGCCTTGTAGCCACCTTTAAATTGCGTGTAACAGTGATCTAGGATGTTACCGCCTCTGGTGTTGCAAGTCACATGCTGGTAGAAATCAGGCAATACCTTTCTCAGATTGGCGCTATTGAAATCTCCCAGTACTAAAATGGCGGCGTTAACGTTCGTCGCTTGTATACTATTTACCTCGTCGTGGAGTCTGGAGAGCGCGGCGTTGTTGTTGGCTTGCGGTGGAATATACACTCCGACCAGGACGATCGCCGTTAACTCCCTCGGGAGGAAGAAAGGACGACACTTGATGGTTATATATTCCAGTTCTGGGGAGCAGTGGTTGGATAATTCCTTCACATTCGTTGGATCACTCCAATTTTTGTTAAACATGAAGGCAATACCTCCACCACGTTGTTTACCGGACTCTGATTGTGTCCGATCCTTCCTATGGATAAAGAAGCTGGTTGAATCGCGTGATCTGGAACCTCCGGTGTTAGCCATGTTTCGGTGAAGCAAAGGACATTGCAGTCCCTAACGTCTCTTTGATATTGAATCCTTGCTCGGATGTCATCCAGTTTATTGTCTATTGATGTAGATGTAGGCCTACTCTGTATAAAATATATATAAATATTAGAGGTGGGCATAGATTAATTTTTTTAATCTAGATTAATCTATCTGCAATCCTGGATTTAATCTAGATTAATCTAGATTAAAATGGCTAAAAAAAAAAAAAAAACTGCCGAAGGCATTCAAAATATGTGTGTTCTACCCAAATAATGACCAGAAGTAAGTTCTTACTTTTTCTTTCCTCCTTATGTTTCTCAGGCCAGGTGGCCCATTACACCATGAGCCCATCTCCCGTTTCCAAAATGCATTACAGACTGTTTGAAAAAGCTGTTTTGCTATGATAATTGGTAATGAAATATCAAAATAATGTTCAATAAGATGTACTTGTGTTTAATAAGTTGTTTTATTCAGAAGTTAACACAAATAAATAATATTACCAGTACAGTACAGTATCTAGCACACTCTCAGGAGCAAAACAGAAAGAATATATATTTTTTTTTAGATTAATGCGTTAATTATATTACCGCGCGATACTAGTATAGCGTTAACGCAGCACGTTAACGCCGTTAACGGCCCAGCTCTAATAAATATATATAGATATATCCCTTTGTGATTTACATGTTTCTTTTTGATTTACACGCTTCTTTTTTATTTACATATTCTGAAAAGGTTGTGCTTGTAAGTGGTATTTTGTACTTTTTTGCAGATCTCTTGTGGGAATGTGTTGTCACTTCCTATGTTGTCACTTCCTGTTTGTCTTGTATATACTAGGGTCACTTACCCTTCATGCTTCATGAAAGCCATTCTGAAGAAGGTGTGTTCACACCGAAACGTCATGATTACAGGCTGCCAATAAATTTGGAAAAACCTGGAGTGCATGCCTGGACATTATTTCCCTATTTTTATGTATGATATTAGAGGTTACAGCACCCAGTGTCAAGTCTAGTGAGGTAAGCGCGTTCTACTACTTTTTTCAACTTAACAGGAAGCAATCAGACCAAGAAAAATAAGACCACTGACCCCTTTAGCTAAGACCTAATACCATCACAGCTGGGATGCCTTCTATCTGTTTAGCTCCTGGCTGCAATCCAATCCAACAGGGGGAACACAGGATGTGTTCCATTTATAAGAGAGATACCAGAATAAAGTGCTCCAAATAGTTAGGTTACATGTGAACAGAGTTTGATGAAATGAAAGAATGAGAGGAGACACACCTATGGAGACAAAGACATACAAATATGATGGAGCAGAGGAAGTAGAAGACAACATCAAGATAAGAGAAAGAAAGGTAACACACTGATATCCTGGGGGTCTGTGGGCTCCTCCTTCATCTCAAAGGAAGTATCCTTGGGTGGTTCTAGTGTGTCCTGAGTCTCTTATTTTTTTTATCATAAGTAGGAGGTCTGTGGGTGGATCTGGATCAATCAATTGAATTGCTTATCAATAACAAGGGACACCACCCTACTTTCATATCTGAACCTGGAGTATATTTCCTGTAATAGACTTCAACAAATGCTTGCTTTATGCAGCCATTTAACACAAAAGGATGACCCTCATGCATTGCAAATTTGCATCAAATTCAAAACAGAGTGATGCACAAAATAACTTAAAGAAAATAATAATTTAAAACAATGAATAAAGTGTGCATGAAATAATATGGGAAAGAAAACGTTAGGAACTTGTTACATTCACCCACACAATGGCTGAGTACTCACCCACCCCCCCCCCCCCCCCCCCTCTCGCTCTCTCTCTCTCTCTCAAACACACACTCTCCCAGCTCTCTTTCTCTCTTGCCCCTTCCTCATCTCTCACCCCCCCCCCTCTCTCTCTCGCACATACATACACACACACACACACACACACTTTGAGTCAGAAACAAACATAGTATCAATGAGAGTATCAATAATACACCTGAGTGAAGTCTACCGGTAGTTAAAAAAAAAAAATATATATATATATATATATATATATATATATATATATATATATATATATATATATATATATATATATATATATATATTATTTTTTTAAGTTAATTGTGAGTTAAAAAGAATAGTGGCATTAATAGAATTGTGCGTTAATGCATTAATACCGCGTTAACTTTGACAGCCTTAATATCCATGCATACTCATATTAGTTAAATCACTGCCTAGAATGGTTTATTACCATAGGGTATTCATACTTGTACACCACTGTATATAATGAATGAATGAATGAATGAATGAATGAATGAATGAATGAATGAATGAATGAATGAATGTATGAATGAATGTATGAAGGACGAATGAAAACTTTATTTAACAGATTGCAGAATGGGTACAATACAGTACGGCTCAATAGTCAATACACACAATTGTTAAGGGGATGCAGACCAGATAAAGACGTTTGTCTTGTTTACATCAGGGTCCCCCATTTTCAATTCATATTGACATTTATGACATACACAACATACATGACATTTATGGCATAGGGACATACAGGTATTTAGTACTGATACATTTGTGACATAAACGGTATTCAAATATATAGTACTGTTACCCATAGATCCTGACAGAGTATATACATATGATGGGGAGGGGACTGTACATTAGGAGGGGGTCGGTGGGTGGGAGAGAAATATACATACGGTGGGGAGGATACTGTACATTTAGAGGGGGTGGGTGGGTGGGTGGGAGAGAAATATACATGCGGTGGGGAGGAGACTGTCTATTAGGAGGGGGTGGGGGGTTTGGACATTTACGGTGGCCAGTTTCAAATTGCAGCCTCCCGTAGGTGCTCTTTGAGTGGTTTTGAATGTGGGTAGGGATTCACATTCCTTTACAGCTTTGGGTAGGGCGTTCCACATTGATGTGGCATAATTGCTAAATGTGTTTAGTCCCTTGTTTGAGCCGAATCTGGGTTTAACATGATTTGTTGAGCTTCCTCTGGTGTTGTGGTTGTGGTATTCACTGACCTTTGGGAAGTATTTTGACATGTACATGGGTACCTTAGTCGTATAGTGTATCTTGTAGACCAGGCCCATTGCAAGTTGCTGTACTCTGTCGTCTACTCTAAGCCATCCTAGGTTGTCAAAGTGGGCAGGGGTGAGGTGGGTTCTAGGGGTAAGGTCAAGTAGTAGTCTGACCAGTTTGTTTTGTGATGTTTGTAATCTTGTTTTTAGCGCCTTTGAGGTGCTTTGGTACCATGAGGTGCAAGCATAGTCGTAGTACCCTTGAATGATAATAATGAATAATAATGAATGATAATAATAATAATAATAATAATAATAATAATAATAATAATAATAATAATAATAATAATAATAATAATAATAATACTGTATATATAAATTACATAGCTTAGCATGCCTGTAAAACATTTATTAAAAGCCCAGGTTTTTATTTGCTTCAATCACTGAACTCACCTCACTTTTATTTGGGACAAATCTTGCTCAGCAAAGATGGGAAGTATCAAATTATTTATTTAAATCATTATGAATATTACTTGTATGGCATGTACACATCAAAATAAAACAAATAAAGAACTGAGTATTCATCTAATAATCCTATCATTAACACTTCACTGGACCAGATCCCCAGCGGTGCTCAGGACAAGATGGCTGATAAGACTTGGCTCCTTCTCTTTCCATTAATGCAGTGATTCTATCAGCTTGTTTACCAAGATTGATGGTAACCTGCTAAATGACAAATGATGATTAAATAAAGATGTTCATTAAAACTACCATAAAAAACAACCAGATAAACTAAATGTAGATTGGGCTTCTAACTAAGATCTGCATGTATTTGTCAAAACATGTAAAAACACCCCGCCTTTATTTGAAGTTTTACAGTATCTGTAGCTTTGTCATATATACTCCACATATTTCACATGTATACTGAAATGCACTTTACTGCTACTTTGCCCTCTGGTTAGATTAATCTCATTATACTCTACTGTACTTGTGCAATGATAAAAAATCGAATCTAATCTATCCCCTTCATGGTTCTTCTGCCCACTCACTCAATTGCAGTCAAATTGGCAGTGAGGTGCGTCTCTATTGCTATAAGATGTGAGAAACCCCAATGATGTGCTTTTGTGCAGCCAATTCTACTGAAGTATAATTTTAAATGCTGGGTGTCCATTTTGGTAATGATCTATTAAGCCAGGTATCCAGCGCCACCAATGGTGGCTTATATGTAAACATAGCAACAGGCTAATGGAAGTTAGCAGCACCTTTCTTCACTTTTGAAAAGTAATATAGATGAATAGAACTAATGAGTTCCACTTGGTCTGGCAGATCTACTAATAACCGAGCTAGCAGATGAGGTTAAACCACACAAGTGTGTTGAATGGAAAGGGACAAAAATACTCTATTCTAAATACCCATACCTCTGTTCTAAACTAGGCTTAACTATACTACGTTTCTAAAGTGACCAACATGATGCTACTGTAAATTAATTGGAGCCTTGTGTTCTTAAATGTAGATACATTTACTACCTCGTATGCCAATACCAAGTTAAGACCCTCGCCTCCTGAACCATTTACCCTCGTAGGCCTTGGATCAAATCCCACCAGAGGAAGATGTTCAAGAGACTGTGTGGCAGCTAAAGGAATGCAGCTCGTAATTTAGTAATGTAATAAAACACATTACTTCCTTGGAGGAATTGCCAGGTGTCCATCATAATAAAATAAAAAACACCATTCATTGATTAAGACCAGTTTAATCTACAGATAAACTATATAACTATCACGATACAGTGTCACAGATTTATGGAGTTCATAGTTATTTCAAAGGAGAGAATTTTTTACAAACAAATGAACAATTTTAAATAATGCTTTTATTTTCACAATGCAATAAAATACTACACATTTTTGTTGATAAAATTCCATGGCATTTCCATGACCATTACATGATAAAAAGCACAATTTCCATTTCGTCAATGTCTATGTTCAATTGAGACATTTTATTGTGTTAATTAATGTGCAAGGCTTCACGTGTTTTTGTCATACCTTCAGCCAGGACTGATATTTTTCAGTTGACAAGAAAACAACATTATGAAATATTTTCCATGATATTTTCCAAATCTTTGGGGACATACATCATTTCCATAATTATCCAGGCCTGCAAAACACAACAATTATTTCATTTAGTCATCTTCCATGACTGTAGGAACCCCGACTTTGGCCGTCACTCCCATTCGGGTGATGACCTTACGAACCATACGTTATTCTATAGAGATGATACAGGTAGAAAATAACAAAATATCACAAACTATATCTACAACAAATATGCACCAACATCAGCCACATATTTTTTTCTCACCACTTCCTGTAGTAAATAATCTGTTAAGTGTGGCATATTGAAATTGAACCCAGGGTGTATCATTTTGAATGAGCGCTCTTATCAAGTCCATGCTACAATGGGGGTTTGTTTCAAAGGTAATGTGTATACGAAATACTATATTTCTCACAATTTGACATGCTAACATAAAGAAACACAAACAATTACCTCAGTAAAATAAAGCCTATAGGCTGATAACATTGGTTTACAATCATATTTTATCACTGCTTCAGTTAGTTATTAACTCTGCCATTGAGCACAAACAGGACATTCCCTTCTATAGCCATGTTTGCACCACTGAGGGACTTGTTCAGGAACTCAGTGCACTGCACGGACCAGGGTGTAAACAGAAGTTCCGTGAGATTCTTTTATCCCCCAAAAGACTCTGCTCTGGGGGTAGGACTTTTCCCAAGTAAATCTTTTTTTTTTAACAGCAAATCTCTTAGTTATAATTAGATTGTATTAACTAAACAGGTGAAATGCTTGCAGGTTAAGTATTTAAAGATTGCTATTGGCTATTACTAGGCAACACAGGCAATGACACTACAAGCCCCCCAATGTGGAATGTGTATTATAAAATGATATCTAGTGATCTATGCACAAAAGTGATTATTCTTTACAGCAAATCTCTTAAATTTACAGTTACAATTAGATTGTATGAACCAAGCAGGTGAAATGTTTGCAGCTTGTTTGTTATTAGTAGGCAATTCAGGCGTGCCTCGTTTGGAAATAGAGTCATTGTCATCTGGACTCAATGCAAAGAAAAATATATGGCAAAAGATTTTGCAGGGAACATTGGTTTGTGATCATGAAGACAAGGGAAAATTGTCTTTCAG
Organism: Notolepis coatsorum; assembly: GCF_963971535.1. Taxonomy (NCBI): domain Eukaryota; kingdom Metazoa; phylum Chordata; class Actinopteri; order Aulopiformes; family Paralepididae; genus Notolepis; species Notolepis coatsorum. Next base: position 34,939,611 of record NC_140183.1, read on the forward strand.
TGTTCTAATGAGACGCTGGAATGACTGGACATTTTTCACACGTCACCGGACTAATTTGCCCAATCTTCATGGATCTTTTCACCACGGTGCAAATGCAGAGAACAATGGTCCGAAGGAATTTAAAGTTCCGTGCAATGCAGTTCCTGGCAATTAACACTTTGAGTGCCAACGATGAGATTTCTCGTTAGTTCATGCCAACCGTTGAGTGCCAACGAGACGAGAGATCTCGTTTTTGATCGTATTTTTTTTTATTAGCGATTTCCATTCATATTTCATCAATCTAGCCTCCTGTTACCACTGTGACTCTGTCTGAGCTATTGGATTGGATTGAATGAAACGCATGGGGGAAAAATATCCTGCTTCCACATTTTACTTCTCAGGCATGTAACTCGAGCCGATCGGATTCATTGTGGACCATCAGAACAGCGAATCGGTGTTTCAACCACCCAGTGTTGGATCAATAAACGCGATCGATATTTGGAATGGCGATCAGGAATTGGAATAATCTTTTTGGAGAACATCTGATCTGAGGTAAGGAATCTATTTTACCAGTATTGGGATAATCAGAGCTTTTTTCACCTACACAACGTGGGCCCTATGTGTGTGTGCGTGTGTGTGCTGATCAGGAAATGGATCATCGATTTTTCAGCCTGCTTCTATAGAGTGCATAAGTACACCTATACTATCGATAATCTAGCGTTTATTTGAAAACTATTCATAAATAGGCTGAAAAATTACAGTGTTTTTTGTGTATTCCAGTATATTCCAGTAAAGGGGGAACTTTCATAAAACGAGCGTTTTTCAAAATGGTATAAAACGGAAATGAACCGATTAAAAAACAATGTTTCGACAATGTTGACTGCAAACAAGTCATTGATAAGCGACGGCCATATTATACACAGACATAATTTAAGATATAGTTTATGCGTTCACAAATATGAGAGCTCTATCATTGAAGTGGGCGTTGGCACGCAACAGGGTTCCGGGGCACGGAAACAGTTAAGAGTTCCTGGTAGTTTCGGTGCAAACACAGCTTATTTATCATCTCCCACATATCTCCTGCCCATACTTAATTATTATTAAACCCATGTGACCTGAACTGAGCTCTGATTTGAGTGTAATGGGCTCTCTTTAACTGACTCAGTCAATTTAAGCTATTTTCAGTCAACTCCTTCACTGTGTGAATACACTGGTGTACCCCAGGTTCATACTATCTAATAACGCTTTTCTGCTAATGGTAACATTAATGTGATGTGTCTCTTATGTGAATACTCTGTCTCCTTAAAATAGTTGATTCATAGACACCCTCTCACTGTGTTTTTGTCCTGTGTGAATATGTTAAATGATGACCCTTTAAGCTACTTAAATGCCTGAAACTCACACCACATTGATGACAGCTGTAGGATTTCTCTCCTGTATGAAGACGCTGATGTATTTTTAAAGTTTTTTGCTCACTGAAGCTCCTCCCGCATTGGTCACAACAGTACGGTTTCTCTCCTGTATGAACACGCTGGTGTACCTTTAAATTACCTTGTATACTGAAGCTTTTCCCACATTGGTCACACGGGTACGGTTTCTCTCCAGTATGAACACGCTGGTGTGACTTTAAATGTACTTTTTGACTGAATCTCTTCCCACATTGGTCACAGTGATACGGTTTATCTTCTGTATGAATATGCTGGTGTGACCTTAAATTACCTTGTGTACTGAAGCCCCTCCCACATTGGTCACATTGATAGGGTTTCTCTCCTGTATGAGAACGCTGGTGTGTCGTTAAACATCCTTTTTGTCTGAATCTCCTCCCACATTGGTCACAGTGATAAGGTTTCTCTCCGGTATGAATACGCAGGTGTACCTGTAAATATTTGTGATTGCTGAAGCTCATGCCACAATAGGCACAGTGGTAGGGTTTATCTCCTGTATGGCAACGCTGGTGTACCTTTAAATAACTTTGGTTGCTGAACTTTTTACTGCACTGTTTGCAATGGTAGGGTTTATTTCCTGCGTGTTTGTGATGGTGACTTTTTAGAAGTGTCTTTCTGGTGAAGTTCTTTTCACACTGGTCATGCTTCTCTCCTGTAGTGAAGTTATTTTCACACTGGTCATACCTCTCTCCCGTTTGAATTGTTTGATGTGTCTTCAGCTGCCTTAAATCATTTAAACTATTTCCATGTGTCTCACAGGGGTAGGATTTCTCTCCTGTATGAACATGCTGATGTAGTTTCAGATCTTTCTTTGTAGTAATGGTCTTGCCATACTGGTAGTAGTGATGTCTTGGTCTGTCCATGTTCTTCTGTTTGTTTTTGGAGGGAAGGCCAGGGAAGGTATCTGAGTTGGAGATAAAGGGAAAAAAGAGATTTAACTCAAATAAAAGGAAGCATTTATTTTATTTTAATAAAATGTCGGGTGGACAAATAACTAAGGGAGCATAGATGTTGAAGCTTAAACCGGGATGATTCAATAATGTAAACATTAGGGGATGATTCAATAATGTAAACATTAGGGATGCCTCTTCTTGGTCAAATAGTCGATTAATTGGTCACATTGGTCTTAGTTAATATATCAATATACAGTCATCTATGCTTTTTTTCTATGCTGAATGCACTTGCAGTAGCACTTTTAATTTTATTAAATAAAATGTCTTTTTTGTTTTATAAGTTCCAGATGGAGAAAATAGTGGGACTGACGAAGCGGAACTGACGACAGCGTGAACTCTTGTTCTTTTGTTTTCTCACCGGACCAACCACCATAGAAAAAACGAACTACTATTGTATTAACTGCTTCTGTGGGCGTGCTTCCCCGGGAGGGACTAGACATCGTCTCGGCCGGAAAAAAGGTGAGCTAAGTTTGGTCAGCTGACCCATACCATTTCTCTGCCCATTGAAAAGCAGCCTTACTATGTTAGGACTAGAGCTGAGATTGGTGTGAACACTCCTAGCTGGCTTGGCTGTTAGGTTTATAGTAACAATTAGATTACATTCTATTGTCATTGCACAACACAAATAAAGTGCATAGCAATATACAGTGTAACATGTGAATATGTGGAGTATACAGTCAAGTTCATAAATATTTGGACACCAGCTAAATCTGGCTTGGCTGTTAGGTTTATAGTAACAATTAGATTACATTCTATTTTCATTGCACAACACAAATAAAGTGCATAGCAATATACAGTGTAACATGTGAATATGTGGAGTATACAGTCAAGTTCATAAATATTTGGACACCAGCTACATTTTCATCATTTTGGCTCAGTACACCACCAGAATGGATTTGAAATGAAAGAATCAAGATGTGAAGAAAACCCCCTTCACAGTTGGCCAGATCAAGAACACTCTCCAGGAAGTGGGCGTATCTGTGTCAAAGTCTACAATCAACACTTTACCAGAAGTGAATACACAGGGTTCACCACAAGATGTAAACCATTGGTGAGCCAAGAAAACAGGAAGACCAGATTAGTTTGCCAAAAAAAACATCTAGAAAAGTTCTGGAACATCCTATGGCCAGATGAGACAAAGATTAACTTGTACCAGAACGATGGGAAGAGAAGAGTATGGAGAAGGATCCAAAGCATACCACCTCATCAGTGAAGCATGGTGGCGGTAGTGTTATGGCGTGGGCATGTATGGCTACCAATTAAACTGGTTCCCTTGAATTTATTGATGATGTGACTGAATTGTGGATGAATTCTGAAGTGTTTCGGGGCAATATTATCTGCTCATATTCAGCCAAATGCTTTAGAACTTCAGATGGATAATGACCTGAAGCATACTGTGAAAGCAACCAATGAGTTTTTCAAGGCAAATAAGTGGAATGTTATGCAATGGCCAAGTCAATCACCTGACCTGAATCCAATTGAGCATGCATGTGTGAAGTGGCACAGAGGTGAGTGGCAGCCTTTCTTAGCAGCTCCCACATCCCTCTACTTTTTACCCCCTATTTACTCCTTTTTACTTATTTATTGTGATTCTACTTTCTATTAACTAGGTGTCTAAGTGACTGTCCATTGATTTACACCAAGTTAATGCAAATTGTTAACAACTTCTGTGAAGTTAGCTGAGTTAGGTCAAGTCTAGCTGAACAACAGACAATGGACAACAACACCAGCGGGCTAGTGTACTCGTGTGAGGCGCTCCTCTGATTTCGAGACAGAGTTGCAGCGCCACCGAGGAATCTACCAGCCGACATAAGGATACGCAGACGGGAAATAGAGCTGGCACGATCGTGAGGGACAGGACGAAGGATAACAGGAGATTTAAGCCCTGTCGTTATGGGGAACGTGCGATCACTGGGAACCAAGACGGACAAGCTCTCAGCTCTGGGGAACAACCAACGTGAGTACAAGGAGGCTAGCCTACTGTGCTTTACAGAATCCTGGCTGAATGATAACATCCCGGACAGTATAATCGAACATGAGGGCTTTACGGTGGTGCGGGCCGACAGGGCGACAAAGCGGCAAGAGGAGAGGCGGAGGGCTTGTTGTCTTTGTTAACTCCAGCTGGTGCCACCCTGGGCACATCACCGTTAAAGAACGTATTGCTCACCATGGAGCGCTTCTTCCAGGGAGATTTCTGCTCTTCATCCACGTGGGAGAGGATGCAGCTACACGCGCTGCTCTCCGGTGCAAGCGCGACGTGCGGCACAGAGCAGGCTCCACTGCTCGCGGAATACGACCGCCTGCTGGGAATGGTTATTTGTGCGCTCTGGTCCCCTGCTCCCAACAAAGCCACGGCTACCAGCACGCCCTCCTCCACAAGTAAGGCCTCTACTGCCACCGCAGCAGTTAGCGTTGGTCCCGCAGCCTTCACTCCCCTGGCCGTTAGCATAGCCGTTAGCCTAGGCTCCCCAGCTGGTACTGCTAACCCCGGCTCCGTTGGCCCAGTCCATGCTACTAGCACAGCTGTTAGCCTAGCTTCCACAGCTAGTGCTGCTAGCGTAGCTCGCGCTGTGCGTAGGTCTCGGAGAGCTGGTAGTGCTAGAAAGGCTAGCTTAGCCTCACCTGCCAGACCACCGGTGGTTAGCACCTCAGCTAGTCCTACTAGCATAGGTCATGCGGCCCTCACTGCCGCGGCAGCTAGCACAAGCCCAGTAGCTAGTACTGTCCCTGTAGCAGTTAGCATCTCAGCTAGTCCTACTAGGATAGGCCCCGCGGCCCTCACTACCCCGGCAGCTAGCACAAGCCCAGTAGCTAGTACTGCCCCTGTAGCAGTTAGCACCTCAGCTAGTCCTACTAGCATAGGCCCCGCGGTCCTCACTGCCCCAGCAGCTAGCACTAGCCCAGTAGCTAGTACTGCCCCTGTAGCAGTTAGCACCTCAGCTAGTCCTACTAGCATAGGTCCCGTGGCCCTCACTGCCCCGGCAGCTAGCACAAGCCCAGTAGCTAGTACGGCCCCTTTAGCAGTTAGCACCACAGCTAGTCCTACTAGCATAGGCCCCGCGGCCCTCACTGCCCCGGCAGCTAGCACAAGCCCAGTAGCTAGTACTGCCACTGCAGCAGTTAGCTTATGCTCCGCAGCCTTCACTGCCCAGGCTGTTAACACTGCCCAGACAGCCAGCTCAGGCCTTATAGCTAACAAGGCCTCTGCTGCTGGGACCGCCCCGTCAGCCGGCAAGGCCCTTGTGGTTAGCTTAGCCCCTGTAGCCAATGTAGCTTTGGCAGCTACCCCCTTAGCTCTCTCAACAGACACGGGCCTCATAGCTAACAAAGCCTCCGATGATGGGACCGCCTCGTCGGCCGGCAAGGCCCCTGTGGTTAGCCTAGCTCCCGTAGCTTGCACAGCTAGCAAAACCTCTGCCCCCACAGCTAAGTCAAGGTTTTATTCTGTTAGGAGGCTCAGGGTAGGCTTGTTCTCTACCACTAGCTTACTCCCTCCTGCTACTGCTAGCAAGGCTTATGCAACTGGCAGAACATTGTGATAAAGCAGCCTCTACAGTAGCTACCTACCTAGCTGGCCTCGCGTGCACAGGCCCTATAGCTAACGTAGCCTCAGATGCTGGGACCGCCCCTTCGGCCGGCATGGCCTCCGTGGTTAGCACAGCCCCTGCCGCTAGTGTAGCCTTGGTAGCTACCACCTCAGTCCAGTCCGCTAGAGCCCAGTCTGCTAGCGTAGCACGCACTTTTAGCAGGTCTCAGAAGGCTAGCATAGTCCCTCCTGCTAGTGTGGTATCTACAGCCAGCACCTTAGCCCTTCCTGCTAGTGTAGCATCTACAGCTACCACATCCCCCACTGCTAGCAGACTCTCTGCAGCTAGTACTGCTCCTGCACTTAGCTCAGCCCCTGCTAGCGTACTCCAGGTTGCCTATGTAGCCTCTACCACCAACATGTCTCCCACTGCTAGGACTGCCCCTTAAGCTAGCAAGGTCAGTTTCCCCACTGCTAGGACTGCCCCTTCAGCTAGCAAGGTCAGTTTCCCCACTGCTAGGACTGCCCCTTCAGCTAGCAAGGTCAGTCTCCCCGCTGCTAGGACTGCCTCTTCAGCTAGCAAGGTCAGTTTCCCCACTGCTAGGACTGCCCCTTCAGCTAGCAAGGTCAGTTTCCCCACTGCTAGGACTGCCCCTTCAGCTAGCAAGGTCAGTCTCCCCGCTGCTAGGACTGCCCCTTCAGCTAGCAAGGTCAGTTTCCCGGGAGCCGCCCCATCGGCTAACCCCTCTGTCTCGTCCGCTAGAGCCCCTGCTGCTAGTCACCTAGTCCTGTCAGCTAGAGTCCCTACTGCTAGCGCCTTAGCCCCGACGGCTGGTGTAACCCTAGCAGCTAGCACAGGCCCGGCAGCTAGCATATCCCAGGTAGCTAACCCAGTTTCTACTGCCAGTTTAGCCCGTTAGGGCGACTCTAGCTGTCCCTGTTCCTCCTCCGGCTCCCGGGGAGACCCCGACGCCTGGTCCGGGTCGTGCTCCTGTCCCCGGGGAGTCTCCTGCCTCCGGCTCCTCGTCTGGTCCAGCCCGGCGCTGTGGTCTACGCCGTGGTCTACGCCGTGGTCTGCACCGAGGTCGATCTGCACCTGGAGAGTCGTCTGGTCCAGCCCCGCGGTGTGGTCAACGCTGTGGTCTGCACCGAGGTCGATCTGCACCTGGAGTCGTCTGGTCCAGCCCTGCGCCGTGGTCTACATCGTGGTCTACGCCGTGGTCAACGCCGAGGTCTGCACCGAGGTCGATCTGCACCTGGAGTCGTCTGGTCCAGCCCTGCGCCGTGGTCAACGCCGAGGTCTGCACCGAGGTCGATCTGCACCTGGAGAGTCGTCTGGTCCAGCCATGCGCCGTGGTCAACGCCGAGGTCTGCACCGAGGTCGATCTGCACCTGGAGAGTCGTCTGGTCCAGTCCTGCGCCGTGGTCAACGCCGAGGTCTGCACCGAGGTCAATCTGCACCTGGAGGGTCGTCTGGTCCAGCCCTGCGCCGTGGTCGACGCCGTGGTCTGCACCAAGGTCAACGCCGGGAGGGGCTCCCATCCGGGGTCCCGCGCCCGGTCCCAAGATCTCCACCTGGAGTGGTCCCCGTCCGGGATCCTGCTCTGGGGTCGTCGCCTCCGCCCTTCATCTCCGGGCCCCCCCGTTCGATCCCGGGGTCTGCACCTGGGGTGTTCCCCGTCCGGGGTCCTGCTCTGGAGTTGTTGCCCTCGCCCCTTTGTTCCGGGCCTCCTCACCGGGCGCCTGTCCCAGTGCCCAGCCTCCGCCGTTGGGCTCCTGTCCCTGTCTCCAGCCCCCCTCACCGGGCCCCTGTCCCTGTCTCCGGCCCCCCTCGCCGGGTCCCTGTCCCCGGTCCCCCTCACCGGGTCCCTGTCCCCGTCTCCAGCCCCCCTCACCGGGTACCTGTCCCCGTCTCCAGCCTCCCTCACCGGGCCTCTGTCCCTGTCTCCAGCCCCCCTCACCGGGCCCCTGTCCCCGTCTCCAGTCCCTCACCGGGCCCCTGTCCCCGTCTCCAGCCCCCCTCACCGGTCCTCTGTCCCCGTCTCCAGCCCCCCATCTCCGGGCCTCTGTCCCTGTCTCTAGCCCGCCTCTCCGGGCCTCTGTCTCTGTCCCCCTCTCCAGGGCCCCTGGTCCCGTGCCCTGTGCGCCCTTCTCCGGGCTTCCCTCTGGTCCTGTTCCCCGGCCCCCCGGCTCCAGTTTTCCGTGTCCTCGTCCCCAGTTTTTTCCGGGGTCTCTGCCCTTCGCCCTGCCTGTCCCTGGTCGGTCTTGTGGGTCGTCTGGGAGCCTCCCCTTCGGGGGGGGGGGGGGGGGGGGGGGTACTGTCATGATCTGAACTTTCTGGACAGTCCTCTGGTGCCTCCGGGCGGTCTGTTCACGGTGCTATGGGCCGTCGCCCTTACCACCCTTCATATGGACCTTTACGTACATATAGTCAAATCTGTTGTTGTCCTCATGCATTCTCATTCTGTCACAATGTTGAATCCCTACCTGGCTCAAGACCTGGCTGCCTATTATTAGTTATCACTAATGCATGTCTAGTGTCCTTGTATTAGTGTCTAGTCCTAGTTCCCCGTGTTGTTATGTTACAATGTTATTGTTAGCGTCTAGTCTTGTTCCCTCTGTGTATTCTTGTTCCTGTGTGTATCCTTATTCATGTTCCCCCCTTCCCCAGCGTATTCATGTTCCTGTGTGTATCCTTATTCATGTGCCCCTCTTCCCCAGCTGTTCCTGTTTAGCAATCACTGTTAGTATATATTCTCCCTGCCCCTGTCTCCCAGTGTTGCGTCATTGTTTTGAGATCCCTGTTTACCGTTCTCCGGAGTACCCTTCCGTGCTCTCCAGTAACCGGCACCCTTCCGTGCTTTTCAGTAACCAGCACCCTCCCGTGCTTTTGTTATTTTCCCCATTGTATTGTATCCTCGTGTTCTTGCTCAGTAAAAGCTTGTTGTTGGAACGTCGACCCGTTGCCTCGTCTCTCTACCCTACACAACACCGTCCTGCGATTGAGTCCTCACCTCTCCTAAACTCCAAATTACCACATAAAATTGGTTAGTGCAATCTTACTGATTGTATTTCATCACATGAATCTGACAGTTGCTGTTTGTGAAGACATTTATTAGGCTTTTATTTATTAACATTTATTTATTTAACATATTATAAATAAATATATAAATATTTCAAATAAGATTGCTTTTTGTTATTTTTTCTTGTTCTTTCACTTGTTTTATATACCGTAATTCCTCTAATAGTAACCCCGGCTTGTATTTGTTTCAACTGTAGCGGATACCAGGCTTGTATTAGGAGGAGGCATGTATAAGAGAGAGGCCTATATTTCTAATTTTCAAACGGATCATAATGAATAAATCAACATTTTGTGTCAGTTTGAACCCAGTAAAATGTACTGGGTTCATTTATTGAAACAAAGTACTGTATGAAATACGGTAGTAAACAGTGCAATTACAGGTGGTCAAAAAAAGTTAAATAAAGTAAAATAGTGCAATCACAATACTGGTATAATAATAATAATAATAACTTTGTTTTATACAATTCTGAGGTAGGCTTACTCTCTTGGTAAACATTAACACCATACCATTATATGGTATTTACTGCACAGCCAGGCCAGCATATAACAACAATAACAAAATATACCCGGCTTGTATTAGGAGGCCGGCTTATAATTACTTAGCTCAACAGCGCACCCGGTCATTAATAGAGACCCGGTTTTTAATTGAATACCGGTTACTATTAGAGGAATTACGGTATTCCAATACATTTTAAATTACGTATCTGTTTTTACTTGTTACTTGTCTGCTGGCATGCAGTTGAACAGTTCAACAATACAAAATGTATTGCCACACTGCATTTTACCTTTACATTTTTTAATATGAACAAAACTATATGCACAAAATAAATAAGTTTAGATATTTTATTTGATTATCATCATCACTAGATGTATTAGGTAGGGATGTGTGTAGCAGCTGGTTTGCTGCCAATGGTAAGAAGCAGGGCACATTTCATCCAAGTAGCTCATCTCTTGCTTGATTCTTGTCTGCGTCTGATGTTAGAATCCATGCCTCATGAAAACAAGTAAAATCCTCCTCACATCTTGTCAGTTGCAATTCAAGTGTATTGTATGTAAATCACGACCTTGATGAGCCAAGCTAAGACAGACCAACCTCAGCAAAACCCAAGAGATTACCACGTACTTATACACCTGCATATAACCCATACAACTCTGTATGTACAATAATGCTGTATTTACTCTTACCATATATATTATATATATATCCACGTCTGTACATACCTGCATATAATCATTTTTACAACTCTGTAGAGTGTAGATAGTTTAGATACTATATCTATTGAAGATATAACGTTTTGTACTGTTGCTTGCTGGAGCCACTTCAGCACAACCCCGGTCAGAGAGTGGACACAAGAGACAGAGAACAGTCCTTTTGTATTTTAATTAGGATTTGTTGTTGAATGAGAGATCTCTCAAAATGAAGGAGTGTTTCAGAGTGATAGTATTCCAGAGTGGGTTTCATCCAGGTTGTAAGGCTGGATGAAAGAGAGATTAGTGTCCGGTAGTGAGTGAGCGAGTGGTATTCTGCAACAGATAAGCAGAGTATACAGGGTTTTAGCAGAATACATACTTCATAACATATAACATAACATGCTGGCATCTAAAGTATACACATAACTGAAAAGATGCTACAGCATATTAGCAGAGGTAAAGGTCATATGTATTATGCATTATACAAACAAACGCAACACAAGGCGGCAAACCCCAAGTCATAATCAGGGAGATGTAGACACAAATTTTTTTCAGGATTCAGTTATAGCTGTTTATACTTGCCGTTACAACCCTGATGAAGCACAGGAAACCTGGATCAGAGTAGCAGTTGGAGAGAGAGCGAGAGAGGGGGGGGGGGTTTGTAAAGGCCAAATGGATTATTATTATTATTATTATTATTTATGCGACCGTGGGGTGGCGCTTCTGTTTATATGAGCGCCAGGTACACCGACTAAGGTTTTGAGATGAGTAGATGGAGTCAGTTACCACCACTATGTGTTTTCTGGCATTTCCAGCCGTGTTAAACTTAGTGGTTATCCAGTGACATAATTTTTCCATCTCTCATCTTTCTTTCTTTATTATTATATTATACGTTTTTATTAGAGGTTGTGTATTGTTATGTACCCGTTCCCTTATCTACAGAGTTGGGTCCATAAGGCTTTTCCAAACCATAGCGTCTTTGTGTTTTGGACATGTGGGTTAGGGTAAAGGTTATTTTATTAAATTTTTAAATTTCGGGAGGTTCTATTTGTAGAGTCCGGGGGTTAAGTGAGTCATCCAGTTATGCCAGATGTGATCTCCCGTTCTCTTGGTCCAGTGGATTCCATCCCTGATTGTTGTAAATAATCTTTGGTCTAGTTTGGGAAGGCAATCCACCATACCCTCCATTTTTTGGTTTAGGGTGTTAATATTTTGTTTATGGGAATGTCCCATGTTTGTGTCTGTGTTAATAAGTGCTGAGAGGAGGCTAGCATAGGGGAAGGCCATTCGCGCGCTTGTAATTAGTTCTCTAAAACTCTCTTCTAGTCTTGCGGTGTTGTTCTGCTGTTTGTTGTTAATGCCAAATGCCAGTATGACCAGCTCGATGTCGGCTGTGGGTTCTGTTTTATTCTTAAGTATGTAGGCCGCATGCTTGAGATTTGCTCCCGGGTAGCAGTCGACCTGGACCCTTTTGTTGTGGATGGTGGGTAGGTTGGCCAAATTAGAATCACCCATCACTATGAAGGGTCTGATTGGTGTCAGGGTCCAGTTGGTTTTATCCCCGCGGTGTAGGTGTCTTGTGTATTTTGGTCCTATGTTATCGGTTAGGGGGCTGGGTTGGTGTGTTTTAAGTGGCAAGTGTTTGGTCTCAGGAAGCCCTGTGTCTATGTGTGTTGGCAGCAGTGGCATCGCGTGGGTAAAATAACTGGGGATGCCAATTTTTTTTTAATTAAAATTTTATTTTTAATATATATATTTAAGCCAAATAATATTGTGACAAAATAAAAATGCACACTAAATAAAAATACACATTTCAAGTGTAAACATACAGCTATACTATTCCATGGGCTAGATTTAATAAGATTCGAGCTGAGTAAAGCTCTTCCCACACCTCGAGCGTGGCAAATGTGCAGAGGCCAGAGTACTTAGTTTGCTGACAGACCCGTTTTAAGGTGTGGGAAGGGCTTTAGTCAGCTCGAATCTGATTGGCTAGTATTGGTTTTGGACTCCACATACATGAATCACATGGTGGAAGCTGGAGAAAGACACCTCCCCTCTGCCTCCTCTCCTCTGCTGCAGTGACTGCCTCAGTGACTGCACTGTGTCTCAGTGTGTTAGAGAGAGTGAGACGGAGAAGAGGGAGAAATTTCAAAAAAAAAATAACATGAAAAATAATGATTTTTTATTATTATTGTAAACTATATAAAAAAATATTAATTCATATTTTAATAATGGGGAAGCCTGGCTTCCGTTGGCTTCCAGGAGGATTCGCCACTGGTTGGCAGGGGGGTGATCTGGTGTTTGGGGTTCTTTTTTGGCGTGTGTGTATCTGTGTCCGTGTTAGTATTGGGGTTTGGTGTGGATGGCCGCTTTCTCTTTGGGGCTTCCGTGTCTGGTTTAGGTTTCGGTGTGTGTGTTGATTTTAGTGTTAGGACTAGTTGTGTAAAGTTTTGAAGTACCCCAAAAGCCATGGCTGCTAGTCTGTGTCTGGACCATGGTATGGCAGCATCTGAGGCCTCTAACCAGCGCAGTGTGTTGAAATATTGGAGCTCCTCAAGGGCGGTTGCGTGTGCCTTTGCGTAGTCTGAATTTAAGATTCTTATTTAGTTTAGGAGCCTATTTCTGATGTTGCCGTATATACGTTCAGAGGTAGTTAGGGTCGGTGCCGAATCCGATGTGTTAACTAATGTGAGTCTGTGTGTGATTTTATCCAGTTGTTGTCTGGCATTGCTCTCCTTCTTGTGTAGGTTGCAGTAGGCTATTAATAATTTTTGGAAGGTCTTGCACAGGTAATGGAACTCGTCCCTGGGAGGGTTAGGGTTAAGGTTAGGGTTACGTTTTATGGGTGTGCTTTTTGCAGTATCTGTAGAGAGGAGTAGAAGAGGAGGAGAGGAGGATTAGTGAGTGTATATTTACATTTAGTCATTTTGATACGACTCGGCCGTCTGGAGAGGAGAAGTAGCCTGTGAAGGTCTCTCTCACTGCAGCTGCTTCTCTGGAAGCATTGTTGCTGCCGACCCTCGGGATGTTCTGCACTGCACCCTGCGACTCTGCTGGCACAGTTGTAGTGTGGGGATTCTGGGGAACATCCTCTCCGTCACAATCCCAGCGCAGGAAGTTGTGGAGGATACAGGTGGCCTTCACCACACGCTCAGCAACCTCTGGGAACACTCCGAGAACCCTCCTGTAGAGCCTCCACTGGGCGGCAAGGATCCCGAAGGAGCACTCCACCATCCGTCTCGCATGCGATAGGCGGGTCCGCCTACAAAAAACATCCCTGGTGGACACATAGCCTGAGGATGCAACACCTTTAGGCTATGTGTCCACCAGGGACGTTTTTTTGTAGGCGGACCGCTTTGAAAAGCCAAAAAAAGCATGTTCAGGGCGTTTTTTTAGGGCGCCGAGGGCGTTTATTTTTGCGTCATCTGCGTCACGATCAACGAGTCATCCGCATCATTAGTAGGAGGTCTGCGCCTGGACACACTTGATTCAGCGCCACATGCTAACGTTACGCCCTGCTGAACGGCTCTGAATTTTTTTGGTCTGAGGTAAGTAGCTAAAACGATCTTGACTTCTGTCGGAATTTAAAACTGGATAGCCCGCTTCTTGTTGACTGCAAAGATGAATGCCAGAAACCGAGCCATTGCTGTTGCTGCTTTTGCGGGTATTGATGAAGACCCCCCTGTCGCGAGAAGGCGTGTGTGGGTGCACGCCATTAATCGTGGTAGGAGGCAGTTTGGTGAATATCACCGGCTTGTACAAGAGCTGCGTCTGGACGATGCCCGGTTCAAGGCCTACTTCAGGCTGAACAAGGAGCAATTTGAGGTGGTACTCTTGAAGATCGGGCCGAGCATAGCCAAAATGCAGACCAACTACAGGGAGACCATCAGCCCTGCTGAACGGCTCTGCATTTGTTTGAGGTGAGTAGCTAACTAACTTAAAACTAGCACCAATGTGGCTAGCTAGCTAACGTTACTAACTTAAAACTAGCACCAACGTGGCTGGCTAGCTAACCTTACTAACTAGCACCAACGTGGCTAGCTAGCTAACATTACTAACTTAAAACTAGCACCAACGTGGCTGGCTAGCTAACGTTACTAACTTACTAACATTTTGAGAGATCTCTCATTCAACAACAAATCCTAATTAAAATACTGTCTCTTGTGTCCTCTCTGACCGGGGTTGTGCTGAAGTGGCTCCAGCAAGCAACAGTACAAAATGTTATATCTTCAATAGATAGTGTTCTGAAGGTCCAGATTAACACATAAAGTCCACGTTTATTATTTTGTATACCTTATATATTGTTTATTCGTATAAGATATATATTTCACGCCGTTTATTTACCTAAGAGTATTTTATCATTCGCCTCGTTTCATATGTCCATTCCTAGTCAAGTTAGACAGCGCTCTCAGTATCTAACACTGAGTGCTGAAATCCCAAACATTATTAAGAAAAAGGCGAAGGCCGGACCAGCACTCAGATTAAAAAAAATTGTATTTAATGGCAGCCTATAATACAGACATGTTATCATTCACCTCGTTTCATATGTCCATTCCTCGCACCACAGACAGCGTGAGCGCATGCGCGGGTTCAGAACTTGCCCGGGCAGAGTGTGTGGGAGCGTGCGTTGGAACAGCAGTAAACAAGTCACAACGTATTTTACGAGAGAGCTGGTCTGCTACTGAGATGTAATAACAGCATTGTCGAGCCACGAGTTGGAAACGGCAGAGTGACATAGTTTGGGAGAAGTGAAGTAATAATAACTTAGATATAGATTTGCCGACGGGCAGATAATAAAGGACCGTGAAAAGACGTTGGGTCTGAACCCAGCTGCGTTCTGGATTCAATTAGCTACTGCGGACTGTGTGCCGGTTAGCCTTAGCATAAAGGGCTAACTAGCTATTGACCATGCCATCGGGCGTTTGGAATATTAGCTATTAAACCTGCCATCGGGCGTTTGGAATATAGGAATCCGGTCCGTACGAGACCCCTATCCAGCGACGACAGGATTATATCACATGGGTCTGCAACAGCCTCTGGAGTAGGAACTCCAGAGAACATCGTCTCCATCCTTCCCTCTCTCTCCCCCATTGCTATTCTCTCCATCCCCCTCCATTCAGAGCTCAAACGATCTGGTACCATTAGTGTAGGAACTATAATTAATTCGGACATTGTTGCATGGAAATTATATTAGTATAAGAAAATCAGTGTATATGATATGTGTGTTTTATGTTAAACATTAAAGTGATTATTGAACTTGGTATCACTGTCCCCTCACAGTTAATAGAGTGTCCGCCATCTTGTGTATATTTAATATCTGGTTAATTAATAATTTAGTATTTGTCAAGCTCATAATTTAAATACAGTCAGGGTTGTGTAGCCCCTCAGCTACATATAGTATCTAAACTATCTACACTCTACAGAGTTGTAAAAATGATTATATGCAGGTATGTACAGACGTGGATATATATATATATATATGGTAAGAGTAAATACAGCATTATTGTACATGTATCATACAGAGTTGTATGGGTTATATGCAGGTGTAGTACGTGGTAATCTCTTGGGTTTTGCTGAGGTTGGTCTGTCTTAGCTTGGCTCATCAAGGTCGTGATTTACATACAATACACTTGAATTGCAACTGACAAGATGTGAGGAGGATTTGACTTGTTTTCATGAGGCATGGATTCTAACATCAGAAGCAGACAAGAATCAAGCAAGAGATGAGCTACTTGGATGAAATGTGCCCTGCTTCTTACCATTGGCAGCAAACCAGCTGCTACACACATCCCTACCTAATACATCTAGTGATGATGATAATCAAATAAAATATCTAAACTTGTTTATTTTGTGCATATAGTTTTGTTCATATTAAAAAATAAAAAGGTAAAAATATCTTACTTAAATAAACAATTTGAGGTGTTCAACCAGTCATATACATAAAGGACACTTGTCAGAGCTTTACTTTTATCAATAACAAAATGTTTAGGACACAATAACTAATGTCCAAAATGTCAGTTAGAACCTTGAAATCATGGTACCACTAACGTTATTGAACTGGCAGTTAAAACTCAGCTAGCTAGTTAACATAACTACAAGGTAAACAGCAAACTAACATCAACCTAAGATAATACGAACTGACAGTTATTAGCTAACGTTAGTATTGATTGAATTGCTTTATTGATTGATTGAGGTAAATTATGATGAACTACAAAGAAAGCTAACAGCAACCCAACATGATAATACAATTAATCATTCTCACCTGAAACCCCCAAATGAACAGAGACATCTCTCCAGGCTCTATTTTCGACATTGTTGTCATGATACCCCTTCATTGTCATGTCATAAATGACATGATTGTCCGACACTGCAACAATCAGCCTCTCAGCCATTTCTTATGTCTTTATTTTTCAAATGATAAACGCAGACGATGTCGAAATAATTTGATGTAGATGGCGCCATCTAACTTGGAGCTCAATCTGCTTGAGGCTCGCGCCGCAGCGGCTCCGCCCACCTGCTCGATGTTGATTGGTTGGGGAAAAGAAGTTACCTAGATGAGCGTGCTCATTTCCCAAAAGTTGAACGAGTTTCAACTTTATGAACCGAGAGCGCTCAGACCAAAAACGCTGCCGTCGAGAGCTCATAAAACGCGAGGCGCGGCTCTGGGAAGAGGAGCGCGCCTGACGCTTCTCCAGCATAGAAATTAATGACAGAAAAGAGCTGACAACTCATAAAACGTCCCCTATGGACACAAGCCCTCAGGCAGGTCGAGCTTCACTCTTGGCTTGCAAGTAAAGTCTCTCTTACCAGTAGGGTGGTAGCTCCCTGTTTTCCACTCATCCTGGAAACTATCAAAATCTCCCAAATCCTCCTCTTCCCCCTCCTCGTCAAACATGCCGCGCATCCACTGATCCCGGTTTACTGGGTCAGCAGGAATGTCGTCAGAGTTGGAATCTTCCAACTCATCAAACACAGTGCTGTATTCCACATCTTCAATATCGCTCCCGTCGCTCACGTCATCCATCTTAGCTGTCAAACTTGAGCTGTCAAACTGACTCAGCGCAACTTGTGAAAAGAAAAATAGTCAGACGGTCACGCTCCACTCCTTCCTTGTGTATTTCAGCAAATCACAGTAAATTTCATTACTCACATGCCTTTAAAAACACTGTCTGAAATGACCTAGCCATTACATCCGGTCATAATGGTAAATACATGCACATGGCTCATCCGGCCTTAAAAAGGTATATACTAGGGCTGTCACATTATTTTTGATTTTCGAATTTAATTTAGAATTTACACGAGATTCAAACGTAATAATAATAACTTCAATAACCTTTTGTGGAGGATACCGGTAAAAATGGTAAAACACGTATTCCAAATAATTACTGGTCATGGTTATTTTCAGTCTTGCAATTTTAATATCTCTCAGGAGTAGACCAGCACGGCGGCGTGACTAAGTGATGTAATTTGTTTGACAAGGTCTGGCGGAGAATTTCCTGAACGTTCATCGAAAGAGCAGGCCTGAAACTACATAGTAGCTAGTTTTGATTTGGTGTTGATAGCCCAAGAAATAATTGAAACAGAATAATTTCAATTCGATGCTAAATAAGGTTTTACGCATGCGTAAATTGTACTCCATTTCTATTATTATCTTCGCCGTTTTTGATCACGCTAGTGATCACGCTAGTTGTCTGTCTTTTGGAGTGCGTTTGGAGTTGTTTTGTGTCATTTCAGAGGAGGATTATGAGGTAAGGTAAGATAATAATTTTGTATACATAGAATTGTTTGTACATAGGCAACCTGAGGCAACCTGAGGGCTCATTTTCATTATTTCTAATGCTTCATGGAGCAGGTTTACATTTGCTCAGCCTCATAGTAGAAAAACACATCTTCTAAAATCGTTTGTGTTTTGTGTTGTACAGTATGCAGTATACAATATGTATGTACAGTATGAAAACAAACGGTCAGGTCATATAGGTGACTGTGCTGAAAAGAATGATACCAAACATAGCATGGTAAAAAAGAAAGTTGTCAAAGCGCTGAAAATAGCTTAGAGTCGAGAGGTTTTTTTTTACACTGAAATTCGAATTCGAACTAGTCTACAATTCTGCAACGAATATCGAATTCGATTTTTTGTTAAAGTGACAGCCCTAGTATACACACAAATGTTGCATCCGGTCTAAATGGATTAATAAGTAATGCTGCTGCACAGACACGTGGAGTCTGTCAATCATCAATCACATTGTAGCTCGTCTATCATTGAACAGCCAAGGATAGCATATAGCGCTGCATAAACACTGACAAATAAAGAGTAGCAAGGACTAAGCCACCCATACCCTAAACAAAAGCTTTTGTTCATCCGCTAGCTGCATTTCTTGCAGGGTACCAGCGTGTGCACTGCCCCCTGCAGGACTCTGGCTAATGGTTTTGGTTGTGTGTCAAGTTCAACCATAGTTAAATACCTACATCATTTTGACTGTTGAATATTCTATTAACCACGCCCATCCCTAATTGATAATGGGAGGAAAGAAAGCTCCATTGGACACATAGACGGGGACACACAACTATGCTGCAGCAGAGTAAAGAGAACAAGAGAAAAGAAAAGAAAAGAAAAGAAAAGAAAGAAAGAAAGAAAGAAAGAAAGAAAGAAAGAAAGAAAGAAAGAAAGAAAGAAAGAAAGAAAGAAAGAAAGAAAGAAAGAAAGAAAGAAAGAAAGAAAGAAAAGTAACATACCGATATCCTGATGGTCTGTGGGCTCCTCCTCCAGCCCAGTGGAAATATCCATGGTTGGGTCTAGCGTGTCCTGAGCCTCTTCTTTCTTAATAATCAGTAAGTCACTGGGTGAACCTGGAGCAGAGAGAGACAGCAACTAAATATTTATATTTCAGTGTTTTGGTAGGATTTTCTGTGACTTGAATGTTATTGTTGAGTTAAAACTCATGAGTGGAGCATGTCAAGACACCTCAGACAACTACCAACTACATCTCCCAGAGTGCATCAGCTGCAAGATGGCTGCCGTTGGCTGATTGAACAGCTGTTAAAGGCTGGTGGTGGAGACACTCACAGAACAAGCAAACAAAGCAAGCTGAAGGTGGTGGAGACACTCACAGAACAAACAAACAAAGCAAGCTGAAGGTCGACCCAAGGAGCTCTACCCCCAAAGACGCCAATGGTCGGTTATGTTCTACTTATTCTACTGTTTATTTATACTTCTGCTTAAATGTGGTTAAAATCAGGCTAATTCAATTGTGTGTTTAGTAGCTCCAACTGTTTCAGTCTACACATTCACTTGCTTGAGAGTTGGTTTTCATTTATGTTTAAAAGTATCTTTACAAGTTAAGACCAAGTTAGAAATGTTAAATTGATTTAAGAATTTGAAAGACTACTAAAAAGGTCGACAACTCATGTTTAAAGGTTTAAAATGCCTTGTTCAATCAGAGCTGATCTACAAGCTTAAAGTTTAGCTATATTTCTTCACTTATTCAATTTAAAATACCAAATGTTTACTTGACTTGAATCAAATGTTTACTAACTTGAATCATTTATTAAAGGTTACAATTCAGAAATGATTCATTGAAAATTACTTTAATAATTGGGTTAAAATGTCGAGTTAATTTAAGACTGTTAAAATGTCGACTTTATAAGGTAATTTAATACTTTACATTTTGGCATTCATTGTGTAAACACTATCGTTAAAAGACGTTTGATTATTTAAAATATATATTTAATGTTTAAAATCAACCATGTTTAAAAAGAACTTATTGGTTTGAAAAGATGGTTATTGTTGTTTATTGTTTATGTTTATTGCATTGTTAAAACCTTTTTCTTTGTTTTCGAAGGTTTTCAACCTATATGAAGAACCAACCAGTCAAGAATCAACTGCAACTAAAACTGTTGAAAAGTTGGAGTTGGAACTTGGAGTTGTTTCCTTATGTCCTTTGGAGTGGAAAGCAAGAGTTGACTTTACAGTTGAAAACCAAGTGCTAGCAGTGGAGGACGAGGATAAAACTGCTTCGACCCAATACTGCTGACACGGAAGGGAAAGATGGCTGAAGATATGGCGGAGGTCAAAGAACTAAAGAAGGAGAGGACCACAGCAAAACGCCGCTTCACCAAACAAGCCAACCACATTGCCAGAGGAGCAGACACCATGCTGCGATCCGAGCTGATGGATGAGTTCAGCACACTCTCACTCTGTTATAGAGCCGTGCTTGAGGCAAATGATGAATTCAGGTTTGGGCTGGAGGCTGAAGTAAAACCTGAGGATGAAGGGCTTGACGAGAAGGAAGAGGACGACCTCAAACATACTTCAAAAGAAGCCGAAACAAAGATGGGAGAGATCAAAGACATTGTGCAGCTGATCCTGTGGTCCAAATATGGAAAACATGAGCTGGAAACAGCTATTGATGGAGCTGAGAAAGTAAGTGAAGCAGCAGGAACTGTGCCAGTGAGGACTGAATCCTTAGAGTGCTATGAACAGCACCTAACGCTCTCAGACGAGATGGGAGACAAGGCCATCTCTATAATGTCCACGTGGGAGAAATGGATACCTGACGAATCCAGAGATGAACTGAATGCGAGGCTCAGGAAGCTAGAAGACACCCTTCTCAGGCTGAAGATGAGGAAACCTCAGTTTACATCTGCACGCAGCCTGAGGAATGCTGAGCAAGGCACAGGAGTTGCACCACACCATCCGACGACACCGTTGGTGAGGATAAAGCCAACCACCCTACCTACCTTCTCTGGAAATAAGAGAGAATATCACAGATGGAGAAAAGATTGGGAAAGCCTGCAAAGGCAGGGAGAGCCATCCGGATCCCCTGAAGTTAAAAAGATCCAGCTCTTGGACAGCGTGGAGGAGAAAATCTCCAAAGAACTCAGACTTTCTACCTACACTACAGCCAGAGACATTTTCAGAGTCTTAGAGAACAGGCATGGAAATAAATCAAGCATCACTGTGGAAATCCTTGAAGAGCTCGACAGGATACCATATGTAAAAGGAAACCAGCCAAGAAAGGTCATCGACCTTATACAAACTGTGGAGAAGGCTCTGTCAGATCTCACTGAATTGGGCAACTCTGGGGCCATGAACAACGCACTTGTGATCAAATCAATTGAAAGCAAGTTACCTGACTTTATCAAGAGAGACTGGTTGATGTTCATGGTAGATCCCAGCAGCAATGTCACAGCAGAGAACCATTTTGACATGCTCTTGAAATATTTGAAGAACCAGGAAGACGTACTGGAGAGGCTTGATCAACTAAGAATTGTGGAGAAGACTGACAAGCCAGATCGCCCGGACAAAAAGAATGAAAGAAAGTTTGCCTCGACAAAGAACACAAAGAGACTAGAGCTTGACGTATGTGTTGTCTGTGGACATAACCACAAACTGTTCTTTTGCCGGAAGTTCAAGGGACTGAAGCTTTCGGAGAAGACGGCTGCCTTGAAGAAGCTGGGAGCATGCAGGAAATGTCTCGGATGCCATGACGGAACTGCATACTGCAGAGAGACATTCCTATGCAGAAATGCAGACTGTAAGAAGGGAGGAAATGCTGCAGACCACCACTATATCCTCTGCCCAAAAGGAGAATTCAAGCCTCGATGGGAAGAAGGAAGAGGTGGAAGAGACGGCAACAAAGGCAAACTCACAGAGGAACAAGAGTCGTTCTTGTCTGAACTCTCCTCTGAAATGGCAGATCGAGGCAGAAGGGCTTTTACTAACAAAACTACAGTGGCACTCAAAACCTCCGGCCAGTCTGAACTACTGCAAAGAAATGGTCTCGCCGAGCTTCCTGTCATCATGATGCTGATGAAAGTCACTGCAAACGCTGGTCAGAAAATTGGGACATTGATTGACCTAGCGTCAGATACAAACTACATCACCCATAAGGCTGCTGAAAGACTTGGGTTGAGAAGAGAGAAGATAACATTGATTGTGCATGGGGTTGGAGGAATGGCCATGAAGGTGGACACTCAGAGATACCTCCTCAAAGTTAGAGTGAAGACTCCTACAGGCACTGAAAGAGCCCACAAACTAGTCTGCTACGGCCTAGATGAAATCGCCAAGGTCCATCAAGTGATTCAACCAGAGAGGTTGCAAAGGTTTTTCCCGGAGGTCAAGCTTGAAGAGCTGGAAAGGCCAGAAGAGGTTGAACTACTCATAAGCCACCGAGAGGGAAGACTTGCTCCCCAAAGAGTAAAAGTAGTTGGAGACCTTGTCTTATGGGAGAGTCCACTGGTGAAGATGGTGGGCGGAGCACATCCTGATCTGCATGAAGAGGTGGACGTGGAAGCATATGAATCAAGAACTCACTTTGCTCGCTCCATGAGAACAGCAGCAGTCAAATATCAAGAGACATTCACAGTTGCCAGTAACCGTGAGTTCCTTGAGTGGTGGCACTGGGACAGCATCGGAGCTGCATGTGAACCAAAATGTGGAGGATGTCGCTGTGGAAACTGTCCACCAGGAGGAAAAGAAATGACCCTGGCAGAGGAGAGGGAGTATGAAATCATTAAAGGAGGCCTCACCTACAAAGAGGAGGATGCTCACACCCCATCTCCACACTGGGATGCAAAATATCCTTGGACCGTAGATCCTGTCTGTCTCCCCTACAACAAAAGTGCAGTCCAGGCCTGCTTCTTAAGGATGGAAAAACAACTGAGCAAAGAACCAGACTGGAAAGTCGCATACACAACCCAAATCCAGGAAATGGTCGAACGAGGAGCAGCCATAAAACTCACAGATGACATCATTGACAAGTGGACTGGACCAGTGTGGTCTGTGAGCCACCTGGTGGCGCCAAACCCCCATTCAGTGACAACACCAGTTCGTATTGTCTGGAACAGCAGCCAGAAGTACAAAGGCGTGAGCATGAATGACATCCTTCTTAAGGGACCAGATGTACTCAACCCTATTAGAGCTGTACTGCTACGGTTCAGAGAAGGTGTGCATGCAGCTCTAGGAGACATAAAGAAGATGTACAACTCTGTGTGGCTGGAGCAGCGTGAGATGCATCTACACAGATTCCTCTGGAGAGACAGCCCAGAAGAGGAGATCAGTGAATATGCAATCACCAGAGTCAACATCGGGGACAAACCTGCTGGTTGCATCGCTCAGTTGGCTATGAGAGAAACGGCGAGCCTGCCCAGCTTTGTTCACTTGGAAGATGAACGCAGAGTCATTGAAGAGGACAGTTATGTGGACGACCTCTTGACCTCCCACAATAACCTGGATCAACTCGACAAAATCACTGCAAAAGTTGAAGAGATTTTGGGAGCTGGAGGCTTCTTCCTCAAACCATGGGTCCGGTCAGGGCAAAGTGGGAGGAAAGGAACAGAGAAGGAAGTCCTAAAAGAGGAACAAGGGAAAACCTTCATTCTCCCAAATCAAATGAGGGAAGAAGACAACAAAGCTCTAGGCATCGGCTACCAAGTGGACGAAGACAAGCTCTACATGTTGACCTCTGTTAACTTTTCCAAAAGAAAGAAGAAAATGAGAGTTGGCAAAGATCTCCTCAAAGAAGAGGTGAGAACCGAAACACCAAACCCACTGACTAGAAGGGCTCTCTTAAGCCAAGTAGCCGGGCTGTACGACCCAATTGGCCTAGTAGCACCGGTCAAGCAGAAGGGAGCAATTCTTGTCAGAAAGGCATTCCAAGAGGGAGGAGGTGGCAAGCTGACCCAAGAAACCTGGGACAAACCACTCTCGGAAAGCATCAGAGAAGAAGCCATACAGCTTTTTGAAGAATATGTACAGCTTGGTCAGGTGAAATTCTACAGAAGCCTCACACCAGCTGACTGGAAAGGAAACCCTTGGGGCATCACATTCTCTGATGGAAGTGACAAAACCTTTGGAGCTGTGATGTACTTAAGGTGGGAAACATGTCATGGCATTGAAGTTCGGTTCGTGGAATCAAAAGCCAAACTGACACCTCTGGATCAAAAGGGAGAAGCTGTAAAAGCTGAGATCTGTGGAGCAGTCTTCGCAGCCAGAATCAGGAAGTATGTGGAAAAGCATGCTCGAATGAAGATCGAGAAATGGTTCCATCTGCTGGACAGTCAGACGGTCCTTGGGGCAATCCAGAGAGACAGTTATGGGTACCAAAGCTTCTTTGCCAACAGAGTGGGTGAAATCCAAAAGACTGCACCAGTGCAGGACTGGTGGTGGATCCGTGGAGGTCTGAACATAGCTGACATCATTACAAGAGGAGGCACTCCTGAAGATTTAAAAGAGGATTCCACCTGGCAAAATGGACCAGATTTCCTGAAGTGGCCAGTGGAGGAGTGGCCCATTAAATCAGCTGGAGAGGTAGCTGCCCAAAGTCAAAAGGAAATGCCAACTCCTCTAAGAAGGAAGCCCACTGGCTGGGTCAAAGATCTTGTGGAAATAAGAAGATTCAGCAACCTGTCCAAACTGGTGAGAGTCATCGCCTGGGTCTATCGAGCTGTCAAGCAGTGGCTAGAGAGGAAGTGCCAGGTGCCAGGGCAGTCAAAGTGGGAGGCATCACCCAAACAAGCTGGGTTGACTGTAAAAGAAATTGACAACGCATCTGAAGACCTTTTCCTCGCTGCTCAAGAAGCTATAGCCTTCCCAGAGACGACTCTAAGCAGATTGGCAGTGTACAAAGACGTGAACTCTGGACTCCTACTTTGTGGAGGCAGAATCCAGATGTTCAACGAAGTGAAGACTGCAGTGCCAGTCTTACCTTTTGAATCGTGGGTGTCTACATTGCTGGCACAAGAATCCCACAAAGCAAACCATGAGGGAGTAGCAGGAACCCTTCTTCGCATGAGGAAAAAGGCTTGGGTGATAAAAGGCCGGAGACTTGCCAAGAGGGTGGTTGACAGCTGTGTCGTTTGCAGAAAGAACAATGTAAAACAGTGTCAACAAATCATGGCTGACCTGCCTCCAGAGCGAACAGGCCCAGCTGCACCCTTTGAATTCACCACCATGGACCTGTTCGGCCCCTATGAAGTGAAGGATGAGGTCAAAAAGAGGACCAGACTCAAGGTATGGGGAATCGTCTTCTGCTGCATGGCTTCCCGAGCCATGCACACTGAAGTGGTGAGTGACCAGTCATCCGAAGGATTCCTGCTCGCCTATCAAAGGTTCACTTCGCTGAGAGGACACCCCAGGAAACTCTGGTCAGACCCTGGCTCTAACTTTGTGGGAGCCAAGCCTGCTCTGGAAAAGCTTTACAAATTCCTTGACCAACTGAACAGGCCTGAACTTGAAGGAAGAGCTGCCAAACATGGCACAGAATGGTCGTGGAAGATCCACCCCGCAGACTCTCCCCACAGGAACGGTGCAGCAGAGGCAGCTGTCAGAATAGTGAAGCGGGCCTTAAGCAACCTTGGTGGAGAAGGTGTTTTCACATGGGGAGAATTCCAAACGTTTCTCTTCATGGCAGCCAACCTTGCTAATGAGAGACCCATCGATGCAGGAACTCAAAGCAGGGAAGACTGCATAGAGTACATCACTCCAAACTCTCTGCTTTTAGGACGTGCCCATCCTAAAGGTGACCCTGGAGACTTTCAGTTTGATGGCTACCCATACAAAAGACTTCAGAATATTCAGGCAGAAGTCAGCAAGTTCTGGAAGAAATGGAGCCAATTGGCCGGTCCTAATTTGTTCATAAGGAACAAATGGCACACCAAAGAGCGAAATGTTGCTGTTGGAGATGTGGTCTGGTTGGCTGACCAAAATGCCCTGAGAGGACAGTACAAGCTGGCTAGAGTAGTCAGTGTCAACGCTGACCGCAAAGGCATCATAAGAGATGTGCTGGTGAGGACCTTTCCCAGCTATCCTGTCCCCATCACGAAAGCAAATGACAAAGGAAAGCCCACAAAATCAAATAGTGAAAACCAAAATCCCGGCCACAATTCTGCATCGAGATGTCAGACGGCTGGTCATTCTACTTCCTACTGAAGAACAACAGAGGCGTGAAGGACTTGAGTGACCTCTGTGGTTAAGAACCCAGGAGCTCAAGTGGGAGGTGTTGAGTTAAAACTCATGAGTGGAGCATGTCAAGACACCTCAGACAACTACCAACTACATCTCCCAGAGTGCATCAGCTGCAAGATGGCTGCCGTTGGCTGATTGAACAGCTGTTAAAGGCTGGTGGTGGAGACACTCACAGAACAAGCAAACAAAGCAAGCTGAAGGTGGTGGAGACACTCACAGAACAAACAAACAAAGCAAGCTGAAGGTCGACCCAAGGAGCTCTACCCCCAAAGACGCCAATGGTCGGTTATGTTCTACTTATTCTACTGTTTATTTATACTTCTGCTTAAATGTGGTTAAAATCAGGCTAATTCAATTGTGTGTTTAGTAGCTCCAACTGTTTCAGTCTACACATTCACTTGCTTGAGAGTTGGTTTTCATTTATGTTTAAAAGTATCTTTACAAGTTAAGACCAAGTTAGAAATGTTAAATTGATTTAAGAATTTGAAAGACTACTAAAAAGGTCGACAACTCATGTTTAAAGGTTTAAAATGCCTTGTTCAATCAGAGCTGATCTACAAGCTTAAAGTTTAGCTATTTCTTCACTTATTCAATTTAAAATACCAAATGTTTACTTGACTTGAATCAAATGTTTACTAACTTGAATCATTTATTAAAGGTTACAATTCAGAAATGATTCATTGAAAATTACTTTAATAATTGGGTTAAAATGTCGAGTTAATTTAAGACTGTTAAAATGTCGACTTTATAAGGTAATTTAATACTTTACATTTTGGCATTCATTGTGTAAACACTATCGTTAAAAGACGTTTGATTATTTAAAATATATATTTAATGTTTAAAATCAACCATGTTTAAAAAGAACTTATTGGTTTGAAAAGATGGTTATTGTTGTTTATTGTTTATGTTTATTGCATTGTTAAAACCTTTTTCTTTGTTTTCGAAGGTTTTCAACCTATATGAAGAACCAACCAGTCAAGAATCAACTGCAACTAAAACTGTTGAAAAGTTGAAAATAAAAAGTGACTTGGAGTTGGAACTTGGAGTTGTTTCCTTATGTCCTTTGGAGTGGAAAGCAAGAGTTGACTTTACAGTTATGCAGGACTATTTTTCAATTTAAGAAATTAACACATGGTCTAATGCAGTGTTTCTCAACTGGTGGTTCGCGACCCAAAAGTGGGTCGCAGGGCAATTATTTGTGGGTCGCGGATGTGTCTGTTAAAAAAGTAAATAATAATTTAACTTTTTTTTATGATAATTTTTTTTTCACTACCTATCTTTGTGAAAGTGGCTTCTCATCTGTGGTCCAGCTGAAGACAAAGCAGATTGGACATTGAGCATGACCTCAGAGTTGCTTTGTCTACCATCACCCCAGACTTTGAGACTCTTCAGGAGCAAACAACATCCCCAGTTATCCCATTAGTTCCCTGGGATGTTAAAGGAAAACTCCAACATGTTGGGAAATTAGCTTATTTAACATCTTCCCTGGAGTTAGACAAGAAGATACATACCTTTTTTGTCTGTGCGTGCATTTAGCTTAGGGAACAGTCGCTCCGTTAGCTTAGCTTAGCTTCATCACTGGAAGTGGGGGGGTTTTACAGCCTGACGTTCCCTACAGTGCCCTACAGTCACCAAATACACGCTCTGAGCTAACCGGAGCTAATACTAAAGCTAATATAATGACTTCCTTTCTGGGGGTTTTCAAAATAAAAGAGCGACGTCTATAGCAGCAGAATACGTTTATTTTGTACATTATCTAACGTTAACACGAACCTAAACTAACGTTACAACTAACCTAAAGTTAGTTTAGGTTCGTGTTAACGTTAGATAATGTACAAAATAAACGTATTCCGCTGCTATAGACGTCACCCTTTTATTTTGAAAACCCCCAGAAAGGAAGTCATTATATTAGCTTTAGTATTAGCTCCGGTTAGCTCCGAGCGTGCAGTAGTTAGTAGTATATTATCAATACCAGCCATTGGATTACTGTTTTCTAAATTGGGGAGGCTTTTAATCGTCAAGGTAAGAGGATTTTAAGTCATGGTATCCATAAACTTCAATCGGTTCGGATCCTTTGAATGAATGAGAATGTAAACAAACACGGCTTCCACGTAGAAATCACTGACTGCGCGCAGAGAGGAGTCGTTCGGCAAAAAATAGTTCTGAGTATATCTGCTTAGAAAACGTAATTGTCTAATTCAATTATTTTTTATTTCCCCACGTGGTAAATACACAGGTCACAACATGTTTACAGGAACGTTTGAGTTGTATTTGGAGTGTATTTGGTGACTGTAGGGCACTGTAGGGAACGTCAGGCTGTAACCCCCCCCCCACTTCCAGTGATGAAGCTAAGCTACGCTAACGGAGCGACTGTTCCCTAAGCTAAATGCACGCACAGAGACAAAAAAGGTATGTATCGTCTGTCTAACTCCAGGGAAGATGTTAAATAAGCTAATTTCCCAACATTTTGGAGTTTTCCTTTAAGCTAAGAAATCTGGTAAGAAGGATATATTATTTATTATTATTATTATTTTATTTCATTGTGTTTTTAGCCCTAGTTGCACTTTTGTTGCAACCCCAGTTATCCCATTAGTTCCCCCAAACTTACTGTAGGTCTGTTATGTTAAGCTAAGAAGTAGTGTTGTCACGATACTGGAATTTCGACTTCGATACGATACCCTGAAAAGTATCGATACTTCGATACCATTTCGATACCCAAAAAAAGAAAAAAAAATATATATATATATATATTTTTTTTTTTATAAACAAATTTAGCTTTTGTTGCTGGTTGATTCTCCTCAGCTTCGAGTCTGGTACTATAAGAGAAGATAAATAACACTTTTAAAACCCTTTGTTTATCTTTAGATCACACATTTAAAAATAACTGTTCATCTCACTTCAATCATTTTTATTGCAAACGCAGAACATGGTATTTTCTCAAGCAGACAGATGTAAACACTGTAATCTGTGTTGCATGTACCTCACAAACTGAACAGTTAGTAACAGTTTCGATTTTTATTTAAAGATAACGAGAGCGAGAGAGAGAGAGAGAGAGAGAGAGGTATCGGTAGATAGAGAGAGAGAGAGAGAGAGGTAGCGGGAGAGAGAGAGAGAGAGGTAGCGGGAGAGAGAGAGAGAGAGAGAGACAGAAAGAGAGAGGCTATGCTCGGAGCATTTTAGTAACATTACATTTTCAACAAGATTGCTGCTATTTAAACACTTGATGGAAACGGGGTAACGTTAACCTTATGTCGACTGTAGTATTGTATGACCTCGACATAACGTTTACACGTTAACGTTACTCCGTTTCCATGCAGTAATTATAACGGTGGCCAGCTAAGCTAAGGGAGCTAACTGCTAGCAGTAGCTAACGTTAGCTGGTAGCTGTAACGTTACAACGAATCAGCTGTTGATATTATGCGCCATCAGTAGACAACGTATCATGTATTAAACTAGAGTTAATGGTTTAATGCTTCAGTCACAGTGACGTTGAAAGAGCAGCTGTCACAAACCTCTTTCATTTCTTTATGGAGATCCGCGCTGGCACTGCTCTAACACCGCTTGCAAATAGCATTGGGGAAGCTTTAGCTTGTCCTTCGTTGTTTACTTCAAACCCGAAGTACCTCCAAACAGCACTTCTGCTGTTTTCTTTATCCACAAGCACAAGTTGCGGAGGCTCTGCATTTGCCATCATTTTCAGCTAAAAGCTCTTGTTTACAAATACAAACTGAAGACTTCTCTGTGAGGGGGAGGGCTGGACTCGGAGCAGGCGGAACAGCGAGTCAACAACTTGCTGTAGAACACTCGCCAGCTGGTACCGATACTGCAGAAAGTATCGGTATTTCGGGAAATGAGTATCGAAGCCGTTTTAAATATTCAGTATCGATATGTATCGATACTTCGATATTTTTGACAACACTACTAAGAAGTCTGCTAAGAAGGATATATTATTTATGATTATGATTATGATTATGATCATTTCATTGTGTTTTTAGCCCTAGTTGCACTTTTGTTGCAACCCCAGTTATCCCATTAGTTCCCCCAAACTTAGGTCTGTTATGTTAAGCTAAGAAATCTGCTAAGAAGCATATTATTTATTATTATTTTATTTCATTGGGTTTTTAGCCCTAGTTGTACTTTTGTTGCAACCCCAGTTATCCCATTAGTTCCCCCAAACTTAGGTATGTTATGTTAAGCTAAGAAATCTGCTAAGAAGCATATATTATTTATTATTATTTTATTTCGTTGGGTTTTTAGCCCTAGTTGCACTTTTGTTGCACTTTTTTGTTTTTAACAGTGCATGAAAGATTGTGTATTACTGCAATTTTTTTTTTTTTAATAAATCATAGTGGTTAAAAAATTTGGGTTGCGACTTAATGACTAAAGAAAATGTTGGGTCCCGAGGCTAGACCAGTTGAGAACCACTGTTGTATAGTCTGATGGCTGTTGGAATGAAGGACTTCCAGTGCTGCATTTAGGTAGTGTGAGCCTAGCACTGAACATGCTCCTCCTGTCAGCCAAGTCTGTGTATAGTGGGTGGGAGGGGTTTTCCCTGATGGCCTGGAGCTTAGCAAGGCTCCTCCTCTCCGCCACCCTCGCTAGAGAGTCCAGCATCACCCCAGCCACGCTACTGGCCTTCCTGACCAGCTTATCCAGCCTGTTTGTGTCCCCTGCTCTCAGTCCGCTGCCCCAGCAGGTCACAGCGTACAAGAAGGCGCCCGCCACCACCGACTCATAGAACATCCTCAACATCCTTGTACAGACATTGAAGGATCTCAGCCTTCTGAGGAAGTAGAGTCGGCTCTGGCCCTTCTTGTACAGTGCCTCTGCGTGTTTTGACCCGTTCAGTTTGTTGTCGATGTGCACACCGAGGTATTTGTACTCCTCAACCATGTCCACATCGACTCCCCTGATGGAAACGGGGGTCACAGGTGCACTCCTCCTCCTCCCCAGCTCCACCACCAGTTCCCTGGTCTTTGCCACATTTAGCTGCAGGTGGTTTTTATCGCACCATGTGACGAAGTCCACTACCAGTTCCCGGTATTCCCTCTCATCACCGTCCTTCATACATCCCACTATCGCAGAGTCATTAGAAACTTCTGAAGGTGGCAGGACTCTAGGGCTGTCTTAAATACTTCGAAGCTTCGTTCGATGGGCATGGGATTCGAATGGGAAAATTAAATTCAAATATATATAAAAGAAAAAATCTATTAAAAAAAATTATAAAATCAACACATTCTGCGCCACGCAGTATACCCATCTTATACCACTCTCTGCCAGTGCTGTAACCCTATGGAGTGGCTCACCTTCTTTGCAGGGCTATAACTTTTTAAATATTATAGCTATATCGACATTACTATGGCCCATTCAACATCGGGTATCTATCATTCCGGATGTGCGAACGTTATATTTTTCCATTCATACATTGTCGTGTTAGTACCGTCGTGAATATAAGTGTTTTTAGAGTGTATAGCAGCAATTCCTAGAACGCGCGTTATAGGCCCTGACACGTATTATACATAATCGTTTGGCGTTTCATTCCTATACACCAGGGGTAGGCAACCCTAGGCACGCGTGCCTGCATAGGCACGCGGGGGCATTTTCATTGGCACAGGGGGCAGCATTAAAAAGAAATTTAAAAATAAAAGATTTTTATTTATTTATTTTTTTGCTTTGAAATATTATAGTGAAATATTTTGCACTGTTGTCGCATTTATCTTGTTGAAAGCCTCCCACAGGTTCTTTTTTTTAAGTCGAGTATATCAAGGAGGCTTTTCTCTGTAGCTCAGATGTTTTGTTTGAAGGCTTGCCAAACAAAGAGACAATCAAATCAAGGATAAAAGATATCCCCATGTCAGCTTGAAGTGTCGAGCGACGCATCAACGAAATGTCAGAAAATATCAGAGAACAGCAAACAGCTGGATTAAAAGATGCTCCGGTGTGCAGCTTAAAGTGACCAACTACAGCCCCCAGATAACGGAGCTCAGTAAAGCAAAACTGTTTGTCTGCATTGCACCCCCGCCCCAACTCAGATTTAGGGTTGATACAACCATCATAATAATATTGTTAATAATAACAATAACAATAATGATGTAATAATAATGTAAAAATTATCATTAAAAATACCTGATTATGAGAAATGTTTTTTACGATGCATGGAATATTGTTGAGGCACACTAGTTACAACTATATTTCAAACAGGCACTTCATGTCAAAAAGGTTGCTGACCCCTGCTATACACGCTATATAAAAAAATTCAAATGCATATGATCGCTATATAGGGGTGCACCGATGTATCGGTCGATAAGTGCCTTGTTGACTGCAATCTGCCTATCGGCCGATAAGCTCGAATGTGCCGATGGCAGTAGCCGATAAGTTCAGTCGCGTCCTGCACAACGCCGCCCCCAGTCCCCCACACACACACACAAGCTACTGCATCAAAGTTACTACTAAATATTCAACATTCTCTTTTGAGACTCCGCTTCAGACTCTTATCATTTGGCACTAAAAGCTAAACATTGTCACCGATATGGCTGTCCGCAACATGTCATTAATTGTGTACGCGAGGTGGTCGCTCAGTGACGACGCTAACATGAGCTAGGTTAGCTAGCATGAGCTACCGGGAGATGGAAAGACTAAAGTTACTGGTGAAAATGTGATTTACGTTGGAATACTCCTTTGCCAACTTGCTGTACTTTGCTTGCAGGTCTGCAGCCATTATTGCTGGATTATGAATAGCCCCAACTTTAGCCAAGGTAACGTTATGGCTAAACCTTTAACGTTAGCTTTTGGTTAGCTGTTCAATGCTAATAACAGAACCAAGCGAACCCATCACAGCTCCCCGTCAACACCCCTCTCTCGGGAAGATGGCATTTAAGAAAGTATCTGCTGTTAAAATGACACAAACATTAGTTTTGTGGCATTAACGTTATATAGTTAGTGTTACACGTTCAATAACATAAGCATAGTATTTACCCGAACTACTAGCTCAGTTCCTTCCGTTGCTCATAGAGCCCTGAGAGTTGTACCCAATCCATTCTGCAATCTGTTAATAAAGTTTTCAATCAGACAAATGTATAGAAAGGCTTTGTTTTATTATAACATTCCTTGCAGTAAAATCATTATGTCTCGTTTGGTCATCCTGTGGAGCGCTGGTCGGCGGGCAGCTAACGTATTAGCTACGGTAAGCTTGTTGTGGTTCTCGCAAGCAGATCAATGGCGGCATGCCCGGAAGTAGAAAATGAATAAACGCTTGCCGATTGGTGGTAAGAACAGCAGGAGGTGGGTGCTAGCGGTGTGACGTAATTGGCCGAATCGACTGTCAATCAAAATTGTTCTATTGCATTGGTTGAGACAATAGTATCCAGCTGCAGACCATACTGGGAGAGGGATAGTGCTACATGGCATGGTGGAATTAATACCATAAACATATTTCTTGATGTTTCCTTTTTTTAAGTAAGTAAAGAGGCCTACAAATACAAACATACAAATATACAGTAGTTTCATTAAAATAAAAAGAAATTACAAAAAAAGATATATAAAAAAAAACTACAAATATATATTTTTTGCCACAAATATCGGTATCGGCCGATTGTGTTAGTTGAACAATCGGTATCGGTGGCAAATTTTCATATCGGTGCATCCCTATTAGGGATGGGAATCCTAATTGGGAATCCTAATTGGCCGATGCCTGGAACCGTGTGGCTCCCGTGACTTTCGATTCCCTTATCGCTGCCAGGTTTTTCCTAGTTGCGCAATAATGTTAGCGTTAGCATGTAGCCATGGCAGACTATTTGATTCCTTAAGGGCTCGAAATTGCCTGGGTTTTGGTAATATGCTCCCGAAATGCTCCCGCTGTTTGGCTACTTCTATGTGCAGTGAAAACTACTTGAATGCTTTAGAACCTAGTCATTGATTTAGATCAGGGTGAGCTAAAATTAGCCGCGGAGCTAACGCTAGCTAACGTGAGCTAACGCTATTTAATCAAGCTCACAAAGAGAGATAAACAGCTGACAGCGGATAGTACAGGTACAAATACAATAAAACAGCAGGTGGGGGCTGTTGTGTAAACCTTGTACTCTTTAGTTCACATATAATGAGAGGCGGAGTGTTTGTTTACAAGTCTGTAAGCCAGGAAGTACAGTGGTGCAACATACAAATGTGTCCGTGTAGCGACACAAGCCAATACCTTATAGGACAGGGGCCCGGGGAGGGAGCGCTCTCTCTCTCTCTGTGTGTGTGTGTGTGTGTGTGTGTGTGTGTGTCTGTGTCTGTGTCTGTGTCTGTGTCTGTGTCTGTGTCTGTGTCTGTGTGTGTGTGTGTGTGTGTGTGTGTGTGTGTGTGTTAAGGCTGAGCCCGAACGTTCGTTCGTTACGCTGACATTCGGACTTTAATTAATAGGTTCGAACGTTCGGTGAAAAAAAAAGAAAGGATGCGCACGGGGTTGAGGTGATGTGAAGCGGCGCGTCAGGCGCTCGGCTCAACCAGCATGGTCTGCCGGGCTGCAGCGGGATACTATTTCTCAACCAGAGCTCTATTTTGATTGACAGGCGATTCTGCCAATTACGTCACACCGCTTGCACCCGCCTCTGCTGTTACCACCAATCGGCAAGCGTTTATTCGTTTTTTACTTCAGGCAACGCCGCCATTGATCTGCTTGCTTGAAGCCTCAACAGACTTACCGTAGCTACCGGGGAGCCGTAGTTAGCTCCCCGCCGAGGAAGTAATCGGTAACAAGGTTTCCGTAGGTGAACCTGCAGAAGGATCATTAATGAATACCAGCCTTTTTCGGCCACGGAGCGCAAGCTTCATGGCGGGAGGTGGTTGCGTTGGAAACAACAGCAGGCGCACGGTGGACAGACCCGTCCACCGTCTACCTCGGAACGGTGGTAGGGCGGACGGGCGGCAGGCGTGTTGGGAGCCCGGCCGTTCCGAGGTAGACGGTGGACGGGTCTGTTGAGGAGCGTGCGGCTCCCCTCCCCGTCGACCAAGAGTGAATACCTGTTATTGAACGTGTAACACTAACTATATAACGTTAATGCCACAAAACTAATGCCGTTGTTTATCTAGCCCCTTACGTGACTGCAAGGGCTATTGTTTATCATAGTAACTTTGATTCAGTAGCTTGTTTATTTTCTTCTGAGTGCTTTGTTTAATTACATGTTTACATGAACAGCCACCACTGTAAACATGTTTTTCACCAATAGACTATGCAATGCCGCCCTCCGTAGGATCTATAATAATACAATAAAAAAAATTATTATAAAAAAAAATGAAAAAAAAAATTATTAATTTTTTTTTTTATTAAAACATTTTAAAAAACGAACGTTCGATAAACCCTGGCGAACGTTCAAACCCTAAAAACAGGGTTCGGGCTCAGCGTGTGTGTGTGTGTGTGTGTGTGTGTGTGTGTGTGTGTGTGTGTGTGTGTGTGTGTGTGTGTGTGTGTGTGTGTGTGTGTGTGTGTGTGTGTGTGTGTGTGTGTGTGTGTGTGTGTGTGTGTGTGTGTGTGTGTGTGTGTGTGTGTGTGTGTGTGTGTGTGTGTGTGTGTGTGTGTGTGTGTGTGTGTGTGTGTGTGTGTGTGTGTGTGTGTGTGTGTGTGTGTGTGTGTGTGTGTGTGTGTGTGTGTGTGTGTGTGTGTGTGTGTGTGTGTGTGTGTGTGTGTGTGTGTGTGTGTGTGTGTGTGTGTGTGTGTGTGTGTGTGTGTGTGTGTGTGTGTGTGTGTGTGTGTGTGTGTGTGTGTGTGTGTGTGTGTGTGTGTGTGTGTGTGTGTGTGTGTGTGTGTGTGTGTGTGTGTGTGTGTGTGTGTGTGTGTGTGTGTGTGTGTGTGTGTGTGTGTGTGTGTGTGTGTGTGTGTGTGTGTGTGTGTGTGTGTGTGTGTGTGTGTGTGTGTGTGTGTGTGTGTGTGTGTGTGTGTGTGTGTGTGTGTGTGTGTGTGTGTGTGTGTGTGTGTGTGTGTGTGTGTGTGTGTGTGTGTGTGTGTGTGTGTGTGTGTGTGTGTGTGTGTGTGTGTGTGTGTGTGTGTGTGTGTGTGTGTGTGTGTGTGTGTGTGTGTGTGTGTGTGTGTGTGTGTGTGTGTGTGTGTGTGTGTGTGTGTGTGTGTGTGTGTGTGTGTGTGTGTGTGTGTGTGTGTGTGTGTGTGTGAGAGAGAGAGAGAGAGAGAGAGAGAGAGAGAGAGAGAGAGAGAGAGAGAGAGAGAGAGAGAGAGAGTGAGAGTGAGTGAGAGACAGAAGTCAGAGGAATAACGACCTGTTATTCAATAGATTAAATTAGTTTAAGAATAAAAAAATAAATACATTTTAAGAGAATCTCAAATACATTATTTTATTTAAGTGTAGGCTATAGTTAATGTTTTATTTTTTACAGTTTTTGTATTTTTCTGACATGGGGGCTCAACAATAAATGACAATCAGAAATGTCAAGTTGCATGTTGTTATTCTAACCAGCTTAGACCCCTACGCTCTGCATCTTCTGGCCGCCTCAGATCTACTCCTATCCGAGCTCCGGGAGGGTCATCAAAGAGAAGTCCCCTATTCTCAGTCCTTGCCCCACAATGGTGGAATTAACTACCCACCCCAGTTAGGACAGCCGAATCACGTCCAATCTTTCGCCGTCGACTAAAGACGCACTTCTTCAACCATTATCTGAATAAAAAAATATATATCTAACCCTAACTAACCGTACTGTCATGCACTTGTCCTAATAAACTAACCTACACTGTAGCACTCAACACTTTGATGAACATTGTTGCTCAGCTGATAGAGTTGTGCCCTTCCTGATGGCTTGTCGTACAGAACTTGTTAGTCGCTTTGGATAAAAGCGTCAGCTAAATGACTAAATGTAGTTCTGTTGCATTTCCAATTTATTTATTTAAATTATAAATCGATCAGGTATCGATAAGGGAATCGATAAAGAATCGAATCGATAAGCAGAATCGATAATGGAATCGTATCGATAAAATCCTATCAATTCCCATCCCTAATCCCTATCGCTATACATTATGCTCCATCATGCGTGAAGGAAAGGGGGGGGGGGGTCGTTTATGATTCCTTGATTGTCGCTAACGGCTTTCTTTAGTACGACACCATACGTTGATCGGATAGATTGCAATGAAATAAATAGACAATCAAGCTGGAATTACCCTTAGATTCCTCTTACCTGCGGCCGATGAGTCTGGAGATTTTTTTTCCCAATTATTTGATGTCGATCTGCTAGATCCATTTTCTGTTTGTATGACGCAATAAACGGCGAAAGCATATTGATTCTTGCGTCTCGAAAGCGATCCCATGCACTCGAGTGTGTATCTTGATCCACGTTACAAGTAGGGATTGGTACTGAATTTGGTACTTTTGAGGTACCGAACCGAAAACACGTCGGTACTACTGAGTATCGAATCAAGTGAGAAAAAAATAAATAAAAAATTATAATTTTTCTTTTTTTACTTTTTCTTTTTTTTTAACTTTTTTCTTTTCATGTCAACGTTCACACGCACAATATATGCTTACCTAGGATTTGACTTGATTCAACAACAAAGCAGTCGGAGCAATGACAAGCCGAAAACTGTCGAAATTGTAGTTATTTGAAGTTTGGATTTTTTTTTACGACTGAGGTAGGTAAATTAAATGTCTTGAGACTAAAGTACCGAAAAAAGGTACCGTTGGGTACCGGTATCGATTCACAGGTACCGGTACCGGTATCGGTTCAAATGTGAAAGGTACCCATCCCTAGTTACAAGATATAGAGATCTCTGCCGGAGGATTTTCCCTGATGCACAGAGCGCCACATCCGTTTTTTTAGAGTAGAGTGCAACTCGCCCGAAATCCACCAGGCAGCGGTATTGAGGCGTTGAAATATCAGACAGGGTCCAGCTGGCTCCCGGTGCCTTCCTGGATGAATTATGAATGCCAATAGCGAATAAAGGAAATAACGATCATAAAAACGAGTAAACTCGTTGTTGGTGCTATTCGATTGGCGGGCAATAACGAGTAAATAGTTTTTGGCGCAAGATGTGTTAACTACAACAAGCAATGCCGTTTGTTATTTAAGATGAGGTCGGGCTCGGCACTGACAGATTTGTGTTCATTGTGCTGCTTTTATAAAGCCTCAAATGACGGCTTACAATATTTCATGAAAGCAAAGTGTTTCGTTTGTCTAAGATTTAAAAAGGTTTAAACTTTACAGCACTGACAAAGTTGAACAAAGTGCTGTACAAGTCCCACAACATAAAATATATATATATATATAAAAGTTAAAAAAAATGTATCTCGAAGCTTCGAATTAAAATCTAATCTCGGCCCCGAAGCTTCGAATGCCAAAACAAATTTCGAAGGTCAGCCCTACAGGACTCTGACCGATAGTGGAAGTCGTTGGTGTAGACTAGAGTTTCTGAAAATGGGTCGCGGACCCGTTTTTATTGGGTCGCCAATTGGCAGAGTAAAATGCATAACACAGGGCTTGAAATCCCTCCTCCTGCTCCCCCCTCCCCAAATGTCCCTTTTCTGTACATTCGCTAGTTTGTACACTCGTGCCTTGTGAGTTGACAGTGACTAGGGATGCCCCGATCGATCGGCCACCGATCGTTATCGGCCGATAATCAGTATAAATATGCGATCGGGGAATTCCGATAATTTGTCATATTCGCCGATCGCGGAAACTGATCAAGTGGATATCTCACTCGCTTGTCTCAGACGCACAGGACCTGCAAACTGCTCCTCCTCCCTAGCCCCGCCCGTACCCGTGTAGAGTTTGTAAACACGGAGGCGGACCTCCTCTGCTGAGTCTAGATAGTGCATTCGACCTGAGCTAACGTTAGCTACCTAGCTATCGTTACTGTTTAAACAAAATTACCCAGTCAACTATTCACTTTTAGTAGGCATTGTCTAACGGTATTTAGCCGGCTAGCTACTGATAGCTCCGGATATCAACAAATGCCCCAGGAAGTCCAGTAGCCCATGTTGATATCTCCGTTAGCTTGCGTTAGCTTGCGTTAGCTGACGTTAGTTCACGGTTCAAAACGAAATGTCCGATTGAACTAAATAGTTGTCTTAACGTCATCTAGCCGGCTAGCAGTAGCTACAGATAGCTCCTGATATCAATGTCTTATAACATTGATTGAATGCGTATTCGAGCTGAGGGCTTGCTGAATGTGAAATGACCAAAGCATAACGTTACCAATAGGGTCCCGCTGCAGCGCCGGAGAATCCTTTTTGGAGCTAGGGCTACTAGAGTACACACAGTTTGCAGATAGCGAGCATTTTGACTTGTTGCGTGGTGGCGATGTCTCGCAGATAATACAACTACAAGTCTAATTATATAATATATATATTTTATTAAAAAAAAAAAAAAAATTATATAAAATAATTTTTAATTTCTTTTTAATCAAAAACGATCGGTATCGGATCGGTATCGGCCGATATGGCTCACGACGATCGGTGATCGGTATCGGTGGCAAAAAACGTGATCGGGGCATCCCTAACAGTGACCATTCTAACCAATCAAACGTGAGCTTGGTGGCTTGTTTACCACATCCTCTATCTTTCTGTCCCAACGTTAGCTGCTATAACGATTAGCTAACGTTAGCTTAATAACGTTAAATGGGTTAAAAATATGTGTAACTATGGAAGGAGTAAGCCGACCGCTAAAAAATAAAACCCACTGCGGCAGCGAGAGCGGGACCACAGAATAAAATAAAGTTTTGAGAGGATTGGTCGTTTGGAGATAGCGGTGTTTCAAGAGACAGTATGATGCTGGCCTGGGCTGTTATGAGTTGTTCCGTGTGCCGCAAGTATTTTGAAAAGAAAAACAACACGTTTGTCATCTGTAGTAAATCAATGAAGCTGGAATCCATTCGTGACCATGAACAGAGCCATTGTCAGTCACATTGGCTGCATGTCTGTGTCCCGGATTAAATCGGAGCCTCTCTCAAGTACTTTCTAAAAACCTGCCCACTGTACCAAGATATCAGAGACATATACTTCCCATGAATTGCAAACACCAAAAGAGAGTTTGAAAACATGACAAATAACGGAAAACTCCCATACCTACTGGGTCTGAGTGGAGTACAGCAATGTGCAACTGTACAGAAAAGGACATCCAATGGAATACAACCACCATAAAGGCTGTCAATCATGCAAGTATTCCTGCACTACCTGTACTGTACTGATCTCTGTACTACATATACCTGACAAACAAGCACATACCTTTAAATACACTTGAAAGACTGCTGCTGTTTCTAAACGTTATATTAAGTTATCTGAACAATTATATGATATGTGAATACATTTTTGGATTGCTCATCTCCAGCAGGTAGAGTTCTCCTGCTTGGCTAGGAAAGCTGTAGATGTGTTGATTCAGTTTGGCACCACATACTTATGTGAATCTGGGTTTTCTACTCTAGCATACCAGAAACAGGCTAAATGCTCAGCATGACCTCAGAATAGCTTCAAAAACCAAGCCCAGAATAGATATGCTGGTTGAAAACTTCAACCAGCCACATACCTCTCATTAGATTTCATTGTACCATAGATGAAATATTATACCCCTTCTAGCATGGCAGGTCAGTAGAATTTTAAAATAAGTCAGTAAAAATGTATCAGAAATTGAATGTTGCTCAATGTTGGGGTTTAAGGTTGAGGGACAGAGGGAGGGGGTAAGAAATGGAGAGTTGAAAAAGGGGTGATAAATAGAAAGGAGAATAGAACATGTTTGTTAATTTAAAAGTGTTACAAAATTGTATGTGCATATTTTATGAGGTGGTGAGAAAATTAACATTACACTCTGATTATTGCTGTGATGTACTTTTATAATGAAATAATTCATGGTTTGTTGTGTTCTTTATCAGTAGTTTATAAATGTATGTTATGGCAATTCATGATGTATTTTTGTAAGTTTGGGTCCCGGGGAAACACCAAATTTCTCTTTTGGGTCTCGAGCTGAAAAAGTTTGGGAACCCCTGGTGTAGACGGTGAAGAGGAAGGGAGAGAGGACTGTCCCCTGCGGGGCCCCGGTGTTGCTGACCAGTCTGTCTGACACACAGCTCTGTATGCCAGACTGTTGACCGGAACCCGTAAGAGAGACCACACCACCCATGTCCTTGCCTCCCTTCATTGGCTTCCAGTACACTACAGAATAAATTGTAAGGTTCTCCTTTTCGTTTTTAAAGCCCTTAACCCTTTAATCGCCAAAGACGACTTAACACATCATTCTCCGCCATGCGTAATCTGCCAATGACGTCGTACAGTGTCTTTGAGATCAATATTTCAAAAATCTGTCATGGCAATCATATTTCACCCACAGAGACTTGAGATCTCCTGTAGATCTCCTCTCAACTCTCCAACGGTTCAAGACCGCCATCTGGTGGCCGATCGGCAAATCGCCAAAACCGGAAGTGACGCGCGGAAGTGGTGCTCGCCAATATTTTGTCCGGGCACTCACTATCGCTAGCGGGACTCCATCTTGATACACTGGACATCGATCGGTTGCAAATAACTCGATAAACAACATGATTTGGACGCATATAGTATTATACAACCTGGAAATGGATCGCATATATCAACATCCCATA
Source organism: Notolepis coatsorum (assembly GCF_963971535.1). Lineage (NCBI taxonomy): Eukaryota > Metazoa > Chordata > Actinopteri > Aulopiformes > Paralepididae > Notolepis > Notolepis coatsorum. The sequence continues at coordinate 34,981,313 of NC_140183.1, forward strand.
ATAGCGATCTTTCTGCTCCACGCTGATCACCCAGCGGTCAGAGGAAGCCGCGGTGAGTTTCAGCGTGTTTGATTATTATTAACCGTATAATCTGCTCTGATATATATATCGCCCATACTACATGAATCATTTAACGTCGGCCACGGACTTATAACCCCCCCCCCCCTCCGGTCACCAGCAGATGATGAGGCATGACGTTTAGGACCTTGTACAATTGAAATTTTTTATCTGACGTCAATCGGTATCAAACTACATTTGATGATCTAATATATGTATTTGTGGCTATAACTCACGTTCTATGGAATGCTGCAGAAAACGATAAATAAAACTTTAGACCATATTTTAGTATGAATGTGTGAATGAAAAAGTAGAACGTTGCTACATCCTAAACGATAGATACTTGATGTTGAATGGGCCATAGTAATGTCAATTTAGCAATACAATTTAAAAAGTTATAGCCCTGCAAAGAAGGGGAACATTCTCCATAGACAAATAGAGCTGGCAGAGGACTAGGCCTGCCGCGATAAGTAGTGATGCACGATATATCGGCCGCCGATATAATATCGGCCGATATGGCCGTTTTTTTACACATCGGTATCGGTCCGATATCAAGATAGGGCAGATAAAAAAAAAAAAAAAAAAAAAAAAAAAACGTTTTTAATTTTTTTTTTTTTTTTTATATCTTTTTTTTCTTATTTTTACATGTTTTGGCCTTAAATAGTTTCAAAAGATCAGTCATTTCTGAAAATAAGTTACAAAAGTAAAAAAAATTATGCGTTTTGGAAAATAGCTCTTTATTTGATTATCATAAAAAAGTGTTTTCTATACAGAGATATCGACATCGGTAAATATCGGTATCGGCCAGAACAGCAATATTAATATCAGTTATCGGTATCGGCCACAATTTTCACATCGGTGCATCACTAGCGATAAGCAATAAATCGATTAATTGTCGCGATAATTAAAATGAATGCAATGATTTTGACGGGCGCGATTAATTGCTATTTGCGCGTTTGTTTTAATGAGGCGGACCCAGTGCCCCTTGTCAGTCACTGTCCGTGTTGGGAGGCGGGCCGCTGGCTTTACTACAGAGCACAGCACAGGAGCTCCGTGGGGCTAACGTTACCCCTCATTGTGTCTATTCTACTAGCATTAACGTTACTCATACAAACAGAGTAAACACAGTTTTCAATCAATCAATCAATAACAACATTAACGAGACCCTCGTTGTGTCTATTCTGCTAACGCTAACGTTACCTCTCATTGTGTCTATTCTACAAGCGTTAACGTTAGTTAGGCTAACAAGCTGTAACGTTACCAGTCGCGTCTATTTGCTAACGTTAGCATTAGGTAATAACCGGTTTAAAATGGATGGTGATTACCTCACGCTGTGTCTATTCTACTAGCATTAACGTTACTCATACAAACAATCAATAGCGAGTTATATTGATCACGCTATGTACGATAGCCATGCTAAAACGCTAGCACAACATTAGCACCTAACCTAACAACAAGCCTTAACAAGTCAGCAATCTTTTTGCGAGACTAAACTCTCCGCTCGGTGGCAAATTGTGTTGATGTCGGTTTTGTTTAATCAATAAATGAGGCAGAATACACAGTGACTGTATCCTTTGTTTATTGCACTTGTGCCTGCTGCAAACATAATGATTATGAAATCCTAGAGACGCGTCTCTATTCTGACCAATCAGTGGTCTGCAGTGTTTCACGTGACTTTTCTGGTACCCAAAGTACCCAAAAAGTACCTGATAATCACAACAATACTTCCGGTCCGGTCGGTGGGCTTCAAAATAAAAGTCTAAAACACCGGAAAAGACGGAGCGGTGGGCTTCAAAATAAAAGTTTTGGGAAATAAATGTCTCAAAAAAAAAAAATCTCTAACCGGTCGCAATAATATCGCTTATCGCGATATTTTCGGGGGCAATTAATCGCCCAGCAAAATGTGTTATCGTGGCAGGCCTATAAGAGGACGGTATAAAATCAGAATAATCCCTGGCAGATAAAGGGTTAATGGTCAGCCCCCCTCCTACATCTCAGACCTCCTATCCCCCTATTCCAACACCAGGTCCCTCAGGTCAGCCGATCATAGGCTCCTGACAGCCCGGAGGTTGAACCTTAAGCTCAGGGGAGGCCGTGCCTTTGCTGTTGCAGCCCCTGAACTGTGGAACAGCATCCCCACCTACATTAGGCTTGCCCCCTCGATAGATGCCTTCAAATCTAGACTCAAAACCCACTTCTACCTATTAGCTTTTCCCGATGTTCACTGACTCATGCCCTGTTTTCCTGTGTGTCTTCCTGTGTGCCCTCCCGTAAAACGGAGATGTGATTGTTGTCTATATGTTGTCTAGATGTATGTGTATCTACCCTCTGTACAGCACTTTGGTTGACATGTGTCATGTTAAATGTGCTCTATTAATAAATCTGATTGATTGATTGATTACTTGTTTGGTATCTTGTATTTTTTTCTGTTTTTTCATCTGTAACTTCTTTTCAGATGACTCCAACATCCAGCTCTTTGCAAAGGTTTTGTCATTGGGGGAACTGGCATTTTCAATGTTGGTTAAACCTAGACTATTAAATGTTACAGAGAACGATGGAATATTGAACTTACATATGTCCTGATAATCTGCGGGTTCCTCCTTCACTACACTCATGTCCAGAGCTGGATCTGAGTCGAAAGTCGCTTCTTTTTTGATGTTCAGTAGGATGTCTTGGTCCAGCTGGTCCTCAGGTTCCTCCTTCACTCCGGTAGGAACGTCCCTGGATTCTAAAGAAGCCATCTTCTACTGGAGCTAGTCTCTTCCTGTAGGAAGTCAGGCTCCAGGTTAGTGTGTTTCACCTAGGGGTTGGGGGGGGGGGGTCGATACAGCAAAATAATGTGATGTTTTGGGTGTCGATATTATATTGATGCAGTGACACTAAGTATCAATATTTAAGAAAAAAATCCCCATGCCTTGCCATTCCAATTTTGCTGCAATAAAAATGATTGGACTGAAAACGTTAACTAATTAGATAAAACAGATGATTTTTTGTATTGCAGATGTTGACAAAGTTTCCGTTGGAGATTTGCAGTTGAAGAAGGGTAATATATTGCAATATCGTGACTCAGAATTGTGATGATATGGTATCGTGGGGCCTCCCCTCCAGTGGGTTACACCAGATGAGTTCAGGTAGAAAACGATGGCGGGTAGGGAGGGGCATGAGTCATGCTTTCCCAGATTGAGTACTACTTGCATGAATTACTCGAGTAGTATGAACTCAAAGTGGGCGACATCGATATGGCCTCTAAAGGATTTTTTGGCTATATCACGATACACGATATATATCGCGATATTTTTTGGCTATATCACGATACACGATATATATTGCGATATTTTGACATTTCCTCTAAATCACTTAAAAATCCTTGATTTAACCCTTTGATGCATACAGTCTAGGGATGCCCCGATCACGTTTTTTGCCACCGATACCGATCGTCTATGAGCCATATCGGCCGATACCAATCTTTTTTGGTTTTATAAAAAAAAAATATTAGGCTATATATAACTTTTTTTTAATTTTGTATATATTATATAATTATACTTGTAGTTGTATTATCTGCGAGACATCGCCACCACGCAACAAGTCAAAATGCTCGCTATCTGCAAACAGCTCCACTGTCTGTGTGTATACTCTGCTTTGGTCAAATCACATTCAACATTGCCATCTTTGCAGTGTTGTTATGGAGCATGATAGCTAATTAGCCAATGTTCAGCTGCAAAAACGAATAATGTCAATTATAAGATATTGATATCAGGAGCTATCTGTAGCTACTGCTAGCCGGCTAGATGACGTTAGACAATGCATCATGTATTAAAATAAAGTGAACTATTTAGTTTACTGGGTCATTTCGTTAAAACAGTGAGCTAACGTGAGCTAACGTTAGCTACCTAGCTAACGGAGGTCTCATGCTGGCCGATCGATCGGCACGGGGCATCCCTATCATTCTTAAACTGAAATGCGCATTTGTTGATATCAGGAGCTATCAGTAGAGCCAGTTAGACAATGCATCATGTATTCAACTAAAGTGAATAGTTGACTGTGTAGTTTTGTTTAAACAGTAACGTTAGCTAGGTAGCTAACGTTAGCTCACGAGCGATAGCTAGTTAGCCAACGCTAGCCAGCACTAGAGCTGCCGCGATTACCGCATTACCGCGGTATCGCTGTTACATCACGGCCACCGCAGAGTAGGCTGAATACCGCGTCACCGCTGTTTTTTATAATAATAATAATAAATTACCCTCCTCTCGTTGGGCTTGCGGCTCTGCAGATATACCCTACTCATCTATCGAGGTTCCAAGCGACCCTATTGGGTACCAGAAAAGTCACGTGAAACATTGCAGACCACTGATTGGTCAGAAGAGAGACGCGTCACACGTTGTAGCGTCATGCAGTGTGTTACCACCAATCGGCAAGCGCGTATTAGGTTTTTACTTCCTGAATGTCAGATCATCACAACACGGCTAATAACGTTAGCTTTAACTCTCCGCCGGAGTGGACTACATCGCTCCTAAGGAGTACTAAACGAGACATAATGATTTTACTGTCTGCAACGAATGTTATAATAAAAGCCCTTCGTTCTATACACTTGTCTGATTGAAAACTTTATTAACAGACCGCAGAATGGGACAACTCAGCACGCTCTGAGCAAAGAAAGGAACTGAGATATGAATAGAGTATTGCTTGCCTTGCTATTGTCCGGTAAATACGCTGATGTTATTGAACGTATAACTATATAATGTTAATGCCACAAAACGAATGCCTTTATTATAAAGTAGTAACTTTATAGTAATAATAATAAGAAAGGGTCGGGGGGGTTAGGGGTAACCACCCCTGCCCGCGACACCGAGTGAACGGCGCACGACCAGAGTGGAAACTTCGAATCCGTGTTTCACTTTCAATAACTAATGCGTGCTTGCCGAATCCCAAACAATATTCATGCTGCAAAGTCATCCTCTAAAAATAGACATTTAGACTAGAGGCAGGCTATATGCTATAAAGAGTAGACTACTACTAAAAAAAAAAATGCATTCAAACTTTTTTTTTTTTTTTTTTGTGTGCATGCGGTAATAACCGCGGCGGTAGGAAATATTTTGCAAATTTGTGCGGTAAGGAAATAATCAATACCGCGGCATCTCTAGCCAGCACTTGCGAAAACGAATATATCAGGAGCTATCAGTAGCTAGATAACATTAGACAACGCCTCATGTATTAAACTAAAGTGAATAGATGACTGGGTCATTTTGTTTAATGCTTGTTATGTTGAAGAGGAGCTCTGAGGTGCTCATCCACTCGACTCTTGCCGGGTTTGTTGACATGCCATGGGTCTGGGACTCAGAAACAGGGTCCCCCAATTTCAATTCATTATAACATTTATGACATGTATGGAAGGCAGGGGTGAGGTGGGTTTTAGGAGTAAGGTCAAGCAGTAGTCTGACCAGTTTGTTTTGTGATGTTTGTAATCTTGTTTTTAGTGCCTTTGAGGTGCTTTGGTACCATGAGGTGCAAGCATAGTCGTAGTACCCTTGAACGAGGGCGCCTGTAAGAGTCTTCAGGGTATTCTTGTTTGCCAGAGAGGAGATCAGGTACAAGAAACGGGAGCATGTCTATGTTCCCCGGGTCCCATGTTCCCCGGGTTCTATGTTCCCCGCTTTGATTGATTGATTGAAAATTTTAGACCACCAGCCCTGATTCCAAACTCTAACCTTAACCAGTTCGAAAGAGGGCCTAAGCTTAACCGTTCGAAACAAGGCGGACATTAATAATTAATAAAATAATAAAAATTAATAAAAAATGTCAATCTATTAATCAATCAAAGCGGGGAACATAGAACCCGGGGAACATAGGGCCCGGGGAACATAGGGATGATCCCCAATAGTCTTGTTCGTTGGTTGACTTTTTTTTTATTATTACATTGCCATTTTGTCACAGGAAATATTTGCCTCTCTAGGATGGAACTCACTACTAAACGTATATTTAGTAACTATCAGTATCAGTAACTTGTATATAGTAGACTGGTGGGTTTTTCTGCTATAATGCGTAGGTAAACGTAGCTGAGCCAATAAATATAAAACAAAGCTACATTTCGTGATTCTATCAGATCAAAACATCGCTCGGTGAAACTCGAAATGGCTCGAATAGTGGACTTCCTGGTTACTTGATCGATCGGCAGTTGTTTCTCCCAATGGACTCGGGGAGTATAAAGAGGAGGCGGGTTCTAGGAAGTATTTAGTCACTGAGCATTACTTGGTTGCGGGAAAGACTGACCTGTGTGAGGCGACGCCATTATCCAGATCATGTTTCTTTTTGTTATGCTCAATCATTGATATCTAAACAATGCCAGTTTTGGCGTTTTGAAGATTAGACTACCGTGGGATTAATGTAACGGGTTCAAAATTTAACAATCGACCTAGTAGGTTAGCTAACCGCTACATGCTATCTTCTGTTTGTCGGTTTATGGCGTGAAAGATAGCCGGGTAAACAATCCACGTTATGTTTCTCTGATACAATACATTGATACAAGGACCGAATACAACGTTAGTAAAGGGGTGTCTTCACAAATATTATTAAAAAAAAAACTCACTACGGACGGTCCAACGCCTGCTTTTCTCCAAAACAGTCGAGTTTTAGTCCATAAATTGTGTGTTTTCACCAAGCTTGACGTTTTCGTGACCACTAGCTTGTAGCTTCGTACCGTACTACTACTAACCATACTCAACTTGGCGCACGCGCACTACGACGAAACTAAAAAAGTCACCCACAGAAGGTTTGGGTTGCCAGATATGCGGATGGACCGCATTTGCGGCTTTCAGCTACAGATGCCAGAATGTAAGTTTATTAACAGATTACAGAATGGGTACAGTACAGCTCAATACATACAATTGTTAAGGGGATGCAGACCAGAGAAAGACTTTCGTCTTGTTTACATCAGGGTTCCCCATTTTCAATTCATCATAACATTATGACATACACAACATACAGATAGACAGTACTGCTACATCTATACATTTATGACATACCAGATTTGCAAATACAGTACTGTTTGTGTTACAAAAAGTGTCCAGAAAAAGAGTGTATATACATTTGACGTAGAAACTGTACATTGGAGGGGGGGTTGGGTAGGGGGGGGGCACTGTACACTGGAATACTGACAAAGCCATACTTTGTCATTTACTGTACAACTGGGTTAGGACATTTGTAGGGGCCAGTTTCGAATTGCAGTCTCCCGTAGGTGTTTTTTTTAGACTGTTTTTGAAGGTGGTTCGTGGGTTAAATCTGGGTTTAACATGATTTGTGGAGCTCCCTCTGGTGTTGTGATCGTGGTATTCACTGACCTTTGGGAAGTGTTTTGACATGTACATGGGTACCTTGGTCGTGTAGTGTATCTTGTAGACCAGGCCCATTGCAAGTTGCTGTACTCTGTCATCTACTCTAAGCCATCCTAGGTTGTCAAAGTGGGCAGGGGTGAGGTGGGTTCTAGGAGTCAGGTCAAGCAGTAGTCTGACTAGTTTGTTTTGAGATGTTTGTAATTTGTTTTTTAGTGCCTTTGAGGTGCTTTGCTACCATGAGGTGCAAGCATAGTCGTAGTACCCTTGTATGAGTGCTCCTGCCAGAGTCTTCAGGGTATTCTTGTTTACCAGAGAGGAGATCCGGTACAAGAATCGAGTTTGTTGGTTGACTTTTTTTATTACATTGGATGCCATTTTGTCACAGGAAAGATTAGCCTCTAGGATGGAACACGGGTAGGTAATTTCATCTTTCCTTGTGACAATATTGTCACCCACTGAAACTGAGAAGCCGTCGGTCTTGCTGAGTTTGTTATTTGAACCGAAGAGAATGGACTCTGTTTTGCCCATGTGTAATGATAGTTTGTTGTCGGCGAGCCATATGCAGATTTTGCCTGTATTGAGCCTACAGTACGGCTCAATACAAACAATTGTTAAGAGGATGCAGACCAGAAAAATACTTTCATCTTGTTTACACCAGGGTCCCCCATTTTCAATTAATCAAGACATTTGTGACATGCATGTATGTATTAGTTCTGTATGTATTAGTGAAGAAAAACCTCTTCACAACTGAATATATCCAGTTGGAACATACATTTACATTTAGTCATTTAGCTGACGCTTTTATCCAAAGCGACTTACAAGTTCAATGGGCCTGGTCTACAAGATACACTATACGACCGGGGTGCCCATGTACATGTCAAAATACTTCCCAAAGGTCAGTGAATACCACAACCACTACACCAGAGGAAGCTCAACAAATCATGTTAAACCCAGATTCGGCTCAAACAAGGGACTAAACACGTTTCGCAATTATGCCACAACAATGTGGAACGCCCTACCCAAAGCTGTAAAGGAATGTGAATCCCTGCCCACATTCAAAACCGCTCTTAAAGAGCACCTACGGGAGGCTGCAATTCGAAACTGGCCACCGTAAATGCCCAAAACCCCCACCACCTCCTAATAGACAGTCTCCTCACCACCGCATGTATATATTCCCTCCCCGCCGTATGTATATTTCCCTCCCACCCACCCACCCCCTCCTAATGTACAGTCCCCTCCCCATCATATTGTAATAAATACGTGAGTTATACCAGTAGCAGGAGAAACTGCTACTTAGCAGGGAAACTGCTATTTATCCAGATGCCTGAAATAACCAACATCACAACCGGGTTTACAAGGGATACCAACTTTATTTATTTAAGTCCTATGCTAAACAATGATCTGAGCTATCAATTAAAACCTATGAGCCATGAAGCCAATACATCTTTCCCTTCTGTGACATGCAGGGTTTAACAGGACCAGAGAATGCAGCAGGTATAGACAGACGTCCCCTAGGTAAATTTATATCACCTCTAAGTTAATCACTCTATACATTACAGCACTACAGCACTATCACATCTATAGGTAAACCCTTCACCTCTAGGTGGAGCACATCTCACAGCACACTTTAGATATGGGCAACAACCCTTAGTTTGAACGAGGTGCGGTACATGCACACTGTACAACAATAGTCACACACACTTTATCCGACCAGCTCTGGTCCATGTGAATATCTAGGGCCTCGCCTACCGCTATCAGCCCACCCTCTCGCTGTACCCTCCGCCACCTCTCTCACTTGGTACGGCCTCACGTCTAATAAGACACTTTATTACAACACCTAATTCATACAGGTACTAGGGGTCTCTAATTGGGGGGACTAATCGGACCACGTAAAGGTCGTCTGCAACCGTAACTCAGTCACCCTCTGATATGAGGCACGCAATTATGAACATGCATAGATACATCCTATTACAGTAACCCACGTCAAAACACCCTCTTTAAGAGGCACGGCACGTTTATACAAAGGGGATGCCTAATCACACACACGGCCCGCTAATCACACTCCCAAATAGGCACCGGTAGAAAATGGATCAATTGAACACACTAATTATAGCAGACTCCCCCAGGTCCGAATTACCCCTCCCGCTTGCTTCCCCTGTTCCCCTTCAATGGGTCACACAATATCTATACAATATATACCAGCCTGGGCTATATAATAAATAGGGCATATAAAAGGACTAGTCGAATATGCAGGTTAATTAAGGGCACGATATCATACAGATAAGGTAAATAGAAATTACACAATATCCCATATACAATATATATATATACAGTAGGCCTACACAGTTATAAAAATAGACTGTAATACAAAATCCTATATTAAGTGCAAGTGTGGGTAACAGTGGACTTAACTCGCCGCACGGCGCGACCCCCCCCGAGGGTCGAAGCGTTGGACCCCGTCCACTCTCCGGACGAATGTTCCGGCACACGGTGGTCCTCCAGGATACAGTTGGATTTGTAACCTGGTAACGTACTCGGTGTCCGCGAGGACGAGCCGAGTATAAAGTCTTTTGGGAGCGATGTAACTCAGACCCTCTATGTCCCGTCCCTAACTATCTCCAGGAGGTTAAGCCTCCCCTCCTCTTGCTACCGGGAACTATGGACGGCTATCTAGCTTGTCTTCATCGCCGGCGGATAACTCTCCACGATCGACCCCACCCCCCGGGCCCTAACAGAGTCTGGTTACTGCGTGCGTGCTCCAACCTCGATCTCTGAGACCCACTGGCTTATCAAACAGTCTCAGCGTCTCATCCAGCACACAATCAAAAAACACCTGCGTTCAATAATGAGCCACTTGAGTCCCGGCTCGTGACGTCATCACTTCGGCCCATTCACATCACACTTCCCCCCCCCTTAAAGAAAGGACTCGTCCTCGAGTCCTATGCCGACATGTCGTAGTCTAAAGACCAACGGGGTACCCTCCGCTGGCGTACTGGACGTCCCTCCTCGACAGACCCTGCAGGCCGACCTTCCTGCAGCCCCGGACTGGACACCACCACCTCCGACTGGGGCGCAGCTTCAGTCGCCGCAGGAGCCCCCTGTGTCCCCTCTGCTTCCTCCGGCCCCCGATCACTGGCGGTCTGGTCTCCTGGGGCCTCCTGTGCTCCTTCTGCGTCCTCCGGTCCACCCTCGCCGCCGATCCAGTCCACTGGCTCCTCCTGTGCTCCGTCTGCGTCCTCCGGCCCCCGATCAACGCCTGTCTGGTCCTCCGGTGGTGGCCTCCCCCCCGCAGAGCCATCCCGGCTGGACGATCGATGGCCGACCCAACTGGCACCAAACGGGAACCCCGAGGACTGACGCCGGCTGGCCAGGTTTGGCCCACTCCTCGGATTAGATCTCCTGGATGCTGGTACTGGATTTAACGGGGCTGTCAAAGAAGAGGTGAAAGGTTTGAGTCGGTTGAAGTGAACCACACTCTCCGGCCCTCCCTCCACTAGCACTAGCCTATAAAGCACATCGGTCACCCTCTCCACCACTCTAAAGGGACCTTTGTACCGCCTCTGGAGCTTGGGACACACCCCACGCTTCCTGGCCTTATTCTGAACCCAAACCAATTCCCCCTCGGAATAATATTGAAAATTGGCCCTAAAGTCATAGGACTTTTTCTGCTGTTCCGAGGCCCTGGCCTGGTGCCTTTTAACTGCTTCCACCACCGTGGACAATGTATCCCGCAACCTAGACACATAATTGTCCACCGAGTCACAGGACTCCTGATTGCCCACCTTCAGCATAATATCTACTGGCAGAACAATTTCCTGTCCAAACAGTACTTTATATGGGGTGAAGGAGGTGCTAGCATGCACACTACTACGATAGGCCAACATAACATAAGGCAACAGTGTGTCCCAGTTTAACTGATTGTCCTCCACAAAGAGAGCCAACATGGACAAAAGGGTTCGATTAAAGCGCTCCACCAGGCCATCTGACTGGGGGTGGTAGGGGGATGTCCTTGTTTTCTGCATGTGCAGAAGCCTACATAACTCCCTGAATAGGTTTGACTCGAAGTTACGACCTTGGTCGGAGTGGATACTCCTTGGCGCCCCAAAACGACACACCCACTCCTCGGTCAAGACTTTGGCAATTGTCCGTGCTTCCTGATTAGGCAATGGAAAAGACTCTGTCCATTTGGAAAAATAGTCCCCCACAACCAAAATATACTTATTTTTCCCAGGGGTCTCGGGGAGGGGGCCAAGAATGTCGAGTGCCACCCGTTCAAAAGGCCTAGATACCCTGGAGGTCTGTAAGGGTGCACATGGCCGCTTCCCCTGACTCTTCCTTGAACCACAATCGACACATTCTCTAACCCATCTCTTGACATCGCCAAACCAGCCTGGCCAATAGAACCGGTCTTTAACTTTCCCTTGCAGCTTCTGCACCCCCAAGTGCCCCCCGGTGGAGACATTGTGCAGCTGCTCTAAAACCCCAGGCACCATTGACTGCGGGAGCACCACCTGTACCCGAGAGGCTGCATCGGAATTTGCAGGAGGAATCCGCACCAGCCTATCCCCCTGCACCTGGAGCTGACTCCACACAGTAGCATAATTCTGCAGGCCAGCGTCTACCGGTATTGCACCAGAACCAACCTGATTTTTAAAATGAATTATTTGTCTTAACTCACTATCGGCCATCTGTGCATCGGTTAACTCATCAGTCTCTTTTTCCCCACTGGACACTACAGAAGGCAGAGCTTCCTGTACTGCGCACATCCTTACAGCAGCCCTGTCTGTTATTGCCTGAGAGGCCTTCTGGTCAGATTTTTCTTTTTCCAAAAAAGCCGGCAGCCTAGAAAGGGCATCAGCATTGCTGTGTAGCTTGCCTGGACGATGCACAATTTTATACTGGAAATTGGCCAATTGTTCAAGCCAACGAGCCAACTGCCCCTCCAAGTCCTGAAAGTTATGAAGCCAACGGAGAGAATTGTGGTCAGTTCGCAACACAAATTCCCTACCCAACAAATAGTGCTTGAAGTATTTGGTAAACGCTACCATACTCAGAAGTTCTTTCTTAGTGGTGGCATATTTACGTTCCTGTTTTGTAAGAGCCCTGCTAGCATATGCTATTACTCTCTCGAGTCCTCCCTCCTCTTGAGACAATACTGCCCCAATCCCCACGTCACTTGCATCCGTATCCAGGATAAATGGTTTACTGGGGTCGGGATAAGCCAACACAGGGGTGGTAATCAAACTACACTTGAGCTGCTCAAAGGCTCCCTGACAGTCCTCACTCCAGCGAAAGTGCCTCCCCTTTTCTGTCAACTGGTGCAGAGGCCGGGCAATGTCAGCAAACCCTTTCACAAAGCGCCTATAATAGGAGGCTAATCCCAAAAAACTCTTAACCTCAGTCTGGCTGGTAGGAACAGGCCACTCTCTGACTGCCTCCACTTTAGCAGCATCTGGCTCCACTCCCTCACTAGAGATTACATGTCCGAGGTACTGGACTCTCGTTGAAAACAAGTCACACTTGGATGGTTTAACCTTAAGGTTGGCCTGCTGAAGTTTTTCCAGCACACCACTCAGACGTGTTAGATGTTCATGGAAAGTGCGCCCAAACACAATTATATCATCCAAATACACTAAGCAGGTAGTCCACTGCAGATCAGCCAGAATTAGGTCCATCAACCTCTGAAAAGTGCTGGGTGCATTGCAAAGGCCAAAACTCATCACATTGAACTCAAATAGCCCCTGACGGGTGGTGAATGCAGTTTTATGGCGGTCTTTCGGGTCTACTTCCACCTGCCAATAGCCGCTCGCTAAATCCAGGGTGGAAAACCAACAAGCATGACAAAGGCTGTCCAGGGCATCATCAATCCTAGGGAGGGGGTATGCGTCCTTTCTAGTAACCTCATTGAGTTTCCTATAATCAACACAGAACCGGAGCCCACCCCCTTTCTTTTTTACCAGTACAATGGGAGACGCCCAGGGGCTACAAGATGGCCGAACTATCCCACTATCGAGCATTTGCTTCAAGTGGCTCGTCACCTCTTGCTGTAAATGGAGGGGAACCCTTCTGGGGTGCATTTTTATTGGCTTTGCATCCCCTGTATCAATCTCATGCGGGGTCAGAGGAGTCCTGCCTAAGTCAGTCTCCCCCTGACTAAACACAGTGAGGTTCTTGTGCAGTATCTCCCTGACTGCCTTTAACTCGTCAGAGGCAAGACCCCTCTCCTCCACGCCAAACTGACGCATGAGTGTATCAACTGTCCAAGGCTGCAAGGTTTTTTCCCCCTCCCTCTCGTCATGCAGCTCCGCCCCCCCTTCCTCTATTTCAATATCAGTGAATAGGGTGCCTATTTTCATGCCACGTTTTAGCATAATCTCCTCATTAGTGACATTAATAACCCTCACTGGTAATGTGCCCTGCTGGACTCTGCATACCACCCGAGCTACCAAAACATCACACTGTTTGGAAATGGAAGTGGAGGGTTCCAGCATTGCTGCTGCATAATCTCCCCATCTGCTCTGGACTTGACCCAAAATAATTATTTCACTGCGTGGGGGCACCAGGGTGTCAGACAACACTGTCACAGCCTGAGGCTCTAATGAGGGGTTAGGGTCAACCAGGGGAAATTTCCTGCCCATTATCTGACATTGTTTCTTTCCCAAATCAACCACCGCACCATATGTTGAAAGAAAATCAAATCCAAGCAAAATCTCATCAGAGGGAATATCAGCAACCAAAAATGTTGCTACCAGCGCGAGTGACTCCAGTTGACATACCGTCTGCCAGCATCCCAGAATGCTCATCCCCCCCCCATTAGCTGCTGTAGCCTGGCCAACATAATCTAACAGATCACATCCCCCTTTTGTAGCAGAGAGCCACAGTTGTTTAGGAATGACAGAGCTAGAAGCTCCAGTATCTACAAGTACATGACAGTCTAACCCACCTATCTTAGCTTGGAGATATCCCGAACCACCCTTCAAGCTGTCAGGGGCCACAGTAGACTCAGAAATGGGGGCGGGCATTGGACCCTCTGTGCACACCCCCTCTAGTTTCCCTTTAAATAAGGACAGTCGCGTCTGAAGTGACGATTACACCCACATTCCCAGCAACCCCTCTCTCTTTCTCCCTCACATCTAGTCTGGGGAGTGGGGGCACTAACAGAGTATGGAAGGGGAGCAGACACGGGAGGTGTAGGTTTAGGAACAGATTGGCTTGGATTGGCTATAGTCTGTACAGTGATTTTCAGAGACTTAACTTCCTGCCGCAGGCCCTCTACGACCCCCAGCAGCGTATCCATTTGTTTGTCACGCCCAGATTGCTCAGTGACTCCACGCACCTGTGCATCAGAGGCCAATTTACTGCCCTCCAACTCCCTAATCAGCTCCAATTCTGCAGCAAGATTAATGGCATCCTCTAAGGTTGTAGGTTTGGCACTGCGAAGGCTAACTCGCAATTCCCCATTCCCAACATTAGAAATAAAATGATCCTTAGCCAATAAATCTTGGGTGTGGGCGTCCGCTGAGGGGTACGCTTTAACAACCAGCCTCCGAAGCGCAATACCAAATTCTCGGATATTCTCCTTATGTAACCTTTTACGAGAAGAGAAGGTGGCCCTGCTCCAATCATCACTATCACATGGTTCTAAGCATCTACCCATGGCTTCTTTGAGTAAGGCATAATTAGCTTTAGCGGCGGCCGATAACCCACCATATACCTCTCGGGCTCGACCTGACAAGAGAAGACTCATACATTTTAGTCTCAATGTTTCGCTCCAATTATTAACCCCCGCGGCCATTTCAAACTGTTCAGCCCAATCAGACCATTCCCGGCCGGCACCAGTGAAAGTCTCAGGCATAAAAATGGGTCGGGACATAGCCAGATTACTACTAGGGGAAGGAGACGAGTCTGATCGACTTGAGCCGGCCTCAGCCGGCGGTTGGTTATCTCCAGGCATATTTTTCTATATCCCACCGCTGTCACCAATGTAATAAATACGTGAGTTATACCAGTAGCAGGAGAAACTGCTACTTAGCAGGGAAACTGCTATTTATCCAGATGCCTGAAATAACCAACATCACAACCGGGTTTACAAGGGATACCAACTTTATTTATTTAAGTCCTATGCTAAACAATGATCTGAGCTATCAATTAAAACCTATGAGCCATGAAGCCAATACATCTTTCCCTTCTGTGACATGCAGGGTTTAACAGGACCAGAGAATGCAGCAGGTATAGACAGACGTCCCCTAGGTAAATTTATATCACCTCTAAGTTAATCACTCTATACATTACAGCACTACAGCACTATCACATCTATAGGTAAACCCTTCACCTCTAGGTGGAGCACATCTCACAGCACACTTTAGATATGGGCAACAACCCTTAGTTTGAACGAGGTGCGGTACATGCACACTGTACAACAATAGTCACACACACTTTATCCGACCAGCTCTGGTCCATGTGAATATCTAGGGCCTCGCCTACCGCTATCAGCCCACCCTCTCGCTGTACCCTCCGCCACCTCTCTCACTTGGTACGGCCTCACGTCTAATAAGACACTTTATTACAACACCTAATTCATACAGGTACTAGGGGTCTCTAATTGGGGGGACTAATCGGACCACGTAAAGGTCGTCTGCAACCGTAACTCAGTCACCCTCTGATATGAGGCACGCAATTATGAACATGCATAGATACATCCTATTACAGTAACCCACGTCAAAACACCCTCTTTAAGAGGCACGGCACGTTTATACAAAGGGGATGCCTAATCACACACACGGCCCGCTAATCACACTCCCAAATAGGCACCGGTAGAAAATGGATCAATTGAACACACTAATTATAGCAGACTCCCCCAGGTCCGAATTACCCCTCCCGCTTGCTTCCCCTGTTCCCCTTCAATGGGTCACACAATATCTATACAATATATACCAGCCTGGGCTATATAATAAATAGGGCATATAAAAGGACTAGTCGAATATGCAGGTTAATTAAGGGCACGATATCATACAGATAAGGTAAATAGAAATTACACAATATCCCATATACAATATATATATATACAGTAGGCCTACACAGTTATAAAAATAGACTGTAATACAAAATCCTATATTAAGTGCAAGTGTGGGTAACAGTGGACTTAACTCGCCGCACGGCGCGACCCCCCCCGAGGGTCGAAGCGTTGGACCCCGTCCACTCTCCGGACGAATGTTCCGGCACACGGTGGTCCTCCAGGATACAGTTGGATTTGTAACCTGGTAACGTACTCGGTGTCCGCGAGGACGAGCCGAGTATAAAGTCTTTTGGGAGCGATGTAACTCAGACCCTCTATGTCCCGTCCCTAACTATCTCCAGGAGGTTAAGCCTCCCCTCCTCTTGCTACCGGGAACTATGGACGGCTATCTAGCTTGTCTTCATCGCCGGCGGATAACTCTCCACGATCGACCCCACCCCCCGGGCCCTAACAGAGTCTGGTTACTGCGTGCGTGCTCCAACCTCGATCTCTGAGACCCACTGGCTTATCAAACAGTCTCAGCGTCTCATCCAGCACACAATCAAAAAACACCTGCGTTCAATAATGAGCCACTTGAGTCCCGGCTCGTGACGTCATCACTTCGGCCCATTCACATCACAATATGTATATACTCTGTCAGGATCTAGGGGTAACAGTACTGTATATTTGAATACCGTTATGTCACAAATGTATCAGTACTAAATACCTATATGTCCCTATGCCATAAATGTCATGTATGTTGTGTATGTCATAAATGTCTATATGAATTGAAAATGGGGGACCCTGATGGAAACAAGACAAACGTCTTTCTCAGGTCTGCATCCCCTTAACAATTGTATGTATTGAGCCGTACTGTATTGTACCCATTCTGCAATCTGTTAAATAAAGTTTTCATTCATTCTGTACAACAAGCCATCAGGAAGGGCACAACTCTATCAGCTGAGTAACAATGTCCATCAAAGTGTTGAGTGCTACAGTGTATATTAGGACAAGTGCATGACAGTAAGGTTAGTTATATATATTTTATTATTTTCATTTCAGATAATGTGCATCTTTAGTCGACGGCGAAAGATTGGACGGGTTTCGGCTGTCCTAACTGGTGGGCAGTTCGTTCCACCATTGTGGGGCAAGGACTGAGAAAAGGCGGCTTCTCCTTGATAACCCTCCCGGAGCTCGGATAGGAGTAGGTCTGAGGCGGCCAGAAGATGCAGAACGTAGGGGTCTTGAGAGTGTGTAGTTAGAGACCATTGACCGGAGGTAGGCGGGAGCGGTTCCCTTTGCCAGGTATGGCAGGTTGAGGGCCTTGAAGCGGATTTGTGCGGCAATGGGGAGCCAGTGCAGGTCCCTAAGAAGTGGGGTGACACGGGCTGACTTCGAAAGGTTTGAGATCAGGCGGGCCGCTGATTGATTGAACATTTTAATTAACAGATTGCAGAATGAGTACAGTACAGCTCAATACACACAATTGTTAAGGGGATGCAGACCAGAGAGAGACTTTCGTCTTGTTTACATCAGGGTCCCCCATTTTCAATTCATAATGACATTTATGACATACACAACATACAGATATAAGAATCTAATAATATAATCTAATCATGCCATTTATGACATACGGATATACAGTACTGTTACATTTGTGACATACAAGATATGCAAATATACAGTACTGTTAAACAGATCCTAACACTAAATATATACATACGAGGGGGAGGGAAATGTACATATGGAGGGGGTGGATGGTTGGGAGGGGGAGGGGGAGGGGGGTGCAAGCATAGGGAGGGGGGGTTTGGACATTTACAGAGAGCCTAACAGAGAATATACATACGAGGGGGAGGAGACTGTACATTGGGAGGGGGTGGGTGGGGGGGAGGGGGTGCAAGCATAGGGAGGGGGGTTTTGGGCATTTATGGGGGCCAGTTTCGAATTGCAGCCTCCCGTTGGTGCTCTTTGGCTGTGGGTAGGGCATTCCACATTGATGTGGCATAATTGCGAAACGCTTAGTCCCTTATTTGAGCCGAATCTGGGTTGAACATGATTTGTGGAGCTCCCTCTGGTGTTGTGGTTGTGGTATTCAGGGGGGGGGGGGATAGTTGAAGAGGCTGAATGAGTTGAAGAGGCTTGGTGGCAGTGGTCGGAAGGCCAGCAAGCAGTGCATTGCAGTAGTCGAGGCGGGAGATGACTGTTGATTGGATAAGGAGTTGGGTGGCTTCTTTTGTCAGGAAGGGGCGGATCCTTCTGACGTTGCTCAGGAGGAATCTGCAGGTTCTGGTTGTCGCTGCGATGTGAGTGGAGAAGTTCAACTGGTCGTCGAGGACAACACCAAGGTTATTGGCAGTCGGGGACGTGGTCACAGCTGCATTCTCGACTGATGGAAAGGTCGGTAGGTGGAGTAATTCTGTTTTGCTTAGGTTCAGTTTGAGGTGGTTGGTTGTCATCCAGGCGGAGATGTCGGACAGACAGGCCGAAATTCGCTCTGAGACGTTGATATCTGAGGGAGGGACCCATCTGACCCACTCCTATCCAAGCTCCGGGGGGAGGGGTCATCAAAGAGAAGCCGGCTATTCTCTGTCCTTGTTCCACAATGGTGGAACGAACTTCCCACCACAGTCAGGACAGCTGAAACCCGCCCAATCTTCCGTCGTCAACTAAATTCCTGAAGTAAAAAAAAAAATGCTAACCATGTAACCTTTTACTGTCGTTCACTAGTATGCACTCTCCTAGAAATCTACCATGCCTATATTACTAGCTACTATGCTAATATGCACTCAAGTCTCTAGTAGAGCCATATGAAATCCGCGATCACGGAATCGCGGACGGAATCGCGGAATTGAGCAATAAAAATGGAATCAACTGTAAATATATATATATATATTTTTTTTATGTTGTGGGACTTGTACAGCACTTTGTTCAACTTTGTCAGTGCTGTAAAGTTTAAACCTTTTTAAATCTTAGACAAACAAAACACTTTGCTTTCATGAAATATTGTAAGCCGTCATTTGAGGCTTTATAAAAGCAGCACAATGAACACAAATCTGTCAGTGCCGAGTCCGACCTCATCTTAAATAACAAACAGCATTGCTTGTTGTAGTTAACAAAGAGAGGCAGAGTTGATTTTGCAAAAAAAAATATATCATTTATATTTTTATATTTTTTAATAATCAAAATTTATTTTCATATTCGAATCCCATGCCCATCGAACGAAGCTTTGAAGTATTTAAGACAGCCCTATTAAATGGACTGTTATATCTTATTAAATTGTGGACATTTATTCATTCCCACTTATTAGACACTATTTCTGATGGTAAAATGAGCGTACAAAGCAAAATACAGAATTCTGAAATATTAAAACGAAAAAAACTGAATTTGGAAAAAAAAATTATGGAATTTGGAAAAAAATAAAACGGATTTCATATGGCTCTAGTCTCTAGCACTCAAGTTCAACACTGTTTGACGAACAATGTTACTTACCCTTAGCTGCCAACGTTGTACCCTTCCTGCTGACTTGTTGTACAGAATAGTTCAACACCCCTGCACAAAAAGGGCAGTAAATTAGACCCAGGCAACTACCGCCCTGTTTCTATCCTTACCTCCATCTCGAAAGTCATGGAAAAAATTGTATACGAACAGGTTGAAAAGTACCTTGCGGAAAAAAATCTAATCTACGAATTCCAATCTGGCTTCAGAACATCCCACTCCACTGACACATGCCTTCTCTATTTAAACGACCACATCAAACAAGAGGTGGACGCGGGCAAATACTGCGGCATGGTCATGCTGGACCTACAAAAGGCCTTCGACACTGTCAATCACACCATTCTGATTGACAAGCTAAAAGCAATTGGTTTTGATAGTCTATCAGTGAGCTGGATGCAATCCTACCTGGAGGGGAGAGAACAGATGGTGGAGGTAAACGGTACCCTACCCCCCCCCCCCCCTCACAGTGAGCTGTGGTGTTCCACAAGGAAGCATACTAGGACCGCTACTGTTCCTAATTTATGCAAATGACATGTCGTCAGCTTGTGACTGCATTCACTGCAACTTGTTCCTGTTTGCGGATGACTCAGCCCTGCTGGTCTCTGACAAGAACAAGTTACAGGTTGAAAAAACCCTCAGCTCGGAACTAGGCAAAATCTGCATATGGCTCGCTGATAACAAACTATCATTACACATGGGCAAAACAGAGTCCATTCTCTTCGGTTCAAATAATAAACTCAGCAAGACCGACGGCTTCTCAGTTACAGTGGGTGACAATATTGTCACAAGGAAAGAACAAATTACCTACCTGGGTTCCATCCTAGAGGCAAATCTTTCCTGTGACAAAATGGCATCCAATGTAATAAAAAAAGTCAACCAACGAACTCGATTCTTGTACCAGATCTCCTCACTGGTAAACAAGAATACCCTGAAGACTCTGGCAGGAGCACTCATTCAAGGGTACTGTACTACGACTATGCTTGCACCTCATGGTACCAAAGCACCTCAAAGGCGCTAAAAACAAAATTACAAACATCTCAAAACAAACTGGTCAGACTACTGTTTGACCTTACTCCTAGAACCCACCTCACCCCTGCCCACTTTGACAACCTAGGATGGCTTAGAGTAGACGACAGAGTACAGCAACTTGCAATGGGCCTGGTCTACAAGATACACTACACGACCAAGGTACCCATGTACATGTCAAAATACTTCCCAAAGGTCAGTGAATACCACGATCACAACACCAGAGGGAGCTCCATAAATCATGTTAAACCCAGATTTGGCTCAAACAAGGGACTAAACACGTTTTGCAATTATGCCACATCAATGTGGAACACCCTACCCAAAGCTGTAAAGGAATGTAAATCATTACCCACTTTCAAAAACACTCTCAAAGAACACCTACGGGAGACTGCAATTCGAAACTGGCCCCTGTAAATGTCCTAACCCAACCCCCTCCAATGTACAGTAAATGACCAAGTATGGTTTTGTCAATATTCCAATGTACAGTTTTGCTTGTACAGTTGTACAGTGTCCACACTGTTTGTATCACAAACAGCACTGTATTTGCAAATCTGGTATGTCATGAATGTATAGATGTAGCAGTACTGTCTATCTGTATGTCATGTATGTCATATTATGATGAATTGAAAATGGGCGACCCTGATGTAAACAAGACGAAAGTCTTTCTCTGGTCTGCATCCCCTTAACAATTGTATGTATTGAGCTGTACTGTACTGTACCCATTCTGCAATCTGTTAATAAAGTTTTCAATCAATCAATCAAGAACCTGTAAGTCACTTTGGATAAAAGCGTTCAGCTAAATTACTAAATGTAAATGTCATTAGAATAGGGTGGTTGAGCCTCACTGTCACTACTTAGTCGATGGCTCCCTCTTGTGGTTAAATTGTGTATGGCAGTTGTGTGTGCTTGCCGGTTGAAGCTGTGAGGGAGGACTTCGTTATGTGTGTGCCTGCCTATTATAGGACACTGTAGGAAGAATGAAAGGTTCTATAGATAATATTTAGCCACTACATGTTGCACTAGAGAACCAGCATGGTTGTTTATCCAATCAGGAGCATTCCATGTGGTGAAGTGGGAAGTAGGGAGGGTAAATCATTTTGGACCCGCAAATGTTTTAAATAAAAAACTTTAATAAAAAAAAATTTGGAGTGAAAAACTATACTTTTATTCCACACCTTTCCAAAAGCTCTGTGGGTGTATTATTATTATTATTATTATTATTATTATTATTATTATTATTATTATTATTATTATTATTATTATTATTATTATTATTATTATTATTATTATTATTATTATTATTATTATTATCTATAGCACATTTAAGACCAGTGGTTCAAATTGATACGCATGTGACCTCATTTGATGTGATTTCCAGAATTCCATAACTCTACAGTGAAAACATATACATATAATTAATAACAGCCAGTATGAATGTGCCGTCCTTTACGGTTTAAAATTAGGGAGTGTCAGCTTGCGGTGCAAACTTAATTCATGGCTCTCTTGCTTAAAATAGCCTAATAGTAATAAGTGCTCCGTTGCCACGTTTAATTTATGGCTGTATTTCACGGCTGACAGAGTGTGTGAATTTTACTTAAATGCCGCCCTGTGTAAGCATGCCATTGGCCAGACTTGTCCTCCCCTTCCTCTATGCGTTCGGAGGCAGTTTCCAGGGGAAGTACATACACCGGAAATTCTACCCCATAGACACTTTCGGCAGTAGTTCTTTACCAGGCTTTATCTCACGGAGATACAACTGGGAATGAGGTTACTATTTTGCAAGGGCTTAGTGCCGCCCAGGATGATTGTGATTGGTTTAAAAAAAATAAAAAATAAAAAATACAAACAAGCCAGAGCATTTCCCCCCCTGTAGTGGAAACATAATCCACTTTATGATTTACACACCACACAAGCACACGTATTACACACACACTGCTGCTAACACATACCTTGTATTGTATAAGTTTGTATAGATAGAATATACGTTGTGTATTATGTTCAGTCTACAGTTGATTGATTGATTGAATTGATTGATTGATTGAAAACTTTAATAATACAGATATACAGATATAAAAATCTAATCTAATCATCTAATCTAATCATGACATTTATGACATATGTGACATACAGATATACAGTACTGTTACATTTGTGACATACAAGATATGCAAATATACAGTACTATTAAACAGAGATCCTAACAGTAAATATATACACATGAGGGGGAGGGAAATGTACATTAGGAGGGGGTGGGTGGGAGGGTGTTTGGACATTTACAGGGACCAGTTTGAAAGCGGTTTTGAAGGTGGGTAGGGATTCACATTTTTTACGACTGTGGGTAGGGCGTTCCACATTGATGTGGCATAATTGCGAAACGTGTTTAGTCCCTTGTTTGTGCCGAATCGGGGTTGCACATGATTTGTGGAACTCCCTCTGGTGTTGTGGTCGTGGTATTCACTGACCTTTGGGAAGTACCTCGACATGTACATGGGTACCTTAGTGGTGTAGTGTATCTTGTAGACCAGGGCCATTGCAAGTTGCTGGGGTGAGGTGTGTTTTAGGAGTAAGGTCAAGCAGTAGTCTGACCAGTTTGTTTTGTGATGTTTGTAATCTTGTTTTTAGTGCCTTTGAGGTGCTTTGTTACCATGAGGTGCAAGCATAGTCGTAGTACCCTTGAATGAATGCTCCTGCTAAAGTCTTCAGGGTATTCTTGTTTACCAGAGAGGAGATCCGGTACACAAATCTTGTTCGGTGGTTGACTTTTTTGATTACATTGTTTGCCATTTTGTCACAGGAAAGATTAGCCTCTTGTTGCAGTCACAAGCTGACGACATACATTTGCATAAATTAGGAACAGTAACGGTCCTAGTATGCTTCCTTGTGAAACACCACAGCTCACTGGGAGGGGGGGGAGATAGTGTACCGTTTACCTCCACACTTTAGTTTATTTAGTCTATAGTTTATAGCTTATTTATACAGTTAGCATAGCATAGTTTGTATTGATATAATATGCATTGTGTATTATGTTTAGTCTACAGTTTAGTTTTATAGTTTCGTTTAGTTTGTTTATCTATATAGCTTATTTAGTTCATAGTTATAGTTTATATTAATAGTTTTAGCTTAGTTCAGCCAGACCATGTGTAGAGAGTGTTTGTGAGTTGTATTGTGTTAGTGTTTTTTTTAGTTCCTATCTACTTGCTTGTGTACCTATCTGCCTATTTTGCCTTCAGTTGAGTTGAGAGAACGTTAGGTTATGACTATAACCAAGTTCTGTTAGTTAGGGCGATGCTTGGCTTCGCCTTCTGCACTATCTCGCGTACGTGCACGCGTACTGAATAAACCACAAATGTACCTCTAATACCAGTATTAGTCTGACCACACCCCTCATCAGCTTACCTTCATAAGCAGGTGTGTGGTCACCTGCTCTCCTCCTTCCCAAGCTTTCACCACAAGGTGAGGTCAAGGGCTGCAGCGGCCGTCCGAAGCCAAGCATCGCCCTAACTAACAGAACTTGGTTATAGTCATAACCTAACGTTCTGTATCGTTAGGGCTCAGCTTGGCTTCGCCTTCTGCACAAGGGAGGCCAAGCGGAGCCACTTGGCTGACAAATACACCCCGCTGACAGCCCCCCAAAACCATCAGAACAGGGAGGGCCGAGCCCCCCCGACCCCCCCTAATGGAGGGTATCCCCCCTATTAGAGGCTTCACGGGAAGGCGACGGACCCGACCGTGCGAAGAGCTCTCAAGCAACTTAACGCACAGGGTGAGCAGACCGTGGCTTGACCCCACGACTACACACACGCACAACCCGCATGCCACCCGGGAACGAACGGAGGAACAACCTCGTTACTGCCCCCAGAATCACGGGGTCAAGGGCAAACCCAACCCCGTGGCAAGGCCGTAGCAGCGGAGCGCGAAGGAAGACCCAGACCCACCAAAGGGACTGGACCCCCGGAATGGGGGCCCGGAGAAGTCCATGATGCCAGCATCAAGACCCCACCAGGGGGGCACCTAGTGACCCCGCCCCTCACATCGCCAGCGTATTCGGACAAAGGCCCCTCAGCCGAGCGGGCCCTGTCCCCCTCATCAGCACACCGCCTGGAACACAAGCCCTGCAACAGGCAGACAGCATGGTCATAACACACAAGAGTTAACCAACGGAACAGGCAGTGCACCGGGGAAGACCAGGCAACAGGCTGTCAACCCAAGCCTGGAACAACTGCGGACGAGGCAGGCGCCAGAAAGGACAGCCGAAACAGCCGCCCCGGCGGAAGGGGCGTATGCTGGCGTTGTCGCATAACCAAGCTTTCAACAGCACGTCAGGAGCGGGATCCGTAGACCACACGGCCCCTGACAGCTGCCCACAGAAAAGCCCATACGATCGGCAGACGTCATGAACGTGCAGGGGCACCCTCAACCGGAGAACCGGGAGTTGACACTGCAGCAACACACCAGAGAACCAACCACCCAGGCATCACCCCATGCAACGGTTGGTCCCATAACCCCTCAGGAAAACCCCGAAACGCACCGGCGGTACCACCGCAGCCCGCGTTCCGGTTCCCAACAGGGCCATCCCGGGCCTACAGGTCAACGGGCATCACCCCGGACCGGGCCCGGCGATACGGGGAGCACAGGATCCCAAAGGAGGTTAACCCCACCCAACAGGCTCCTCAGCGCCAAAACGCAAGAGAAGAGCGTAATATGGAAGACCAGCCCCCAGCACCCCGCACTCGGTACCAACAAGGGGTCCCATAACGCACAACCCTGTGACACCCGGATCGACCTAGCATTTTTCCCCCCGAAAAAACCCTAAGTCCCTCAGGGTACCAGAACAGCAGATCTGCATCCCCAGCGGACAACGGGTGCACTGATCTGGACCAGCGCGACCAGAACCAGTCCCGTGCCCTAACCACGCCGACCTGCCAACCCCAGGAGAAGGGGCAGATATGCGCGTCTGATCCCAACATAAAAAGAAGGCGCCACCCAGACGTGTCGGTATGAACCGCGTCCGGCGGCCCACCCCTAGGGCGTGAGACCCTTCCCATATGCCCAGACCCATTCCGTCATCATCCCCTGACATGAACGGGAACCCATCGACAACACACAGGATGTCGGAAGAGGAAAAACCCCCATCCCAATTGCTCCATAAAAACGCTGTTTCACCAAAGCAAACGAGGCGCGCCAGTCAGCAACGGCCAAAGCACATCCTGAGCCAGCACTATGTGTGCGTTTGGACATACCCACATCAACAATAGGCCGGCTAGACCACCATATTGAATCCCCAAGACGCCCAGGGAAACGACAAGAGGGGCGAGATGCAATCAACTCCATGAATGAACATTCAACTCTTTATAAAATAAAGAAAAGGCATCACATGTATGACCTAACTGCACAGCTGGGAGTAAAAAACCCTGTGTTTTCACATGATTTTAATCCAGTCACTCCTCTTAATCAGAGTGTAAGACCAGATTCCCCCAGAAACACCTTCCCACATGAGACCACGGTCAAGAAAAAGATATGTAAACTGTGAGACACGTGACCAACAGACTCAAGTTTGACACAAAAACGAGCGCAGCAGGTTAAGTCCTGCGCTCTACCCTCGACATCTTTACGACACCAGCTCATGGAAGGCGTCGCCATAGCAACAACGCTATAACGGGCGGGGAAAACCCACCGGATCCTGTCATAACAGGAGTCGGTAGAATACCCCTCCCCCCCCCCCCCTCCCCCGCCAAGCACTGGCTTGGCCCTGACTGGCTCAGCAGGAGGGTCAACAACCTCTAAACCAATCAAGTGGGTAAAGGAGGGGTTTATCCGACACCCCCTCCCGAAAAACACACCTTCTATCCCTACACACAGAAAACAACCGTAGCCATTTTGAAAACCTCTGGTAGAACAAAACACATATAGCATAAGCTAATACAATGTTAGCTACCCACAAAGTGTAAAAGGGTTTACAACAAAAAACACAAGTCGCCTGTGCGTGAATCCCATACCCGCAGCCTAAGCTATAGGAAGACGTTGAACGAGAGTAATGGCTAGGCCATGAAAAGTGTGTACGAGCATTACTGCAACTAACAACACAGCGTTGTGAACACATACTTAGTTAAAGCAATGGAATATCACCAGTTCTAATTGCATGTGGAGCATCAAGCTAATAGAACCTATTACCGAGTGTAAGTTGCAGACCTTGCTTAAAAACTCGTAACACAACACAACTCATTCCCCCAACGTAACAGGGTAGATTCATAAAACACAACCCCACCACATGATTTGTATTGAAGAAACACACAGTTTGTTCGGCCAACCACAGTCCCCCTTATATCAGGGAACTTTTTTATTAAATAAATAATATGTGATCAAGGCACAAAATCATAGGGGGGCCGGGGAGGGTGTAGAGGAGGGGACACAGAGGGGGAAAAGTCACTCAGCGGCGCCTGCCACCTCGCGCCGCTCGAGTCTGGCCACCCCGGGGAGCCCCGGAGGGACGGTAGTTTACAGTCTGCTGGACACGACGTTCCCTACCGTCTCCTCCGGTCTGGGATGGGCCGGCGGTGGCTGAAGCGTCGCCTCGTCTCCTAGCCCTCTTGGCAGGGCCAGCAGCGGCGGCGGGAGCAGTGGTAGCGGCGACGGAGACAGCTCGACGTCGCGGAAGCCTTCTGCCCCCACCGGCAAGGACGGGAGGCGGAAAATGGGGTTGGAGGATGGATCTCTCCTCTGCCATCTCTCTGCATGTTGAGGTCATCAATAGCAGGGCCTTCCCGAACAGGCCAGCGTCGGAGAGGTCGGCCGTCAGAAGAGGGGCTCTCTTCTTCTCAGGTACACGAGCCTGCTCCAGCCAAAGGTGACGCTGGCCCAGGGTGGCCAGGGCGCGCACTTTACCCATGGCTATGGCTAGCACCTGGGAGAGGTGCAGCACAGCTCCCGCAGCCTGGGTGATCTGATCGCACCTCACCTCGTTCAGATCCGCGCCGCCCGTCATTATCCCCGATACAAATCTAGCCAGGTGGGCGATGTTAGAAGCCGCAGCCAGCGACTGTGTACCGGCGATAAATGACTGGTCACCCCAATAAGCCAATCGCCTAGCCGACCTCCCCTGGAGGACCGGCTTGCATAGGGGCTCCCACACCATATCCGGACAGAGGAGCGCGGCCATCGGATTGTCAAGCCGAGGTACGCCCTCCCCCATACCTTTGACCAACCCCGACACCCGCGTAACTGGTACGTAGGCGGGAGTCAGTCCCATGATGTTGGAGACCGCCTGGCCCCGACGAACATAGGCCCCCATCGATGGGAAAAATGGGTAGACAACGTCCACCCCTCTCACCGGGGGACGCTGCCAGGGATGGCCTATGAGGTCATCAGGGACAGGAGCAGGCAATGGCTGCGGCAGCGGCACACCGTTTGCAGCGGCGGCTACCGCCATGAGTTCGGGAAACAAGGCCCGCAGTTCCCCCTGCGGACCCTCCTCCACCGACCCCGCATCCCTCGCATACAGCAGGCTGCGACTGG
Organism: Notolepis coatsorum; assembly: GCF_963971535.1. Taxonomy (NCBI): domain Eukaryota; kingdom Metazoa; phylum Chordata; class Actinopteri; order Aulopiformes; family Paralepididae; genus Notolepis; species Notolepis coatsorum. Next base: position 35,009,726 of record NC_140183.1, read on the forward strand.
TCAAGGAGCCACAATCCGATGCGGCCGACAGTAGGGCATCCTGTTGATGAGGCCAAGGTGGTTCCCCGACATCCTCGAACAAGGCGCCCCGTGGAGCCATTTCCCCCCACCCCGGGGTCTCCGGAGGAGGGATACTCTCCTCCACGGGACCATCATACAAGAACCCGTCCGCCTCCTCCATGAAGTCTTCAGTTTCCATCAGAAATCCAGAGTCGGACGCGGCCTCGCTGGTCTCCAGCAATTCCCCAAACCCAGGCCGTTCGCGTCTGCACGCCACCATGTGACGACGTGAGCGAGCAGACGCAAAAAGTTTTCGTCGCAAATCCCCTGGCTCTAAGACAATCCCCCGTTCATCAACGGGCGATTCCCCAGAAACAGAGGAACCAGAGTCGAGATCAGGCCATCGCCGGAGCGACGGCTCCGAACCCTCGGCTCGTCGGTGAGGAAAACTATCCACCGGCAGTCTCCCGGGCTGGGTCGGCAACCACGAGAGTGGCAACAGCCCAGCACCGGAACGCACGACGGAGGCGGGAATGGAGAATCGGTGGTGAAGAGTAGGTCTAGCGGGTCTACTCTCCGCGGAATACATTATGACCCAAACCTTTTTCTTATATAAACAAGTGAGAGAAGAAAAAGGTTAGGCACAATGTAAACCTAGTCACAACTCTTTTCAACTTATCAACGACACGTCAAGTGGGGTACTACCGAGGCACTTCCTTGTGGTGAAAGCGAGAAGGAGGAGAGCAGGTGACCACACACCTGCTTATGAAGGTAAGCTGATGAGGGGTGTGGTCAGACTAATACTGGTATTAGAGGTACATTTGTGGTTTATTCAGTACGCGTGCACGTACGCGAGATAGTGCAGAAGGCGAAGCCAAGCTGAGCCCTAACGATACAGAACTTTGTGGTCACTCTGTGCTGGTTTGGGTGCGTCTCTGCGTGTTGTCAAACTCTGTTGGCTGTTTCCCTCTGAGCGTGTATCCGGCATAGAACTATATAAAACCCGGAAGACGCGTACCGTTTCGCTCCGCCCAAAAATGTAACCGATAGGCTACTGCTTATGAACGCAAGTGGGTGTTTCTTTATAACATTAAAAAAAATACATAAGTAGCTTACTGACAAAAATGTAGTTGCATTTTCAAACTTTATCTTAAATAGTTCCATTTAAATTTCAATATTGTAAGTCAGAAATTTAAGGAAAATGCAGTTTCTGTCTCATTTATGTGCATTTTGGAGATGTTATTGTTAGGGATAGTGTTGGTGGAGGACCCAAGCGCAGAACAGGACGAGGAGAAAAAGGCAATAGGTAGAACGAGACGTGGAGCCAGGGGTGAAGTGTATCAAAATAGTTTACTTAAAAAGGGTAGCAAACAAAACAAAGAATCTCATAAACGAGAGCAGGTACAAAAACAAAACAGAAAACCACAGCAGAGCTGGTAGGGGAAAGGCACAAACTAATGTACAAATTAAACACTAACAAAATGAGACTGTAAATACGACAACAAAGATGTAAACAAACAAACACTAACACTGGGAACACTTACTATACGAGGAGAGCATAAGCAACAGCTGACAGACCAGGAACCAGGGTTCGAATTATGGGGGCTTGGCCCCCATAGATAGAGTCTGGGCCCCCATAGTCAACAACACCTGTGGGGGTCTCTCAAAAAAAGATTTGAATATTATTATTATATTTTTTTATTATCTTTTTCCCCCTTCTTTTTCCGTTTTTTTTCTCCCATCCCAATGTTAGTCGTTATGCCAATTCCCACTCCCCTTCCTGGTCGTTGTGCACTCTACCCCCTACCATCGGTCTGGGAGGGCGGAGACTATCACATGCTTCCGCCGACACGTGTAGCCAGCCCACCGCTTCTTTTCACCTGGCAGCGCGGACTCTCACTGGGAGAGTGTAACGTGTGGAAGGTCACACTACCTCTCCCAGATCCTTCCCTTGCTGTGCAGGCGCCCCGACCGAACTGTAGGAGTCGCTGTTTACAACGACCAGGACCCACCCACGCCGGCTTCCCACCCGCTAACACTGCCAATTGTGTTAGTATGGACGGTCGGCCAAGCCGGAGGCACCACAGCCGGATTCGATCCCACTGGCTCTGTGGTGGTAGACAGACGATTAGTCCGCTGCGCTACCCGGCCGCCACGAATTTTCTTTTTATATATATATTTTTTCAATGTACGAATTAGTATTATTTATGCTTTTATCCAAAGCGACTTACAAGTTCTGTACGACATAAATGTACTAAATAAATAGAAAATAGATAATATTTTTCTTTTCAGTTTTTAGGCTTAGGGTTTGTCAAATTAAATTGTTGTATTTTATCAGATGCAAAATGCAAATAAGTAAATATGGCATTATATATTAGAGGTGAGTAAGAAAATTAACAAATATTGATGGTTAAGAATGAGACTGAATAATGACATCACACAATAGTCTAATGATTAGACTGTTGTGTGATGTCATTACTCATTAGTATAACATTATAATCCTAATGAGATATTCCTCTAAATATGACTTAGAAAACTGCCACAATTTCTGGAAAAAATTGTAAAAAAAGAAAAAGTCCGGCGGCGCACGGTTTCGGGGATCCCATAGCTCTCAGGTGATAAGTCGAACCCTGCCAGGAACACAAACAATGAACCGACACTGGAGGGCAGGGAACAAACAGCAGATATAGAGGGAACAATTAACACATGAGACACAGCAGGGTAATCAGCAAACGAGACACATGGGGACAGAAAACAGACTGAACACACAGGGGTAAGGACTAAAGATAACGCAAGGCCAAAACACATTGGCGACAACACTAAAGACAAGAATAAACATCTAACAAAAGCACGGGAGCACACAGGGTAACAGACACAGTGGAAGGGTTAACACTAGGGATAAAACGAAAGGTTATCCTATAACCTAGTTATATGAATACTGGCTGAGCGTCTCGCTCTTCGCCATTATGAGATATCTCTTATCTCCTAGCACATAATGTGCTCACGAAACAACAAATGCACTCACATGCACGTGACCAGGCCACGCCCCTGCGTCCCACTATATGACGCCGGACATGGTCACACTCCACCTTCCTCAGAAAGATTTCCAACACTGAAAACCCATCCAAGGGACCTCAGGGCGCTAAGAGCGAGACGCTCAGCCAGTATTCATATAACTAGATTATAGGATAACCTTTCGTTATATTATCATACTGGCCAATCGCGTCTCGCTCTTCGCCATTATGAGATATGGGGCAGAGCAGACGCGTGGCCTGACAAGTGTACCCCCTGAGGGCCCGTAAGCCCCAACCAGGGAGGATGGGAGTCCCGTCCACCCACCCGTCCTAACGAAGGGGGGGAGGCAGTCAACTCCACCAAAGTGTGAAAAAAAAGGGGGAACCAGACACCCCTGGAAACGCACAGCACAGGCTGGACCACGTGTGACACAGCACCTCGTGGCACACACCCACACACCCCTGCTAGCCCACCAATGGTGGGACGCAGGAGAGGTCCCAGACCTCAGAACCGCCTGGGAGACAGAACCCCCAGTCACGTCCACGAGGTAAAACCTAACGAAGGGACCCGGGGGAGGACCAGAAGGCCGCAGCACAGATATCCTCCACCGAGGCCCCCCCTAACAGGGCAGCAGCCCCGAGGGGGGACCTGTCCAGCCAACGTGCAGCAAAGGGCAACGCCCCCGCCAGCGTTTCCGTTAGAACATATTCGTGCCGGTCTGAGTGTCCTGCAAGATTTCTATCCCCGGACATATTCCTGAAATTCCGGTCAGAGTTTTAAACAGCAGTCTGTTATAATCACATTTTTATGAGCTAACGAATTCCGTTATATTGGACATTTGTATTAATTACATCAAGCGAAGAATGAGAAATTGATTTGCAGAATCAAATTACTATCTCTCGCCTCCCAAGTTAGTGCGATACGCTGATCCAGCATCAAGCTCCCGCGCAGCAGCTGTCACACGCACCCCCAAATGAATCTCGAGTCGACATCGCTTCACCTCGTTGTATCAGACACGTCACACATATCATAATGTTCAACTTCACACACAGCAAACTGTAGTTGATCATCACATTGCCTCGTTTGCAGAGAGCGAGAGGACGAGCCACATGCTCGTAATGCGTTTGTTGATTTCATTATAGCCTACATTTAGTTATAATCAATTATATGCATTACTATGTGACACGGCAGTCAACCAACAGTTGCATATGATTAAAAAATGTCAACACTTACTCACCCCGTCTCGTTCTGCCTATCCGTTTTGTACATGCGAGGCTGCGAGAACAGCGGGTCGTCTGGTTGGTTCGACTTTGATAGATCCCCATTGCATTGGAACAGGTGGACTTCTGCGAGGCTCGCAACGGTAGCAGCAGACTGGGGATGCTCTTTGTGGTTCAATCAATAAAGTGTACTTTGTGTACGTTCAATCAATGTTATCTCTCGTACATCATAGACGCTAGACTACTAGACTATAATGTCGTACCTCAGCCAGGAGAATTTAACTTTCCACTCGGGCCACCGCCTGAACGCTCGACATTTGTTTATTTTCCGCGGGAGCATCGGCGGTCTCTGTGACTTCAGAAGACTCATCTTCGTTGTCAATGTCATTATTATTAGACCTGCTTGTGCTTGGTTTCATGAAATATTTGTTAAGTTTAGCTTGTTTGGCCATCTCTCTCTCTCGCTCGTATAGCTGTTTGTCGAGACAGGCTCAAAAAAAGAAAAAAAAAGATTCACATCCGAGCGGCGCCATCCGCGCTTTATTAGAGCGAAGCACAATGAAACAAATGTAATGATTGTTTCGTTCATCGCATAGGCTATTTAATTTTAGCCTATTTTAATACAATTCAAATAATAAAATTGTGCTTAGAGGAATTATTTTCACCGGACATTATGACCGGAGAAATTTAAATATTCGGACTTCAACATATTTTGCCAGTCAAATACCGGTAATTACCGGCTAACGGAAACGCTGGCCCCCGCACAACCAATGTGACAGCACCTCACCTGCGCAAGGGCCACCGTAACAAACAAACAGTTGAACGGAAGCCCTGAGAGCCAGAGTCCTGAGGTAAACCCCCAGTGCACGGACAGGACACGACAGGTGAAGGCCCGCCTCCAACTCACTAGCGTGAGGAGGCGGATGAACGCCTGAACCACAATATCCCCGGAGCGAAAAGAGCTCCGGATATTCTTTGGCACGAAGACTGGATTAGGCCTCAGAGTCGCACCGCTATCGGCCGAATAGACAGGCACTCAGGCCGCACCGAGAGAGTACACAGCTCACCCACGCGCTTAGCGGAGGTGATGGCCAAAAAGAACACGATCTTAAAGACAGCTGATCCAATGGCGCCTGCTCAAGAGGCTCAAACGGGGCCTCCGACAACCGGCCCAGGACCAGTTGGAGGTCCCACTCGGAGACAGAGAACGTTCCACAGGCTTGAGACGCCGAGCGCCCAGCAGGAACGTTCCACGAGAGGGTGGCTGAACAATGTTCTGCCCCCACACTCGACCATACGCCACTCCCCAGCGTAAGCCGCTGTAGAGGACGGAGCGTGCACGTACCGGGTAGCGTTAACCACAGAATAGTCAAGACGCATCCCCACCAGATTCACACTGTCAGCAGCCAAGCCTAGAGGCTGCCCCAGAAGAGGAGGCAGAACAGAGTTCCGCGTGCCTGAGAGAGGGCCACGGAATCGGTCCCAGACCTGTCCGACTATGTCTGGACATAGTCCTCACTCGTCAGGGTGAGGACCGCCCCGCGACATCACATCTGCACCCACATTCTCCCTGCCGGGGATGTGGAGAGCCCTCAGGCAGCGCAGATGGAGAACGTCCATAGCCAGAGCCCGACCACCGCCCGGTGCAGACGGGGGGAGCGCACTCATCCCTGTCTGTCAATATACGACGCTGACGTTGTTGTCCGTCCTGACCAAAACATGCTTGCCCACCACAAGGTGGCCGAGCCGTTTGAGGACCAGAAGGACTGCCTTCAATTCCAACACATTGAATGTTGCGTTGGCCCGACACGTCCCCCCCCCCATCCCATGAGGGAGGCGTCGGTGAAGACTGTGACGTGTGACAGCCTGCTGCCCACAGGGACCCCTCTGGTGAGGGCACCAGGCCCTCCCCAGAGGACGAGGTCCCAAAGTACTGACATGGGAACCTTCAGCCGCTTCCACATGTCTCTCACCGGGTCCATTTCCATACTGGAAAAAACCACCTCTGTATCCTCCTCATGAAGAGGAGCCCAAGAGGGACCACAGCAGCAGGCGCATCACAGACAGCGCCGTAACCGTCCTAGGACGGAACCTCCCGAGCGCGCCGAGAACCACCCACTCAACGCCGCTCTGAGAGGGATGCCCATATAGACCTTGAGCTTAGAAAAAGCCCAAGTACTCCACCCGTTGACTGGGAAGAGGAGTACTCTACTTCCAGTCTACAGCAAAACCCAGGCTGGTGAGGCACCACCTGCCTGGTATGAGACCTGGCGATCTACCCTGACCGGCCAAGGACAAGAACGTCGTCCAGGGTAGAATAAAATTCATAACCCCTGACGACGCAGAGGCCCCAGCGCGGTCTCCACACACTTGGTGAAGATGCGGGGAGCCAGAGAGTAGCCGAACGGCAGCCTCTGGTACCCGTACGCTAAGCCCTGCAAAGGAAGCGTAGGTAAGCCCTAGGATGGAAGATCGGGATGCGAATACGCATCCTACAGGTCTATGGAGGTGAACCAGTCCCCGACCTGACAGTGCCTAACGGGCGGGAGATGGTCAACATTCTGAACCTTCCATGGGACAGGTCCAGTATGGGTCTGACACCCCCCCCCCCCCCTGATTTCTCGGGCACCAGAGAATACTGGGAGGAAACACCACGCATCGCGTCCTCCTTTGGGACCACGACGATGGCTTGCTTCGCCAACAGAGATTGGATCTCGTCGGCCAGAGCTGTCACCGCTGCTGACCCTGACAACAGGGTCTGTACCAAACCTGAAAACGGAGGGTGGGGTCGTGAAAACTGCAACACAAGTCCCCGCCTCAGCGTTCTCTCCATCCACCTCGACATATGGCACTGTTGTAGCAATGATGACAATCCCAAAGCGCACCCGCCGCCACTTGGCGCTTGTCCGCCAGGAACCGTAGATAGGAGGCCCGGTCCCACCCGCTGTGCGTTGCCAACCCTGGACTCGCCAACCGCGCGAGCAGGGCGTCTCGCGGAGCCGGGATATCGCACCCTGACACTACCAACGAGGCAATCGCACCCAAGAAATTGCTGGTCTGATACGGGGGAAGCTGACATCACACTGGGTGACACAAGCTCCCCCACTGAACACTCCCCCGGCATGTACTGCTGAGGCCTGCTCTGCAGCTGGACATGCAAGGCGTGTGGTCCCCACACTGCCCGATAGGGTGGGTTCCTACACACCGTAGCCCTGCAGTGATATTACTACGACCCAAACCACGTGTGCCTGACTGACCAGCGCCGGTCTTCCGGCCGTGGGAGGCACTAACGTGATACCCGGCCTGGCGAGGGCGGGCTGGGGGAACTCACGCTGCGACCTCCTGGGCCTCGAGTTCCCCCGCTGACAACCTTCGTCGTTGACAGACACAATACCAGGCTCACCAAACACAGACGCAGAACGTGTGGCGTGGGAGCCACTTGACAGCACAGCATTCTCAAAGGCAGACCCAGGCCTAGTCAGCAACTGGGTGTCAGCCCCTGTCCCCATGAGAAGCGAAACGTGGGGCCGCTTGCGCTTCACTGAAGGCACGCGGCCCGCAGCCAAAGGGAACAAATCAGAGCCCGTATCCCGCTGGTGTTGGGGGGGGGGGGAGTGACCGGAGAGCGTGCTAGACACAGCTAGACGGCGAAGTTTTTTTAGGGCATGCTCATCTAATGTAGCCGATCCCTCGGCCGCCAAGGCTGTCGGCCTTGTGATCACCTGTTGTCTTTGTGCCCAGGGTACCTCAGGCGGGGGAAACATGGCCGCTGGTCGGGGGCCTCACCACAGCCGCTGGCGAGGCCGCGCCCTCACCTCTGGCTGCGCGGTGTGGGGCCTAGGTCAAATACCGCCCGCGCTCCTGCGGAAAGACCAAAAGTCCCTCTGCGGAGAGGGGAGCCCTGAGGAGGGAAAACCTTCTCTCCTCCTCAAGGGGAGACTGTTCCAACCAAAGATGTCTGTGAACAAGCGTTGACAGCATCCTAGCCCTCCCTGCGGTTATAGCTTGCGGCTAGGTCAAAAGCTGAGTAACCTCAAAACCTTGCGCGATGTTTTGACGTCGACTGGCCCTAAGGCCCCACCACCCGACACCATTTTTGACAGAAAAAACAGCAATTTGAACAATGTTGCCAGTCGCTGCTAATTCTTTTATTTTTTTTATTTATCTTTTTCCCCCTCCTTTTTCCTCAGATTTTCTCCCATCCCAATGTTAGTCGTTATGCCAATTCCCAATCCCCTTCCTGGTCGTTGCGCACTTACCCCCCACAGTCGGTCTGGGAGAGTGGAGGCTATCACGTGCTTCCTCCGACACACGTCCAGCCAATCAACCGCTTCTTTTCACCTGGCAGCGCGGACTCTCACTGAGAGGGTGTAACGTGTGGAAGGATCACACTACCCCCCTTAGATCCTATCCGCGCTGAGCAGGCGCCCCGACCGAACTGTAGGAGTCGCTGTTTACAACGACCCGGACCCACCCCGCCAGCTTTCTCACCCTCTAATACTGCCAATTGTATTAGTGTGAACGGCCAGCCAAGCTGGTGACAGCGCCGGGAGCTGGATTCGAACAGGCGAATACAGCGTCTCCGGCGTTGGTGATGAACGCAATCTCCGCTACGCCACCTGACCGCCTGTCGCTGCTAATTCTATACCGCGGCGGTATAGGCTTTATCAGCCCACCTGCCGGGCCGACTCGCCTCATGGCGTCGGCCGGGCGGGACACCGTTCCACCATGTCAGAGGCAAAGGACTGATGCCACCTGCTTCACTAAGCACGGAACCTCAGTGGCGGCTGCAGACCAAAGTCTACTACTAGTGAAGCACTGCCTCACTAGTAGGCATGCAGCAACCTCCACTGTGGTGTGCACCCATGAAGGGGTAAATGAATAAATTAACAAAACTCTATTAACCTATTGCAGAACGGACTAGCCCATACACACAATTGTTAAGGGGATGCAGACCAGAGAAAAACACCAGTCCTGTCCACACCAAGGACCCCCCTTTATAATTCATAGATTCACAAAAAGCACACAAGCCCTGAGCCTCAGCCCATCCACCCATGTAAATGGTAAACAAGCCCCCATCAAACCCCCAACATTAGACACCGATTGACCGTCAGCATGAATGGTTAAGAGGAGGGAAGACCTTTTAGTAAAGACAGCCCTCGGCGGGGAACAAAGGAACGGCGTCCCAGCATTGTAGCATTAGCATTAGCCGCGCGCTCTAGGATAGTTGGGAAAACACCCAAAACAGAGTCATGACGACCATATATTCCCAAATATCCTGCCCCTCGCACCAATACATAACTCGGCTGTCTCACGGGACAACGAGCAGTATTACTCATGCTAGTATCAATGCCTGACAACGCAGGCCTTACCTGTGCATGACTTAGCTCGACTGCTAACCGCCGCGCGACGTCCCTCAGTCCGCTGTCACGAGATGAGGAAAACCCAGGACAGGACTGTTGCGCTGTTTAGGATGTGCCGAGAAGATTCCAGGGGCTTGTGAACTTCTGGCGAATACCCAACATTGTGTAAATTCTCCCTGCGTTTCATAACAGCTAGTTCACGGAGTGCACTGCTACTTCCGTGTTGGAAACAAAAAGAGGGAGGTGGAGTGTGACCATGTCCGGCGTCATATAGTGGGATGCAGGGGCGTGGCCTGGTCACGTGCATGTGAGTGCATTTGTTGTTTCGTGAGCACATTATGTGCTAGGAGATAAGAGATATCTTATAATGGCGAAGAGCGAGACGCGATTGGCCAGTATGATAATATAACACATAAATACAGATAACCTGATGAAGTGCAAGTGAACGAGGAGTAGTGGCAACAAAAATCCAGCAGGGGGAGGTACAGATGGGGATGAGTTAGAAGCTGGGAAAAGTCTGTGCAAAGGTGGGGGCTGTTGAGGAGTCCTTGGATGGACAGGAGGGGAGGGGGGAGCAGCAGGGGAAAACCTCAGGACAGGTGGACCCTCACAGTTATAAAGCAGATTCGGTCAATCCTGTACATTTTCAGGAGTTTCTTAATGTAGGGGAGCCCCAGTGTTTCCTATTTATTATAATTTTCTGTCATTGCTGGGGTCAACTTGAGATGTTTGATTTTAATTTGTGAGAAAAAAATATATGTTTTTTTCATGGATCTAGCCTCTTTTCCTCTTAACTCATTCTGTGCTATCGCTTAATGCGCAAGAGGGCGCTAGAACGCCACCGCTTTAATCAATGGGGGTACTGCGAGATTTGCCAGTGCTTAAAATATTATCTTAATTTATAGCTATGGGTCTAATACACCCGTCGATTATCAGTGAGTTGCTTCCAGTCAACATGTACAAAACGGATTGTTTTTTCATCTGTACATTTCCGTTTTATACCGTTTTGAATGAGTATAGTTTTGGTGATTCTTAGTAATTCCAGGGAAAGACGCGATAATAGCGTTTTAGTGGAATACACTAAACACGTTGTCATTTTTTGCCTGATTATCGAATCTTCCTGAAATCAACGCTAGATCATCATTATTATCCTTCCTCGTGCAAGAATGAAAAGAGCCCTGGACCGCGCCAATCATAACATCAGGCTGGATGGATGAAAATGAATGGATATCGCTAATAAAAGAAATAACGATTAAAACCTGACTATACTCGTGATTGGCGCTCAAGCGATGGCGAGTTAACCCGACTATACTCGGGTCTGGCGTCCAATGAGTTAAAGTGCACCAGATTGATGCATTTAAATGGTAAATGCATGCCCATCTTAAAGGGTTTGGAATCCCCCCACCATAGTTTCACAAAATAGGGTCCCCCAAACAACATTTCGCATAGGGCCCCCAAAATGCTAGAAACTGCCCTGGGTCCAATCCAATGGGGGGTATATTCCAATCCTAGGTGTAGTGGTATATGTCACAGGTAGAGGAAATCAAAGCAGGCTTTTTTTTATACATTTCATCCAATGCATCTGATAAATCAGCTGTTGGAGAGGGTTGTGGAGCCTGATGGCCACTGACAGCGGTCCCTTCCCAGCTGTTGTGGAGCCTGATGGCCGTTGGCACCGGATCGAAGGTCAGCTTGCTGGTTTCCTGTCCTGATGGCTGATGCATGGCCTCCCTGGCCTATTCCATGATCTCAGAGAGCCCTGTCCCAGTGTGTGCCATTCTCCTGTGCTCGGACAGCGATTGTTGGACTGGCTGCTGAGCAGTGTTAATTTTGTCAACTAAAATGGTGACGAAAGATGTTCGTCAACGAAGGTTTTTTTTCATGACGACAACGAGACGTGACGTCACGTTATTGAAGACCATGTAACGCTAACGAGACTAAATAGTTTATTAAATATCGTTGACCACAACTGAGGACACAAAAATGTAATTTACAAAAACCAGGACGAAATCTTTCTTCATGTATGTTGATATTGTTGACTAAAACAAGACGAGACAAAATAATTATAACTTTTCTTAATGCCATCGTCCCGACAGAGTAGTGTGACAGGGAGCTCTGTTATTAGCATTAGCTGAAGAGCTATTTGAAAAGCTAGTTTTAGCTTAACGTTACCTTGGCTAAAGTTGGGACTATTCATAATCCAGCTGCAGACCTGCAAGCAAAGTACAGCAAGTTGGCAAAGGAGTATTCCAAGGAAAATCACTTTTTCACCAGTAACGTTACATTGTTTGTATTTCCATCTAGCTCGCGTTAGCTAGTGGCTAACCTAGCTCACGCTAATGTGGCTAACTGATCGACCTCTCACACACAATTAATGACATGTTGTGGACAGCCATACCAGTGACAATGTTTAGCTTTTAGTGCCAAATGATAAGAGTCTGAGGCGGAGTCTCAAAAGAGAATGTTGAATATTTATTGTGCATTAAAAATCACAACAGAGCCTCCGCTACTAGCTGACCTAAACGGAGCCTTCTGGAAGCAAGTGCAACAACGTATAATGTCCGTGTGGAACCAATGTGCCAACAACCTTTCCGTGGGTGAAGCATAGTTGAGCATAGAACTTTTAATGATACTAATACTAATCTATACAATCACCTGTTGTTGAATAAATACAATTACTTTCTAGTTATTACTAAAAAACAGTATATAAAACAATAGCTGTAAAAAAGAAAAGAAAAAAAAGTTTTATAATTTATATAATATTATAATTTTTTTGTACATTAACCCTTTCCCCGCCAATAACGTTGTACAACGGGTTTCAAGTTCATGCTAATTCTGCCAATAACGGCGTACGACGTGATTCTGATAATAATTTCATATTTTCGCCATGGTATTCATATTTCACTCACGGAGCCTTGTCGGATGCTGTGTGAGCCAGCACAACTCTGCAACGCTTCAATACTGCCACCTGGTGGCTGATTGGCGAGTTGCAACCGGAAGTGGATCTCTTGTGATCCCGGTGCGTCTCCCTATTCCGTCCGGCCACTCGTTTATCGTTGCGGGACTCAATACACACACCGTGGATATGGATCTTTGCCATAACTCAATAATCTACATGATTTGGGCGTGTATTAGTAATATACAAACCGGAAATGGATCGCCTCGATCCCCACCACATAACTGGGATCTGTTTGCTCCACTCTCATCGTCCAACGGTACGAGGAGACTGACATGAGTTTCAGCGTTTTTGTTTATCATTTTCGATACAAACTGCTCTGATCAATATATCACCCATACTACATGAAGCATCTAACGACTATCACAGAATTATAAACGACCCCCCCCCCCCCCCCCTCCGTTCACCCGCGCATGATCAGTCATAACGTTTAGGACCATGTACAGTTAAAAATTTTAATATAGCGTTGATCGGTATCAAACTGCATTTGATGATCTAATATATGCATTTGTGCCTATATCTCACGTTCTGGGAAATACTGCAGAAAACGATAAAAACATATTTATACTCTAGACGGTATTTTCGTATGACTGTGTGAATGAAAAAGTAAAACGTTCCTACATCCTGAACGATAGATAATCGATGTTGAATGGGCCATAGTAATGTCAATTTAGCAATACAATTTAAAAAGTTATAGCCCTGCAAAGAAGGTGAACATCTCCATAGACTTACAGTGCTGGCAGAGATCAAACAGCGATGGATATAAGCGTGGCAGAGAATGGGTTACATTAACTAAAAATAGACAAAAATGTCATCCGTTTTCGTCGACTAAATCTAGACTAAAACAAAAAGACTAAATTGAGACAAAAACTGACTAAGACTAAAATGCTCAGACATTTAGTTGACTAAAACTGACTAAACGAAAAATAAATGAAGTTGACTAAATATGATGAAAACGAAAAAGGAGCACTTGACACAAGACTAAAACTAAAATGAAAATAGCTGCCAAAATTAACACTGCTGCTGAGAAGTTAAACCTAGAGAAAATAGGTATTAATTCCTCAGTGATTAAAACTATCCAGAGTGTGCGTGTGCCGTCCACTACCACTGTTTATGCAGGTAAGTGGTGCATACAGATAAATATCAAAACAACATTAATTTTCATTTAAAAATGTATTCAAGGATAAACCCCTTGAGATGCATCGTCTCATTTTCGAGGGAGTCCTCAACACAAAACACATAGAAGTCTACTACATCCGGACAAAATACAAACTATAACAAATGGTAAACATTTCAATGACACAAAACAATAGACATACAAAGACATACACATAGAACAAGAGTTCTCATATTCATGTACCGTTATGTCCCATATATATACTGTTATGTCCCAAACATATACTGTTATGTCCCATACATATACCGTTATGTCCCATATATATACTGTTATGTCCCATACATATGGGATTAATGGGAAAGCATGTGTTGATTTTGTATGTGGGTGTGCAATTCACGGTGTGTGTGAGAGACTAGAATTGACAATCATCCAGTTCCTTGGTCCATTTTCAGGGCCACATAATACTTGACATACTAGTCAAGAATGGTATGATGTATAGCACTTGCCACATTGTGATTCACTTTTACCTGAAATGTGAAGGTTGAAGAAGGAGTTTGGGGAGCTTGGATGCTGTGGGCTGTCTAGTTGACTAAGGTTTGGGTGTTGTGGATTGTCTAAGGTTTGGGTGTTGTGGGCTGTCTAGTTGACTGAGGTTTGGGTGTTGTGGGTTGTCTAAGGTTTGGGTGTTGTGGGCTGTCTAGTTGACTGAGGTTTGGGTGTTGAGGGCTGTCTAGTTGACTGAGGTTTGGGTGTTGTGGGTTGTCTAAGGTTTGGGTGTTGTGAGCTGTCTAGTTGACTGAGGTTTGGGTGTTGTGGGTTGTCTAAGGTTTGGGTGTTGTGAGCTGTCTAGTTGACTGAGGTTTGGGTGTTGTGGGTTGCCTAAGGTTTGGGTGTTGTGAGCTGTCTAGTTGACTGAGGTTTGGGTGTTGTGGGTTGTCTAGTTGACGTAGGGCTGGGCGATATGGCCAAAAACGTTATCGCGATAAAATTATTTTCATATAACTCGATATCGATAATTATCGTCGATATAATGTCTGTCAAGTTTAATTAACTTCTTATACCCGGCGCCGATGGACGGGCTATTAATAGACTTGTTTTGCTGCTGCGAATATCTCGAGAGTCGAGTTGATGTCGTCATCAGTCCGCGCACGTTAGCCAGAGCAAGCGGAGTATCTCATGACAATGTACTAAATATGACCCTAAAATACTCTGTTCCGCCCCAATACATTGCAACGACGTCCACCGTATACCCCACACTACTATAACAGTTACCCTCAGAATTCAAAACACACACCAACTCGGCAGGTAAACTGTAAAATAGCGCCGTGCAAGCTAATTATCCTAGCCAGCCTCGTTTCCAAGCGGTGTATTCCATGACAATGTACTAAATATGACCCTAAAATACTCTGTTCCGCCCCAATACATTGCAACGACGTCCACCGTATACCCCACACTACTATAACAGTTACCCTCAGAATTCAAAACACACACCAACTCGGCAGGTAAACTGTAAAATAGCACCGTGCAAGCTAATTATCCTAGCCAGCCTCGTTTCCAAGCGGTGTATTCCATGACAATGTACTAAATATGACCATAAAATACTCTGTGCCGCCCCAATACATTGCAACGACGTCCACCGTATACCCCACACTACTATAACAGTTCCCTCAGAATTCAAAACACACACCAACTCGGCAGGTAAACTGTAAAATAGCGCCGTGCAAGCTAATTATCCTAGCCAGCCTCGTTTCCAAGCGGTGTATTCCATGACAATGTACTAAATATGACCATAAAATACTCTGTTCCGCCCCAATACATTGCAACAACGTCCACCGTATACCCCACACTACTATAACAGTTACCCTCGGAATTCAAAACACACACCAACTCGGCAGGTAAACTATAAAATAGCGCCATGCAAGCTAATTATCCTAGCCAGCCTATCCTAGTCATACCTCTCTACGTCTCCTTCCGCTGTCGGCCATCTCCTTCACTGATTGGTTGTTAGTGCGTGTGCTCATATCCAAGCTTGGAAAATCGATATATCGAAACTTTGCGACCACGTTTCATGTTTATTTCGAGGAAATAATTTATCGCGATAGTTATCGTTTTATCGCCCAGCCCTAATTTGACGGCGGTTTGGGTATTGTGGGCTGTCTAGTTGACTGAGGTTTGGGTGTTGTGGGCTGTCTAGTTGACTGAGGGATGTTGTGAGCTGTCTAGTTGACTGAGGTTTGGGTGTTGTGGGTTGTCTAAGAGGTGTGGGTGTTGTGGGCTGTCTACTCTAGTTGACTGAGGTTTGGGTGTTGTGGGCTGTCTAGTTGACAGAGGTTTGGGTGTTGTGGGTTGTCTAAGGTTTGGGTGTTGTGAGCTGTCTAGTTGACTGAGGTTTGGGTGTTGTGGGTTGTCTAGTTGACTGAGGTTTGGGTGTTGTGAGCTGTCTAGTTGACTGAGGTTTGGGTGTTGTGGGCTGTCTAGTTGACTGAGGTTTGGGTGTTGTGGGTTGTCTAAGGTTTGGGTGTTGTGGGCTGTCTACTCTAGTTGACTGAGGTTTGGGTGTTGTGGGTTGTCTAAGGTTTGGGTGTTGTGGGCTGTCTACTCTAGTTGACTGAGGTTTGGGTGTTGTGGGCCGTAGTTGGCTGAGGTTTGGGTGTTGTGGGCTGTCTAGTTGACTGAGGTTAAGGTGTTATGAGCTGTCCGGTTGCTTGAGAATAGTCGGTAAACATCCAGATCTTGTTGTTGTGTTGTTGTTGTTTTTAGGGCATTTCTGTTTTATTGTGGACAGGACAGTCAGAGACAGGAACACATGTCCTGGGCCAGATTTGATTGTGCAGTATGCGTCTTAACGTGGTGCGCCACCGGGGGGCGCCCCAAACAGCCAGATGGTTTATGCGAGTGTGTGATTGTGTCCAGAGACTGTTACGTTTTACATGTGAAACATATAAACTTATAAAGTAGAGAGAGAGAACAGCTTCTTTTTCTTCTTTGTTTTGTCGGAGCTGGATGCAATCCTACCTGGAGGGGAGAGAGCAGATGGTGGAGGTAAACGGTACCCTATCCCCCCCCCCCTCACAGTAAGCTGTGGTGTTCCACAAGGAAGCATACTAGGTCCGCTACTGTTCCTAATTTATGCAAATGACATGTCGTCAGCTTGTGACTGCAACTTGTTCCTGTTTGCGGACGACTCAGCCCTGCTAGTCTCTGACAAGAACAAGTTACAGGTTGAAAAAACCCTCAGCTCGGAACTAGGCAAAATCTGCATATGGCTCGCTGATAACAAACTATCATTACACATGGGCAAAACAGAGTCCATTCTCTTCGGTTCAAATAACAAACTCAGCAAGACCGACGGCTTCTCAGTTACAGTGGGTGACAATATTGTCACAAGGAAAGAAGATATTACCTACCTGGGTTCAATCCTAGAGGCAAATCTTTCCTGTGACAAAATGGCATCCAATGTAATAAAAAAAGTCAACCAACGAACTCGATTCTTGTACCGGATCTCCTCACTGGTAAACAAGAATACCCTGAAGACTCTGGCAGGAGCACTCATTCAAGGGTACTACGACTATGCTTGCACCTCATGGTACCAAAGCACCTCAAAGGCGCTAAAAACAAAATTACAAACATCTCAAAACAAACTGGTCAGACTACTGCTTGACCTTACTCCTAGAACCCACCTCACCCCTGCCCACTTTGACAACCTAGGATGGCTTAGAGTAGATGACAGAGTACAGCAACTTGCAATGGGCCTGGTCTACAAGATACACTACACGACCAAGGTACCCATGTACATGTCAAAATACTTCCCAAAGGTCAGTGAATACCACGATCACAACACCAGAGGGAGCTCCACAAATCATGTTAAACCCAGATTCGGCTCAAACAAGGGACTAAACACGTTTCGCAATTATGCCACATCAATGTGGAACCCACTACCCAAAGCTGTAAAGGAATGTGAATCACTACCCACTTTCAAAAACACTCTCAAAAAACACCTACGGGAGACTGCAATTCGAAACTGGACCCTGTAAATGTCCTAACACAACCCTCTCCAATGTACAGTAAATATGACCAAGTATGGTCTTGTCAATATTCCAATGTACAGTGTTGCTTGTACAGTTGTACAGTGTCCCCCACCCACCCCTCCTACCCAACCTCCCCCCCACTCCTACCCAACCTCCCCCCACCCACCCAACCACCTCCAATGTACAGTACCCCCCCCCACCTACCCAACCTCCTCCAATGTACAGTTTCTACGTCAAATGTATATACTTCTTTTCTGGACTCTTTTCGTATCACAAACAGTACTGTATTTGCAAATCTGGTATGTCATAAATGTATAGATGTAGCAGTACTGTATCTGTATGTCATATATGTGTTACGATGAATTGAAAATGGGGGACCCTGATGTAAACAAGACGAAAGTCTTTCTCTGGTCTGCATCCCCTTAACAATTGTATGTATTGAGCTACTGTACTGTACCCATTCTGCAATCTGTTAATAAAGTTTTCAATCAATCAATCAGTCGGGGCAAGAATATCTGTGAATCTTTCGATCATTTCAATATCAGCAACCCAATAACAACCTGTTATTTCATTGTTCATTTACAAATCAAGCTTTTTTCTTTCAATACTTCATAATAAAAAAATAAAACTTTCATAATACTGGTCTGTACCATTGAAAGATGGGCGGCAGTAACACACCATACTAGCGTCAAGACTGCCGGTAATTTGAAGAGTTGTAGATAACGAAATTGTGGATGGCATAGCCAAAGGCTCATTAGGTAGAACGGCCCCAGATCTGTCTGTACAGTTAGGGGGGGGGGCGAGTTGAGGGGGAAAATGAGGGGGGGGGGGGTTGAGGGAGTGGCAGTGTAGAGGGAGTGGGACTCGGAGACCATGGCGAGGCACTTTTATTCTATCCAGCCCTCAGGAGGATGGGGGCCCATTTTGGGCGGGCGAGAAGAGACTCTGTTATAATCTGTAGATTACGGTTGGGGCACTGTGGTATGGGCAAGCATGAGACGGGTAGGTGTGAGTATTGCAGTAGGCAGGAAACAGTGGAGCATGTGTTAGTGGAGTGTAGTAAGTATAGGGAAGAGAGACAGATCCTCAAAGAAAGGTTAGAGAGAGACCACATCAAGCTGGAGGTAAGAGAAGTGTTGCGACTGAGTTCAGGGAATGTGGGGTATAGGGCAATTTTTAATTTTCTAAATAGTACAGGTTTGAGTGGTAGGATATAGAGTAGTGTAGAATAGGGATTGGCATGTGCATAATCCATCTAGCTCTAAAATCAATTTCAGTAGGTGGCGGTAATGCACCAACACGTTAGTGCCAACCGCCAATAAACATAAGAAGAAGAAGAAGAAGAAGAAGAAGAAGAAGAAGAAGAAGAAGAAGAAGAAGAAGAAGAAGAAGAAGAAGAAGAAGAAGAAGAAGAAGAAAGAGACAGTCAGGAAGGAGGGTAGTCGGCGGAGTGGACGGAGGAAACCATGTGGCGAAGCGGCTGCTGGCTAGCGGCAGGCGCCTGGATGGGGGAAGGAGGAGCGGTTGGGTTGGATTGCGGCTGGACGTGGTCGGAGCAGAGGAGGTTGAGGTTTTCGGAGGAGATGGTGGAAGGACTGTTCCGTGTCGATGGCGTGAGGATGTCGGAAGGGGAGGTAGAGTCGCTCCGTCAGGGGGGTAGCGTTTTGCAGGTTGAATGTTTGGAGTCTGGTCCTGGTGTGCCGGGGCGGTGGTGTCGAAAGCGGGAGAGACTTAAGTTTACTTGTCGGGAGAACTGTTTGATGGGATATGGAGACATGGAGGAGGCTCTAGCTTGGAGGGTGGGCTCTCGCTGTCGTGCTGTGTACCCCCCGGATGGCAAGGTGTATCTGGGGTTTGTTTCCTGGATCGAGGGTGAAGACTGCGGGGTCAAGATTGACGGATATGAAGGGTGTGAGCTGATGGGTATGTCCGCCTTGCTGCTCCCTGAGGGAGTGAGTTTGGCGATGGGAGATGACAGTATGGAGTGTGCTTCGGGGGGTGAGAGCGGGGGAGAAGGGTGGAGTAAGGTGGAGAAGAGGGGCAGGGATAGTGGGGGGAAGGGGGTGAAAAGGAAGAAGGGTAGGGGGGATAGCTCGAGTGGATCAGATGGTGAGGGTAGAGCCGAGGTTGTTGCGGGAGTGATTCATGTAGTGGTTAGGTTTGAGGGGGTGGGGGGAGTGAGCAAGTTAGGGTTGTTCGAGCTGCCAAAACTCGTAGGTAAGCAGTTAGGAGAGGTAAAGTATGCTAGAGTTTTGAGAGATGGGAATCTGGCTGTAGGGTGTGTAAGTGTAGGGCAGGTGGAGATGGCTAGGAAGATGAGGAGCATTGGTGGCGTGGGTATAAGGGAGGTAGTGAGAGTAGGGGAGAAGAGGGAGGGGGGATGTAAGGGGGTGATAGCTGGGGTACCGGTCGAGGTTAGCGTGGAGCAGCTGGTGGAAGGGTTAGGGAAGGACGGGCGTAATGGCATAGTTAAGGGTGCAGAAAGGATGAAGAGGGGGGCAGATAGGGTAGAGACGGAGACGGTAGTGATTAAGTTTGAGGGTAAGGTTGTTCCTAGTGTAGTGTTTGTAGGGTATAGGATGTTTAGGGTTAGGGAATTTGTTCAGAGTCCTCTTAGGTGTTTTAGGTGTCAGGAATTTGGCCATGTAGCTGTTTCTTGTAAGAAGGGACAGAGGTGTGCTAGGTGTGGCGGGGAGCATGAATATGGGAAGTGTGGGGAGGGAGTGAAGCTGAAGTGTTGTAGTTGTGGTGGGGAACATAGTGTAGCGTTTAGGGGTTGTGCGGTGATGAGGAGGGAGGTTGAGGTTCAGAGAGTGAGAAGGGATGATAGGATTTCGTATGCGGAGGCAGTTAGGAAGTTAGGTCAGGGAAAGCAAGGTGAGGAAGGAGAAGGGCATTTGGCAGTAAGGGTAGTGCAGGAGGATCAGGGGAAGCAAGGTGTGGATAAGGGGTTTAGGAAAGGGCATTTGTCGGTAGAGGAAGTGCAAGAGGAGAAAGAGAGGGTGTGGGGGGTGAAGTTGGAGATAGTGGCATTTGTGACGAGAGTGGTGAATACTATAGTGATGGTTAGCAGTAGGACAGAGAGGTTAAGGTTAGTAGTTGAGGCGGCAGTATTAGACATGGGTATGAAGGGGTTGACAATAGGGCAAGTAACACAGGAGTTAGGGAAGGTAGGGAAGAAGGTTGGTGTGAGGGATCAAGTAAGAGAGTTAGGGAAGGGGGTGGTGAGTGTTCAGGAAGGCCAGAGTCAGTCGCTGGAGGCAATGAGTGACTCATAGATTAGGTTGGATAGGGTGGTGATGTTAGGGATGGGTTTTGTTTTGTTTGGTGTGTTAGGGGGTTGAATGGATTTGGTCGTGATCTGACATTGAACCGTTGAATAAGAAAAAGAAGAGGGGAGAATGGAAGACTGGCCCGATTTCCGGGTCGGTAGGTGGCGGTAAATGCCCCATTTATGGTGGCCGTCCGCCGTAAAACACCAAAAAGAAGAAGAAGAAGAAGAAGAAGAAGAAGAAGAAGAAGAAGAAGAAGAAGAAGAAGAAGAAGAAGAAGAAGAAGAAGAAGAAGAAGAAGAAGAAGAAGAAGAAGAAGAAGAAGAAGAAGAAGAATGGGGCACTGTGGTCTTAATCAGACGCTGTGTACAGTAGGGAAACATCCTTCTGGGTTGTGTGGGTGGGGCGGAGTGCAGCATGTCCTGATGGACTGTATTAAGTACAGAGAACAACGAAAATCCTTCTTTAGAGTTCTTTCTTCTCAGGAAGTTAATTCTTTCTCTTTGCCTTCATTTCTAGGCCTGGGTGAGAAGAACCACCGAGAGAGAGCTGCTGCTAGTGCTGTTGTGCAGTTCCTGCTTGCGGCGGGCGGGGCTGTTGCGTTAGAATATAGGGAGGACTGGACATATATAGTGCTCCTTCTGTCCTGTGGAGGGCGGCAATACGCCTAGACGCGTAGTCCGCCGGAAACTTAACAAGAAGAAGAAGAGTTTCGTCTTTCGGATGATAAGTAAACAAGGCGGTACAGGGTAGGTTATGTCAGTCTCCCCGGTTTTTAGAGCAAAAACGATTTGTATCCATCTAAAGACTGCACATGTGATCTGTCGAGCGTTTCTTTCTGCCACTTTTCCATACAGGCTTGGGGAGAACAGCGTAACCTATTACGTTTAGGCCCGACATCGAATTGATTGCAGAAGCTGGCGCCTTGCAAGAAATCTGCTTTTTATAATAATGACGTAACATTAACACAATATACAGCCATTCTGACTTTGACATACCAGGCTGGGTCAGATGTAGCTGGCATGCTATGCTAATGGTGGCTATGCTTTTAGCCGCAATAGCGTCCCAGCTAGATATTATGCGCTAACAGCATATCCCAAAACTACACAGGCCGTGCTGGAACAAAGTTGCAATATTCACCATGCTCATAATCTCAGCACTGTTTGCACAAGTACCATCAAATGAACTGCAATAGCACGGTTTTATATTCATATATATCTGTTTTTATTCTATGTTTAATTTTCATGTTTTTAAAATAATAAAACGCAGGATACGTGTGCCCTAATGATGGGCATAAATAATCTTGAATCTTGTATGGCTGGTTAAGGACTGGTGGTGCTTGCTTGGCTTTCTGTGTCCCTGATACATTTGCAACTGAAAGGTCAGGATGAATGTAAAATGTACTGACTTTTCCCATTTACTTCCCCCACAAGATTCTTCTGAATATGGCCTCCCCTCACAACCTCTCACACCTTGGCTTGAGAGAACTATCTGTCTGTCTGGTGGACTGCATGAAACCATCACAGCTGGACCAGGAGAAGAGCTGTTTGGACTGCATGCAAACAAGTATGAAAACTATTACTTTAATCTTTAATAAATGTTGACGTCAATGTTGGGTTGTATAATGTTGAAACATTATGACTTTATATTCAGACAAATGTAAATGTTTAGCCTACTTTAAAGGGTCACATATTGTAGAACGATTATAAAGCAGGTCTAGGTGCTACTATATAAATACAGTGAAAGTATCAAAACACTCAGTCCACAGAGAAATGCACACAGCCCATATTCAGAAACTGCCTTTAAACAAGCTGTTTTGACTTCTGTAACAGTCCAAACCGTTAGCACTAACTTGGCCACTAGGCCTGACTTAGTGTTATGGTCTGACAGTCAGTCAGTTTATTTCATAGAATTGACCCTGCCCTGGGAGGATTCAGTGAGGAGGCTTATGAAAGGAAAAAGCTTCGATATAGAGATTTGACAGCAGGAACTGAACAGCAAGGATGGAAAGCTAGGGTTTGTCCAGTAGAAGTAGGATGCAGAGGGTTTGTTGCTCGTTCGATCGACTTCATCATTATTGGGAGAGTTGGGGATAGAGGGTTTGTTGCACGATCGACTTCATCATTATTGGGAGAGTTGGGGATTCGTGGGCGGAGTTTGCGAAAGGTAGTAAATGAGATGTCAATCCACTGAAAGGGAGTCAGTGGATTTGGTTGAGGAGAAATAATGTCAGCTGGGGGCCAAAGTAAACAAAGGGTACGAATATTCATTATCTTCTCTGGTGTTGCTGTTTTTTTTTGTTTTTTTATTATCTTTTTCCCCCCTCCTTTTTTTCAGATTTTTCTCCCATCCCACTGTTAGTCGTTATGCCAATTCCCAACTCCCTTCCTAGTTGTTGGGCACCCCCCCCTACTGTTGGTCCGGGAGGCCAGAGACTATCGCATGCTATCCTCTGACACATGTGACGCCAGCCGGCAGCCTGCCTGGCAGCGCAGATTCTCACTGGGCGAGTGTAACGTGTGGAAGGTCACACTACCTCCCTCCAGATCCTACCTTCGCTGAGCAGGCGCCCCGACCGAACTGTAGGAGTTTTTTCTGTTTACAACGCCCAGGACCCACCCACCAGCTTTCCCACCCCTAACACTGCCAATTGTGTTAGTATGAGCGACCAGCCAAGCTGGTAGCAACGCCGAGAGCTGGGCTCGAACCCAGCGTCTCCAGCGTTGGTGGCGAGTGCCTTGCCCACTACACCACCTAGCCGCCCCTGGTGTTGCTGTTTTGTGTGTGATATTTTTGTTATCAGGAGTAGTTCTGTTTTCGACATAAGGATAGGATAACACAAGGAGGTTCTGCATGTGGGTATCATGGCCAATGAGAGCTAGCATGGAGGGGGGTGGTTCTGGGACGCTGGAACTAACTGTCGAGCCTTCCAGAGCTGTCGTGGGCCTAACCTGATGAAACACAAAGGGAGGTGCCCACTTGATAACCCTGGTGATGTGCTTCTCTCACTGCCTATCTATCTACACGTTGAGTTATGGAGCCATGTGGTAATACAGAATTATACAAAATACAGGATTTACAGGAACACTTAATTACAGGGTTCACACGGCAAAGACATGGATTGTCTTTATACCTCAGACTGGATTTCACGTAACTTAAGAGGTTACTTATTTAAAGCTTGTATGGCTGTGAGAACAAAGCTCTTGCTCTTTTGCACAAGGGTAGTCTATACCTACGACCAGAAGGTAATGTAATGTAAGGTAATGGTAATGGTAATAAAAAAAAGTCAACCAACAAACAAGATTCTTGTACCGGATCTCCTCTCTGGTAAACAAGAATACCTTGAAGACTCTAACAGGAGCACTCATTCAAGGGTACTATGACTATGCTTGCACTTCATCGTACCAAAGCACCTCAAAGGCACTAAAAACAAGATTACAAACATTACAAAACAAACTGGTCAGACTACCGCTTGACCTTCCTAAAACCCACCTCACCCTTGCCCATTTTGACAACCTAGGATGGCTTAGAGTAGATGACAGAGTACAGCAACTTGCAATGGGCCTGGTCTACAAGATACACTACACCAGGGGTTCTCAAACTTTATACCACGACCCCATTTGATTTAGGATTTTTTTTGGCGACCCCACACTTAATGTATCGCGTAATTTCAACATGGAAATAAGGAATATCAAAATAAAAGCACACGTTGTTGAACTTGATCATGCATATTTATTAGAAAATTCAATCGCAGCACTATTATCAATGAAATTAATGAATATTATCAACAAAAGCAACGGAATTGTTTCTGTATAAACATTTATAAAACAAGGCCTATTTAGCCAAAATATGTTGCCAGAACATGAAAAGAAAATGCGTTCATGTGCGCTTTGGCGGAGATCCGCTTCTACTCTGAAAATCCGGCCTCACAGAGGTATGTTGATGACAAGCTTTCTCAGCGCAGCAGTACACAACACTGGGTAATCGTTCCGGACTGATATCCAGAACTTTGCGAGGGCCTGTCCAGTGAACTTGACTTTCAGTAGCTCGTCGCACGAAAGACTAATTACCCCAAAATCTCCGCTGATTAACCTGGAGTGTCACTAACGGAGTTTTGTAATCCAGCTCATTATCAGCACATTTCTCTGCCAATCTGTTGTTTTTGTCTACAAGGAAAATCTGTGCCTCTTCTCTGAGTTAAAAAAGGCGATGTATTACTCTGCCTCGAGATAGCCATCAGCGCGGGGGGAAAAGCTGGGACTTATTTCGTGTAGCAAAATGTGACCAAAGCACACTGGAGCTATACCGTAACGTCTTCACACACGGACGTTTCATGAGCTGTTGTTGATGGGCGTATACAAAACTAAAATAAAAAATTTCTCCAAATGCAGTATAGTATCGTTTTGAATACTCTAGTATACCGTGCAACACTAATACCTATGGCCAGAAGGAAGGTCTTTCTGCACATGGGTAGTCTATACCTACGGCCAGAAGGAAGGTCTTTCTAGACATGGGTAGTCTATACCTAAGACCAGAACAAAGGTCTTTCTGCACATTGGGTAGTCTATGCCTACGGCCAGAAGGAGGGTCTTTCTACACATGGGTAGTCTATACCTAAGACCAGAACAAAGGTCTTTCTGCACATTGGGTAGTCTATACCTACGGCCAGAAGGAAGGTCTTTCTGCACATGGGTAGTCTATACCTACGGTCAGAGGGAGGGTCTTTCTGCACATGGGTAGTCTATACCTACGGCCAGAAGGAAGGTCTTTCTGCACATGGGTAGTCTATACCTACGGCCAGAAGGAAGGTCTTTCTGCACATGGGTAGTCTATACCTACGGCCAGAAGGAAGGTCTTTCTGCACATGGGTAGTCTATACCTACGGCCAAAAGGAACGGGGGTAAAGTGCTGGTAGAGTGGGTGGTCTGGGTTATGTATGATTGTGAGTGCTTTGTGGATCAGGGATAAAGTGACACAATCAGATTATGTCTCGGGTAATTCCTTAGGTCCTCTAGTCTCATAATGATACCAGTATCTTCACTGTAACACTGAGCTATAGCTTCTGAAAGACCGTAATATCGGCACAGACCCGCAGATCTCTGAGGGTCAAAGTTCCCATATTTGTCTGCATCTAGTTCTCATCTCATCACAGTAGGCCCTTTCACACCGGCAGGGCTCTGCTTCTAGCTCCAGCTCCATACTGGAGCCTCTGAACTTTGGTGCCCTCTGGCGAACCGGCCTGTGTTTACACCTATTTAACACTTTGACTGCCGGGAACCGTCTTTAGACGTCTTTGCTGGCCATGCTAAAGTTGCCGGAGGACGCGTTACGTCGTCCTTATATCAATATTTCAAAAATCTGCGATCGGATTCATATGTCCCCTCCGCTGGCCTGAGATCCACCAGCAGGACCCACTGAGCTCTCTGGCGGTTCAGGAGCGCCATCTGGTGGCCGATCGGCGCAATCGCCAAACAGGATGTTGCATAGAGGTTGTCCTAGACGCGTTTTCCTTAATGCCAAGCAAGCAGTGCAAAAATGCTTCCGCATTCGTCACCGCACGCCAGTGCGGTAAAGCGCCCTTCTTTTCAGACAAATGCTACCGTGCGTGCACCGGCGGCGGCGTGCTCGCTCAGGTGCGTGCGTGCGCCGGCGTGCTCGCGCGAGGTGCCCGCGCATGCGCATGAGATCCCGCCTTGGTTCGACACGAGCGGAGCTCAATATATATAAGTCACCGCCCCTTATTCAGTATCTAGCAATAGCTCAATTGGCAAGGCCACATGGCTGTGGATCCTATGGCTCGTTTGCTGGCGAGTTCGAATCCCATCGAAAATATTTTTTAACGTGATTTTTTTTTAACGTGTATTCTTTCGCCGGTTAAGGTTAGGCATGGTTAAGGTTAAGGTTAAGGTTAGGCATTGTTTCGGAGTTGGTTAAGGTTAGAACGGTTAAGTTTAGGCGCTGTTAAGGAGCTGGTTAAGGTTAGAGTTTGTCAAAGAGAATGGCAATATAATTTCTATGGTTAAGGTTAGGGTTAAGGTTAGGCATTGTTTCGGAGTTGGTTAAGGTTAGAACGGTTAAGTTTAGGCGTTGTTAAGGAGCTGGTTAAGGTTAGAGTTTGTCAAAGAGAATGGCAATAGACAGCCTATTTCCGCGCGACCTGGGCGCTGGGCGGCGGAAAATGAAAGGCGCATTACTGCACGCCACTACGGTAAATTTTTGCACTGCTTGCTTGGCATAAAGCTACACGCGTCCTAGACGTCCGTAGTACTTCCGGGCGCTCGCTATAGGTCATGGGACTCTGGCTCGTCACGCTACACGGTGATCGATTGGCAATAACTCGATAAACAACATGATTTGGACGTATATACCATTATACAAGCTGGAGATGGACCGGGTAAAAATATATCCCATAATGATAAGATTTCTACTCTACGATGATCGCCCAACGGCGCGCGGAGACTGGGGTGAGTTTCAGCGTGTAACGTTACCGTCTTCGATACTAACTGCTATTATCAACATTTGACCCACATTAGATGATTGGTATAACGCTGCCCACGGAATTATAAACGCCCCCTCGCCCATCCGGTCAACATCAGATGACGTGTAGTAACTTCTAGAAGTACGTCTAGTTGGAATTTTTTATATCGCGCTGATTGCCATCAAACTGTATTTCATCATCAATATAATGCATTTGGGGCTATATATCACGTTCTGGAGAAAGCTGCAGAAAGAGATGAAAACATACTTATACATTAGACCATACTTTACTATGAATATGTGAATGAACAAGTTTAACGTTGCTACACAATGAACAATACATATAGGACTTTGAATGGGCCCTAATAATGGCAATGTAGCAATAGAATTTAAAAAGTTATAGCCCTGCAAAGAAGGGGACTTTCTCCATAGACAAATAGCGCTGGCAATCTATGGTATATCATGAATTTAACCTTAGGCAGCCAAAGTGTTAAGGAGAAGCAACGTTCCACCGTCCTTTGTAATCAACGGGGGGTGTTACTTAGGCGGAGGTAAACACAACCATATGAACACGACAGTGGCAAAATGTACCCTATAGCTTTAGAGGTTCTGCATTACACCATGCTGATCCACTCAACAGGTAGCGATCTCAAGATGAGATCCGATTCAAATGTATTGTCATTATACAGTACAATACATCATCCAACCAAAGTGGATAAAGAAATTCATAAATTAATGGAAAAAAAAATAAAAACATGTGTAACCGAGAGATTTGAACCTGGGACCATAGGATCCACTGGCAGCTGCACTAACTAGTTGAGCTAAAGGGTCCGACGTCGACTGCAACTGACTAATACATAATTTATACTCGTCAAGAGCCAATTGCGCAGGCTTCAGTATTGGCATTAATAAATCAGATGTCATCATGCTAATATGTCATGTTCTACAGTAGGACTTACTTCTATGATACCCGAAAAAGCGGTGCGAGATTATGCTCGTGAACCGGCTCCGGCACAGAGCCCGGCCGGTGTGAAAGGCCAAAAATGTGCCAAAAATTAAATGTTGCCTTCTTATTTTGAATAAAGAAATCCATTGTTTTCTCTCCCTTGAAAATGTACCTATTCTGTGAGTAGGGGTGGGAATGACCAGAGGCCCCACGATACGATATTAGAGTCACGATATTGTAATATCGATATATTGTGATTTATTCCTTTTATTTTTCAATTGCAAATTATGTCTCCAACGAAAAACTCTGTCAACATCTGCAATATAAATACATGTATGTTTCTGCCCATTGTCTTCATATGCTTGATACAGTACCATGGAGCTATACGTTTCATTACAAATTGTAGAGCCATCACTGTACATTGTACTCCAAAAGTGAACTGGCCTTCTTTGTCAACACATCGGCTTAGCCATTGGTATGTTTTTATCTACAAAGCCATTTTAGGTAAACTTCCTGACTACTTGACTTGCCTTATGATTCCTAAACAAAGTTCTTATGAGCTACGATCACAGGACCATTTGTTAATAACGGTCCTGCATTTCTATTCTGATCTTGGAAATAATACAGGCATGGCCATTTTAAAAAGGGACTTCCTTGACCTCTCACCTCAAGATATCTGAATGCAAATGGATTAATTGGAACCACACAATTCTCCTCTTTACGTGTATGGTCCCTAAGAGCCCATTTTCATTCAGAATAGTCCCAAATAGCATTCAAGTCACTAAAAGGTTTACATAAGTGAAGCACTGGAGTCTAAATAGTTGCTGCTTTCCTCTGCCTCAGATCTACCCATTAACCTCCAACTGATGATTAAGAAAGAAGAGGCTCTGGACACGCTAGACCCACCCAATGATATTTCCTTTCAGATAAAGGAGGAACCCACAGACTACCAGGATATCAGTATGTTACCTTTCTATGTTGTCTTCTCCTTCCTCCGTTTCAGCATATTTGTATGTCTCTGTCTTTGTTTCCATAGCTTTCTTTCCTCTCATTCTTTCATTTGATCAAACTGTTCACATTTAGCCTAACTATGTGGAGCACATTATTCTGATATCTCTCTTTACTTGAGTATTTATTAGTTGTTTTCTCCCTCGCCTCTGCCAAGTCAGTTCTTGCCCGCAGTTGTGGAGCTTGATGGCTACTGGCACAAAGGAAAAAACAAAAAGGCGATTTTGCTTCTGGGGTGGGGATTTACCTGTTTATTTAAAAGCCATGTATAAACGGAACCACCATACTAATACAGCTGGGGTCTAAATTACTTTCAGTATGGAAATTGTCATTCTACCCTTGATATACTGTCTTAATCTTTAATCTTTTAATCTTTAATCTTAATCTTAATATAGGCCTAGCCTAAACAAGGCCAGCCCAACCACAGAAGCCACAGTAGTACAAGTAGCCCAATACACTTTTATAAAAGGTAGGACTACAGGAGCCCCTGGCAGGTGAGCTAAAAAGTAAATTTCAGACTCTGGCTGTATGAATATTGTAGTCTTTAATATCATTAAGGACAAATATATTTGTTCACATCATAGATGCTATAGAGACATTCAGCTACTAGATGTTGCACCAGAGCACCAGCATGTAATTGATCCAATCGGGTGCATTCCACATGGGAGAATGAGAAGTAGGGAGGGAATACATGCACACAATATTCATTTTGGACCCGCCAAATTTAGAAAATGATGAATTAATTAATGAATAATTATTTTGGGGGAAAAGCAATACTTTTATTCTGCACCTTTCTAAACGTTTTGTGGATATAAACTCCTCAAAAAAAGTTCCGAAACGTTATTTCGGTCGATTATAGGATTCCTCCCCTTTAATAATACCAATTGGTATTGTATTTTATATAGCAGCACATTTTCTTTTGCCACAATCCCCTGCAATATTCTTCTGTTGGTATTCACTCTCGTTTTGAGTTGCTTGGATGATTACTCTCCCACAGTAATAAGTACGTGCCAGAGTGACCAACGCAACCATGTTGGCTGACTTGCGGCAAATCCTGGTTGAGGAATGGGATGCCATTCCATAGCATTGTGTGACCAGCATGAGGAGGAGGTGACAAGATCTTCCACACGCTACTGAGGTCCCTGACAGTGTAAAATGAATAAAGTGTAAAAATATGTGTTGTTTTTTCCTTATTACTGTGGGAGAGTGCAATCATCCAATCCACCAAGCAACTCAAAACGAGAGTGAATACTAACAGAAGAATATTGCAGGGGATTTGGGCACATTCTGTTGGGCCGCTACCCACACTGTTAGCTGTGTTGCTCATTCCACAAATGCATGCTCCTTACAAGTTGTACCTCGTTGTAAAGGTGACTAATCAGGCTTTCCAATGATATAAAATACAATACCAATTGGTATTATTAAAGGGGAGGAATAATCAAAATTTCTGAACTTTCTTTTAAGAGTTTATAATTATCATTTTTTAAATGATTACTCTAATTGTCATTTTGCCTTACTGATAATTTTGAACTGACGATAGTTTTATTTACTCATTATAAATACCTGAAATAAAATTATTATTGTGTGTATGTAAAATGTGCCTTAAACTTTACTTCCTGATACCTGTAGATACCCTGTATGTTGAATTGTGTTTTCCACTTTACGTTAATGTTCCACTAAACGTTAATGTTGTCAGTGCATCAAGTTAAGTCAAGCAATTACCTTCCAACACTGGCCACCATTGAGTAGTGAATGGGTTGATTGATTGATTGAAAACTTTATTAACAGATTGCAGAATGGGTACAATACAGTACGGCTCAATACAAACAATTGTTAAGGGGATGCAGACCAGAAAAATACTTTCGTCTTGTTTACATCAGGACCCCCATTTTCAATGGGTGAATGTGAGGCATAAGTTTTAAAGTGCTTTGGATAAAAGAGCTCTATAAATACAGTCCATTTACCATCTACAATGCTAAGCATGGGAATCAAACTCAAAGTGAGCCACCCAGGTCAGGGATTTGCTGAGATACAAGTTTAAAACAGCAAGCCTGACTGGATGACAACATTATGGCTGTCTATCCAGCGATCAACTCAGAGGCCCCTTGTGATTGACTGGTAGATCGAAAACATAGCTAAGCTGATCCTAGCTGTGATGTATTACATCTTCGTTAAAGGCTTCCATTCTGTAAAGTATACTGTAAATACTATCCACGTAACATTCAAGTCACTTAAAAGCATACTTAAGCAAAATAGTGGAGTATTTACTTGGTTGCTGTCTCCCTCTGTCCCAGATCTACCCTCCAACTTCCCAACCCACTCACAAAACATAATTTACATCCTGTATTAGATTTTCTCTAGAGATCTAAAAACATCCAGTGTGACAAATATGTAATAATTACAGAGGAATTTCAGAAAGTGGGCAAATACTTTTTCATGCTACTGTAACTTGCTGTCTCCCTCTGCTCCAGATCCACCCAGCGACCTACTGATGATTAAGAAAGAAGAGGCTCAGGACACACTAGACCCACCCATGGATATTTCCACCTGGCTGAAGGAGGAGCCCACAGACCATCAGGATATCAGTATGTTACTTTTCTTTTTCTTGTCTTTATTTTCTCTTGTTGTCTTTCCTCTGTTGCAGCATAGTTGTCTGTTTCTGTCTATGTGTCCATAGCTTTCCCTCCTCTCATTCTTTCCATAACGCTCCAATCTGTGATTTATTGGCCATGTGTTTCATTACTCTTTATAAAGGGAATAGCTTTGATTGTCTTGCTCTAGCCGGTGACTTTATGAATTCACTCATGTGGATTCTTGTAAATCTATTTGATAATTCTTATTCTCTGTCTCCTATATATAAGGCTGTGGACTACTGGTCATTGTCAATTTGATGCAGGTACTGTATGTTGATTATTTCTGGAACGTGATGGTACTCCTGCTCTTCAAAATATCAGTCCCAAGCATATTTTTTAAAAGCAGAAGCATTGTCATGTGTCATGGATAGATAATGCACCTGTGTTGTATTGACAATTAGCTATTGTCTACAGCAGTACTTCAGAGGCGACCAAGAATAAAAGGGATCCGGGTGGCCAGGGTCCTTGGAAAGTCTTCGAATTCACAAAGAATGGATTGTGCGGCGCTAATAGCACCCTTAACTGCGAGTAGCGTGCGGTATCTGCTCCGTCTTTGCAAGCTATTCACTAAAGATATTGCGCGGATGATATAGTAGCACAAACATGCCCATAGGTGTGCGGTTTGCTCCTGATTTGCTCCAGCGCAGTTGGCTCCCGGAGCAGTTTGCACCTGGCAGCCCTGTCCACACGCTACTGAGGTCCCTGACAGTGTAAAATGAATAAAGTGTAAAAATATGTGTTGTTTTTTCCTTATTACTGTGGGAGAGTACAATCATCCAATCCACCAAGCAACTCAAAACGAGAGTGAATACTAACAGAAGAATATTGCAGGGGATTTTGGCACATTCTGTTGGGCCGCTACCCACACTGTTAGCTGTGTTGCTCATTCCACAAATGCATGCTCCTTACAAGTTGTACCTAGTTGTAAAGGTGACTAATCAGGCTTTCCAATGATATAAAATACAATACCAATTGGTATTATTAAAGGGGAGGAATAATCAACATTTCTGAACTTTCTTTTAAGAGTTTATATATATAATTTTTTAAATGATTACTCTAATTGTCATTTTGCCTTACTGATAATTTTGAACTGACGATATGCATATTTTATTTACTCATTATAAATACCTGAAATAAAATTATTATTGTGTGTATGTAAAATGTGCCTTAAACTTTACTTCCTGATACCTGTAGATACCCTGTATGTTGAATTGTGTTTTCCACTTTACGTTAATGTTCCACTAAATGTTAATGTTGTCAGTGCATCAAGTTAAGTCAAGCAATTACCTTCCAACACTGGCCACCATTGAGTAGTGAATGGTGTTACAAAGAATGAAATCAGGAATGTCCAATCGTTGCTTTTCTTTTGAATCAAATCTTAAGGTCCTTTATTTTCTATTAGTTACAAATTCTAATTCAGTTCAGTTCCTTTTCTTTCAGTTCAGTTCGGTTCAATTCAAAGTCTCTTTGCATTCTTTCAGTTCAGTTCAGTTCAAAGTCCTATTACATTTAATTTCCATTTCATTTCATGCTGTGTGCTCGAAGAGCACGCCACCTATATTACACAGCTGGTTCTAATAGCAATCAAAAACAATTCGGCTCAGCTGCAGTGTTTTGGAACACGTTGGCAGGAGCTGTCCACTCTTGCGTGGTGCTGAAAGACAAACTGCATTAGTTTTGTTGGCGAACAAGCATTGCACTTTCATTGTCAATAAAGAAAAATAAAACAAATAAGACAAAACGTTATCACCAATTAACTATGTGTGTGTATTATATTTTACTTTATGAGTCTGAAAGAAAATGTATATTATTTATAATAATAGTTGCAACAAACTCCGGCCCGATGAACACTGTTCATCAATTAATCTCAAGGTTATACAATAACTGTATTGGCCGTCTGATCATTTTCCTTCCTGGTAACTGTATTGAGCAACTTCTAGTTTTGCCATCACGACCTGGGAATACTTCATGTATCCTACCCATTTTCCAGAGTTGTCTTGGCAACATGTGTTCGTTCACCAGTACCACATCACCTTCCTTCAGTGGTGTTGTTTTCTTTGTGGAGGATGCGTGAGCAGATCTCAATTCCATCAGGTATTCACTTCTCCACCGATTCCAGTATCCATTGACGAGACGTTCTCTGTATCGCCATCTCTTGTTCATGTCCTTTCGAGTTCCTTGTTGTATGTTTGACTCTTTTACAGTCTGTGGTGGTAGTGTCGTCAGTCGGTTTCCTACCAGGAAGTGAGCGGGGGTTAGAGGTGCCACCTCGCTTTCGTGGTCCACATAAGTGAGTGGTCTTGAATTGATCACTGCCTCCACTTCAGTCAGAAAGGTCTGCAGTTCCTCGAAGCTCAGAAATGCTTTTCCCACAATTATTTTGAGGCTGGTCTTGACTGAACGCACCATACGCTCCCATATACCACCCCACCATGCAGCTCTTTCCACAATAAACTTCCAGTTTATCCGTTTTTCTGCAAAGAAGTCCTTCACTTGGTTGGATTTCATTGATTTCCATATTTCGTTCAAGTCCTGTGATGCCCTTTTAAATGTCTGTGCATTGTCTGAATAAATTGTTGAGCAAATGCCTCTTCTTGCAATAAACCTTCTGAAGGCCAAAAGAAAGTTAGGTGTCGTCAAGTCTGACACTAATTCTAAGTCAACAGCTCTGGTTACTGCGCACGTGAATAAAGCAATGTAGGCCTTTTTGTGGTTAGGTCTGACGTACAACGGCCCTGCAAAGTCAACTCCAGTCACTTCAAATGGTGCAGCTTCATTTGTCCTGTCCGTAGGTAAAGGTGCTGTTATTTCTTGACTGGCCTTGGTTGTAAACCTTTTGCAAATGAGACATCTGTTTAGAATCCGTTTAGTTGCTTGTCGTCCTCTTAGAATCCAGAAACGTTCACGTAGCTGTGTTAAGGTGTTCTGAAGTCCATTATGCATTACCTCTTCATGCGCATGTTTTATTTCCAGTTCTGTAAATAAGTCATGCGTGGGTAGAATAAACGGATGCTTTTGTCCATATCTGAGGCTTGATTTTTGCAATCTACCTCCAACTCGCATTACTCCATTATCCAAGAATGGGTTTAGATCTTTAATTTTCGAGTGCTTGTGAATATCCGTTCCCTTTTGCAATTCCTTCATTTCTTGTGGGAAGGCTCTCTTTTGCGTTTCAATCCAGTATAACTCTGCTGTGTTCATTTCCACTGCCGTCAGTGGCCCTTGGCGTTTACTTTTATTGCGCGAGTTATGCACAAATCGGTTTACCCATGCAGTAATTCTGAGAACTGTAGTTAGCCTACTGTAATTTTCAAACGGAATAATTGCAGGTTCTGTTAGGTACGTTTTCGTTTCGGTCACAACATGGTACTGTTTGACAGTCTCCTCAATGGGCTCTTGTAGGCTATGCCCGTTGGTTTCCTTTTCTATTTGACGGGGGTCCGCGTCTCTTAGCCATTGTGGTCCATTCCACCATAAGCTCTGAGTCTTTAGGTTTTCCGCGGATATTCCTCGTGTGCCTAGATCGGCTGGATTATCTTTACCAGGACAGTGTCGCCAATCTTCTGGCTCGGAAAGCTTTTGGATTTCAACTATCCTGTTTGCAACGAATGGTTTCCACTGGTTGGCGGAGCCCTTTATCCAGTGAAGTGCGATTGTTGAGTCTGTCCAAAGGTAAGCTTTTATCGGTGTGTCTCTGGTGTCCGATATATATTTACAAAGTCTCGCTCCTATTAGAGCTGCTAATAACTCCAGTCTTGGTAGCGTCACCTTCTTCAAAGGGGCTACCTTTGTTTTGGCACATATTAACGTGCAGGTGCTTTCGTCATTCCCAACCGTGCGTAAATAGCCTACGGCGCAGTACGCGGTTTCACTGGCATCGCAGAATACGTGTAGTTGTCGCTCTGTGATTGAACTTGTGGTTCCAGTGTCGTAGGGTCTGGGAATTACCATATTCTTGACAGTTTGTAACTCTCCATACCATTCTTTCCATTTTGACTTTAAATCGGTGGGCAAGTCCTCATCCCACTCTAGGCCTCGTTCCCATGTTTCCTGGAATAGTCGTTTGGCCCTCACCGTGAATGGTGACAGGAACCCGATAGGGTCGAATAACCTGGCGGCTGTTTGCAGGACTGTCCTTTGTGCATTTTGTATTCTTTGATTCTCGTAGAATACTTGTCAGATCAAACATGAAATCGTCCGATGTCGTTCTCCACGTCATTCCCAGAACCTTGACTGGGGCATTCTGGTCCGATTTCGTTTCCTGTAATTTGTTCTGTAGTTCAGGTGAATTAGTTTTCCATTTACACATCTTCATTGCGGCCTTGTCCATGATTATTTTGGATTCATTATACAACTTGTATGCATCTTCTACTGTATCCGCTCCATTTATGAAATCATCCACATAAAGAGTTTCTCTTAATGCTTTTACCGTAGAGGGGTATGTTGACTCCAATCCCTCCAGATGATGTCTGATCGTTGCTGACAGCAGGAATGGGCTGGCAGTCGCGCCAAATGGAACCCTTGTCATCCTCATTATGCATTCATTATATTCGTTTTCATTCTCTGTATGAGGTGTCTTGTCTGTCCACAGGAACCTCAGTGCGTCTCGATCTGTCGGGTTTATTGAGATCTGTAGGAAGGCCTTTTCAATGTCCGACATGAAAGCAATTTTGTGTTGTCTGAATTTCAGTAGTACATTCAATAAATCAGGGTTCAAATTGGGCCCAGTTAATAGACAGTCATTAAGTGAGTCACTATTTTCATCATGTGATGATGCATCGAATACAACCCTGACTTTCGTCGTTGCGCGTTCCTCCTTCACAATAGCATGATGTGGCATGTAGTACAATGGGTTACCGGTGATATTGGTTTCGACTGGTTCAATGATTTTCTTCTCCAAGTAGTCATTGATCACATCATTGTATCTTGTGAAGAGTTTCCCATCATGTTTGAATCTTCTCATCAGACGTTGAAACCTGTTCTCTGCAATTCCGTAGTTGGATGACGGTTTCAAATTATCTGTGCGCCATGGTAGTTGCACTTCATAACGTTCTCCGTTGTGCGTAATGGTTTCTTTGAATTGTTTCAGAGCAATTTCATCATTGGCGCTCAACTTAGTTTCTAGTTCAGGGTTGATTCCCAGGGATTCTAGCTCCCAAAATAAACGTAACTGGTCAGACAGTGTTTTATTATCTACATTGACATGCATCACTCCGACGTTGGTTATAGTGCTGACGTGCATTGTAGTTACCGTTCCTTGAATGAGCCATCCGAAGCTGCTCTCGGCTGCCACTAGTCCATCTTGTAGTCTTTCAATCTTCCCAGAGACCACTTTCCAATAGTAGTCGGATCCGATTAATATTTCCACGTCTTGATTTTCCATTCCGTGGACCTTTACGTCGGCCAACAGCATTCCTTTTTCTTCCATCTCCGTGCGTAATGGCTCTCCGGGTACACTCATTAGTGACGTGCACACTTGTGGTGATTCCAGTAATTCAATTTCGATTGTTTGGCCATTTCTTACATCGGATAATTTTGCCCGTACTTTATTGCAATGCACTCGTTTTGGTTGTAGGCTGCCAAACGTGTGTAATTGTATTACCTCGGAGCCTATTACCGGTAGATTTAGTTTGCGTGACAATTCTGTCCTTATAAAGCTACGTTGACTCCCACCGTCCAACAGGCATCTGGTCAATTTACTCCTGGTTGCGTTTTGGCCAACCAACCACACTGTTGCTGTTTGGAGTAAAACATTGCTATTATTGCCCGAATTATATCCGACGGTAGTATCAGTTTGTAGGTTTGTGGGTTGTTGCGCTACGCGCTGTCTTGGTTCATAAGGGCGCATATCATGGGGTTGAGCGCATACTACTTTGTGGTGTCGCCGGCCACACTTCTCGCATGAAACCTGCATTTTACAAGTTCTGGCCATATGTCCTGTCCCCAAACACACAAAACAACGTCCTTGTCTTTTAAGGAATTCTCTTCTTTGTTCGACTGTATTTTCCGTGCAGTATTTGGATATATGGTTGGCTTTGTTGCAAAATATGCAGTTCTGTGGCGCTCCCGTATATAATGCAGCGGTAGACGCTCTATAGGCTGCGGTAGGCCTATGTCTTTGCTCATAATTTTGTTTGTCAATTTGTGGGTTCAGATCAATCAAGGTTGCCGTTCTTTCTCGGCTTTCAACTTCTCTTTTCAGGAATTTCATTAGGCCATCTACTTCCAACATGTCGTCTTCCTCTCTTTGACGGCTGAACGCGAGCGTTATGCTCTCTGGCACCATTTTCATTAGGATAGGGCAGAGTAAGCTACCATACATTTCAGAGACGACTTGAAGCGCTGACAGACTTCTTACTTGTATTTCGATCTCATCATATAGTTTTCGTAGGGCGACTGTGTCGTTTGCACGTTTAACCGGGGTCAAGTTCAATAACTTATTCATATGGGCATTGATTAAAAGATCTTTTCGGCCAAATCTGTTTTCCAACATTTTAATCGCAGCATCATAATTTTCATTGGTTAATGCGAGACCCGTGATTGCGTTTGCAGCCCTTCCCGTGAGATAGGACTTTAGATAATTAAACTTGTCAGCCTTGCTGAGGTCTGGGTTTCTATGAACTGCCATGTCGTACTGGCTCCAGAACGTTTGCCATAGGCTAATTTCTCCGTTAAATTTATCAATGATCAGTCTCGGGAGTTTGACTGCAAAACCATATCCCTTGTTGGAGCACACTGATGAACGGTCATCTTCTTTTCTTCTCATAGCCTTTTTCAATTTGGTTTTACGCACACATATATCCTCTTCATATCGTTGTACACCCTGAAGTTAATCTTCAAAATCCTCTTCCTCAATTCCGTCTTCAATTTCTGTGTTCAAGGCTTTCAATGCAATTTCTTTTTCCACAAGCATGTCCAGCATTTCTTCATAATCCACGTCCACATCTTCTAATGACACTCTTGTCTTCTCATCTATCACATTGAGTAATTTTGTTATCGCAGTCCTTACCACACCTCTTTTCAGAAGTAGTTTCTTTAGTTGTGTCTTGGACATCGCTGCTGTAGGCATTTCTGTACATTCCCTTGATCCTTCTTTGTCTTCAAAGCACTTCTTTTCTTTGTTCCTCCCTGGTTTCGGCACCAGCTTTTGTTACAAAGAATGAAATCAGGAATGTCCAATCGTTGCTTTTCTTTTGAATCAAATCTTAAGGTCCTTTATTTTCTATTAGTTACAAATTCTAATTCAGTTCAGTTCCTTTTCTTTCAGTTCGGTTCAATTCAAAGTCTCTTTGCATTCTTTCAGTTCAGTTCAGTTCAAAGTCCTATTACATTTCATTTCCATTTCATTTCATGCTGTGTGCTCGAAGAGCACGCCACCTATATTACACAGCTGGTTCTAATAGCAATCAAAAACAATTCAGCTCAGCTGCAGTGTTTTGGAACACGTTGGCAGGAGCTGTCCACTCTTGCGTGGTGCTGAAAGACAAACTGCATTAGTTTTGTTGGCGAACAAGCATTGCACTTTCATTGTCAATAAAGAAAAATAAAACAAATAAGACAAAACGTTATCACCAATTAACTGTGTGTGTATTATATTTTACTTTATGAGTCTGAAAGAAAATGTATATTATTTATAATAATAGTTGCAACAAATGGGTTGATTGATTGATTGAAAACTTTATTAACAGATTGCAGAATGGGTACAATACAGTACGGCTCAATACAAACAATTGTTAAGGGGATGCAGACCAGAAAAATAGTTTTGTCTTGTTTACATCAGGGTCCCCCATTTTCAATGGGTGAATGTGAGGCATACGTTGTAAAGTGCTTTGGATAAAAGAGCTCTATAAATACAGTCCATTTACCATCTACAATGCTAAGCATGGGAATCAAACTCAAAGTGAGCCACCCAGGTCAGGGATTTGCTGAGATACAAGTTTAAAACGGCAAGCCTGACTGGATGACAAAATTATGGCTGTCTATCCAGCGATCAACTCAGAGGCCCCTTGTGATTGACTGGTAGATCGAAAACATAGCTAAGCTGATCCTAGCTGTGATGTATTACATCTTAGTTAAAGGCTTCCATTCTGTAAAGTATACTGTAAATTAGGGCTGCAACGATTAGTCGACATACCTAATCGACGACGTCGATCATAAAAACTCGTTGACGCAGAATAAAATATATATCTTTTATTTTTTGCACTACCGATCTTTGTGAAAGTGGCTTCTCAGCTCTGGTCCAACTGAAGACAAAGCAGAGGAACAGATTGGACATTGAGCATGACCTCAGAGTTGCTTTGTCTACCATCACCCCAGACTTTGAGACTCTTGTCAGGAGCAAACAACATCCCCAGTTATCCCATTAGTTCCCTGGGATGTTAAGCTAAGAAGTCTGCTATATATTTTTTTTTTAGTTATTTAAACACTTCCACTTTAATTTGTATTATTTAATTTATTTATCTTGTTATGAGTGATTGTTGTATTGTTCAATACATTTTGATTGAAAGTTGCTTAAGATCCAAATTCAAATGTTTCATGAGTCATTATGGGTGACATTCACAGGCGTGCAGACTTGAGCATGTGAGGTAAAACATGCATTGGAGAAGGAGCCATGCCCACAGGAAGCAGAGATTGAGGGTGTGACAAAAATAATCGTTGGATTAGTCGACTAATCGAATGACAAAAATAATCGTTAGATTAGTCTACTAATCGAAAAAATAATCGACAGATTAGTCGATTACCAAAATAATCGTTAGTTGCAGCCCTACTGTAAATACTATCCACGTAACTTTCAAGTCACTTAAAAGCATACTTAAGCAAAATAGTGGAGTATTTACTTGGTTGCTGTCTCCCTCTGTCCCAGATCTACCCTCAACTTCCCAACCCACTCACAAAACATCATTTACATCCTGTATTAGATTTTGTCTAGAGATCTAAAAACGTCCAGTGTGACAAATGTGTAATAATTACAGAGGAATTTCAGAAAGTGGGCAAATACTTTTTCATGCTACTGTAACTTGCTGTCTCCCTCTGCTCCAGATCCACCCAGCGACCTACTGATGATTAAGAAAGAAGAGGCTCAGGACACACTAGACCCACCCATGGATATTTCCACCTGGCTGAAGGAGGAGCCCACAGACCATCAGGATATCAGTATGTTACTTTTCTTTTTCTTGTCTTTAGTTTCTCTTGTTGTCTTTCCTCTGTTGCAGCATAGTTGTCTGTCTCTGTCTATGTGTCCATAGCTTTCCCTCCTCTCATTCTTTCCATAACGCTCCAATCTGTGATTTATTGGCCATGTGTTTCATTACTCTTTATAAAGGGAATAGCTTTGATTGTCTTGCTCTAGCAGGTGACTTTATGAATTCACTCATGTGGATTCTTGTAAATCTATTTGATAATTCTTATTCTCTGTCTCCTATATATAAGGCTGTGGACTACTGGTCATTGTCAATTTGATGCAGGTACTGTACGTTGATTATTTCTGGAACATGATGGTACTCCTGCTCTTCAAAATATCAGTCCCAAGCATATTTTTTAAAAGCAGAAGCGTTGTCATGGATAGATAATGCACCTGTGTTGTATTGACAATTAGCTATTGTCTACAGCAGTACTTCAGAGGCGACCAAGAATAAAAGGGATCCGGGTGGCCAGGGTCCTTAGAAAGTCTTCGAATTCACAAAGAATGGATTGTGCTGCGCTAATAGCACCCTTAACTGCGAGTAGCGTGCGGTATCTGCTCCGTCTTTGCAAGCTATTCACTAAAGATATTGCGCGGATGATATAGTAGCACAAACATGCCCATAGGTGTGCGGTTTGCTCCTGATTTGCTCCAGCGCAGTTGGCTCACGGAGCAGTTTGCACCTGGCAGCGCTGTTGGCAGATATCAGGAAGGGGGGGAAATAAACCCAAAACGAGGGACAGGGAAGCTCTTAAATAATAATAATAATGACTTGGATTTATATAGCGCTCTTCATGGCACCCAGAGCGCTTCACAGAGTCCATTATTCGTTCATACACAGTCATACCGGTGGTGGTAAGCTACAATTGCAGCCAGAGCTGACCTGAGGCATAACAGTATTTTTCACCATTTGTATTTAGTTTATTTTGTATTGTATTTAGTTTATTTCGTAATGTATAGACTAGAGCTTGCTTAATTTGTATTTTGATGACACATTGCATCCTTTGTTTTTGTCACTATCTTTAGTCATTGCATTTGTTTGTCATGTTATCCCCAAATAAATTATTTTGAGCAAACCTGTCCATGGTGCTGAATCTTTAGACCGAAGTTAGGCACTGTGCCAATGAGAAAGTTGTATTTAATGTTAAGAGTTAGTTAAGAGAATAGAACCCGCATTATCACATACTCCAGAATAAACTTTTCATTGACCGTGTTTCCAGTGTCTACTCCTCATGGACCTGACGAAACTTAAAGAAAAGTTAAACGTTTATTCTGGAGCATATGAGTGTGCGGGTTCTATTCTCATTATTGTGATTATTACCTAACCCAGCACCCAAAGGAGTGGTGTGCTTTGGGGGGACTATATAGCATTGCCCCACCGCTACGATCCAGGCATCTAAACCGGCTTTTTTAGATGCCAAATGTGTGCTCGATGCGTTCTGATGTGAGCCGGATTGTGCCGGATTGTGCCGCCTCTCCAGCATTGGCAGGATTACGCTTGGTGGTACAATTAGAAGGTGAGTGCAGTCAATAATAATAATAATAATAATAATAAACTTTATTTATATAGCACCTTTCATACAAGGATTGCAGTTCAAAGTGCTTTACATAATGAAGACAATAAAACAAGCAGCAAGAGCAATGCATAACACAAATGAAAATTGCAGCATTATTCATAATCTCGTTACAAAATCAATCAATCAATTGCGCCGACAACATTGGGGAAGCCGACGACGTTAAATAACTATGTAAATAAGATTAGATTGCATGGCATCTCTGGGTGGCTGGCTCAATATCATCCTTGATTTCATCGAGTAGATCAAGAATAGCTTGAGCTGGCAACCTGTGTCTCTGGATGATTTCAAAAAGTGATTTTCTCATTAGAAATGATTATTTATTGCATGCCTGGCATTACGATGCCTTCGCCTGGCAACAATTACTGCTGCCATGATTACCTGAGATTCTGGCAATGACACCCCTTTATAAATGCGATTAGTTACCACCAAATCCCTGAAGACGTAAATAGCGTTGCTTTAATTGCGCATGGCAATTTGTGCCAATCTTTGTGAATTGGAGACTCATTTGCATAGAAAGGGGCACATGTTCCGCCCATATTACCTCATAAATACCCGCAAATACCACTGACGCACGAGACGCAATGCTGAGGGCAACGCAGTTACCACCGCATTTCACCCGTTGCGCTTCCTTTGTGAATAGAAAACTGTGTTTCAGAGCTATTTGCACAGGCGTAGCGTCAGAAAATGCAATCCCTTTGTGAATTCGCCCCTTGTCTTAAATTCACAATTACTAATAAAAGGCCTTAGAAAGCATTACATAATCTTAACCCTCTGACATTACTGTCTTTCAGAGGCTGTAGCGGGCTCAGCTTTAAAGCAACAGTGAATATACTGGTATCATATGAAACTAGCCGACCATGGGGATCCATAGGTACTAGGGGTGTAACGGTACGCGAATACGTACTGTACCGCCTCAATGTGGTCCTCGGGTACAGTACGCGCTGTGCACCGAACGATTGCAACGGTACGGAACCTTTTTTTGCGGAACTTAAATCCCCCCGGCCCTAATATAACTTGCACAACTAACCGGATGGCGTCTATACTTCCCGCAAGCAAGTTGTCCTTTTGTGCGATCTGATTGGCCACTGACGTTTCTGGTCATGTGACATGTGCGCCCAATCGTGTGACGGCAAGTTCTTTGGACGGTTAAGCTTAGGCGCTCTTTCGAAGTTGGTTAAGGTTAGAGTTT
Organism: Notolepis coatsorum; assembly: GCF_963971535.1. NCBI lineage: Eukaryota > Metazoa > Chordata > Actinopteri > Aulopiformes > Paralepididae > Notolepis > Notolepis coatsorum. Next base: position 35,053,708 of record NC_140183.1, read on the forward strand.
GTCTTAGAGCATGGCGATATAACGCCATCCCTGATTCCAAACTATAACCTTAACCAACTGCGAAAGAGTCGCCTAAACTTAACCAGTGATAAACTAGGCGTTGGGTCGTTTGCAGGCTGTTCGACGCGGAAATGGGCTAAGACACTGCTCGTCATGCGATTGGCGCACATGTCACATGACCAGAAACATCAGTGGCCAATCAGAGCAACGCCGAAGGACAACTTGCTTGTGGGAAGTATAGACGCAACCGGATGTTGTTTGTTCATCCCACGCAGCCACGCTGAACGAGAGCTGTAATTCAGCATAGCATATTAGCCTTAGTATGACGAGTGCAATACTAACTGACAAGCAAGAGCTATAAGATGCTCCCACAACATTTAAGTCTCCCGTTTGGGATCATTTCGGATTCCCAGTTAACTACAACAATGGACAAAGACAGGTGGATCGCACTAAAGCTACGTGCCGGCTAGCCCCTTTCGTGACTGTGATGCACACTTGTGATGCAAGGCTTGCATCACAGTCACGAAAGGGGCTATGTGCCGGCATTGTTCAACTTTATTGCAAACTTTATCACGCATTTGAAACGGCATCACCCGAATGTGAATATCACTGGTACAAGGAAGAAACAGACCCTAGTGCAAACCCAGCTATTAATTCAGACCGGGCCAAAGCAATAACAAACGCCATAGGTGTTTTTATAGCAGCAGATCTGCGACCATACTCCGTTGTCGACAACACTGGGTTTAAGCACATGTTAAACGTAATAGAACCCCGCTACCTAGTTCCCTCTCATCCGTATTTCAGCCAGCAGGTCATACCAGCTCTGTATAAACTAATCCCTTTCGTTAGGGATGCCCCGATCACGTTTTTTGCCACCGATACCGATCACCGATCGTCGTGAGCCATATCGGCCGATACCGATCCGGATCGTTTTTGATTAAAAAGAAATTAAAATTTATTTTATATAATTTTTTTTTTTTTTTTTTTTATAAAATATATATATTATATAATTAGACTTGTACTTGTATTATCTGCGAGACATCGCCACCACGCAACAAGTCAAAATGCTCGCTATCTGCAAACAGCTCCACTGTCTGTGTGTACTCTAGTAGCCTCCAGCTCCAAAAAGGATTCTCCGGCGCTGCAGCGGGACCCTATTGGTAACGTTATGCTTTGGTCATTTCACATTCAGCAAGCCCTCAGCTCGAATACGCATTAAATCAATGTTATAAGACATTGATATCAAGAGCTATCTGTAGCTACTGCTAGCCGGCTAGATGACGTTAAGACAGAACTTTAGTTCAATGGGACATTTCGTTTTGAACAGTAAACTAACGTCAGCTAACGCAAGCTAACGCAAGCTACCGGAGGTATGAACATGGACTACTAGATTTTCTGGATCATTTGTTGATATCAGGAGCTATCGGTAGCTAGCCGGCTAAATACCGTTAGACAATGCCTACTAAACGTGAATAGTTGACTGGGTAATTTTGTTTAAACAGTAACGATAGCTAGGTAGCTAACGTTAGCGCAGGTCGAATGCACTACAGACTCGAGCAGAGGAGCCGCACCTCTTTGTTTACAAACTCTACACGGGGGCGGGCGGGGCTAGGGAGGAGGAGCAGTTTGCAGGTCCTGTGCGTCTGAGACAAGCGAGTGAGATATCCACTTGATCAGTTTCCGCGATCGGCGAATATGACTCATTATCGGAATTCCCCGATCGCATATTTATACTGATTATGGGCCGATAACGATCGGTGGCCGATCGATCGGGGCATCCCTACCTTTCGTGACTGTGATGCAAGCCCTGCCCCTATATTCAAGCAGGGCTTGCATCACAGTCATGAAAGGGGCTATGTATAAACAAGCACACGCTACAGTTGTCCACGACTTATCCAAGGCATCTGCTATATAATAATCTTCAGATTTAAGTGTTATTAGTAGGTGTAATGGGAGATTTATAATATAATGTGAGTCCAAAGTTGAATAAGAAATAGAAGATAGATTTGATTCCTTACCTGATCATGATAAGGAATGCTCAGTTAGAAATCAGACCAGTGTAAAGTCCCGGTTGAAAACACATTTGATACACAATTGATATAAACATATGACTTAGGAGAAGCTGGAAAATTACCAGGAGGGTAGGTTAAAATGACTGTTATGGCTGTCCTACAAGAAAACAAAGTGGTTCCCATAAACTGTGACTTATGGCCCATATAGCATTAGTTTTAATACACTTTACAAGGATACTGAAAGGCAAACATGGTTCATAACAATACTGTTTTGACTGGCTATCGTGTGCGTCTCTTAAAGAGAGACACACACATTACGCTGATACATGATAGAGCGACCTCTCAATACAGATCCACAATGGTATGATAATATATTCCACGACATAGGTTACAGCAGTAAGAATTAGTTTGCTCAGTAAATTATGGCCAATTCGTTTCATATTGTTTAATACAGTTAAATAGATAAATGAAAAGCAAATATTTTTTGTATTTCTTAATACTAATCCCATGCTTTGGGCAAAAACTATGCATGCAGTATAAAGTGTGTTATTTTCATCTATTCTAAAGATGACTGGAAAGCTGGGACTCTTGTGGATCCAATGAGTCCAACTGTGTTCATATGTGATGATGTTAGTCCCCATAGTAGCCATTTTGAAACTTCCTCACATACCTCACTGTATAAAATGACCTATTGTGACCTCTAGGATAAACACAGCCCCATGGAACTGTACAACCACAAACTAGAGACCTAGGAAATGTAGAGTATGTATGGCCATCCTAGGTATATTGACATTAAACTGGGATTTCTGAGCCATTTCCAAATGTCCACAGAAGTGCTCACTATCCAATCGCCAAAAACTGCAATTCCTCTTCTCATTCTGTTGTGAGGAGGAATGTGATCATCTGACATGTAACTCACCAACATGTTCTGTTGTGAGGAGGACATGTGATTATCTGACATGTAACTCACCAACGTGTTCTGTGTCTCGAGAGCTCGGGCGCATTGGCATTCCGAGACATTCCTCTAGTTGACGTCACAGAGGAGAGCAGACCTCTAGCAAACTGACACTATTTCCTCAACTATTTTCAACTGTAGTAGAGGCCCAACACAAGAAAGTTTTAACAAATAGTTGAGGAAATAGTGTCTGCAGTTCACTAGAGGTCTGCTCTCCTCTCTGTGACGTCATCCAGAGGGACTTCGCAGGGTGTCGATGTGGCTGAGCTCTCGAGACACGTTGGTGAGTTACATGTCTGATTGATTGATTGAAAATTGTATTAACAGATTGCAGAATGGGTACAGTACAGCTCAATACACACAATTGTTAACATTTTGAATGCCAGCCATGACATAACACGTGTTAGCAGCCCGCCCCCTGAATGCCCACCACGATAATTAGCGTGATTCTTTTTTTTATTAGCGATCTGAATTCATATTTCATCAACCGAGTCTACCGTTGGGAAACCAGCCCCACCAGGAGCTTGGATGCGAAAAAAGCGCCCCCTATCGTCTCCCAGATGGTAATGCACCCTTTTGGAATGGACTCAATGAAAATGGATGAGAAAAAAAAATTCGGGAATCCACATTTTACTTCTCACGCATGTAACCAGAGATGATCCCAGTCATTGTCGAGCCTCCGAACAGCGTGTAATATGTGTTTTACAGTATACGCGTTGGATCAATAAAAAGGATCGATTTTTGGAATGGCAATCAGGAATTGGAATAATCTTTTTGGATACCATCTGATCTCAGGTAAGGAATCTATTTTACCAGTCTTAGGATAATCAGACCCGTTTTCACGGAGATATAAGCTTTTCCCCTATGTGTCATATGGCTGTTTGGCTGTGCGAGCGATTAGGAAATATATCCGATCAGATCACGGCCCCAGCGTGCATACGTACACATATACTATCGATAATCTAGCGTTTATTTGAAAACGATTCATAAATAGGCCGAAAAATGAGTTTTTTTGTGTATTCTAGAACAGTGGTTCTCAACTGGTCTAGCCTCGGGACCCAACATTTCCCTTAGTCATTAAGTCGCGACCCAAAATTTTTAACCACTATGATTTATGTAAAAAAACTAAAAAAACAATGAAATAAAATAATAAATAATATATGCTTCTTAGCAGATTTCTTAGCTTAACATAACAGACCTACATTTGGGGGTACTAATGGGATAACTGGGGTTGCAACAAAAGTGCAACTAGGGCTAAAAACCCAATGAAATTAAATAATAATAAATAATATGCTTCTTAGCAGATTTCTTAGCTTAACATAACAGACCTAAGTTTGGGGGAACTAATGGGATAACTGGGGTTGCAACAAAAGTGCAACTAAGGGCTAAAGACACAATGAAATAAAATAATAATAATAATAAATAATATATCCTTCTTAACAGACTTCTTAACATCCCAGGGAACTAATGGGATAACTGGGGATGTTGTTTACTCCTGACAAGAGTCTCAAAGTCTGGGGTGATGGTAGACAAAGCAACTCTGAGGTCATGCTCAATGTCCAATCTGCTCCTCCGCTTTGTCTTCAGCTCGACCAGAGCTGAGAAGCCACTTTCACAAAGATAGGTAGTGCAAAAAAAATATTATTAAAAATAAAATTAGAGCTGAGCATATGTGTGTAGGGTTTTTTTTTTTAGATAACGGGTATTATGGGTATATCTTATATAAAACAACTAACCAAAAGGTGATCTCATTGGATGTGCCCTGACAATTAATGCTTGTATATCTTATCGTGTGTTGTCATGTTTGTTTATATGTTTGTTTAAAAAATAATAAAAAAAAAAAATAAAAAAAAAAAAAATTAAAAAATGTAATTTTTTTTTTTTTTTTTTTACTTTTCTTTTTTTTACACACACATCCGCGACCCACTCAAAATGGCCCCGTGACCCACTTTTGGGTCGCGACCCACCAGTTGAGAAACACTGTTCTAGAACATTCCGTTTATTATGGAATATTGTTATTTTCCTTAAACGAGGGCTTTTCAAGATGCTATAAAACGGAAATGAACCGATAAAAAAACAATCCGCTTCGACAATGTTGACTGGAAAATGAGTCATTGATAAGCGACGGGCAGATTAGACACATAGCCATAATTTAAAACATAGATTAGGCGATATTATAAACTAATATATATAATATATAAAGTGGATGGTGGGCATTCAAGCACTAAATCATGCGCCCCCTGCTGGGCACTGAAAGTGTTAAGGGATGCAGACCAGAGAGACTTTCGTATTGTTTACATCAGGGTCCCCCATTTTCAATTCATCATAACATATATGACATACAGATAGACAGTACTGCTACATCTAGACATTTATGACATACCAGATTTACAACTACAGTACTGTTTGTGATACCAGATTTACAACTACAGTACTGTTTGTGATGCAAAAATAGTCTAAAAAAGAGAGTATATACATTTTGATGAAGAAACTGTACATTGGAGGAGGTTGGGCAGGTGGGGGAGGGGGGGTGTTGGGTAGGCGGGATGGCAGGGGTAACTGTACATTGGAGGGGGTTGGGTTAAGACATTTACTGTACATTGGAGGGGGTTGGGTTAGGTTGGGTTAGGACCTTTACAGGGGCCAGTTTCGAATTGCAGTCTCCCGTAGGTGCTCTTTGAGAGTGGTTTTGAAAGTGGGTAGTGATTCACATTCCTTTACAGCTGTAGGTAGGGCGTTCCACATTGATGTGGCATAATTGCAAAACGCGTTTAGTCCCTTGTTTGAGCCGAATCTGGGTTTAACATGATTTGTGGAGCTCCCTCTGGTGTCGTGGTTTTCACTGACCTTTGGGAAGTATTTTGACATGTACATGGGTACCTTAGTCCAGCGTTTCCGTTAGCCGGTAATTACCGGTATTTGACCGGCAAAATCTGTTGAAGTCCGACATATTTAATCTCTCCGGTCATAATGTCCGGTGAAAATAATTCCCTCTAAGCACAATTTGATTATTTGAATTGTATTAAATAGGCTAAAATTAAATAGCCTATGCGATGAACGAAACAATCATTACATTTGTTTCATCGTTGCTTCACCAAGCAGCCGGTCTAATAATGACATCGCTGTTGTCAGCGCGAGCTGGCTGCTGCTAGATTTGCGACAAGCATCCAGCTGCAGACACACAGAACCCGCCAGTTTTGCAGGCATAGTGCAGTACTCCAATTCAGCCATTGGCAATTCAGCTGTTGGGTGGGGGGCGCTGTTGAGCGGTCCCCAGACCGGACCTGAAAAACACCGCTGCTCTGCTGGTCTGCAGCTGGATGCTTGTCGCAAATCTAGCAGCAGCCAGCTCGCGCTGACAACAGCGATGTCATTATTAGACCGGCTGCTTGGTGAAGCAACGATGAAACAAATGTAATGATTGTTTCGTTCATCGCATAGGCTATTTAATTTTAGCCTATTTTAATACAATTCAAATAATCAAATTGTGCTTAGAGGGAATTATTTTCACGGACATTATGACCAGCACCAAGTCGTTGGGAGGTGGAGATGATATACATCACGCAAACCCACGATAATGTTGCCGTCTCTCTCTGCCAAATTTCTCAGTTCTTCGCTTGATATAATTAATACAAATGTCCAATATAACGGAATTCGTTAGCTCATAAAAATGTGATTATAACGGACTGCTGTTTATTAATGTCGGGCAGACTGCCCACCGACACCTCAAGTCGGCAGCAGCACGAAGTCTCGAGGGACTTATTTTATTTGGAATATATTAATGACTACGCAAAATGAATACGCAAAAGTAGCCTAGTTTTAAGTTAAAATATTATAAATGCCTTGATGATGTCATTCTTTATATAGGCCTATCAATTGTTTTTAAGCTCAATAAACGGAATTTATCCCATTTGTCCGGTAGATTGAAATCTACCGGACACTCAGACCTGCAAAAAAAAATTCTAACGGAAACCCTGCCTTAGTCGTGTAGTGTATCTTGTAGACTAGGGATGCACCGATCCAATATTGGTATCGGTATCGGCCGCCGATATCGGTAAAATAGCTGGATCGGGTATCGGTAATTTAAAAAAAATTATATCTGATTTATTTGTTCATTCAGTACATTTATATCTATGTGTTAATTTGTTACATTTTGTTTCACTAAGTTAGGAAAGTAATGTTTTAAGTCAAGCCTGATGTTGCCTTGCACAAAAGAATGATCCCAGTCTCTTCCACACAGTGACAGTGAGGCATACAGTTTATTAATTGAATGAATGAAGTTTATTTTCTGTATTTGTTTACAACAAATCAAAAACACACTTGTGATCCTTTACAATTCTTAAAAACAAAATATATTTTAACACTTTGAGAGCCACTCACGGCTAACCTTGTGTTTACGATAGTTACGGTGAAAGCCACTCACGAGATTTCTCGGAATTATTATTATTTTTTAGCGATCTGAAATCATATTGCATCACGCGAGCCTACCCTAGCCTACCCAAGGGCCGCCGGCGATCAGATGTGAAAAAAGCGCCCCCTATCGTCTCCCAGATGGTAAATCACCCTTTTGGAATGGACTCAATGAAAATGGATGGGGGGAAAAAAATATTCCAGTCCACATTTCACTTCTCACCCATGCAGCCGGAGTACCAGAGTTCATTCAGGGGGGGATCATGAGTTCTACTGTATACACGTTAGATCTATACACTTATTGATTTTTTCGAATGGTGATCAGGAATTGGAATATACCAGTTGGATACCATCTGATGTCAGGTAAGGTATCTATGTTATCAGTGTTAGGATAATCGGACTCGTTTTCATGAAGATATAAGCTTTTTTGTGATATGTGCTCCAGCTGTTTCACTGTAAAATCCAAGAGGAAATGAAAGCAGCTATTATCAGCACGCGCCTCGAACGTGCATGCGTGCACGTATACTATTGATCATCTAGCGTTTATTTGAAAACGATTCATAAATAGGCAGACAAATATCAACGTTCTGGAATATTCCAGTAAAAGGTGATTATCACAGAATGGGCTGTTTTTCACCTCAAAACGGGTGCTTTTCAAAATGCTCTCAAACGGAAATGAAGCGATAAAAAACCAATCTGCCTTGACAACACTGACTGGAAAATTATTCTTTGATAAGCGACGGGCAGATTAGACACATAGCCATAATTTAAAACATAGATTAGGCGATATTAACGTTAACATTGGCGCCGATGGTGGCATTCAAGCACTAAGTCGTGCGCCCCCTGGTGGCACTGAAAGTGTTAATATAAAAAAACGTGGATACATTTTTTTTTAAACTTTTGGGGGGGGGGATTGGACAATGGGTATCGTATCGGTATTGGCCGATACCCAAACCCAGGTATCGGTATCGGGACTGAAAAAGTCGGATCGGTGCATCCCTATTGTAGACCAGGCCCATTGCAAGTTGCTGTACTCTGTTGTCTACTCTAAGCCATCCTAGGTTGTCAAAGTGGGCAGGGGTGAGGTGGGTTCTAGGAGTAAGGTCAAGCAGTAGTCTGACCAGTTTGTTTTGTGATGTTTGTACCGTACTTTTCGCACTATAAGCCGCACCTGACTATAAGCCGCAGCAGCTAAATTGAATGATGTGTACATATATAAGCCGCACTGGACTATAAGCCGCATGTGTTTTAATGTTTAATTACCATATGTAAGGAGTGGAGCCTGCGGCTTAATTTGACTCAACACGGGAAACCTCACCCGGCCCGGACACGGAAAGGATTGACAGATTGATTGCTATTTCTCGATTCTGTGAGTGGTGGTGCATGGCCGTTCTCATTTACAAGTTGTATTAAGTTTAGCAAATAAGGGAACAGATAAATAACATTTCAATGCAGTAAAAAAAAGCAATATTTTGATTTTCGGGTTTTGTCCACATAATATAAGCCGCACCGTTATATAAGCCGCAGGGTCGAAAAATGGGGAAAAAAGTCCGAATGGGGCTTATAGTCCGAAAAGTACGGTAATTTTGTTTTAGCGCCTTTGAGGTAGGGCTGGGCGATATAACGATAACGATAATTATCGCGATATATTTTAATAATCGATATCGGGGGGAAAAAAATATTAAATAAAAAATCTGCAACAGGGCAGTTTTAAAACCAGAGACAGTGGACAGACTTGTCTTTCTTGCCTGCAACTTAAAGTAATGGCTTTGCTTGTCCAAATGACAATACTGACCAAATTGAGATTTATTTTTCTCTTTTATTTTGTTTGCTTTCTAATTTAAAATACAGTTTGAAACCGTCTGTACACAGTAGGCTATGTGTGCTAGCAGAGCTAGTCTCCAGTCATGAGTCACGGTGCACATGTGCGGTGGTTTGTCCACCAAAAAAGCGCCAAAAGATAGAAAAGAAACTAGCAGAGCCAGAACTGTTTAACTCCCCTGGAGCCACAGCCAGCAGAGAAGCCGGTTTACTTTCGCTTTCAAACCAGCTGCAGCCTGAGAACTGGAGTGTAAGGGGATGTAACACTAAAGATGGCGGCAACGACAAAGAATTGCTGCAAAATAAACATACATCTGTTGTTAAAAAAAATAAAATTATTTGATTTTTTTTATCGATTTTTTTTGTTTATCGATATCGTTATCGCGTTATCATTTTTGGCCATATCGCCCAGCCCTACTTTGAGGTGCTTTGGTACCATGAGGTGCAAGCACAGTCATAGTACCCTTGAATGAGTGCTTCTGCCAGTCTTCATGGTATTCTTGTTTACCAGAGAGGAGATCTGACATTCATTTGCATAAATTAGGAACAGTAGCGGTCCTAATTTTCTTTTTTTTATGGCTTTTGCCTCTTTATAGTTCTCTAACGTTAGTCTTTCTTTCCTCAACGCTCAATTCTATAAACACTTGACCGATACCCATCAATGCACAGCGCTCTAGCATGTTCTGACTGAACACCTAAAGCTGAGGCTCAGACCGTTTTAGATTTTTGGCTCATTTTCCCTTATGTTAGAATTTTGTAAAAATAATGGTTGCAGATATAGAGGGGGCGCCAAAACTGCACAGATTTTTTTTTTTTTTTTTTTTTTTTTGGCGTTCCCCTCTGGGTGGCGCTCTAGGCGACTGCCTATATCGCCTGTAGGAAGGTCCGCCCCTGCCTAGTATGCTTCCTTGTGGAACACCACAGTTCACTGGGGGGGGGGGGGCTAGAGTAGCGTTTACCTCCACCATCTGTTCTCTCCCCTCCAGGTAGGATTGCATCCAGCTCACTGATAGACTATCAAAACCAATTGCTTTTAGCTTGTCAATCAGAATGGAGTGATTGACAGTGTCGAAGGCCTTTTGTAGGTCCAGCATGACCATGTCGCAGTATTTGCCCGCGTCCACCTCTTGTTTTATGTGGTCGTTCAAATAGAGAAGGCATGTGTCAGTGGAGTGGGAGGTTCTGAAGCCAGATTGGAATTCGTAGATTAGATTTTTGTCCTCCTCACAACAGAACATGTTAGTTACATGTCTGATCATCACATGTCCTCCTCACAACAGAACATGTTAGTTACATGTCTGATCATCACATGTCTTCCTCACAACAGAACATGTTAGTTACATGTCTGATCATCACATGTCCTCCTCACAACAGAACATGTTAGTTACATGTCTGATCATCACATGTCGTCCTCACAACAGAACATGTTAGTTACATGTCTGATCATCACATGTCCTCACAACAGAACATGTTAGTTACATGTCTGATCATCACATGTCCTCAACAGAACATGTTAGTTACATGTCTGATCATCACATGTCCTCCTCACAACAGAACATGTTAGTTACATGTCTGATCATCACATGTCCTCACAACAGAACATGTTAGTTACATGTCTGATCATCACATGTCCTCTTCACAACAGAATTATGTTAGTTACATGTCTGATCATCACATGTCCTCCACACAACATGTTAGTTACATGTCTGATAATCACATGTCCTCCTCACAACAGAACATGTTAGTTACATGTGTGATCATCACATGTCCTCCTCACAACAGAACATGTTAGTTACATGTCTGATCATCACATGTTCCCCTCACAACAGAACATGTTAGTTACATGTCTGATTATCACATGTCCTCACAACAGAACATGTTAGTTACATTACATGTCTGATAATCACATGTCCTCCTCACAACAGAACATGTTAGTTACATGTCTGATCCTCACATGTCATCATCAGGTGTCCCCCTGCCCCCCCCCCCCCCCTCTATGGCGAGCTGCTAGGGCTGGACTTGAACTGTGCTGCACTGTATCCATGTCCCCCATCACTGCACTTTACTGTCTTATTGTTGTCTCACTGTTCTGTCCTGTTTTGCACTTATTTATTTATTTATTATTATTATTATTACGTTGTTCCTATTTGTGAAAAAAATCAATCATGCACTCAAATGTCAAATCACGTTCCATTTGTACCTGTACAATATGGTGAATAAAGAAATCTGAATCTGAACAGAACATGTTAGTTACATGTCTGATCATCACATGTCCTCCTCACAACAGAAGATGTTAGTTACACGTCTGATCATCACATGTCCTCCTCACAACAAAACATGTTAGTTACATGTTTGATCATCACATGTGTGTTGAGTGTTTTTGTTTTGAACAAGGCAAAGAATGTGCTTGATCAGTGTTAATTTTGGCAGCTATTTTCATTTTGGTCTTAGTCATGTGTCAAGTGCTCCTTTTTCGTTTATCATATTTAGTCATCTTCATTTATTTTTCGTTTAGTCAGTTTTTGTCTAAATTGTCTTTTTTGTTTTAGTCTAGATTTTGTTGACAAACGGATGACATGTTTGTCTATATATGTTTGTAATGTACTAAAAAAAATATTATATAAATTATAAAACTTTTTTTTCTTTTTTTACAGCTACTGTTTTATATACTGTTTTTTAGTAATAACTAGAAAGTAATGGTATTTATTCAACAGGTGATTGTATAGATTAGTATTAGTATCATTAAATGACAACTATGCTTCACCCACGGAAAGGTTGTTGGCACATTGGTTCCACACGGACATTATACATTGTTGCACTTGCTTCCAGAAGGCTCCGTTTAGGTCAGCTAGTAGCAGAGGCTCTGTTGTGATTTTTAATGCACAATAAATATTCAACATTCTCTTTTGAGACTCCGCCTCAGACTCTTATCATTTGGCACTAAAAGCTAATATTATTTTTTTAAACATAACATCAAATTAGACACACAAGCATTAACAGTAAACATCCAATGAAATCACCATTTGAATCATTAGAAATGTAGTTTACGAGATATATACCTAATACTTGCTATCTAATACAATACATATGCTCTTGCTCGCTCACCCCCCCCGGACCCCCACTTGGATAATCCATCCATTTTCATTCGTTTCTAACCAGGCACTACAATTCATATGCTAGCTTCTATTCTCTCCAACACTTCTAACCAGATTGCAATGTTGGTTTCACTGACACCTAAAATTCTTGCTGTAGATATTTCTAGATAAATCACATCGAGATAGGTAAGAACCCATACCTTCCTGCACATTTTATCCGGTTGAATCCATCGTGATGCTATCAGCTTTTTAGCAGCTGTGAGACCGGATACAACTAGTCTCTTTAGCTGTATAGGGGCTGCAAACTGAAAAACATCATTCAACAGCAATACAGAGGGATGTACAGGTATGTTCAGAAATAAGAATTCTGATAATTGCTGGGACACTTCTTCCCAGAATATCTTAACCGGTGGGCAATCCCAATACATGTGCATAAATGTACCCTCATCCCCATTTGTACATAAGGAACATAGGGAATCTTGTTTAAGTCCCATTCTGTTCAATCTTATAGGAGTCAGGTATGTCCTATGAATATAATTAAGATTAATTTGTTGATGGTCCGGGTTACGTGACGCAATTCGAACGTTTTGCCCAGACTTCTTGCCAATCAAAATCTATTTCCAAGTCTGTTATATCCCTCCTCCAGACTGAGTCTAGGGGGAGGATTCCATACGAAGACGTTAGTAAGTGATGATAAAAATCAGATACGAAGCCTCTCGATGTCTCTCTTTCATAGAATAATTTGTGATATCTGTGGTGCTCAATTGGTATCCTTAATGGGACTCCATGAGCCTTCAAACAATCCAATAACTGTGCGTAAAAATAATGTGGAACTGGTGAGGTTAAATTTTTTATGTATATCTTGATAGCTACAAAAACCCCGTTCGTTGAAAACATCTCCCAATGTGTGTATGCCCTGCTTTTCCCATTTGGGGTATCTTATAGGTCGTTTTCCAATAAGGAGTGCATTGTTATTGAATAGGGGAGTATGGCTATGCCATTTATGTTGGTTAGAATATATTTTTTGTGTTTCACGCCATATCCGGATCACATGTGTAATAAGGGGGCCAAATTTCCATTCGCATTGCTTAATTGATAATATGGTGTATACTATGTCCTGCAGTCTATGTGGTGCTACTATATTTTCTTCTACGTTTTTCCAGGATACAGATGCTTGGGAGTCAAACCAGGTTGTCAGTGGTCTTAAAGAGTACGCTTTAAAATAGTGGTAAAAGTCTGGAAATGCCAAACCTCCGTCGGCTTTGTTTCTCTGTGCTGTGGATCTTTTTATTCGTGGAGGTTTGTTATTCCAAATAAATTTATATGCGGTGGAGTGTAATTTTTTCCAGTAACCATCAGGAGGGGGTAACGGTAACATTGAGCTAATTAAGTTGATTCTAGGTAAAACATCAATCTTAACTATTGATACTCGTGCCTGTACTGAGTTTTTAAGTTTGGACCACCTGTCAAAGTCGTATTTGATCTTATCTTGGAATTTCGTGTAATTGTACTTCACCGTTTGGCTTATAGTAGGGAATACCTCAACTCCTAAGCATCTGAAGTGTTTAACCATTGGTATTTTTTCTGGTAGGAGTATATTCTTTGCAGGGGCATTAAGTGGAAGGAAGGCCGACTTTGGCCAATTTATCCTAAATCCCGATAGATTGCCAAAGTCATCAATCAACTTGAGAAGATGAGCCATTGAGGTGTTAGGGTTTTGCATGAACAATATTACGTCGTCCGCATATAAACTAATATGATGTTGTGTGCCAGGGTTCGAAATTAACGGGGGCTCGGGGCAAAATGCCCTTGAAAATGGACAAAATGCCCTCGAAAATCAGTTAAGGGGGGCAGAAAATGCCCCTGACAGTTTACTAATTATATATATAATTATATATATGATCTACAGTGCGAGCATTTCCCTTGTATTTGCCCCTAATAATATGTGTGTGTGCGCGACCCGGAAAAATCATTTACTCGAGACGAGTGACTATTACAAAACAGCTCCGCTGTTAATAGTCTCACATTACACAAGGCGCATAAACGTCCAATCACAGTAGCGCCCGAAAACAAAGTCACGGTACCGGCTTAGGCAAGTTATACATTCAGAATCAGACAACGCAAAAAAATCAGCCAGCCATGAAGCCCATTCATTTTTATTTTGAGCAAAAGAGAGACTAGGAGAAAGAGGAATCCGGCTGACATGGTTTTTTGAAGTGATATTCGCACGTGTTTTTGCGGGTCCAGTCCCCACGGTATGTTGACAGAATTAGCAAAAACACCTTATCGACTGAAGCATAAAAGTCATTAGGATACTGCTCTGCTCTGAATTTAGGGCTTAGTGGGGAATTTCTTCCGACGTTAACGTTAACGACGCACCGAAGCAGCTAGACGCTTGGACATTTCTCTGTGTTGTGTGTAACACGCAGCGGTCCCCGCCTCCCTAGCTCCTTGCAACAAACGTTCCACCCAAAAACGGAATTTCTATTTCATAATAAATTAAATAATTGTATAAAGAATTTTCAATGTTCTGTCATCTAATAATATATTCCATTACCTTTCCTATCTGTATCAAAGTCAAAATGTTGGTATCATAACAACACTACAACATACAAAAGCAGCTTGACAACCGATATCCTTTGCGTTTGATTGATTGAAAACTTTATTACCAGATTGCAGAATGGGTACAATACAGTACAGCTCAATACACAATTGTTAAGGGGATGCAGACCAGAGAAAGACTTTCGTCTTGTTTACATCAGGGTCCCCCATTTTCAATTCATAGTGTGCACACGCACAGTATAATATACATGTGATAAATAGTTAATAAACTCTGTTACTTGAACAATTTTCACTGTGCTCCTAAATTTCGGTGTGAACACACCTTCTTCAGAATGGCTTGCATGAAGCATGAAGGGTAAGTGACCCTAGTATATACAAGACAAACAGGAAGTGACAACACAGGAAGTGACAACACATTCCCACAAGAGATCTGCAAAAAAGTACAAAATACCACTTACAAGCACAACCTTTTCAGAATATGTAAATAAAAAAGAAGCGTGTAAATCAAAAAGAAACATGTAAATCACAAAGAGATATATATATATTTTTTTATATACAGAGTAGGCCTACATCTTAAACTCATGACCCATATAAGCCATCTTTCAATTATAAATATAAAGAATGATAAATGAAAATAAATAATAAACAATCGAATGAAATTAAATAATCAAATGAAACGGGTCAAAACATTTTCCTCATTGAGGCCTCTAGGCTCTAAACAATCCAGATAATGAATATAAAAGCATTCCCTTTGTAGCAAGAGCCTGTCTCTGTCGCCGCCTCTTGGTGGTCTTAAGACCTGCTCTATACCCATGTATTTTAAGCCAGAAATATCATGTCCTAACTTATTAAAGTGCCTTGCAACTGAAGACTTCTCGTCATTTCTTCTTATAGAACATTTGTGCTCAGAAATTCGATTTTTAAAACGTCTTGTTTTTCCAACATAGTAAAGGTTGCAAGGACATTTAAGCAAGTAAACTACAAAATCAGAATTACAGGTAATCCGGCCTCTAACAGCGATACTCCTACCTGTACTTGGTTGTAAATAAAATTTCTCTTTAATCATGCCATGACATTGGGTACAAGACAAACATGGAAAATTGCCATTTGGAATATTAGCCATAAAATGGGTACATTTTTTGGGAAAATCTGTTTTAACTAACTGGTCACTTAAGTTAGGTTGCCGTTTATAGAAGTATTTGGGTGGTTCCTGGAACACACCTCCGATCTTAGGATCTGACTTTAAAATGTACCAGTATTTGTTCACAATATCACGCATATCTCTAGAAATAGGGCTGAAGGTGGACACCAATGCTACTGAGTTGCTTTTTACTTTGTCTTTATGTGTAAAAAGGGATTGTCTGTTTATCTGTTTAGTTTTATTCAGAGAACTTATTAAAGTGCCTTGCAACTGAAGACTTCTCGTCATTTCTTCTTATAAAACATTTGTGCTCAGAAATTCGATTTTTAAAATCACAAATTCACAAGGATCTTCATAACCCACCAGGTCGACCTATTGTGGCTGGTATCGGGTCACTTACAGAACCTCTCAAAATTTGTTGACTCACACCTTAAAGAATTGGCTGCAGCACAACCTGGTTATTTAAAGGACACTACCGACTTTCTAAGTAAGCTGTATGAGTGCAGTATAGAAGCTACCGATATTTTGTGTACAATGGATGTTTCTAGTTTATATCCTAGCATCCCACATATTGATGGGTGCATGTAGATATTATTTGGATCAGAGAATAGAGCTACATCCCTCTACTGAGGCATTAATATCATTGACTCAGGAAGTCCTTAATAAGAATTATTTTCGTTTTCAGGATCAATATTATTTACAGAAAAGAGGCCTAGCTATGGGCAGCCCGGTAGCGGTTAATATGGCCAACTGTTTTATGTCGAAGTTTGAGTCTGAATGTATTTTCAATAATAATCCATATGTTGGACACATTAAAGCCTATTGGAGGTATATTGATGATTTATTTTTTGTATGGTCAGGCACTAAAGAGGCTCTGGAAGAGTTCCACTTGTTTCTCAACTCTCAGAGAGAGACTATTAAGTTTACTATGAATTATGATTCACATTCCATAGCATTCCCCGATGTATTGGTGAAAAAGAGAGACAATATTGTCCATACCGAAGTTTTCAAAAAAGAGACTGATCGAAATTCGTTTCTCCATTATAGCAGTTATCACCCGCCAGAGCTCAAGAGGAGCCTTCCATTTAGTCAGATTGAGATATAAACGTATCTGTAATACAGATGACATTTTTGATACACAAGCCACGGAGCTTTGTCAGAACTTTAGATCTAGAGGATATAGTGAGGCCCTTATTGAGAATTCTCTGAATAAAACTAAACAGATAAACAGACAATCCCTTTTTACACATAAAGACAAAGTAAAAAGCAACTCAGTAGCATTGGTGTCCACCTTCAGCCCTATTTCTAGAGATATGCGTGATATTGTGAACAAATACTGGTACATTTTAAAGTCAGATCCTAAGATCGGAGGTGTGTTCCAGGAACCACCCAAATACTTCTATAAACGGCAACCTAACTTAAAGGGGAACTCCAACATTTTGGGAAATTAGCTTATTTAACATCTTCCCTGGAGTTAGACAAGAAGATACATACCTTTTTTGTCTCTGTGCGTGCATTTTAGCTTTGGGAATAGATGCTCCGTTAGCATAGCTTAGCTTCATCACTGGAAGTGAGTAGGGGCCGGAGCCTTACAGTGCCTTACAGTGTATTGCAAGGTCTGACATTGACCAAACTTGATATGCATGACCTTGGTGGGCTCTAGGTTAACTCCTGAAAAGGGGGTCAATGTCAGACCTTGCAATCAAAAGTTAGGGGGCACACTGAAATTATGGCAAGGGTTATTAGCCCCCTAACTTTGATTGCAAAGTCTGACATTGACCCCCTTTTCAGGAGTTGACCTAGAGCCCACCAAGGTCATGCATATAAAGTTTGGTCAATGTCAGACCTTGCAATACACTGTAAGGCACTGTAAGGCTCCGGCCCCTACTCACTTCCAGTGATGAAGCTAAGCTATGCTAACGGAGCGTCTATTCCCAAAGCTAAAATGCACGCACAGAGACAAAAAAGGTATGTATCTTCTTGTCTAACTCCAGGGAAGATGTTAAATAAGCTAATTTCCCAAAATGTTGGAGTTTTCCTTTAAGGGACCAGTTAGTTAAAACAGATTTTCCCAAAAAATTTACCCATTTTATGGCTAATATTCCAAATGGCAATTTTCCATGTTTGTCTTGTACCCAATGTCATGGCATGATTAAAGAGACATTTTATTTACAACCAAGTACAGGTAGGAGTATCGCTGTTAGAGGCCGGATTACCTGTAATTCTGATTTTGTAGTTTACTTGCTTAAATGTCGTTGCAACCTTTACTATGTTGGAAAAACAAGAAGACGTTTTAAAAAGCGAATTTCTGAGCACAAATGTTCTATAAGAAGAAATTACAAGAAGTCTTCAGTTGCAAGGCACTTTAATAAGTTAGGACATGATATTTCTGGCTTAAAATACATGGGTATAGAGCAGGTCTTGAGACCACCAAGAGGCGGTGACAGAGACTCTTTCTACAAAGGGAATGCTTTTATATTCATTATCTGGATTGTTTAGAGCCTAGAGGCCTCAATGAGGAAAATGTTTTGACCTGTTTCATTTGATTATTTAATTTCATTCGATTGTTTATTATTTATTTACATTTATCATTCTTTATATTTATAATTGAAAGATGGCTTATATGGGTCATGAGTTTAAGATGTAGGCCTACTCTGTATATAAAAAAAAATATATAGATATATCTCTTTTTGATTTACACGCTTCTTTTTTATTTACATATTCTGAAAAGGTTGTGCTTGTAAGTGGTATTTTGTACTTTTTTGCAGATCTCTTGTGGGAATGTGTTGTCACTTCCTGTTTGTCTTGTTGTCTTAGGCTAAATGCCAAGAAAACCGAGGTCATAATGTATAACATCCTCCCGGATCATCCACCTCTAAGGACAACAGGAGGCTCTTCTCTAAAGGAAGTCGGTGATTTCAAATACCTGGGCTCGTGGGTCAACTCGTCCGAGCAAGACCTTAAAGTGAGGAAGGTGCTTGCGTGGAGGGCTCTGAACGGCATGACCAGTGTGTGGAAATCCAACCTCCCCCGTCAAATCAAGCTCAACTTCTTTCATGCAACAGTTGAGTCTGTCCTTTTGTATGGCAGTGCATGCTGGACCTTGAAGCCCACCCTGCAGAAGTCCTTGGATGGGTGCTACACCAGAATGATGCGTGTGGTGCTCAACATCAACAGGGATGAGCATGTCACTAATGCAAACTTGTATGGGGGGGTGCTAAGGGTGAGCGAGAAAGTGGCAGTCAGGAGAATGAGGCTGGCAGGTCACTGCCAGAGACATCATGAGATGCCAACCAGCAAACTTGTGCTGTGGGAATCAACACACGGGCATCGATCACATTAACCTACGTGGACGTACTCAGGAGAGATGCGGGAACAGAATGCACCGGCGAGCTAGCCAGATGCATGGAGGATCGGGATGACTGGAAAAACCGATGGAGGGCCCGTCCGAGGACGACCTAGATAGATAGATATACTAGGGTCACTTACCCTTCATGCTTCATGCAAGCCATTCTGAAGAAGGTGTGTTCACACCGAAACGTCATGATTGCAGGCTGCCAATAAATTTGGAAAAACCTGGAGTGCGTGCCTGGACATTGTTTCCCTATTTTTATGTATGATATTAGAGGTTACAGCACCCAGTGTCAAGTCTAGTGAGGTGAGCGCGTTCTACTACTTTTTTCACTTATATATTGTGCTAAAGGCTCTAATGAAAAGAAAAGTTATAATTATTTTGTCTCGTCTTGTTTTAGTCAACAATATCAACATACATGAAGAGAAATTTCGTCCTGGTTTTTGTAAATTACATCTTTATCTCCTCAGTTGTGGTCAACGATATTTAATAAACTATTTAGTCTAGTTAGCGTGCCATGGTCTTCAATAACGTGACGTCACGTCTCGTTGTCGTCATGAAAATAACCTTTGTTGGCTACCATCTTTCATAACTATTTTAGTTGACAAAATTAACACTGTGCTTGATTATAATTCTTTGCAAATATTATATTGTTCACTCATCCTACCATATTTGAGTTACTGTGTGGAAGTGTGGGGTAACGCGTAGGAAAGCAACATAAAGCTATTATTTATATTACAGAAGAGAGCAGTAAGAATGGTTCACAAAGTAGATTCAAGAGAACATACCAATGAATTATTTATTAAATCCAGACTATTGAAACTTAAACAGTTAGCTGAAATACAGACTTTATTAGTTTTGTTTAGAGAAAAATGCAGAGTATTACCAGCAAATATACAGAGGTTGTTCGTTCCCTGTCCAGATGACAGCAGAAGGAAATTCAATTTTAGGCACAAATTTGCATGAACCACCTTAAAACAAAGGTGCACCTCAGTTATAGGTATCAAACTATGGAACTCTTTGCAGAATGATGAAAAGAGTTCTACTAATATATTTCACTTCAAAAGGTTGTACAAAGAAAAGAATAGACAGTATAGCACAGTTTAGTATAATATTGCAGTTTAGCATAACAGGATAACATAGCATAGAATTGCAGTATAGGCCAGTATGAGTATAGTAATATAGTATATAGCAGCGTAACATAGAATAATAATATATTAAAATATTGTATAATACTGTATATCAATATAGTGTAGTATAAATAGTATGATTTAGTTATATTATAATAAAATTAAAATTATATAGTATATAAAAGTATAATATAGAATAATACATTATATAAATGTATAGATACATGTGTGTGTGTTTGTGTGTGTATAAATTAATGAACCTAAATATGTAGTTTGACTGATAGATACACACAATGGGTTTATTTATGTTGATTTAATTTAGCTGTGTTGATGTTTCCATTTTTTCAAAATGGGTATATTCTGTTTGGTTTTACGCAATAAGTATCGGTGTGTTGTATGTGTGTAGGGGCAGGTATATATAAGAATTTCTCTTCTTCCTGTTCCTTTCGGCCATGGAATTTGGTGAATTATATTAATATGTACTGTTGGACTGTGGTAATTCCATGTACGAATAAATAAATGAAGATGATGATGACATGTCCTCCTCACAACAGAATGATAGGATTAAGGTTGAAAATTAAGGTTGAAAATATGATAATATATCCCTTTTAAATTATAAAACCTAGCACCTCTTATATATATTTACATATTAACTAAACTACTACTAAAGCTGAATAAAATCACTAATTATATCATCTTCTCCATCCAGATAGCCTCCTGCTTCCTGTTGTGCCTGGGAAGAAACAAAGAGGCTCGGATGGAAGAAAAGGCCCCAGCTGTGAGCAGTGTGGAGAAAGCTTCAGTTCAAAGAAGGGTCTGAAAAGGCACCAGCTCATTCACGCAGGAGAGAACCCCTACTCCTGTGAGCAGTGTGGAACGAGCTTTAGATACCTGGCTAGTTTGAATTCGCACCAGAGGATTCACACAGGAGAGAAACCCTACTCCTGTGAGCAGTGTGGAAAGAGCTTTAGTCAGCTGTCTCATCTGCAACAACACCAGAGAATTCACACAGGAGAGAAACCCTACTACTGTGAGCAGTCTGGGAAGAGCTTTAGTCAGCTGTCTCATCTGCAACAACACCAGAGAATTCACACTGGAGAGAAACCCTACTACTGTGAGCAGTGTGGAAATAGCTTTAGTCAGCTGTCTCATCTGCAACAACACCAGAGAATTCACACAGGAGAGAAACCCTACTCCTGTGAACAGTGTGGAAAGAGCTTTCGTCAGCTGTTTCATCTGCAACGACACCTGAGAATTCACACAGGAGAGAGAGACCCTACTCCTGTGAGAAGTGTGGAAAGAGCTTTAGTCAGCTGACCCATTTGCAACAGCACCAGAGAACTCAGACAGGAGATAACCCCTACTCCTCAGTAATGCAAAAAAAGTTATGCAGAAATAGCTTGAGCTAGGTTACCTGAAAGAACACCAGAGCATTCACACAGGAGATAAACCATACCACTATGAGGAGGAGTATGCAAAGAGATTTAGTTGTTCAGCGCACTTGAATATTCACCAGCTCATTCACACAGGACACGCTAGCTAGACCCTACCCACTGTGACCAGTGTGGGAAGAGTCGGCTGGGTAATCTGCAAGAACACCAGGGAATTCACACAGGACACAAACCAAGGAGGTATAGAGGCTGCTAGAATGCATAATCCTTTAAAGGTCCCATGTTTTGCTATTCATTTCACTATTTGGGCATTTTTACACAATTCCTGTGAGTCTATGGAACACGTATTTCTAATCAAGTACTCTAAAGCAGCATTTTTCCACTTCAAGATTTCAAGCTGTTTTGGGCTGGGCTCCGCCCATACTCGCAAAGCGCTTTGAGTAACAGTCACCCACACTCTGCACTGGCAGATAGAGAGGGAGACTAATTAATTTTGCCGCGGGGGGGCATAATCCCACGGGACAATGCATTGGTAACTTGTTTTAAATGACATATACCCCGTGAATATTATTGCATGGATCGGAATACGCGTGGGCGTGTGCGCTATGGTATTTTGCAACAGGTTGACGAGTGCCGACAGAGAGAGCAGAGAACGAGAGAGAGAGAGAGATGGAGAGGGAGAGAGAGGGATATGGAGCATTTACACACACTCCCGTCTGCGTGTGTGTGTTCAGGAGTGTGTGTAAATGCTCTGTATCCCTCTATCTCTCTCTCTCGCTCGTTCTCTGCTCTCTCTGTTGGCACCCACGCCACGTCAACCCGCTTGAGGAAATGTCAGTATTTCCACTTGCTCTGTTGTTGAGCGAATAGTTTGATTGATTGATTTTATTGATGGATTAAAAACACACAACAAGGATCCAAAGGATAACATGAGAGAGTAAAACCCTTATTTCCGTCATGGTCCCATTTGAGTGTGTGCTAGAACCATAGTTAGTTATGCAGTAGTTATGCAGATGAGAATTCTTATACGTCACAGTTATGCAAAATTCAGAATGGCTTAGTTCAGTGGGGGGGGGGGATCTCGTGACATGATCTGGACTGATGAGCCAAAATGAGAATTAGAGACACAGACCCCATTGATACAACCCCACATTGCTAGAAAACGATGCTAAACACTGGAAAAGGCAATTTATAAGACATAAGTTAAGTTAATAAGTTAAGTCATGTTTAGGTGACTAAAATATGTGTCCTTTAACACTTTCCGTGCCGGCTGTGCCAGTCCTATATACCCTGTTGAGTGCCACCGCTCTATTCAATGACAGAGCGCTCACATTTGTGAACGCATAAACTATATCTTAAATTATGGCTATGTGTCTAATACGACCGTCGCTTATCAATGACTTGTTTGCAGTCAACATTGTCTTAACGGATTGTTTTCCGTTTTATACCATTTTGTATAAAACGCTTGTTTTTTGAAACTTTCAGAAAAAAAAAGATTCTGCAGGAATCACGCTTTACTGTAATACACAAAACACGTTGTCATTTTTTCTGCCTATTTATGAATCGTTTTCAAATAAACGCTAGATTATCGATAGTATATGTGTACTTATGCACGCTATAGAAGCGGACTGAAAAATCGATTATCTTATTTCCTGATCAGCTACACACACTCACAGCCACACACACACACACACATGGGACACGTTGATATATAGGTGAAAACAGCTCTGATTATCCCAAGACTGGTCAAATAGATTCCTTACCTCAGATCAGATGTTCTCCAAAAAGATTATTCCAATTCCTGATCGCCATTCCAAATATCGATTGCGTTTATTGATCCAACACTGGGTGGTCGAAAGACATATTCCACGCTGTTCTGATGGTGGGCGATGACTGGGATCGTCTCCGGTTACTTGCCTGACAAGTAAAATGTGGATTCCGGACTCTTTTTTTCCCCATGCGTTTCATTCAGTGCAATCCAATGGGGTGCAGTACCATCCGGAGAGACGATAGGGGGCGGTATTGTCCCTGTTCGAGCTCAGACAGATCCCCACTGGTAACGTGAGGCTAGATTGATGAAAAATGAATGGAAATCGATAATAAAAAAAATAACGATTAAAAACGAGATTTCTCGTCGGCTGGCACTCAACGGTTGGCATGAACTAACGAGAAATCTCGTCGCTGGCACTTAAAGTGTTAAAGGATAACTCCACTATTTTGGGAAATTAGCTTATTTAACATCTTCCCTGGAGTTAGACAAGAAGATGCATACCTTTTTTGTCTCTGTGCGTGCATTTTAGCTTTGGGAATAGATGCTCCGTTAGCATAGCTTAGCTTCATCACTGGAAGTGAGGCAGGACAGTAGCCTTACAGTGTATTGCAAGGTCTGACATTGACCAAACTTGATATGCATGACCTTGGTGGGCTCTAGGTCAACTCCTGAAAAGGGGGTCAATGTCAGACTTTGCAATCAAAAGTTAGGGGGCTAATAACCCTTGCCATAATTTCAGTGCGCCCCTAACTTTTGATTGCAAGGTCTGACATTGACCCCCTTTTCAGGAGTTGACCTAGAGCCCACCAAGGTCATGCATATCAAGTTTGGTCAATGTCAGACCTTGCAATACACTGTAAGGCACTGTAAGGCTACTGTCCTGCCTCACTTCCAGTGATGAAGCTAAGCTATGCTAACGGAGCATCTATTCCCAAAGCTAAAATGCACGCACAGAGACAAAAAAGGTATGCATCTTCTTGTCTAACTCCAGGGAAGATGTTAAATAAGCTAATTTCCCAAAATAGTGGAGTTATCCTTTAAGCTCTAATATTCTGGATAGCATGCAGTGAAGAACTAAAGCAGAGAACTCAGCCCTGTCCCCGGGACCCAACAGGCAGCTAGGACAAAGCTTGCATTGGCTCTACTGCGGCCTGAAAAGCCGGCCCATGAGGCACGGTCTGAAAACCTGCCTTAACAAGCCAAGACAAACTGAAAATGGACTCCTATGACCACCAGATCCAATAGACATTGACATAAGTAAGCTAAACCAGACACTACTTGCTCATAACGTACCATCATTATTGTAACCAAAATGTTTTGTTTGCGTAATGGAGCATTTGGACTGATATGCTTTTGTTTTATGTGTTGTATATGAATTAGATCTAGCTATTAAACATGTTTTTTCATCTCTGATTTGATTAGACCATTAGCATGGCAAATCTTTTTTGAATATTGTCGTCTGACCAGGATGACGTTCTGCTTTCTGGCCTAACATTATAGCTATGGCATCTCCTCCCGACATCATCATAAGAGTATCAGCATAGGCTACCGTTAGCATTGCATACCAGCTATCTCTTGGAAAGTGGCTGAAACGCTCAACACAGATATTTAAGCAATAGCTCATGACAGGCCATGGCATATGGTCCTTATATCACAGCTAAGGGGCCGTAGTTCGGCCCTTGGTCGACCCTGAGTTGGTCCCACATCCCATGGTTGACCACTGTAGATCTGGAATAAAATAATGTGTACATGTGCACATGGCTGCACTGAACTGAAAAAGGAACACCACCCAAATAAAGAATTTCAATGTTATTAGTCAGTATTTGTGAACATGAGCTACTCTCTCCTAATGCCAGAAACCAGAGAAGTGATACTCAAATGTGTGATGTCATCAAGTATAAAGTCTGAAGATGCTCCATTGACAATGGATGGGATACTTATTTTGTGGACCCACAGAACGTTTAAAAAAAATGTATACAGTTTCAAATTGACAACATAAACATTTTAAATGGATCCAGGTTTACTTCCTGTTGCAGTGTTTCTAATATCAATAACTGACAGGAAATACACTTGGGTCCAAGCTGATCACTAGCAACACAATTCCAGTGGAACCATCTATACCTAAATGTGCTTAATTTAAGCATTACATCACGCGCAGGAGTGTGTTATGAGAATTAGAGCATGCCTAGGGGTGGTTGTTAGGCCCGAGGTGGTTAGACCCCCCCTAGGCATGCTCTAATTCTCATAACACACAACTACAAGTGGTGTAATGGCTTTTATACAATTGGCGCATTCATCCAACCTTATTGCTATACAATAAACACACATTAATTGAAGATTAATCAGCAGAAAAAGTAGTTCCAAAAAAAAGAAGAGAAGTTGCCTCCGTGTGTAGAAGCAGCTCGGAGGTGCGCTGTTTCAAGGCATGCCATCTAAGAATGAAGTGAGCGTGTGTTATTGGATTGATTGATTGAAAATGTTATTACAGATAGACAGTGCTTACATCTTTATACAATTGCAGAATTCTTCCAACCTTATTGCTATACAATAAACACATTAATTGAAGCATAATGGAGATTTATTCACAAAACCATCTGCAGAAAAAGTAGGTTAAAAAAAATGTTTAACCTACTTTCTATAGAAGTAGCTTGGAGGTGCGCTGTTTTAAGTGAGCGTGTGTTATTGGATTGATTGATTGAACATTTTATTAATGTCCGCCTTGTTTCGAACTGGTTATGCTTAGGCCCTCTTTCGAAGTCGGTTATGCTTAGAGTTTGGAATCAGGGCTGGTGGTCTATCGCCCTGCTCTAAAGATAAACTCTAAGCATAACCGACTTCGAAAGAGGGCCTAAGCATAACCAGTTAGAAACAAGGCGGACATTAATAAAATGTTCAATCAATCAATCATTCCAATAACACACACTCACTTCATTCTTAGATCGCATGCACCTCCGAGCTTCTTCAAAGCATGCAGCATGTATTTCCACGGTACCTGGAAAACATGGAATAAATTTTTTCATTTTCCAGGTATGGAAAAGTCATGGAAACTGAGCAAAAGTGAACACTTACATGGAAATAGAAACAGTTGTCCTGGAAAATTGTATTGGATGATGTGTAAAATAGTAATCAAATTAAACTATTGAGCACAAAATTAAGATGAGTTTATAAAAACCCTTTACATGTGAACAGCTTTTACTGTAGATAGAAATGGATGATCCCATGTTCTAGACTATAGAGCATGTTCTTGGCATCCTATATGGTATATTGGATGTTGGTATTTGATGCAGGCAACTTGGTGATTTGTACTTACATTTGTATTTGACTTACAAACATCAACAACATTACGACATTACAATTGACAGACAAAATTATAAGAAAATAACATAAAAAAGGGACATAAATAAAAGTAAACATTGTGGCACCTAGTGAAACTTCTTATGCAAGTTGATCCTCAAATGTAAGTACTGTAGCTGTGTTTTAACTGTTGTAAACCTGGGTTTATCAACGTTAGTTAGTAAGCAGTGCAATCTTGCTAACTAGCTAGCAACTTGAGTTT
Source organism: Notolepis coatsorum (assembly GCF_963971535.1). Lineage (NCBI taxonomy): Eukaryota > Metazoa > Chordata > Actinopteri > Aulopiformes > Paralepididae > Notolepis > Notolepis coatsorum. The sequence goes on from NC_140183.1 coordinate 35,080,904, forward strand.
GTTTTGAATTTGGATTTAGTTAATAATGCAAGCACATGGAGTGCAATCTTGCTAGCCAACATTCAGTTTGCTAACTAACTAGCTACTAGCTAGTGTTGGCTAGCTTGCATTGCTAGCTAACTGCCAATACATTTTCACATTAGGCTGTGGCATTACTTCTATTCTAGTTGACATGAATAGTCTAGTCTTGATAAATTTTGTAACAATCATTCTTAGCTATTTTGTGATTTTTCGTTTTTTTCTTAAAAAAGATTATACTACTAAATAGGAACATTTGGGGTGAAACATTTTTGAAAAATCATTGATCATGCCTAGACTGATTCTATACATCTATACTGTTAAGCTAAGCTTACTAGTGGGGTTGCTGTACTGAGGAACCACAGGGGAACCAGCCTTATGTTTTCCGTTTTAGGTTCATTAGTTTGATTTACAAAAGATTTTACAGAGTAAGAGTAGGCATACTACCCCTTCTACGTAAGACTCATAATCTAATAAGACTAATAATAAAGGAAAGAGGGAGGAGGAAGAGAAGAGGGGCGAAGATGAAAGAGGAGGAGAAGAAGAAGAGGATAAGAGAGTAGAGGATGACAGAGGAAAAGGGAGAAGAGTGGAGAGGAGTTGAGAAGAGTAGGAAGAGAAGACAGGAGCGGACATGAGACATGTGCAGCCACGTTGGAACTTTAAATCGGTAGGGGGTGCTGGGGGGTCGCCAGATGATAAATTTTTTTTGGTCAGGCCACTGAATTTAGAAGCAGGCCAGGCCGCGTGAATATTAAAGGCAACCAACTTGTGTTCAGCTTTTCGTTCAGCGTTTCTCTGATTGGCCACACGGCCACGTGACCGCCCTAGCACACGCCCTTTTCCGCTGAGAGACACGGCAGAAGCGCTGGTCGAACCAACGCGCTGCTCGAACCAGTTCAGACAGAGGTGTTTATTTATATTAATAAACATATCTACTAGAAACACTGGTGTTCTGTTGTGTGACTGTACTAAACTCTTCCACCACATGACCGACATTTGACATACAGTACACCTCCTATCTATGTTGGGATTATGTTTGGTCATGACAAAACAATAAAAATCGCTACTGTTAGTAATGCTGCCACCACCCACTTCAATGACAGAGCTCTCATATTTGCGAATGCATAAACTATATCTTAAATTATGGCGATGATGACCGACATTTGACATACAGTACACCTCCTATCTATGTTGGGATTATGTTTGGTCATGACAAAACAATAAAAATCGCTACTGTTAGTAATGCTGCCACCACCCACTTCAATGACAGAGCTCTCATATTTGCGAATGCATAAACTATATCTTAAATTATGGCGATGTGTCTAATATGGCTGTCGCGAAGTCATTGATAAGCGACAGCCATATTAGACACATAGCCATAATTTAAGATATAGTTTATGCATTCGCAAAATATGAGAGCGCTGTCAGTGAAGGGCTTCCTACAACAGAGCACCGCCGCTGCTGCTGCTGAAGCTGGATCAAGCCGCGGGCGGCGCACGGAAGCCGGGGAAAAACCACTGCGTCGCCCCGCTGGCGCTTCACGGCTTCAGCAGCCTCCACGGGCGAAATAACATAATGTTACAGCGTACAGTTCCACACTGATGTACAGTGAGTGTTTAATATGGCTGTCGCGAAGTCATTGATAAGCGACAGCCATATTAGACACATAGCCATAATTTAAGATATAGTTTATGCATTCGCAAAATATGAGAGCGCTGTCAGCGAAGGGCTTCCTACAACAGAGCACCGCCGCTGCTGCTGCTGAAGCTGGATCAAGCCGCGGGCGGCGCACGGAAGCCGGGGAAAAACCACCGCGTCGCCCCGCTGGCGCTTCACGGCTTCAGCAGCCTCCACGGGCGAAATAACATATGACGTTACAGCGTACAGTTCCACACTGATGTACAGTGAGTGTTTAATATGGCTGTCGCGAAGTCATTGATAAGCGACAGCCATATTAGACACATAGCCATAATTTAAGATATAGTTTATGCATTCGCAAAATATGAGAGCGCTGTCAGCGAAGGGCTTCCTACAACAGAGCACCGCCGCTGCTGCTGCTGAAGCTGGATCAAGCCGCGGGCGGCGCACGGAAGCCGGGGAAAAACCACTGCGTCGCCCCGCTGGCGCTTCACGGCTTCAGCAGCCTCCACGGGCGAAATAACATAACGTTACAGCGTACAGTTCCACACTGATGTACAGTGAGTGTCTAATATGGCTGTCGCGAAGTCATTGATAAGCGACAGCCATATTAGACACATAGCCATAATTTAAGATATAGTTTATGCATTCGCAAAATATGAGAGCTCTGTCATTGAAGGGCTTCAACGGAGCGCGGCCGCTGCTGCTGCTGGAGCTGAAGTGATGTACAGTGACGAGTGAATCTGGTAGTTGGTTGTTAAAAACGCGAAACATAATAACGTTACGCTTTCTAGTTCAGCGCATTTCATAACTGTATGGGCTTTGTTTATACTTCAGAGGTGATGTACAGTGACGAGTGAATCTGGTAGTTGGTTGTTAAAAACGCGAAACATAATAATCAGTCAGCAGCGCTCCACTGCTACCACAGCTGAACACAAGTTGGTTGGTACAGCAGCTTAAGTTGGTTGGTAGTGGTACACAAGTTGCATTGCCCGCGCTGCCGCTAGCTCCTTGGGTTTCATTTGGGACGTGGGAGGGGCTGCCGCTTGCTTGCGCGTGGGGGCGGGGGGTCGCGGCCAATCAGAAAAGCCGAACACAAGTTGGTTGCCATTAGGCCTGCCACTATAACAAATTTTGCTGGGCGATTAATTGCCCCCGAAAATATCGCGATAAGCGATATTATTGCGACCGGTTAAAAAAATTTTTTGATTTATTTCCCAAAACTTTTATTTTGAAGCCCACCGCTCCGTCTTTTCCGGTTTAAGACTTTTATTTTGAAGCCCACCGACCGGACCGGAAGTATTGTTGCGATTATCCTAGCCGACAACTTGTCTCGTCTGGTTGTGTTTTTTAGTTTTAACGTTAGCTACTAACGTTAGATGCAGCTACTACAGGCAATCAACGATGAGGAGGACGCGTCAAAGCCGTATATAATAGAATAGCTGTGGTGCGTAGGCACTGCAGCACGACTCGAAAACGACCCGTTATAATAAATTAATTCATGTTTAACTTGTCCCCGTCTCCAGTGCTTTGACTAGCCCCACCCGTTCATTGTAAACAATGATGCATGTAATTGTATTAACGTTATTCTGTGTTATTCTAACGTTACACTACAAATAACGCTACTTGGTTAAAAGGAGCAACACTATTGAGAAATGTAGGTAAGCTAAATATGTGGCGTTGCTACTGCCCCACGGAGCTCCCGTGCTGTGCTCTGTAGTAACGCCAGCGGCCAACCCACACGGAGAGTGACTGACAAGGGGCACTGGTTCCGCCTCATTAAAACAAACGCGCAAATAGCAATTAATCGCGCCCGTCAAAATCATTGCATTCATTTTAATTATCGCGGCAATTAATCGATTTATTGCTTATCGCGGCAGGCCTAGTTGCCTTTAATATTCACGCGGCCAGGCCAGTGTTTCTAGTTGCACCAGCGCAATAGTTAGATAACCTAGGTGGGGAACAACCAGGAGATCACTGCAACTCACACAAGTTGGAGAACTATCTCTCTCTCTCTCTCTCTTGCTCTCACACACACACAAAGGGAGCCGCATGTGATTGGTGGAGGCGGGATCCTTACGAAAAACTGCTAATCATTGACACATGCTAGCCTGTAATAATCCCCCCCAGAAAAATGTACTTTGCATTTGATATATTGCAAATATATGCCATCACACACACTGGCATTTAAAGGGTTAGAATTATAAAATGAATATGTGGTGTTATGATCAGGGCTGACGTTGAATAAAATATTGTATTTATCAATTACAAAAAACTGAAAATCCATAAAAATCTGTGTTGTTGCTAATCATACATATGCTAGCCTGTTTTTTTAACAATAATTTGTGATGCCATCACAAACACTGGCATTTAAAGGGTACAAATAAAAAAAAATCCTGCACCAGAATGCAGGAAATTAAGTCTTTGTAACAAAAGAATTCCTGGTGGGGGACCCCCAGACAACCTGCTTAAAAAGTGGCCTGACTGGGGCTATATTTCCTGGCCTGAATGATTTCCCCAGTCCGGCCCTGGTTAAAAGCCTCCAATGCTTATTAGTGTGTGTGCGTTTGAACGTTTGCATGTTTCAACCATACATTTCCGTTTAAAATATTTTTTTTTTACCTCTTATAATAATTGTAAAAACCCCAAAAGAAGTTCTGAGCTTCCAAGTTGTCATCGGCGAACTGTATATTACACGAGAATTGTTCTTTTCCAGTGAGTGACATCAGTGGTTCCGTCAGCGCTCAAGCCAAAGAATGGGCTTTTGGATGCTTTGCCTCTAATTTGTCGCTGAATATCATGGGCAAACAGCTGTAAGATTTCGTTTTGGATGTTGTTGGACATCCAGTTGTCTCTCTTTTGGAGCCAATTCTTCAACTCGGGATCAGACTCGGTGCGCACTCTTTCCATCATGAGCTGCCATTCCATAACACCCCATCCCTATTTGCATCACCCCTCAGTGGAAGCCCCTGGCGCCCGAGGGGGGGTATAGGGGAACAGACTCAGTTAAATCTTCAAGACTTGATGCGGAGGCTGAACCTGTCGTCTCTGTCTCTCTGACGTTTATCAGATTTAGTGGGACTGTCACTGGGACCGGCGGGACGTTTCGAAAATAAATCTGATATTTTTCTTTTCTGCGAGTGAGACATTCTGTGCTAGCAAAATCTGACTACTAGCTAAAATCGACTGACTGCGCAAGCACTGTATCACAGTAGCTCAGTGGTTCGTGGCGCGTGGGAAGGGCGGGAGACCGGAGGTGAATACAATTAGTTGTTTCACCTGTCATTCAATCAGTCTGTCATCACTCGAAAATATACTCGGTTTTACACGTATGATTGTGTACATAGTGTAATGAATGAATGAAAACTTTATTTAACAGATTGGAGAATGGCTACAATACAGTATGGCTCAATACACACAATATTAAAATGGTGAAGTGCTTTGAGCAGGATACACTTATAATATACAGTGTTACAGTTATACAGTTACAGTATATACAAATATATAAATACTGTCATAAAAAAAACTGAGGGGGGGGGCACCCCCCCCTTCCAACGTGCCTGGACATGTGTGGAGAGAAGAGGACAGGATGAGATAGGAGAGGAGTGGAGTGGAAGAGAGAACATATATCAATCCCAGTGCTCATGTGTTTCAAAGTTCCAGTTCAATAAATTGTTGTTCATCTACAGCTTGTTGCATTATTTCATGCATTGATATTATCAATAAGACATAATCTCTAAGCATTTACAATGTAGTCTTGACTGGCACATCTTTTAAATCAAGTAAGTAGTCAGGTGTCCTAGGCCCTAGGGGGTTGTGTGTGAGGGGAGGGGGGAGGGCGGAAAGCTTCAGGGGCCTATAGATCATCACTTAATAAATATGGTACCTGGAAAATCAGGAGGTAGCATGGGAATAAATGTCAAGGCAAGCGTGGGAACCCTGATGCTGTCTAACAGTGAAGTGAGCGTGTGTTATTGGATTGATTGATTGATTGCTTGAACATTTTATTAACAGTGAAATGAGTGTCCTTTTGACGAATGGCATCTAACTACAGACTTCCCGCAATTTATATTTTGTTCCACAATGAGTCATGACCAACCAATTACATAATCCAACATTGTGTAAGCAACTAACACATTCCACGTGACAGAATCGTTTTTGAATGAGTCGTTATGACGCTATCAACACGTACTACTGAACGGACGTGTTTTTGCGGACCTCCCAAACTTTCAAACTTTAGACTGTTTTCTTTCTTTTTACCATCTTTTAACCAGTGATCTTAACTGATCACTGTGACTTTTGCTCTTATCGTTTATACTGTTGGATTTATTGGTTTTATGTGACTTCTTACTGGACGTGACCTAAAGCTATCGGCGCTTGTTGTTGCCATAGCTACAGCTAACACGCTACAGTACTCACAGTGCTGAGCTCCCCCGAGGAAATGGCTCCAACATCAGATGTCGCAGAGATGCGAACGGAACTGAAGAACATCGAGATACTAGTAGTGGATCTTCTCAAGCGTCAAACGGAGCTAATGTCCAAGCTGGCTAGCATGGAACAAGCGGACGCAGGCTCCACCAGCAGTCCCTCCTGGGCGACAGTGGTGAGGGGCCGACGGAAGCTCTCCCTTCCTCTCTATGATCCCGTTGATTCACCTCAACTATCAAACCGATTCAATCCTCTTTATAGTGATTCCAGCATCCTTGGCTCTCCTTCGTTTCCGTCTCCTGCTGCTAGTAGTGTAGCTTTGCTCAAAGACTATCCGAGGATAGCTACTAGCCTAGCTACTAGCCAGGCTCCAAGCGAAGCTACCAGGACGACGGCCCTCTCCAGCTCACAACTCAACCATGGAAGTATATCTGCGCCCCGGAGCAGAAAGCGCTCTGCCCTGTTTGCTCTCGCATCGCCAAGCTCCCCAGACTCACGCGATGGGTCCGACTCCCCAAAGTTTAAACGCCCTCGTCTGCGGTGCTCTGCAGCACATACCAGGATGATCATTCAAACGGCGAGTGTCATCGATGGAAATGCCGCTGTGAATGAGCCCCTCCTCACGGCGCTGCTGCCCGACCAACCGTCTAACTCCGCCAGCAATACAGACGCTACTCCTTCGGCTTTTCACCATAGAAACCTGGCCATCTACGACGGGGAATGCATCCAGGAACAGCCAGAGATCCTACTCATCGGAGATTCCATCACCAGGTTTTTGCAAATACCACACGGCATTACGTATTGTTTTTCGGGTTTAAAAGTTACTGACTTACTGGAGTGTACTCCCGAAATCATCGAGAGATATCCGTCCGCCCACACCGTTATTATTCATATCGGAGCAAATGACGTAATGGCTAGACAATCCGTTAAACTCCAATCTGACTTTGAATCACTAATACTCACTATTGAAAGCCTGGGTAAAATATGCATTGTGTCTGGCCCCATTCCATCCATAGGTCGTGGATCTGAGCGATTTAGCCGTCTGTTCTGGTTGCACAAATGGCTACAGACCCACTGTACTACTATAGGACTTTGCTATATAAATAACTTTGATCTGCTCTGGTCCAGGAAAGACCATTACAGACCCGATGGCATCCATCCAAACATATCAGGGGTAAATGTGCTAATACATAACGTCATACAAAGTATAGCATCACTGGCCTGACAACCAACCATATCTAGCTCTGTAGACTATATACAGAAGCAGCCTAAACTACAAAAAAACACGTTGAGTGTCATCCCGATTCTGATCACCAAAAGACTAATCAATTACTCATTATCACGTCCCATATGTAAATCTAACCTTATCAATATCAGTGTTCAACCACAGACTATCTCACACCCCACTACAGAACCCGTACAGCTAAAATTAGCACTGTTCAACGTTAGAGCGCTGAAACAAAAATAATTTCTGATAAATGAACTCATAGTAAAACATGGTGTACATTGTATGTTTTTAGTAGAGACATGGTTAGACAATATCACTGGTGTAGCAACACTGATTGAGACCTGCCCTTCCAATTTTAAATTCTATCAATCAAACAGACAGAGTGGGAGGGGAGGAGGAATAGCAGCAATCATCTCCACTCAATTTGTGTGCAATGATATTGACCTGGGAACATTTTTATCATTTGAATACCTTGCTATTGTATTGAAAACAGAAATGCCAGTAATATGTGTGACATTGTATCGACCACCAAGGTACTCGCCACTCTTCATACAGGAATTTTCAGAACTCATATCGATCTGCATTACCAGGTATGATAGAATCATTCTTAATGGAGATCTAAATATTCATATCAACAAAAAGGATGACCCCAGGGGTTGTGAGTTTCTGAACCTACTGGACAGTTTTGGACTGATGCAACATGTTCACGAGGCCACCCACCAACATGGCAACACTCTGGACCTACTAATAACAACAGGGCTAAACATTGAGAATATATCAGTAAAACAAATTCCAATTTCTGACCATTATTGTGTGTTCTATGGTACAAGCCTAATATTACATAAGACCAGAAGCGAATTCCTAGTTCACAGAAGGCTTCTGGACGCTAGAGCTGAAGCAAAATTCTCTAGTATGATGAAATCATATGACCAATGCAGTGAATCCTCCTTAAATCAGCAAGTGCAAAACTTCCACAACACCTTGTCAACCGTGTTAGATACTGTTGCCCCTCTAAAGGTTAAAAAGGTAAAAACTGATAGAATCTCTCCATGGCTAAATAAAACCAATGTTAAAGATAACAAGAGAAAATGTAGGATAGCCGAGCGAAAATGGAGGAAACTCAAACTCACAGCTCACTTTAATTTATACAAAGACGCCATGGGCGCATACAATAAGGCAATACAACTTGCGAGAAAGGAATATTTTTCCAAAATGATCTCAGAAAATATGGGTAACTCGAGGGTACTTTTTTCCACCATTGACCGGCTGATTAACATACCACCCCCCCATATACCGCAGCAATCAGCCACAAAATGTGAAGAGTTCGCAGTTTTCTTTAATGAAAAAATATCATTGATTAGAGCAAGCATTACCGCTGATATGGATCTGGCTATGAGTGAAACCCCACCTGAGATAACTATGGGGGAATTCACATGTATTACATTACCTGACCTCTGTAAGATTGTCTCTGAGTGTAATTCCGCCACCTCCTGCCTCGATCCTATACCAACAGCATTTCTCAAGCGGGTGTTTGATAGTGTCTCAAATCATGTCCTTGAAATCATAAATATGTCTCTTCAAACAGGCACTTTTCCAGATGCATTTAAAACAGCTGTAGTAAAACCACTACTAAAGAAAACAAACTTAGATGTAAACGAACTAAAAAGCTATAGGCCAATATCGAACCTTCCATTTATCAGCAAGATATTAGAAAAGATAGTCTCAGTACAAATAAACTCCTTTCTCAAAGATAATAACATCATGGATGAACTACAATCAGGTTTCAGAACAAATCACAGCACTGAAACTGCCCTTACCAAAATAGTTAGCGACCTCAGGCTAAACTCCGATGCTGGCAAAGTCTCAATTCTTGTCCTATTGGACCTTAGTGCAGCGTTCGATACGATTGACCATAATATCTTGATCAGTCGTCTAGAAAGACTGGTTGGCTTTTCCGATCATGTACTAAATTGGCTCATAACATACATTAAGGGAAGAAGGTTCTATGTTAAGCTTGGAGACAATGTATCCGAGGAACATAACAGCAATTTTGGAGTCGCACAAGGAAGCTGCCTTGGTCCATTACTCTTCTCACTATATATGCTGCCCCTCGGGGACATCATTCGAGACCACAATGTATGCTTCCATAGTTATGCTGATGATACACAACTATATATCTCCGCAGAACCAAATAACACTACAGCCATACAGTCCATTACAAATTGTCTGTTAGCAATAAACAAGTGGATGAACAATAACTTCCTAAAATTAAACGAAAGCAAGACCGAAATCCTATTGATCGGCCCAAAAGCGAAAAGGGAAGTGCTTTGTAAAAACCTGGGGAGTCTGTCATCCTATGTAAAGACTGAGGTTACAAGCCTAGGTGTCATCTTGGACTCAGACCTGACCTTTAAGTCTCATATAAATAAGGCCATGAAAACGTCATTCTTCCACCTAAGAAACATAGCGAAAGTAAGACCTTTCGTAAATAAAAAGGATGCAGAGAAACTTATTCATGCTTTTGTATCAAGTCGGCTTGACTATTGTAATGCACTGTTCACTGGTCTTCCCAAAGCAACCATTGGGAAGCTTCAGCTTATCCAAAACTCTGCAGCTCGATTACTAACTCATACAAGGAGAAGAGAACATATCACTCCAGTCCTGGCCACTCTGCACTGGCTTCCAATAACTCATAGAATTGATTTTAAGGTCCTTTTCCTAACATATAAAGCTCTTAATGAGCAAGGCCCAAAATACATAGCAAATTCCCTAGTTAGTTATCTGCCCTCAAGAACGCTACGGTCATCCACTACAGGTTTACTAGACACGCCCAGAAACCAAAAAAGGATAGGAAGTATGGCATTTGCCAACTATGCCCCAAAACTATGGAACACACTACCAACACACATCAGAAACGCCAGCTCTATACACATTTTTAAAGGAAAATTAAAAACGTACCTATACAGTCTAGCTTACAAATAGTTATGGCTTGGAAAAACCTGATGGATCCATGAGGCTAGGATAAGCCTTGTGGACCCAACTTTTTAGATGAAGGAACGGGTACATAGGAGACACGCCTCCAGTTTTTAAAAAGTTTTTGACACGCCTCAGCTTCTGAGCTGAAGGAGTGTTTTTGCGGACCTCCCAAACTTTCAAACTTTTTAGATGAAGGAATGGGTACAATAGGAGACACGCCTCCAGTTTTTCAAACGTTTTTGACACACCTCAGCTTCTGAGCTGAAGGCGTGTTTTTGCGGACCTCCCAAACTTTCAAACTTTTTAGATGAAGGAATGGGTACAATAGGAGACACGCCTCCAGTTTTTCAAAAGTTTTTGACACGCCTCAGCTTCTGAGCTGAAGGCGTGTTTCTGCGGACCTCCCAAACTTTCAAACTTTAGACTGTTTTCTTTATGCGTTTTTCTTTTTCTTTCTTTCTACCACAAGACGCGGCCACTGATGGGTCCATGGGACTTGGATAAGTCCTGTGGACCCAACTCTGGCCACTGACCACATGAGCGAACGGGTACATACGCACACAAATACACGGCCACTGATGGATCCATGGGACTTGGTAAAGCACTATGGACCCAACTATGACCACTGATAAAAACGTAACTACACTAGCATTATAAGACCTAAACATTGCTACCTACCATACAAGTGCATTGGTTTAGTGCATTTCCGGTTGCCAATGAGCGGAAATGTTTGTGCGGACCTGTTCTCCCAAACTGGTAAGCAAATGACTGTTTTTACGTTATTTTCATTTTTACGTTACTATTATTATTATTATTATTATTATTATTATTTTTTTTTTTTTTTTTTTTTTTTTTTTAACATTGATCTTAACTGATCACTATGACTTTATTGCTTTTATCGTTATATATGCCTATAATTGTGTACAGCACTTTGAGCTACATGACATGTATGAAAGGTGCTTTATAAATACTTACTTACTTACTTACTTACAACACATCCATTCGTAAAGATTATTGTCCGCCATCTTGGTTTCATTGCTAAAAACTCGAACTGGCGGAGTGATTGTAATTCGGTTGTGGGCAGGTTCTGGGATCACGAGCGTGTGTTATGATAAATAACCATGTCTAACTTGACTGTTTCAGCCAATCAGAATCAAGAAATGTGCATGCCATTGTATAATCTATGGTAGTGTTCTCAGTTCTGAAACAACATTCCCCTGGGTGCTCTGTGTCACCCTTACCATCTTTCCCAAGTCATAGTCTATGGAGCAGCTTGATGACACCACAAGTTTCAATTGTAGCATTCTAGTATTTGGATGTGGGATAGTTGTTCATGTTCACTAATATTTTGGACTATCTTAGACCATAGGAGTATGAATACTGAAAATGGGCTAGTTCCCCTTTAACTGATCCAATAAAAAAAAATGCAATACATTCAATGAAAAAACAATATACACAGAAAATATTAGGAAAATAACATTGGTTTTGAATGTATTCACCTGTACACATATAAAGGGTTCCTGTAGGTTCCGCAAGTAAAATTATGACTTTTTAAGACCACTCTGGGTAGAATTGATTATCTATTTCACAGTCATACTGGCAAAAAAGTATTAAGGAAACTGACTATGAAAGAAGTAATTCCATATGAATTGTTGGGAGGAAACTGAGAAAACTGAGACTATTACCATACTGCTTACCTTGCAGCCTGGACATTTACCCCACACCCACACACATTTAAAACAAGATACAGAGACGTTATCAGAAAATAGAAGTAACTTCCTAATCCAATAAATGTTTAAGACCATGTCATCTCTGTAATAAACCACAGGGTTGTTTTTCATTGGCATGGTGGAATTGGCAACAGTTTTGTTGCTGTAGCATCAACTGCCAAGATGTGTGGCCACAACACACACAAATATTCACCATGTTTGTAGCAACTAAGTCAGGCTAGAGAAGAGAACATCTACAAGCCCACAACAACGTGTTTCCTCGGTTAGTAGTCAACAAGTGCAACCGGGATGTACGTACCAAACAAGAGGGCTTTTTGCTTCCGCCACTGCTGCGTGTGAGAATTAGGCTTGTTCAAGATGGATTTCGGTTTGCCTCGACTAGTAGACGAGAGTAGCCGAGTGAAGCCGGGGGATGAGTTAAGAGGGCGGACACTTCCTGCACGAGAGTTCGAGACCGTTCTGCTCATAGATATATCTATGGTTCTGCTCGCCCAGTCGTAATGACACGACAACACGTCGCACGCATGTTCTTTGTTGCTGACGAGTTCGATGCCATTGAAGTCCGACAACTCTTGGAGGACCATGGACACGATGTGTATGATGATGTACATGAAGGACGTCGTCCGTGGAGGTAATCCATCATTATGAATTGAAAATAGGGAACCCCGATGTAAACAAGACGAAAGTCTTTCTCTGGTCTGCATCCCCTCAACAATTGTGTGTATTGAGCCGTACTGTATTGTACCCATCCTGCAATCAATAAGGTTTTCATTCATTCATTCATCTGCTGTAGCAGTACAAGTGTTATTTCAGTGATTTTGCAATTGAATAAAAGCGTTTAATCTAGTGTTGTGGTTGTACAAAGCATTTCCAGTAATAGGTAGATTCTACATCATGTAATACCACACCCCTCTTAAGAAATGGGGGCCAATCTTGCTCCACTTGATCAAGTGTAATACATATTAACTCCTACACATTTGCCCCCCTCCTAATATTGTTTTCCCTATCGACAAGTACAATCACGACACATTTCCTAAATGCACTTCACAGATCAATCAAATGGTGCATGCCATATACTTGTAAATACATTTCCAACAAGGTCCAAGCAAGGCTACTCAAAATGTCGCCAGTCCATTGTTGCCATTTGTATTAGCCTACACTGAGATAGTAGTAGTTAAAGTAAACATTATGCTGAAGTTGCCTTCTGTTCCAGATCGGTTCCCAAGATCAACTATTTCGTCGAAGAGGTGGTCCCACGCTATACCCCTTCAGACTTCAGAAGTCACTTCAGACTCTCCCGTGGGCACGTGGAGGTATGTATACAATCAGCAGACATTCTATGTTGGCTATTACAGTATTAAAGCCCATGCTGCTACACCATTGAATGGAAATCACTCCCCTTTGCTCTTTCCTCAACCATTCAGGAGCTGATGACTGCCATTGGCCCTGTGTACAACAACACACTGCACACAAAGTTGCCACTGAATCGCAGTGTGCTGGCATGTCTGTGGACTCTGTCGAATCAAGAGTCCTATAGGGGTGTTGCAGATCGATTCAACACCACAAAATCCACAGTGTGCAAACACCTGCACGACTTCTGTGCACTAGTGAATGCACACATGTCCCATCACATTTCCTGGCCCACAGGGGAAGCGCTACATTCCTCGGAGCTAGGATTCAGGGCAGCAGGATTCCCCAACACGGTCTGTGCCGTGGATGGCTGCCACATCCCCATGGTGAGGCCACACTGCGAGAACCCAGTGGTGTACCTGAATAGGAAAGGGTTCTATTCAGTCATACTCACTGGGTACTGTGACAGCCATCGGCGGTTCTGTCACGTTAGTGTGGGCGACCCTGGTAGCTGGCATGATGCGAGAGCATTTCGGGTGTCGGAGGTTGGCCGGCTGCTAGAAGCAGATCCCCAGTCCCTGGTGCCGGAGGGGATGCACATCATTGGGGACTCTGCGTACCCACTAATGCCCCAGCTCATGAAGCCCTACAGGGACAACGGGCATTTGACTGCTAGGCAGAGGCGGTATAACAAGAGGTTGAATACTGCTCGTGTGGTGATCGAGCATTCCTTCGGCATCCTCAAGAACAAGTTCAGGAGGCTTAGATGCTTGCATATGAGGGATACAGGACACATCAGCGCAGCAGTCTTTGCCTGTTGCATCCTGCACAATATATGCATAGAGCCCACTGACCAAGTTGAAGAGGATGTTGAGGTAGAAGCCGATCACGAGCCACCAGCAGTAGACCAGGACAGAGGTGCAAATCATCGTAGGGATCTAATCTGTCTCAGTTTGTAAACATCACCTCTGCCAATGACACACACTTGATTGTTCATTTAGCCCCCCCACCCTCCCCCTTTCTTTTTAGCCCCCCACCCTCCCCTTTTCTTTTTAGCCCCCCACCCTCCCCTTTTTTGTGAGCTGGTGGGCCATATCCCACAGGGTGATGTGATGCACATATTGAGTATTTGTCAACAGGCATGGATTACATGCATTGACTCTGTACAGTGTATTTCATCATCAAGACTCCTGCTGTGCCTCCGTGTGGCAGCTCATGGAAACTGGGAGATTTAAAAGCCAGGCTAAACCAGCAGGGGATCTCGGAGCATCAGTGGTCCCCAGAGGTACTGAGTCACGTCAAGGGGATGAATATGGCCAACCAACCACTGCCCCATTTGTTGTGAGACAACATTGTTAGTGCTAGAAACCTTGAATACATTCTGTTTAGAATTCCCTGGCTAGCAGGGAATAAAAGAAATGCTTTGACACAGACACTACAACTATAACGGTTTGTACTGAACCCAATATGCAGACATTTGATACAATCTGCTTTTTCAGATAGCAAGCCAGAGGTATGGGAAATCATTTAAAAGCAAATAAATGACTCATTCAAATGTTTGTGTTAATAACACCTTTATTGTGTTCCTCCATTGATGTAATTTGCAGCTACAACCCCACGAGCGCTCACTCCATGCCCCCCAGTGGCCATTCCACCTTCAGCCAACACTCCATGCCCCCCAGTGGCCATTCCACCTTCAGCCAACACTCCATGCCCCCCGGTGGCCATTCCACCTTCAGCCAACACTCCATGCCCTCTAGTAGCCAGGCCACCTTCAGTGCTCACCCAGTACCCTCCAGTGGCCCTGCAGGGGAAGGACAAGAGAGAGAGAGAGAGAGCACATCCAGGCAGGAACTGTGACAACCAAAACATTGCAAAAAAAGAAAATGAAACTCAAAAGTGGCATGCATGCATGAAATGTTAGTTATCTGGTGACTGTGATTGAAAAAAGAAACTCAAAAGTGGCATGCATGGATGAAGTGTTAGTTACCTGGTGACTGTGGTGCCCGTGACAACAAGAGTGCTATAAGTGTCCTCTGCTGGCTGACCATTTCCTGGAGTGTATTAGTGAGTTGGGTGACACCGTGGTTGAGACTAGTTAAAAGTGTGTTATTGGTTTGGGCGAGAAGTAAGTGTTGTGTCTCAAATGCTCTCCTCCTTCTCTCCTTTGTCCTTCTCCGTCGGTCCTGATCGGGCATCGCCATGGACTCCAACGCCACCGTCCGCCTCTCCGCATGAGAATCGTACGTCTCAGCGAAACGCGGACGATTGATGCGCAGGACTTCCCTCCGACTTGCCGATCTGGGCAGGGCCGTGGTTCTGGGCAGGGCCGTGGAGGGACCAGGCTGCTCCTCGGGGACCTCTGGAGCACCAGGACCGGGCTGCTCCTCGGGGACCTCTGGAGCACCAGGACCGGGCTGCTCCTCGGGGACCTCTGGAGCACCAGGACCAGGCTGCTCCTCAGGGAAGCTGGGGAGTTGCTCAGAGGATGTGGCACTGGCACTCGAACCCCTCCTCATGGGGAATAGAGGGCTTGACACGATGGTGCCTGGTGGTGCCTTCCCGACCCCACAGGACCCAAATAAGTCATCCATTATCTGTGGAAGAGCACAGTTGTTAAGAAAAAGCTCCAACTGGAAAAGAAGCTACAACTGGAAATGCATTAACAAACTGCACATACTGTATAGTATTCCCAGGTTATGCTCCCCCCTCCTGTAGAGTGACTCCGGTCCTTAGCCCTCTTGTAGGTGATGAGCATGTTGCCCAGTTTCTTCCTCAGCTTCTCTATGGTCATGTTGTAGCCACGGCCCTTGAAGTCCTCCTCCAGCTTCTTGTAGAACGCTATCTTGTTCCGGTAGTAGAGGTGTTGGTGGGTCCTAGTCAGCTCCAGGAGCAGCATGATAGTGTTGCGTGTGAAGTCTGTAAAGACACAAGTGTTGACAAACAGATTCCCTTTGCTCTATTTAGGTTGTAATTTTGGTTAATGTACCTGGTTTGTACAGACCTGACTGTCGTGGAGATGCAGGTGTGAGGTGTGGAATGGCCACTGGAGGGCACTGGGTGGGGGCTGAGGGTGGCCTGGCCACTGGGTGGGGGCTGAGGGTGGCCTGGCCACTGGAGGGTACTGGGTGGAGGCTGAGGGTGGCCTGGCTACTGGAGGGTACTGGGTGGAGGCTGAGGGTGGCCTGGCTACTGGAGGGTACTGGGTGGAGGCTGAGGGTGGCCTGGCTACTGGAGGGTACTGGGTGGAGGCTGAGGGTGGCCTGGCTACTGGAGGGTACTGGGTGGGGGCTGAGGGTGGCCTGGCTACTGGGGGGGTGTGGAGTGAGCACTGAAGGTGGCCTGGCTACTGGGGGGTGTGGAGTGAGCGCTCGTGGGGTTGCAGCTGCCAATGAAGCTGATTACATGAATGGAGAAACACAATAAAAGTTATTGATATAAACATTTGAATGAGTCATTTATTTGCTTTTGAATGATTTCCCATACCTCTGACTTCAGCCATCGTCTGAGCTGCATATCTTTGATCTGAAAAAGCAGATGTGTCAAATAACAAAGTCCCTTCCTACAGTAATAATTGTTACATGACATTTGATTTACACTTTACTTGTTTACTCAAGTTTCAAGTTTCTTTAATAGTTGTCATACAGAAGTACAGAATACTTTCATACAAAATGCTTCTTACTGTTACGCTCCAGAGACTGTGCTAGACAAGATAGAGTATCAAATAACATGGTATAGCATATAATTTAGGGGAAGAAGTACTCACCATTCACTAGTTTCTCTGCCATGGCTGGGGTAACCACGAGGTTAAGCGATCCGAGGGAGTCCTTGAGTATCACAGTCTTTTCCATTTTTGTCCAAGAGGAAAGTTATCTCATTTGGTAGCTTTATATAGGTAAGCCCTAATGAGGTACCACACCTGCTTGATTGGATGTTCCTGAGTGGCACATGTGTATTAAATGATTGGGATTGAGTGGTTCTAAGGAGCCGGCACACATGTTGAGGTAACTATTCCGAATGGCCAATGTACATGTGGCCTGTCTATATCCATGCACCACTAATCCCACTTTAATGATCAGTTCAGTTAAATTCAGATATTTATTGTGGCACAATGGGAAACTTAGCTTGCAGCAAGGCACAATAAAGGTCAATACAGTGGACAGGAATGAGTGTCAGTTCATGTAATAATGGGGAGGAAATAATTAATAATTCTATTTATAAAGCACTTTTCATTGTGAAACAATCTCGGAGTGCTAATACAGAATGTAATGCATACAGAGGTAGATGTAAGATGATAATATGTATAATACTATGTCTCTGGTTCATTTATTTATTACTGTGGACATGGAATGTGTTATGTTTAGACCGGAACTGTACTGTAGTGTACCCATTCTGCAATCGGTTAATGAAGCTTTCAATCAATCAATCAATCAAACGTCTCATGACTCCCTGGCTGTCACGTGGCTTTTTCTTTGGCTTTTCTGAGCCAATAGGCGCTTTGCGCGACCGTAGCAAGTCGCTACCCAGCCGGGAGCAGCCGGCTGAGAGGTACTGTGGCGCCTCGCTCTAAAGGCTGCTTGTGGCTCGCTCCCGCGGGAGTTCCGCGCCTCGCCTCGCCAGATTTTCAGAGCAAATCGGACAACATTCTAACCGTCATGCAACGCGCTTGGCGAGGCAGTAGTCAAACCTGCGTCTCTACAATTCGTAGCCGCATTTCTGCAGACCCCTCTCTGATTGGTTGAACTCTATTTTTGCAGACCCCTCCCATTTCTGCAGACCCCTCTCTGATTGGTTGAGCGAAGCCCCTCTCTGATTGGCCCCCCGCATGAGCCGAGACAAGCTCCTCTAGCCAGGAGTCGAAACTCCGTTAACTCCAGAGAGAGAGGCTGAACGCAATTTATACGCATGGAAGTATTGATTACGCCATAACGAATCATTAAAAAAATATACCGTTAACTGGAATATGTTGTGTGTGCCTTTACACATGTTGGATAGGATTATGTAATTGGTTTGTATAGCGTCGCGTATAACGTTATTTCGCGTGACTTCACGGTTTATTCACATTTCACAACACAGCCAGCGGTCAACTTGTTTACACTCCCCACTTACTGTACAATGTAACATTTAGATTAACCCAGTTGTCTATCTGTATGTCATATGTTACGATGAATTGAAAATGGGGGACCCTGATGTAAACAAGACGAAAGTCTTTCTCTGGGGTCTGCATTCCCTTAACAATTGTATGTATTGAGCTGTACTGTGTACTGTATACCCATTCTGCAATCTGTTAATAAAGTTTTCAATCAATTCAATCAATCAATAACTAGACAGTTACAATATAACATTTAGATTAATTAACCCAGTTAATGCCTTAAGAGAGAGAGGCTGGTGGTCAAGTCAAGAGTTATTTGTCACAAGTTGTTTATTAACAGGCAACTACCGCCCTGTTTCTATTCTCACCTCCATCTCGAAAGTCATGGAAAAAATAGTCTACGAACAGGTCGAAAAGTACCTAGCGGAAAAAAATCTAATCTACGAATTCCAATCTGGCTTCAGAACATCCCACTCCACTGACACATGCCTTCTCTATTTGAATGACCACATCAAACAAGAGGTGGACGCAGGCAAATACTGCGGCATGGTCATGCTGGACCTACAAAAGGCCTTTGACACGGTCAATCACTCCATTCTGATTGACAAGCTAAAAGCAATTGGTTTTGATAGTCTATCAGTGAGCTGGATGCAATCCTACCTTGAGGGGAGGGAACAGATGGTGGAGGTAAACGGTACCCTATCCCCCCCTCTCACAGTGAGCTGTGGTGTTCCACAAGGAAGCATACTAGGACCGCTACTGTTCCTAATTTATGCAAATGACATGTCGTCAGCTTGTGACTGCAACTTGTTCCTGTTTGCGGACGACTCAGCCCTGCTGGTCTCTGACAAGAACAAGTTACAGGTTGAAAAAACCCTCAGCTCGGAACTAGGCAGAATCTGCATATGGCTCGCTGATAACAAACTATCATTACACATGGGCAAAACAGAGTCCATTCTCTTCGGTTCAAATAACAAACTCAGCAAGACCGACGGCTTCTCAGTTACAGTGGGTGACAATATTGTCACAAGGAAAGATGAAATTACCTACCTGGGTTCCATCCTAGAGGCTAATCTCTCCTGTGACAAAATGGCATCCAATGTAATAAAAAAAGTCAACCAACGAACTCGATTCTTGTACCGGATCTCCTCTCTGGTAAACAAGAATACCCTGAAGACTCTGGCAGGAGCACTCATTCAGGGGTACTACGACTATGCTTGCACCTCATGGTACCAAAGCACCTCAAAGGCGCTAAAAACAAAATTACAAACATCTCAAAACAAACTGGTCAGACTACTGCTTGACCTTACTCCTAGAACCCACCTCACCCCTGCCCACTTTGACAACCTAGGATGGCTTAGAGTAGATGACAGAGTACAGCAACTTGCAATGGGCCTGGTCTACAAGATACACTACACGACCAAGGTACCCATGTACATGGCAAAATACTTCCCAAAGGTCAGTGAATACCACGATCACAACACCAGAGGGAGCTCCACAAATCATGTTAAACCCAGATTCGGCTCAAATAAGGGACTAAACACGTTTCGCAATTATGCCACATCAATGTGGAACGCCCTACCCAAAGCTGTAAAGGAATGTGGATCACTACCCACTTTCAAAACCTCTCTCAAGAGACACCTACGGGAGACTGCAATTCAACACTGGCCCCTGTAAATATCCTAACCCAACCCCCCCCCCCCCCCTCAATGTACAGTGTTACTTGTTGATACAGTGTGCCCCCCGGCCCCCCCCCCCCCCCCCCAACCACCTCCAATGTAAATTACCCAGTATGGTTGTCAATATCCCAATGTACCCAACCCCCCCCACCCAACCTCCTCCAATGTACAGTTTTCTACGTCAAATGTATATACTCCCTTTTCTTGACTCCTTTTGTATCACAAACAGTACTGTATTTGCAAATCTGGTATGTCATAAATGTATAGATGTAGCAGTACTGACTATCTGTATGTCATGTATGTCATATATGTCTATATGAATTGAAAATGGGGGACCCTGATGGAAACAAGACAAACGTCTTTCTCAGGTCTGCATCCCCTTAACAATTGTATGTATTGAGCCGTACTGTATTGTACCCATTCTGCAATCTGTTAAATAAAGTTTTCATTCATTCATTCATTCAGCCTAGACATTTTCAATTCATCATCTTGTTTACATCAGGGTCCCCCATGTTCAATTCATGATAACATATATGACATACAGGTAGACAGATGGACAGTACTGCTACATTTAGACATTTATGACATACCAGATTTTGAACTTGTGGTAGGCCTAGACATTTTCAATTCATCGTCTTGTTTACATCAGGGTCCCCCATGTTCAATTCATGATAACATATATGACATACAGGTAGACAGATGGACAGTACTGCTACATCTAGACATTTATGACATACCAGATTTTGAACTTGTGGTAGGCCTAGACATTTTCAATTCATCGTCTTGTTTACATCAGGGTCCCCCATGTTCAATTCATGATAACATATATGACATACAGGTAGACAGATGGACAGTACTGCTACATCTAGACATTTATGACATACCAGATTTTGAACTTGTGGTAGGCCTAGACATTTTCAATTCATCGTCTTGTTTACATCAGGGTCCCCCATGTTCAATTCATGATAACATATATGACATATATGTATGGGCCACTCTCCAGGTGACCTGCATCGACCTTGCCCACACCAGGATCTCCTCCTCAGACTGGTGAGTCATTCGCACAGTGGCCTCAAAAGAGGTATGGTCAACGCAGGTCCAGGATGGGTTCACCGCACGTCTGTACGTGCAGACATGATATGTGTAACCCTTCGGTAAAAGTCCTTCAACACACAAGCAACAAGATGTTATTTTTTTGAAAGCCAGTAAATACTGACAAAAAAAAGCATAGACACTTAGAAGAAGCAATGTATAGTCCCCCCACCCACCCAACCTCCTCCAATGTACAGTTTCTACGTCAAATGTATAGCCTTTCTTTTCTGGACTCTTTTTGTATCACAAACAGTACTGTATTTGTAAATCTGGTATGTCATAAATGTCTAGATGTAGCAGTACTGTCTATCTGTCTACCTGTATGTCATATATGTTATCATGAATTGAACATGGGGGACCCTGATGTAAACAAGACGATGAATTGAAAATGTCTAGGCCTACCACAAGTTCAAAATCTGGTATGTCATAAATGTCTAGATGTAGCAGTACTGTCCATCTGTCTACCTGTATGTCATATATGTTATCATGAATTGAACATGGGGGACCCTGATGTAAACACGACGATGAATTGTGAAATGTGAATAAACCGTGAAGTCACGCGAAATAACGTTATACGCGACGCTATACAAACCAATTACATAATCCTATCCAACATGTGTAAAGGCACACACAACATATTCCAGTTAACGGTATATATCTTTTAATGATTCGTTATGGCGTAATCAATACTTCCATGCGTATAAATTGCGTTCAGCCTCTCTCTCTGGAGTTAACGGAGTTTCGACTCCTGGCTAGAGGAGCCTGTCTCGGCTCATGCGGGGGGCCAATCAGAGAGGGGCTTCGCTCAACCAATCAGAGAGGGGTCTGCAAAAATGGGAGGGGTCTGCAAAAATGGAGTTCAACCAATCAGAGAGGGGTCTGCAGAAATGCGGCTACGAATTGTAGAGACGCGTCAAACCTGCGCAGATCTGCGTCCGCCTATCCCATCTTGAACAAGCCAATAATTCTCAGCGCCGCCTGCCCCCCTGCTGCCCTGATACCCGGTGTGACGTCATCATTATGATGACACGCGCACGCTATGAAACATGGATTAAAATATGCACGTGCGTGGTGGTTGTGGTTGGGCTGACAAAATGTTTGATAAAAACGCTAAAACGGGGTAATTTTCGATACTTTTTCCCCCCTCTTCATGAAAGTCACCGTTGGCCTAGTCCACATTGTTTATTGAACAAAAATACAACCCAAAAACTCTAAATATTATATGTTTTCTGCCAGAACTTTCAAATGGATTTTTATTCCATATGACCACCAGTCACATCAATCGGGTGTATTACACACAGAGCGTGACCAATTAGAATGCAGCGGAGGGGAAGCCACAGTATGGCTGTTATATGGAATACATGCAATGTATGTGCAATGGAATATCAGTCATTCTAATGTTAGACCCAACTGAATGATATAAGGGTTTTGGTTTCATCCAATTTTAACATCATTCGCTGGTCCAAAGTCACTGAAACGACCGATATTATCCTACCAGAAGTAAACAAACCTATTACAGTCACGAAATAGAAATACAGTTAAAACTCACATGTAACTGTTGTCTATTGTTAGTTAAAAGGAAATGTGCCCTTGTCAGAATATATTGGACACTATCCGCTAGCGCTGTAGATTATATAAAGATGAACGATCTCTTATTTGTATATTGAGCACTTATTTGAGCATGCCGCTTTTATTTTGAAGGCCAAAGACAATCCGGAAGACTAACACTTGCTAATTTGCTTGGTTTTTGGTTTATAACGTAGATTTTCTGGTCACGTGATCGTCCCTTGTTTTCGGAGGTGGGTTCTAGAAAGTATTTTGAACCAATCACTGCAGTTGTTAAAAGGCAATGCGGAAATGACCGGAGAGACGCAGCCATTATCCAGATTACAAATAAAAACATCTTCAGAATCGGTTCAATCATACTCAACCATAAATGTCGAACGTAAATTCCTATTATTCTGAAAACTGGACTATTTTGGGATTATGGGCTCAATTGCTCAAATTGTGATAATCGACCTAAATATTCGCACCGGACCCGAGTAAGTTAAATATTTTTGTGTCTCGACCATAGACATAGAGCTTTAGACACATTACATTTAGGTTGTTTTCGATATAACGTAACGATACATATTTGCTAGTTGTAAATTATTCTGGTACCTTAGATTCCACAATATAGTAAATCACGGCTGAGTTATTCCATGATTTTATGTCTTAGAATCAGTCCATTTTATGAATAAATAGGATGTTTGGCCGGACACTTTTGTATCACAAACAGTAGGCCTACTGTATTTGCAAATCTGGTATGTCATAAATGTATAGATGTAGCAGTACTGTCTATCTGTATGTTGTGTATGTCATATATGTTAAGATTAATTGAAAATGGGGGACCCTGATGTAAACAAGACGAAAGTCTTTCTCTGGTCTGCATCCCCTTAACAATTGTATTGAGCTGTACCCTGTGACAAAATGGCATCCAATGTAATAAAAAAAGTCAACCAACGAACTAGATTCTTGTACCGGATCTCCTCTCTGGTAAACAAGAATACCCTGAAGACTCTGGCAGGAGCACTCATTCAAGGGTACTATGACTATGCGTGCACCTCATGGTACCAAAGCACCTCAAAGGCGCTTAAAACAAAATTACAAACATCACAAAACAAACTGGTCAGACTACTACTTGACCTGAACCCCAGAACCCACCTCACCCCTGCCCACTTTGCCAACCTAGGATGGCTTAGAGTAGACGACAGAGTACAGCAACTTGCAATGGGCCTGGTCTACAAGATACACTATACGACCGGGGTGCCCATGTACATGTCAAAATACTTCCCAAAGGTCAGTGAATACCACAACCACTACACCAGAGGAAGCTCAACAAATCATGTTAAACCCAGATTCGGCTCAAACAAGGGACTAAACACGTTTCGCAATTATGCCACAACAATGTGGAACGCCCTACCCAAAGCTGTAAAGGAATGTGAATCCCTGCCCACATTCAAAACCGCCCTTAAAGAGCACCTACGGGAGGCTGCAATTCGAAACTGGCCACCGTAAATGCCCAAAACCCCCACCACCTCCTAATAGACAGTCTCCTCCCCACCGCATGTATATATTCCCTCCCCGCCGTATGTATATTTCCCTCCCACCCACTCACCCCCTCCTAATGTACAGTCCCCTCCCCATCATATGTATATACTCTGTCAGTATCTAGGGGTAACAGTACTGTATATTTGAATACCGCCTATGTCACAAATGTATCAGTACTAAATACCTATATGTCCCTATGCCATAAATGTCATGTATGTTGTGTATGTCATAAATGTCTATATGAATTGAAAATGGGGGACCCTGATGGAAACAAGACAAACGTCTTTCTCAGGTCTGCATCCCCTTAACAATTGTATGTATTGAGCCGTACTGTATTGTACCCATTCTGCAATCTGTTAAATAAAGTTTTCATTCATTCATTCATTCATTCATTCATTCACACCCATTCTGCAATCTGTTAATAAACTTTTCAATCAATCAATCAATCAATCAATGGGATCTGAATTCCAAGAAATAAAGGTTCAATGCAGTGACGGCCGGTGCCTAGATTAGCTTGTCACAGCCACATCTATGAATGAAATGCATTACATAGGCTCAGGATATGACCTTTATTATTTTATAGAATCGATTGATTGATTGAAAACTTTATTAACAGATTGCAGAATGGGTACAATACAGTACAGCTCAATACACACAATTGTTAAGGAGATGCAGACCAGAGAAAGACTTTCGTCTTGTTTACATCAGGGTCCCCCATTTTCAATTCATCGTAACATATATGACATACAGATAGACGGTACTGCTACATTTATGACTTACCAGATTTGCAAATACAGTACTGTTTGTGATACAAAAAGGGTCCAGAAAAGACTTATATACATTTGACGTAGAAACTGTATATTGGAGGAGGTTGGGTGGGGGGGGTTGGGTAGGAGGGGTGGGTGGGGGACACTGTACAAGCAAAACTGTACTGGAATATTGACAACCATACTTGGTCATTTACTGTACATTGTAGGGGGTTGGGTTAGGACATTTACAGGGGCCAGTTTCGAATTGCAGTCTCCCGTAGGTGTTCTTTGAGAGTGGTTTTGAAAGTGGGTAGTGATTCACATTCCTTTACAGCTTTGGGTAGGGCGTTCCACATTGATGTGGCGTAATTGCTAAACGTGTTTTAGTCCCTTGTTTGAGCCGAATCAGGGTTTAACATGATTTGTGGAGCTCCCTCTGGTGTTGTGATCATGGTATTCACTGACCTTTGGGAAGTATTTTGACATGTACATGGGTACCTTGGTCGTGTAGTGCATCTTGTAGACCAGGCCCATTGCAAGTTGCTGTACTCTGTCGTCTACTCTAAGCCATCCTAGTTTGTCAAAGTGGGCAGGGGTGAGGTAGGTGGGTTCTAGGAGTAAGGTCAAGCAGTAGTCTGTCAGTTTGTTTTAGGGTACCGTTTACCTCCACTATCTGTTTTCTCCCCTCCAGGTAGGATTGCATCCAGCGCACTGATAGACTATCAAAACCAATTGTTTTTTTAGGGCAGGGGGGGGGGGGGGGGGGGGGGTAGAATTGGATAATACAAAATTGGGATGGGAGAAAAAGATTTATAAAAAACAAAATATTGCTTTTAGCTTGTCAATCAGAATGGTCTGATTGACAGTGTCGAAGGCCTTTTGTAGGTCCACCGTCCAGCATGACCCATGCCGCAGTATTTGCCCGCGTCCACCTCTTGTTTGATGTGGTCGTTTAAATAGAGAAGGCATGTGTCAGTGGAGTGGAATGTTCTGAAGCCAGATTGGAATTTGTAGATATTTTTCCACAAGGTACTTTTCGACCTGTTCGTATACTATTTTTTCCATGACTTTTGAGATGGAGGTAAGGATAGAAACAGGGCAGTAGTTGCCTGGGTCTAATTTGCTGCCCTTTTTGTGCAGGGGTGTTACTCTCGCAATTTTGAAGTCCTTGGGGACGTGTTCCTGTTTTATGGAGAGGTTTATTATGTGTGTGATGACTGGGGTGATGGCGGAGCTGAGTCTCTGAAGAATTTGGAGGGGATGTTGTCATGGCCAGTGGCCTTGTTCGGTTGGAGGGCGCTCAGTTTTTTGAGTACCTCATCTGTTGTTACCATTTCCAGTTTGAAGTCGTCTTTGTGGACCCCTAGGTTCTTGTAGTATGCTACTATGTGTTCTACCCCATAATGCCCTGAGTGGGAGGGTAGTTTGTTTACCAGTGTTGTGGCTATGTTTGTGAAGAAAATGTTTAAGTAATTGGCTACATCCAGCTTGTCTGTGATGAGCGTGTTGTCCGTCTTTATGTTTATGTTTGAGAATCTGGTTTTAAGTTTTTTACTGCAGCCTAGTTGATTATTGAGTAATTTCCAAAGTTCACATGGTTTGTTTTTGTTTTTGTTGATCATGGAGTTTACGTAATTTCTTAGTCTTTTTCTTTCCAGTTTGAGTTCAGTCACGTGGGCTTGGAGTTAGGGCTGGGCGATATGACGATGTGCGGGAGCTTAGAGGACTGTATATACATTTCACCTTAGGGGGTGTGGTAGGATGCCTTAACTCTTAAACAAATTGTACCAAATACACAACTGAGTGAATAACTTAAAATGGAGTCACCTCAGCCCTCAGGGTTCGAAATTAACGGGTGCTTGGGGCATAATGCCCTTGAAAATGGACAAAATGCCCTCGAAAATCAGTTAAGGGGGGCACATAATGCCCCCGACAGTTTACTAATTATATATATATATTTATCCGGTAATGGAGCGTCTGTGTATCGTACGGTTCAGATGACGCGCAAATAAAAAGAATCATTTGGCGGAGCCGGGAGAGGTGAGCACTGGCTGCAGCAGCAGCACTGCAGCAGCACTGCAGCCAGGTGCTAGTCAGTTTGTGTACAAATGGCAAGCACAATCTAAATCAATCTTCATTACGACTTTAAAAACATAGCCATTAACATTACATAGGCCTACACACATCTTGCCATAGCGTTAGCAGTTTGTACAATACAACGCACGTTTTAACTATGGTAGCACTAGCCCCAGCTAATACAGTCAATGAAATGTTATCGTAGCCACTAGCTAGCAGAGGAGGGAATGAGAGTCTGAGAGGCGGGGTGTTTAAAGACAATGATAGGCGTTTATTCAACATCCAAGAAGGCTAACATACAACTGTGTTTTACTAACTCCAACCGGGACTATTGCCGCTTTCGTGCTGCTTGTTGATGTTATGAACTGCTCCTAACGTTACCGGAGCTGAAGGTGCCACACGCTAAAATGTCCGTGGGGACCCGGCGCCAACCCATAGATAGTTCCAACTCAACAAATTACGTAATCCACCACAGTTGCACTCAATATTTAAATAATGTTAGTCTAAATAAATGTAGAGATACATAATAATTTCAAGCAGAAAACGAATCTTTCCATTAAGAACTGACAATCAGGGAATTTAAACATGGTTGACATTGTTTTTTTGTGTTTATATTATAGAAAGGAAAGTCTAGTGCTGGCTGAGCATATTGTTTGTTTGCACTAAGTTAATACTTTGACAAATGTAGCCTATATTTTTCAGTCAGTTCGGTCGTTGTGTGCCAAACATTATTTAAGGCTGTAAACACTAACACTGTAAACCTTTATATATATATATATATATATATATATATATATATATATATATATATATATATATATATATATATAAACTAAAAGGAGAAAACCTTCAAGGGAAAGAAGGGACCGCACACTCCACAGGACTCGTTTTTGCTTATTTATTGTTTGCACAACGCGTTTCGCTGTCGCTTCCTCAGGTGCTATGCAGCAGGTGTCATCAATGATCATCATTATGTATAGCATACTCCACCCCACATCGTAATACATCAAGCCCATTGGCTACTCAATTATCACATTTAATTTGATGATTTTGCAGGATTTAATGCATATAACTCCTAGTATAAAAATGATGCATAGAGACCACATATATACATACACATTTTTGAAAATTATATAATACAAAATGAGAGAAGTGACAAATCTTAACATATCAAGCCCATTGGCTACTCAATTATCACATTTAATTTTATCATTTTGTAGGATACATATCACTTTTATGTATAGAAATGCCTAGAGACCACATACATACACAGACTCATTTTTGAAAATGATATATAATAAAGCAATATGAGAGAAGTGACAAATACCTAGGTCATTAGACCTGATAAATAGTTTAAAACAGACTTAAAACCACACCCATATAGGTTACACAGAACGGATAGTGGTTACAAAAATGGATTCAGCTCGAGGGATTCATTTAGACCATGGGGTTCTACAGAATTCAAAGTAAAAATCCAGTACGCTTCCCTTTGTAAGAGAAGCTTTACTATATTACCGCCCCTCGGTGGTAGGGTGACTCTTTCGATTCCAATGAACCTTAGAGAGGCTGTGGAACCATGATCTCTCTCCTTATAGTGTCTCGCAATGGCATAATCCATATTGTTGTTCCTAATGGCTGCCTTGTGTTCTGCTGTTCGCACCTTCAAATTTCGTTTTGTTTGTCCAACATAGACCTTACCACAGGGGCATTTCAGCATGTATATCACATGAGTGGTGTTGCAATTAATAAGGTCCCTTATTTTATATTCCTGCCCAGACTGTGGATGGTAGAAAACTTTTGTTTTCATAGTGTTTGAACAATGGGTACATCGACCACATGGATGGTTACCACACAGCTCTGTTAGCCAGTTAGAGTGACTTACTACAGGGGATTTATACATAGAATTGACTACAGCGTCCCTTATGTTTTTTCCCCTTTTAAAACAAAATCTTGGTGGTAATGAAGAAATGTTTTTTAAAAGAGGGTCACATTTGAGTATGTTCCAGTGTTTGTCAATAATGTTTTTAACAACTTGGGATGAAGTACTATATTCTGAAACGAATGTGACTCTGTTACCAGGGGTGTCGCTTTTGTCAGATTCCAAAATAGTTTCCCTCTGTACATGTTTTGTCTTATTTCTGGCTGTATGCACCACTGATGCCTTGTATCCCCTCTGTTCAAATCTGTTACTAATTTCATCTGCCTTCCTTTCTAGGTCTGTGGGATCACTACAGATACGTTTAAGGCGCAGGAATTGTCCGTATGGGATATTCTCTACCATACGTCTCGGGTGATTACTCTGTGCATGTAAAATAGTATTACGGTCTGTTGGTTTACGGAAGATAGTAGTGTTCAGGTTTCCCTCATTGTCTGCTGATATCCGTAAGTCTAGGAAATCAATATGTTCTCTGCTGTGTACCATCGTGAATTTTAAAGTGTGATGTGTACCATTGATATACTCCCTGAACTGGAATAACTCATCTTCCGAGCCAACAAACACCATGAGAATGTCATCTATGTACCTTTTCCAAAAAATTACATTTTTCAAGAGGGGCGAGGCATCTTGGTTGTGGATAAACTGGGATTCCCAGTGGCCCATAAATAGGTTGGCGTAATTAGGTGCGAATGCAGAACCCATGGCAGTACCCTGGATTTGAATGTACCATTTATCATCAAGCATGAAGTAATTAGATTTCAAAATAAAATTCGTCAAGCTGAGTAAAAAATCAGAGGAGACTTCATCATTTGTACCCAGAAAAAATGACATGGCCGCCAGGCCGTCCTCATGTGGAATATTAGTATAAAGACTCTCTACATCAAAGGATACTAGATATGCATTCTGTGGGATGGAAGTCTTTAACGACTTCAACACATCCCTAGTATCTGCAAGGTATGAAGGTAATGTCTTTACAATATCTTTGATAAAATAGTCTACAAATTGACTTAGAGGTTCTGATAAAGAATTGTTTCCTGAGACTATGGGGCGTCCTGGCGGGTTTGTCAATTTTTTATGAATTTTAGGTAATAGATAAAAAACAGGTGTGACAGGGAATTCAACTTTTAGGAACTCGTATTGTTTTTTTGTGATGTTCTTACTTTTAAGTGCATCATCTAGTATTTTATCTCTGTCTGTCATTAACTGTTCAACAGGGTTGTGAAGAAGAGACTTATAAAATGCAGTATTGCTAAGTTGCCGTGTGGCTTCATACATGTAATCATTGACATTTTGTATTACAATAGAGCCACCCTTATCTGCCGGCTTGATAATAATTTTGTCATTTTTTCTCAATTCGTTTAGAGCTCTTCTTTCAACCTCAGTTACATTTTGATGCTTGATTGTCTTGTCTGATGATTTCACAAATGTCTGGATGTCTCGCTCAACTAGTTTACTGAAAGTGACCAAGGTAGGATTCAGAGTACTAGTGGGACAATAAGTTGATGATTTCTTCAATTTATTCATAGGATTAGTAGATATAGTCTGATCAGTATTTCTAAAAAGGTGTTTAACGTGTAACAGTCTGAAAAATTTGTAGCAGTCCACTTTTAATTTAAAGACATTCACCTTATTTGTTGGAACAAATGATAGACCTTTACCTAATACTGATTGTTGGGCTGGTGTGAGGGGACAGTCCGAGATGTTAATCACGGCCTGTTGCTCCTGCTCCTGGTGACGACAGATGGCGGGTTGATGTCTTTTCTTCCCCCGCCTCGTCCTCTTCCCCTGGTCCCTCTTCGTTGGTTGTTGTGTCGTGAGCCGTACCGTGGACGTGCGTCTAAAAAACGCGCATCCTGGGAATGGGTCGAGTCACTTGACAGGGCAGGATCAGACTCCTCGGTTGTGTAGTTTCCTCGATTCCCCTCGTGTGGGAATCGCTCCCTCTGGCGTGAGGCTGCTGGACGTCGTTCTTTCCACGCCGAGTCACTTGTCAGGGCAGGATCAGACTCTGTTGTGTAGTTTCCTCGGTTCCCTTCGTTGCGTTGGAATCGCTCCCTCTGGCGTGAGGCCGCTGGACGTCGTTCTTTCCACGCCGGTTGTTGCCACTTGTAGTCCTCAGCATGTCGTTCGAATTTGTTCCTTTTAAGAGTTTTAAGTTCACTCTCAAACTTCTGGAGGTCATCTTTCATCTTGCGTTCCAGGTTTGTGAATTCATCAGAGCCCAGTTTCACAACCAGCTCGTCTTTAATACGTTGAGCCTCTCGTTTGGCTTTGTCAGCTTCATTTGCGGTTTGTTCAATAGTAAGCAATATCAAGTCCATGGAGCATTTATTCAGTACTTGCTCCCATTTTTTTATAAAGTCGGGGTCCTCTCTTCCAAAAGCAGGTTGCTTGTGGATTCTCAGGCCGCGTGGAATCTGCTTGGCTTTCCAATATTCAGAGAGTGCAATCGAATGCCACTTTGATCGACACTCTTTAATGTATGAGTCCTCTAAAGCAGTCTTTAACTCACTTACGGCCGAGTATATATTTATATATATATAAATGAGAAGCATGTTTAGATTTGAGTGTTATTTTTTTTTTTTATAAAAATTAACGTATATCGAACCGAACCGAAAACCGTGATACGAACCGAACCGTCCATTTTGTGAACCGTCCCACACCTACCGTTTATCATAAAAATTCAGTGCCCCCGAAATACAAAAAAAAGCCCCCGAAAAATCAATTAAGGGGGGGCAAAAAAAGCCCTTGAATTTTTTTTTTTTATTTCTAACCCTGAGTCACCTAAACTAGAAAGAGCGAGGAAACTGTTTGAATCATAATGCCATTTTTATATAAGCAAAAAGGGGGAAAAAAACATACATACAAATATTATTATCACTTTACACAATGCCTAATCAAATACTATAACTAAATTTAGATGGGCGCCCAAATAGTTCTATTAAAGTGTTCTGGCCAAACATTGCCGCGGTTACCACTACAGCAGAGAAACAATTCCCTCTGCAGTATGAGAGAGGTGGAGAGAGTTAGTAATCCTGGTGGTGAGAAAGAACCCGGATGGGTTCTGTAACGAGGAGTAGTAGACCGCTGCGTGGTGATGAGGGCGGGAAGACGCTGCCCGGTCCGATTGGCGCCACCAGTCTGCTCCTGCAGACCAGATGCTCCGCTGTGGTGGATCCGAGTGTCTCGCTCCGCTCCGTAGGGCTGCACGGCGCACGCCGACAGCTACTGAAGACACGCTGGTCCCTCTGTACAACAGGCTACTGCTAGTGGCTACTACATAGGACTGGTTGTGTCCTTTTACAGCGTCCCTTCGACACAGACCCTATCTAAATGTCCTCTGGTCTGTGCTATTATCGTCTGATATGTCCAGTATAGAGCAGCTATCAACGCATGAGCTGGAGCTATGTTAGGTATTAGCTCCGAGCTAGCTAGCTTTGGTTAACTGTTAACGATAAATGGGGAATACTATAGTCTGCTGTAATGTGCTAATCCCAGACGTTTACTAAACATAGAACTAGCTGGTTACTAAAAACTCACTCTCTCTTGGTGGTATAATGTCCGCTTGGTAAGCAACTTTACATCCTTGGTCACCGTCAAACTATAACGTTACGAGACCAATGCTGGATGCATTTCTCCCGTCTGGTTCTCTAAACAAGTCTGGGCAAGTTCAACGTCAGTTCAAGCTCTACAGGAAGTGACGCACTTACGCTGGAACACTACCACCTCTGGCCCACTAGATGGCAGCACTGTCATATAACCTGAGATGCAGGGGAGGAAACTAACTTTTTGGCTTACCAGCCAACTGGCGAGTATCTGATTTTTTTTACCAGACAAACTGATTTTTTACAAGCCAAAAAAAATCGCTAATTGTGATAATTACTTCTTTGTATGTCTTTGTCTAAATTGATTTTCAATCATAGTAAAAATCACACCGTGTCTCTACTCTTTAAAATATTTATTAGCATAAAACATTAACGGTCTCTACTCTTCACAATATTATCATACAACATGTATTAATCACACTGTCTCTACTCTTCAAAATATTAGGATATCACATATTAACATGAAAGAGGGAACTATTCTGGACTGGGTTGGGCTGAATTAGGCAGTGAAAGATGCTGGGCTGGGCTGGACTAGGTTGGACTGGGTTGGGCTGGTCTAGGTTGGACTGAGTTGGGCAGTGAAAGAACCAAGCATTTCACTGTAATGTAATAGCTAAATAAAACAACTTGACTTGTTACATTTGCACTCTGGTTGTATGCCAAATGTATTCTGGTTGTACTGTACTTGTGCTGTAAGATGACAATACATTGGAACCGAATCGACAGCGCTAGGGGTTCAGCAGGTGTATTCTGAATGCCAAGTATGACAACATCACCGCTGTGAAGGGCATATGGGC
This sequence comes from Notolepis coatsorum, assembly GCF_963971535.1. NCBI lineage: Eukaryota > Metazoa > Chordata > Actinopteri > Aulopiformes > Paralepididae > Notolepis > Notolepis coatsorum. Next base: position 35,114,391 of record NC_140183.1, read on the forward strand.
GAGTGGTGATATGGGGGGAAACCCGGTAATAATAAAATGTCACTCGGCTGCATTTAAGCAAAGCCGCTCAGTATAGTCCACTATGTTGAACGCGCGTTATGGTAGCTTGTTACATGCTAGGTAGCTAGCCGGCTAATGCTGGTTGACTTGTCATTCTCAACCGACTCGAAGGAGACGCGTCGCATGCTGTTGTTCGCCCCCAGCAGACCGCACTGATATCCGAAAGCGACGACTCTACATGCAATTATTTTCATCCACTGATGTGTTTTTGTCTAAGTTTGTCTACGTTGTCAAGCCGGTGGCAGGAGTCTGTAGGTCCGCGCGCAGTGATCTGTCCACTTCCCCTAGATGGGCGGCATCTTCTAGAAAATGAGTGTTCATTGGAGGAGCTTAGAGCGCATCTGTACAACTAGGCCTGTTGCAATAAGCAATAAATCAATTTATCGCGCAATAATGAAAATGAATGCAATGATTTTGACGGGCGCAATTAATTGCTATTTGCGTGTTTGTTTTAATGAGGCGGGAACCAGTACCTCTCCGTGTGGGGAGGCGGGCCGCTGGCGTTAGTACAGAGTACAGCACGGGAGCTCCTGTGAGCACCATGCGTATGTTGGGCAGTAGCAACGCTACATAGCTTAACTACATTTCTCAGTAGCGTGATGGTAGCGTCGCTCCTTTTGAACCAAGTAGCGTTCTTTGTAGTGTAGCTATTTTTAGACCCAAGTAGTGATGTAGCGTGAACAAACGCTATACGCTACTGCCCGGAGAAACTGGACTGCTAAATAAAGATTAAAGATCTAGCGTTGATGCTATGACGCTTCCTCCTCATCGTTGATTGCCTGTAGTAGCTGCATCTAACGTTAGTAGCTAACGTTAAAACTAACCTAAAGTTAGTTGTTCACCAACAATCTCAACATTTGTTTTATCATTAGCTCAAAAACACAGAACCGGACGACACAAGTTGTCCGCTCATAGGTTCTGCTAGGATAATAACAACAATACTTCCGGTCGGTGGGTTTCAAAATAAAAGAGCAAAGTCTAAAACACCGGAAAAGACGTTTATTTTGTACAGCGTTTTCCTCCACGAGTACTCAAGTACATCATGTGATCAATCGATCTGTTTTTTTTTGCCCATCCCTAGTTTATCCTGTGCTGAAAAGTCTCCATTCCAATAGAGATAGTATATATTTGTGTTTATTTGATTATTGTTGAGCTATATTTTAATCGAGAGTAACTGGTAGTGTAGCTTACTACATTTTCCAAGTAGCTTGCCCATCACATAATCCGCGAGCCACAGTAAACAAACGCGAGCCACAATTAGGGTGACCAGGTGTCCCGCTTTTGGTTGTATACTGCACAGCCATTTTACCTAATGTCCCACGTCCCTCTTTTCGAAGCAAAAAATAAAAACATGGGTCTAAAAGCCCCTTCCTACAGTAAACGTAGCAACCTGCCTCTTGTCCACACACATTGCTCTGCTCGTTTTATCATTGCTCTCACGGAGATAAAACTGGGAACGAGGTTACTCTGCTTCTGACGCTACCTCATATCTGATTGGTTAGGTAGTAATTTAGGATATTTAAAATGTCTTCCAATGTTAAATAAAGGTTTATTGCACTTTGAAACGGTTTCCTTGCATTATTATGCTATTATCATTATATTAGTAAAAAAAAAAAATTGATTGAAAACTTTTGGGAAATACATTTCTCAAAAAAATTATTTCTCTCAAAACCACAATAATATCACTTATCGCAATAATTTCTGGGACAATTAATCGCCCAGCAAAATGTGTTATCGTGACAGGCCTATGTACAACGATGATGTTCATTGGTTATGGTTGGATTATTATGAGGCGCAAATGGGAGGAATCAAGGGGGGAGTCAGAGTTCGGCTTGTGCCAGTGAGCGAATCAGCAGATTGCAGAATGATTTTTTTGTTTTGTTTTGTAATTACTAGTACTCGCCAGACTGGCGAGTGCTCTTCATGAATTACTCGCCAAACATAAAAAATACTCTCATTTGGCGAGTAAAGTGGCCTAATTTCCTCCCCTGCTGAGATGCCAGCAGTAGGCAGACAGTGTAACATTATGTGGTAAATAATAACTTTACTCCCACATATTAAACAGGTTGGTGAACTTAAAGGGGGATAATCTTAGGTCTAATTTTACCTAATTACAGACCCTTCAGCACAGCCGCCCCCTGATTTGCGGCGCTAATCAGTACTGAGGTCTGCTGAATGTCTAGTAGTCACTCAGGCTGGTCAGAGTCAGAGTACGGGGGTAGTCGAATCAGTCGAGCCACTGGTCTGTGGTATGTTCTTCCTCCGACATCCACGATAGCCGAGCGGACTCTTCCGTCTTGCCCTTTTACCACACTCTTCACCCTTCTGGTGAGCCAGCGGGCTCGGGGGAGTGCCTGATCCACGATCATAACTGGGGTTCCTGGTTCTAGGTTGCCTCTTTCAGTGATCCACTTGCGGCGGCCTTGCAGCGATGGGAGATATTCGGTGGTGAACCTCTTCCAGAATTGGTCGACTAAAGCCTGACTATACCTCCATTGTCTTCTGCCGATGATCTCGGTGGAGGCGTAGACCGCAAAGGGAAGGGCCGCGTCTCGCCGCCCCATCAAAAGGCTGTTGGGTGTTATGGGGTCAAGATCGGCCGCGTCGCTACTGACGTACCCCAGTGGCTTGGAATTCAGAATGGCTTCAATCTCCACCAGCACAGTGTTGAAGACCTCTGCCTTAGGAACCTGTCCTCTGAGCGCGGCTGCTAGAGCAGCCTTTACTGACTTGACCTCTCTCTCCCACGTTCCACCGAAGTGGGGTGCATTTGGAGGGTTGTAGCAGAAGGTGACCTGTTGGGAGGCCAGCTCGTCCCTCAACTCCTCACTCATCTGGTGGTAACTTTTGATGAGTTCAGCTTCTCCTCCCTTGAAGTTCGTCCCGTGATCAGACCATAAGGTATGGGGTCGCCCTCTCCTTCCAGTAAATCGACGGAATGACTGGAGGAAGCTGTCTGTTGTCATTTCAGCCAGCACCTCGAGATGGATAGCTCTCGTGGTGAGGCACTTGAAGATGATTCCCCATCTCTTAGCAGTTGCTCTCCCGATCTCCGCCTTGATGGTGAAGGGCCCGAAGCAGTCCATGCCCGTGTTGTGGAAGGGCGCTTCTTGGAGACGGAGGCGGCAGGATGGGAGGTCAGCCATTCGTGGCATGATGGGTTGGGCTCTGAGCTTCTGGCAGTCTGTGCATGACCGTTGGTAACGCCGCACAGCCTCCCGGCCGCGAAGTATCCAGAACCTTCTCCTGAGCTCCGCGAAGAGCCGCTCCGCTCCAGGGTGATACAATTTGGTGTCATAGTGACGAATCACCAAGTTAGTCACCGGATGCTTCGAGGGGAGTAGGATGGGGTGTTTGCTGTCCTCGGTGAGGCCCTGAGCCCGTCGTAGGCGGCCTCCGACACGTATGAGGTCTTTCTCGTCCAGTTCGGGGGCCAGTAGCCTCAGCTTGCTGTCTCTTGGTAGCTCCATCTTCCGTCCCAAGCACGCCATCTCGATCTGGAAGACCTCCCGCTGCACCCTCTGCAGCAACATGATCTCAGCCGCGCGTAGTCGTCGGCGCTGAGGGGGGTCGGGTCTCCGGGACCGGGGTTCCGGTGGTCGAAGGTACATACTTGGAGCTCTTCTAGGGTCTGGCAATCCTCAACCTTGGGACCGTCGGTGGTTGAAGGGTCTTGGAGTCCGGTGAGGCCGCAGAAGATGGACTTCTTAAGTTCCACCTCCACCTCTGCGTTCTCCAAGTTCGGAGGAGAAGGCCACTCTTGCGTAGGTATTCGGGTCCTCGGTGGTAGAGGTTGGGACGTGCCAATTCCTCGAGGGTCGCACCTCTGGTGATCACGTCCGCCAGGTTGACCTCTGTCGAAACGTATCACCAGCAGCTGATCCCCACAAGCTCTTGGATCTCGGTCACCCTTGTTCCCACGAATACTTTATATCTGCACGAAGTCGACTGGATCCACCGGATGACTGTTGTGGAGTCGGACCACATCGACACCGCGTGAAGGGGGAGGTGCAGCTCTTCCTTCAGCATCTTTCCCAACTGGGCTCCACTTAGAGCTGCGCAGAGCTCCAGCCGGGGAATGGATTGCTGCTTCTTGGGTGCAACTCTTGAGCGTGCAAGAATGAAGGACACGTGGACTGTGTCGTCGGGCTCTACCGCGCGCAGGTACGCTACTGCACCATATGCCTTCTCAGACGCGTCACAGAATACATGAAGGGAGAGCTGGCTGCCGTTCAGACTGACGCTCAAGGGAAAGTAGCTCCTGGGGAACTCGATCTGTTGGAGGGTGGGGAGCTCTTCTTCCCACTTCTTCCACTTCGCCCCGAGTGTCTCTGGTAGGGGGTCATCCCATCCCTTCGCCTCAGTCCACAGCTCGCTGACCAGAGCCTTGGCACGAGTCGTGTAGGGGTTGATGTAACCCAACGGGTCATATTGACTCGCCAGAGTACTGTAGATCGACCTCCTGGTTACGTAATGGCGGGTTTCGATCTTCTTTTGCCAGTAACACAGGGTGTCAGACTTAAAACGCCAGAGGAGACCCAGAGTCATTTCCTGGGCGTCCTCACTTGACTGGGAGAGCCAGGTCTCGCTGCTGTCAGCCTTCGCTTCGTCTGTGAGGTCTCGGACGACCTCAGGGTCGTTGGTGGCCCACTGGCAGACCTCAAAGCCAGCGGTGGCCAGGAAGGTGCGTATGTCATGCACCAGCTTGTAGGCCTTTTCCGCGGTCTCCACGCTGTGGAGGCAGTTGTCCACATAGAAACTGTGGTGGACAGCATCGGAGACTCCGGGGGGTGCGGCGCCGTCGTCGATACATGAAGCTGCAGGGCGTAGGTGGCGCAACACGGGCTGCAGGTCGTCCCGAAGGGCAGCACCTCCCACTGATATATGGACGGTTCCGGGTCGTCTGGGTTTTCTCTCCACAAGAACCTCATGAGTGGCTTATCTTCGTCGAGCAAACACACCTGGTGGAACATGCGTTTGATGTCGCCACTGATGGCGGTCTTCTGTCGTCGGAAGCGCACCATGACTCCGAGGAGAGGAGGGGTCAGAGTCGGACCGGGCAGGAGATAGCGGTTGAGGTTCTGCTGGCGCACTTGAAAGCTGTAATTAAACACCACTCTGTTCTTTTTGTCTATTTCAGACGTGTAACATCCATAACGTAAAAATGTAACATCCATAACAGCACTTTTTTGTGATTCATTCCTTGAGAGGAAATGCCAGGTTTTCCTGAATGTGCTTTTTGGGTACCTCAAACCCTTCCCTACAAAGTGATAGTAAACATGTTATTCTTTGAAAAAGATATTCACAGAGTTTTCATCATGTGTTCAGTGAATCCGAAAAGCTTGTCAATTTCCGTAACATCCATAACGCTGTGTATTTTGTCACCTATCTCAAAATCCAAAAGGTCAAAACATTTCTTATTGCAGGCTCATCTTTATCTCAATAAGTGTAACTAAAATGTGTAAATTATACTTCAAACAAAGGGGTCATAATCGGACTTAACACACATTCACAATGTAACATCCGTCACTTGCAATGTAACATCCATAACGGTAACATCCATAACACTTGTAAAGAATACAAAAAATAAGACCAGAATGACTAATTGTTGCTAATATGTCATCTTTATAAAAGTTAGCTTTGCTTAGGAAGTTTGGTTGACATTGCATTCCAGATGCATGTTTTATGACAACTTTTCCTGGAAAACGTTATGGATGTTACATTCGCTGTCCCATAAAGGGGCATTATAACAGCATGCTTCACCTGCCAATGGAAAGACACAAAGTACATAATTGATTCACATATTGATACAACAGCCCTTCATGACCAAAGGTGAGGTTAGAAAAATATCTGTTGATTTTTTTTCTTTTGCCATTCTGGCCATTCAGAAAGTCATACAATTAGGTTAATCGAAAAATAATTGTTTACATCATTGTGTCTCCTCCTGTAGTGTGAAAAAACATGCATTCTCATAAATATTACGATCAAATCTATTTTGTACTTCAAAATATAGACCATGATGATACATTTGAAATTAGTTTGGTTATGATCATGTTATTTAAATTTTTTCATGGTGAGGTTGACATTTTCATGGAATTACAAAACGAATGTTTGTCATTTTAACAGCAGATACTTTCTTAAATGCCATCTTCCCGAGAGAGGGGTGTTGACGGGGAGCTCTGATGGGTTCGCTTGGTTGTGTTATTAGCATTGAACAGCTAACCGAAAGCTAGCGTTAACTAACGTTAAAGGTTTAGCCATAACGTTACCTTGGCTAAAGTTGGGGCTATTCATAATCCAGCAATAATGGCTGCAGACCTGCAAGCAAAGTACAGCAAGTTGGCAAAGGAGTATTCCAACGTAAATCACATTTTCACCAGTAACGTTAGTCTTTCCATCTCCCGGTAGCTCATGCTAGCTAACCTAGCTCACGTTAGCGTCGTCACTGAGCGACCACCTCGCGTACACAATTAATGACATGTTGCGGACAGCCATATCGGTGACTATGTTTAGCTTTTAGTGCCAAATGATAAGAGTCTGAAGCGGAGTCTCAAAAGAGAATGTTGAATATTTAGTAGTAACTTTGATGCAGTAGCTTGTGTGTGTGTGGGGGACTGGGGGCGGCGTTGTGCAGGACGCGACTGAACATTTTTTTGCCTTTTGACGCGACACAAATTGATGGATATTTATCGGCTACTGCCATCGGTACATTCGAGCTTATCGGCCGACAGGCCGATTGCAGTCAACAAGGCCGATACCGATACCCGACCGATACATCGGTGCACCCCCTTCACCCAAGACTTGTTTTAATGCCACGTCTGAACAGAGCCTTTGAAGTGCTTGCATGGGGCTTCTTAATTGTTTTCTGTAGAACGGTGCACTGCTTATGGTGCACTGCTTATAGCTCACTGCTTATGGCTCAGTGCTTATGACTCACTGCTTATGGCTCAGTGCTTATGGCTCAGTGCTTATGACTCACTGCTTATGGCTCAGTGCTTATGGCTCAGTTCCTATGGCTCAGTGCTTATGGCTCAGTGCTTATGGCTCAGTTCCTATGGCTCAGTGCTTATGACTCACTGCTTATGGCTCAGTGCCTAATATGGCTCAGTTCCTATGGCTCAGTGCTTATGACTCACTGCTTATGGCTCAGTGCTTATGGCTCAGTGCTTATAACTCACTGCTTATGGCTCAGTGCTTATAACTCACTGCTTATGGCTCAGTGATTATAACTCACTGCTTATGGCTCAGTGCTTATGGCTCAGTGCTTATATTCACTGCTTATGGCTCAGTGCTTATGGCTCAGTGCTTATGGCTCAGTGCTTATGACTCACTGCTTATGACTCAGTGCTTATGACTCAGTGCTTATGACTCAGTGCTTATGGCTCAGTGCTTATGGCTCAGTGCTTATGACTCACTGCTTATGACTCAGTGCTTATGGCTCAGTGCTTATGGCTCAGTGCTTATGACTCACCGCTTATTGTAACTCCATTTTCACTTGCCTCGATGCGTCCACTTTGGGCCGGCTACAAATGGTCCAGAATGCTGCTGCAAGGCTGCTGACTAGGTCCAGAAAATATTGCCACTGCTTATGGCTCAGTGCTTATAACTCACTGCTTATGGCTCAGTGCTTATGACTCGCTGCTTATGTCTCACTGCTTATGGCTCACTGCTTATGGCTTAGTGCTTATGGCTCAGTTCCTATGGCTCAGTGCTTATAACTCACTGCTTATGACTCACTGCTTATGGTTCAGTGCTTAATATGGCTCAGTGCTTATGGCTCAGTCAGTGCTTATGGCTCAGTGCTTATGGCTCAGTGTTTATGACTCACCGCTTATGGCTCACTGTTTATGGCTCAGTTCCTATGGCTCAGTGTTTATGACTCACTGCGTATGGCTCACTGCCACTGGGGGGGGGGGGGGGGGGGGTAGACGCGTCTCTACAATTCGTAGCCGCATTTCTGCAGACCCCTCTCTGATTGGTTGAGCTCCATTTCTGCAGACCCCTCTCTGATTGGTTGAGCGAAGCCCCTCTCTGATTGGAAATGTACTACCAGATTCGCTTATAACGTTATTTCACGTGACTTCGCGGTTTATTCATAACGTTATGCACATTTCACAACACAGCCAGCTGTCAGAAACTGTACATTGTAACATTGTTATTTCGCGGCCTGCCCATTTGATGTTCCCAAATCATATTCAGAAAGTATCACAGAGACTTCTATTGACCAAGGAATTAGTTATTATTAGTAAGACACATTTCCGTAGCAATTGACCACCAGACTCTTTCTCTTAAAACTTTGAATCTGAGAGAGCTCTGGTCAGCGAAGCCGGCGAGCGATTATTATTGGTTTTTAATGACAAACCAATTACATAATCCTATCCAACATATGTGTAAAGGCACACACAACATATTCCAGTTAACGGGATATTTTTTTAATGATTCGTTATGGCGTAATCAATACTTCCATGAGTATAAATTGCGTTCGCGACCTCCATGTTTTGGGGCTATTCATCAGAAAACTCGGATCCGGGATTCGGCTCTCATCCGTCGGGCAACAACTGTGGGTTTTCAGCCTCTCTCTCTGGAGCTTAACGGAGTTTCGACTCCTGGCTAGAGGAGCTTGTCGCGGCGCATGCGCGAGCTCGGCCAATCAGAGAGGGGTCTGCAGAAATGGCCTCAACCAATCAGAGAGGGGTCTGCAGAAATGCGGCTACGAATTGTAGAGACGTGGTGTAGACTACCACATGCCTCCTCTGTTGGTCTGGGGAGGGTGTAGACTACCGCATGCCTCCTCTGTTGGTCTGGGGAGGGTGTGTAGACTACCACATGTCTCCTTTGTTGGTCTGGGGAGAGTGTAGACTACCACATGCCTCCTCTGTTGGTCTGGGGAGGGTGTAGACTACCACATGTCTCCTCTGTTGGTCTGGGGAGGGTGTAGACTATTACATGCCTCCTCTGTTGGTCTGGGGGGGGGGGCGGTGTAGACTACCACATGCCTCCTCTGTTGGTCTGGGGAGGATGTAGAGACTACCACATACCACCTCTGTTGGTCTGGGGAGGGTGTAGACTACCACATGTCTCCTCTGTTGGTCCGGGGAGGGTGTAGACTATTGCATGCCTCCTCTGTTGGTCTGGGGGGGGGGGCGTTTAGACTACCACATGTCTCATCTGTTTGTCTGGGGAGGGTGTAGACTATTACATGCCTCCTCTGTTCGTCTGGGCAGGGTGTAGACTACCACATGTCTCCACTGTTGTTCTGGGGAGGGTGTAGACTACCACATGTCTCCTTTGTTGGTCTGGGGAGGGTGTAGACTACTACATGCCTCCTCTGTTGGTCTGGGGAGGGTGTAGACTACCACATGTCTCCTCTGTTGGTCTGGGGAGGGTGTAGACTATTACATGCCTCCTCTGTTGGTCTGGGGGGGGGGGTGTAGACTACCACATGCCTCCTCTGTTGGTCTGGGGAGGGTGTAGACTAGAGATGTTCCGATACCATTTTTTCCTTCCCGATCCGATTCCGATACCTAAGCTTTGGGTATCGGCCGATACTGATCCGATACCAGTGCATACATAAAAAAATATATATATATATATATTATATAAATTATACTTTTTTTTTTTTTAGATACTGTTTTATATACTGTTTTTTAGTAATAACTAGAAAGTAATGGTATTTATTCAACAACAGGTGATTGTATAGATTAGTATTAGTATCATTAATCAATGAGTATGGGGCTGCGGCACTGCAGATATACCCTACTCCAATGATCCGCACGGACATTAGACGGTGTTGCACTCGCTACCCAGTCTGTAAGCTCTGGCTAGTAGTAACGTTCATGTTGTGATTTTCGATGCAAAATAAATATTCAACATTCTCTTTTGAGACTCCGCCTCAGACTCTTTCACTCTTATCCTTTGGCGTTTGGAACTTGCTGTACTTTGCTTGCAGGTCTGCAGCCATTATTGCTGGATTATGAATAGCACAAACTTTAGCCACGGTACAGTTATCAAGCTAAGCTAGCTGACCTAGCTTGTCTTCCCGCATTGCCATTTGATAACGTTAGTCAGCTAACGCTAGTCAGTAGCTACTTTACTTAAATACGATTCACCGTGGGTGCATTATTGTTGATAGACTGACAGTGTCAGGTCCTGGAGAAAGGACAGGCGATCATCTGATTTGATGTAACGTTAAAGCGGATGTTGTTCCAACTAGCTAGCTTTTCAGCTAATGCTATCATAACACAAGCAAAACACATCCCGTCCAAGCTCCCCGTCACATGCTCTGTCGGGGACAATGGAATTTAAGAAAGTGTATCTGCTGTTAAAATGACAAACAGCATCACACTTTAAAACACGTTCATTTTATAATCCTCACTCTCCGCAGGAGATAAATGATGTCATGGGATCGGAGGCTAGAATTTACGTGTACTCGCAGATACCGATACCGGCATTTTAGGCAGTATCGGCGGCATTTCCGATACTGGTATCGGTATCGGAACAACTCTAGTGTAGACTACCACATGCCTCCTCTGTTGGTCTGGGGAGGGTGTAGACTACCACATGTCTCCTCTGTTGGTCCGGGGAGGGTGTAGACTATTGCATGCCTCCTCTGTTGGTCTGGGGGGGGGGCATTTAGACTACCACATGTCTCATCTGTTTGTCTGGGGAGGGTGTAGACTATTGCATGCCTCCTCTGTTCGTCTGGGCAGGGTGTAGACTACCACATGTCTCCACTGTTGTTCTGGGGAGGGTGTAGACTACCACATGTCTCCTCTGTTGGTCGGGGGAGGGTGTAGACTATTACATGCCTCCGATACATGTGGAGTCGCCAGCTGCTTCTTTTCACCTGACAGCGAGGAGTTTCACTGGGAGAACGTAGCATGTGCGGAGGTTCACACTATCTCCCCCAGATCCCCTCCCTGCTTAACAGGCATCCCGACTGACCAGTAGGAGTCGCTGTTTGCAATGATCAGGACTCATACCCCACCGGCTTCCCACCCGTGAACAGGATTTATTTGAATGATCATATTGATTTCTAGCATAGCAATTCCCATCTTATAAACCAAAGTGATAACAATGTTGAGCTGTAACTTTCAGAACATCTCCCTCATTCTTTCCCCCCTTCATACTGCAATGTGATTGGTGGAGAGAAGCCTCTATATGTGTGACCACTCAGTTCCAGGCTTGGATCTTACAGCATGGACTCTCTTGTGATGAAAATGTCCTTTTCATGTGTGTTTTATCCTTTTAGCAAAACTTCCGTTCCAGTAGAAGATGACCTCGTTAGAGTCCAAGATCATACCTACTGGAATAAAGGAGGAACCAAGAGACCAGCAGGACCTCTGTAAGTCAGAACAAGACTTTCTACTGAAGAGACTTTAGACCAGGGGTAGGCAACCCTAGGCATGCGTGCCCGCATCGGCTTGCTGGGGCATTTTCATTGGCAAAGGGGGTAGCATTAAAAAAATATATATATATTGTTACGAAGGATCAGATTACACCGAATATATATATTTATTGATTGATATATATTGCATAGTATTTGTATGTCGTCTGATATCCCTTGTGTATTCTTTGTACATATACACGGAATATCCCTTTAACCTAGTACAGACCATAATATTTCGTTCTCCTATTGGACAGCGGTCCCCTAGGCGCCACTGCCATACCCCCAATGCCGAGTTCAAAGTCACCGCTAAGACATGTCTGTACATGCCCGGCTTTGCCCAGGAATACGAGACAGAAATAAGGTTGGCACTAGATTGTTCACCCAACGTATAAATACGGCGCAGGTGAATACAGCAGTTAGTTACCCAAAGTTAGTTAACCTAGAAACGCGTTACCCTCAAACGTAAAAGCCTTCATCACGAGTCAACGACCAAGTGAAGTGAGCAACCATGCGTCTAAATAGAGCACTTATAACCGCGTGCGAATTAATAGGTGAAGTATCAGAGTTTAACGCTGTACCGTCAAGTTCAACCTAGTTAATGTGAAGTACCGCGCACCGGAGAATCTGCACCGGTGAATGCAGAGCCCTTTCCAGCTGGATTATTGCTTTGGTCCTGTGGATGTTGGAGCGGAGGAGAATCGTCTACACCCCACTACTGTGTGGGATTTACCCGTGAGGAACATCACTCGAGCCCGTCTCTTGGAGAGGCTGGCCGGCTTTCACCTATGCTGCACGCATACTTGGATTACGGCTGCTGCTTTCGTCTGCCGATCAAGGGAGTAATGTACCGTCTCCCGTAGCAGGAGCTTATTGAGTCCCCGTTGATCCAGAGTTTGCATTCGAACATTTCCTCCCCCTGCTGGCCTACAACCGGAGGGACCCTACTAGTATCTCCCGCTACCTTACTAGAGTACCATAGATATAATTCCTAAGATTCAGGTTGTATTATTATCTCCTGCGTAATATGAGAATGGACATACGTTATTGATTTGCCTACGCACATTCCTTTGCCTTATAAGCGCACCTTAAGTAAAGTATATTATGTACTATCATTGCTGCTAATAAATATTCTTAAACCCAGTTTTGTGTGGAACCGTGTCATTGTGGAGGTGTTCTCATCATATACCTGTGTACTGTATGGCCAGTAGTAATGTACATAAGACAGTAGTGGTTTAATGATACCATACTTATTAATACAGTCAGGGAATTGTACCCCTCAGTTACATATATCATTTTTTTTTATTTTCTTTTTGCTTTGAAATATTATAGTGAAATATTTTGCACTGTTGTCGCATTTATCTTGTTGAAATCCTCCCACAGGTTCTTTTTTGTAAGTTGAGTATATCAAGGAGGCTTTTCTCTGTAGCTCAGATGTTTTGTTTGAAGGCTTGCCAAACAAAGGGAATCAAATCAAGGATAAAAGATATCCCCATGTCAGCTTGAAGTGTCGAGCGACGCATCAACGAAATGTCAGAAAATATCAGAGAACAGCAAACCGCCGGATTAAAAGATGCTCCGGTGTGCAGCTTAAAGTGACCAACTACAGCCCCCAGATAACGGAGCTCAGTAAAGCAAAACTGTTTGTCTGCATTCCACCCCCGCCCCAACTCAGATTTAGGGTTGATACAACCATCATAATAATATTGTTAATAATAACAATAACAATAATGATGTAATAATGTAAAAATTATCATAAAAAATACCTGATTATGAGAAAAATATTTTACGATCCATGGAATATTGTTGATATGGCACACTAGTTACAACTATATTTCAAACAGGCACTTCATGTCAAAAAGGTTGCTGACCCCTGCTTTAGACTCTCCAGACCCAGAGAAGTAAATAAAGACTTGTATGTTGAGTTGTATTTCCCTCTGTCCCAGATCCACCCAGAGACCTCCTACTGATTAAAAAAGAAGAGGCTAGTATGGACACATTAGACCCACCCATGGAGCCCACAGACCACCAGGATATCAGTATGTTACCTTTATTTATTCTCTTATCTTGATGTTGTCTTCTCCTTCCTCTGCTCCAGCATATTTGTATGTATCTGTCTTTGTCTCCATAGCTTTCTTTCCTCTTATTCTTTCATTTTATCAAACTGTGTTCTCATTTATATCTTATCTTATCTTATGTATTAGATTTTGTCTAAAGATCTAAAAACATCCAGTGTGACAAATATGGAATTGCAGAGGAAATCAGAAAGTAGGCAAATACTTTTTCATATGAGCTCAGTGTTTCCCACAGGATTTTGTGAGACTGTGGTGGGTGAACCTCGGCCCCCGGAACTTTTTGTTTTGTTTTAAGTTTTAAAGTTAAATGCTAAATGCATCAATCTGGTGCACTTTTAGAGCAAAATAAAGAGCCTAGATCTATGATGCACTTTGTGCTCAAAACACAAACTCGACTAGAGCATACATTTGAGCCATCAAAGAAATGAAGCAAAAGTGGTTACCTATGTTGAACTGGTTTATTTTTTAGAAAGAAAAAATATATATACTGGATTACTATTATGACTACTACCACTGCCAATACTACTGATACATCCCTATTGGCAAACTTGATATTTAAACAAATAAAATTAAAATAACTTTATAAAACTGTGGCGGTAGGTAATTAATGGGAAACACTGGAGCTACCGTAACTACTTAGTTGCTGTCTCCCTCTGCTCCAGATCCACCCAGCGACCTACTGATGATTAAGGAAGAGGCTCAGGACACACTAGACCCAACCATGGATATTTCCACTGGGCTGAAGGAGGAGCCCACAGACCATCAGGATATCAGTATGTTACTTTTCTTTTTCTTGTCTTTATTTTTTCTTGTTGTCCTTCCCCTGTTGCAGCACAGTTGTTTATGTGTCCATTGTTTTCTCTCTTCTCATTCTTTCCATAAAGTCCCAATCTGTGATCCATATTTTAACTATAACGAAATGATAATGGAAGCAGCAGCATGTTTATAAACTACGTCTCTATAATCCAAAACAGACAGAAACAGCCAACCTTCTCTCGCAATTTGAGTTACAAAGACATAATTTCCTGCATTCTGGTGCAGGAATTTTTGAATTTGTACCCTTTAAATGCCAGTGTTTGTGATGGCATCACACATTATTGTTAAAAAAAAAAGAGGCTAGCATATGTCAATGATTAGCAACAACACTGTTGAAATTAGTGGTGGGACTCTATTAAACATTTTAATCTAATTAATAGTTAATTCGTTAATAGTTATAGTTAATTAATCGAAATTAATCACATTTTAATCGCATATCAATATTTGATGCGAAAAGCAAAATTTTTCTATTCAAATTAATTTTGGTATACGAGTGAATCAATGAATATACATTATACATACGTTTAAAGGCCAACTTGCAGGTTAAACCCTACTCTGCAATTATGGGTCGTTTACATCATTGGTATCTAATTTAATTTTTTATTTTTTTTCATTTGACGCTGGAAATGCCACTCAAAAAGGGTTAAAAAGGTCCAAGCACGAATAACATGCACGGAGCAAGTAAAAAAGCCTATCAGACGCTAGCAGGGCCGTGACGTCACCCGAGGCAACTTATGCCTTATGCCCGTCCGGGTCATAGTATTACTGGCTATATGGATATATGGCTATATGGCTCCTGCTAACGTTAGCATTATGTCTACTGTCGTGAACCATTTAAATCGGGCCATGCAAAAGAGTTTGGGGAACGAGTAAATGTGTGCAGGTCAGGGCTGTACGTAAACTTTTTTTGCACATAGCACTGGTGCTACAGAGGTTGATAGTTTTGTACATTTACATTTAGTCATTTAGCGGACGCTTTTATCCAAAGCGACTTACAAGTTCTGTATGACAAGACAGCAAGAAGGGTACAACTCTATCAGCTGAGTAACAATGTTCATCAAGTGTTGCGTGTTACAGTGTATGTTAGTTTATTAGGACAAGTGCATGACAGTAAGGTTAGTCAGGGTTAGTTAGTTTTTTTTTTTTTTTTTTTATATCATTTCAGATAATGGTTGAAGAAGTGAGTCTTTAGTCGACGGCGAAAGATTGGACGGGATTCGGCTGTCCTAACTGGGATGGGTAGTTCATTCCACCATTGTGGGGCAAGGACTGAGAATAGGTGGCTTCTCTTTGATGACCCTCCGGGAGCTTGGATAGGAGTAGGTCTGAGGCGGCCAGAAGATGCAGAGCGTAGGGGTCTTGAGGGTGTGTAGTTAGAGACCATTGACCGGAGGTAGGCGGGAGCGGTTCCCTTTGCCGCACGGTATGCTAGGTCGAGGGCCTTGAAGCGGATACGTGCAGCAATGGGGAGCCAGTGCAGGTCCCTAAGAAGTGGGGTGACATGGGCCGACTTCGGTAGGTTTGAGATCAGGCGGGTTGCTGCGTTTTGAATGAGTTGAAGAGGCTTGGTGGCAGTGGCCGGGAGGCCAGCTAGCAGTGCGTTGCAGTAGTCGAGGCGGGAGATGACTGTTGATTGGACGAGGAGTTGGGTGGCTTCTTTTGTCAGGAAGGGGCGTATCCTTCTGACGTTGCTCAGGAGGAATCTGCAGGTTCTGGTTGTCGCTGCGATGTGAGCAGAGAAGTTCAACTGGTCGTCGAGGACAACACCAAGGTTCTTGGCGGTCAGGGACGCGGTCACAGCTGCATTCTCGACTGTGATGGAAAGGTCGGTCAGGGGGGAGGATTTGGCCGGCAGGTGGAGCAATTCTGTTTTGCTTAGGTTCAGTTTGAGGTGGTTGGTCGTCATCCAGGCGGAGATGTCGGACAGACAGGCCGAGATCCGCTCAGAGACGTGGATATCTGAGGGAGGGAAGGAGAGGAAGAGTTGAGTATCATCGGCATAACAATATGAGAAGCCATGAGACGTGATAATGTTACCCAATGATTTAGTGTAGAGGGAGAAGAGAAGGGGTCCTAGGACCGAGCCCTGGGGGACACCCATCCGGAGGGGCCGGGTGGCCGACAGAGTCCCTCTCCATGACACTTGGTAGGAGCGGTCGTTGAGGTATGATATCAGCCATGTCAGCACAGATCCAGCAACTCCCATTCCTGCGAGGGCCGCGAGGAGGATCTGATGGTTGACTGTGTCGAAGGCTGCAGATAGATCTAGGAGAATCAGGACAGAGGAGAGGCCTTTCGCTTTTGCTAAGTGAAGTGCCTCTGTGACCGCAATGAGGGCCGTTTCTGTGGAGTGGCCAGTCCGGAAGCCAGACTGATTGGGGTCTAGGAGGTCATTCTGTAAGAGATAAGCAGTAAGTTGGTTGGATGCAGCACGTTCAAGTGTTTTAGAAAGAAAGGAGAGAAGAGAGACAGGACGATAGTTGGCTATGACGGTGGGGTTCAGGGTTGGTTTTTTTATGAGGGGCATGACTCTGGCTTGTTTTAGGGAGGTGGGGACCACCCCCGAGTTGAGTGAGGAGTTGATGGTTGCAGTTAGGAATGGGAGGATGTCCGGTGCTATGGTCTGGAGGAGTGGGGAGGGTAGCTGGTCCAGCTGGCATGTAGTCGGACGGTTCAACGTTACCAGTGTCAGGGTCTCGGCTTCTGTAATGGGAGAGAAAGATGACAGAGTGAAGGATGAGGTTCTCGATTCAGCGTTTGGAATGGGTGGGGGTTGGGAGAAGGAGCTGCGGATGTTCTCCACTTTTTCCTCAAAGAAGATCGCAAAGTCTTCGGCAGAAAAAGATGAGGGAGGAGGGGGTGGGGGGGGGGGAGTGAGGAGGGAGGACATGGTAGCATGCAGTTTGCGAAGATTCTTGGCAGAGGCCTCGATCCTATGGTGAAAGAAAGAAGCTTTGGCATTAGTAATTGTTACGAAGGATCAGATTAAACCGAGTATATATATTTATTTATTGATATATATTGAATAGTATTTGTATATAGTTTGATATCCCTTGTATATTCCTTGTACATATACACGGAATATCCCTTTAGCCTACTATAGCCCATAATAGTTCATTCTCCTATTGGACAAAGGACCAGGCGCCAGGGGACCAGCCCCCGGAGCCAAGTTCAAAGTTACCGACAAGACATGTCTGTACTAGCCCCGGCCCTGCGCAGGGATACGGCGACAGAAATGAGAGTGGCACTATTTGTTCACCGTGCATATAAATATAGCGCAGGTGGATACAGAAGTTAGTTAACCTAGTTTGTTACCCAACGTGAAGCCTCACCCACGATACGACGTGCGGTGAAGTATGGCCTGTTTGGCCCCAGAATAGCATTGAGACCGCGTGCGAATTAATAACTGAATTGTCAGAGTTTGGCACTGTACCGTCGAGTGCGACGTATTTCTATTAAGTTAATAATAGTCTATTGTGTATGGTGCATCGTGCGGTTAGAGTTCTAAAGTGACCAGCATCTCCAACGCTTCCTCGTGTTAGCTAGATTCTTATCCAGGCTGGGCCGACCACATGGCGCTTTCATCCGAGGAGATCTAGGCGAGGACCGAATGGACATGTACACTGGATTACCTACCCGACGTCTGCATAGCCCTGTGCGGCTGGAATATATATTTGCTTTGGTACTGTGATTTGTGGAGCGGATAATCGCCGACGCCTGTGAGTGTTGGATTTACCCCGAGAGGAGTCAAGGTCGAGTCGGCGCTCAGAGAGCCTGAGGCCGCCTAGCTTTCTTCACTGTGGAGCTCCAGCCTACAAGAGAACCAAGCTGTATTCGTCTGCGGATCAAGAGTCTATCGCACTGTCTTCTGTACTCGAAGTCTCCCTAGATATCGTTGACCAGACGTTCTACTACCGACAGCTCTCCTACCCCCCCTGCCGGCTTACAACCGGGAGGACCCCTTCCAGTATATCCCACTATATCATTAAGTGTACCATAGATATAATTCCCTAAGAGCCAGGTTGTATACTTGCCTCCTGCGTAACCAGAGAATGGACATTCAGTGTTGATTTGCCTACGAATACTCATTTGCCTTACAAGTGCAATCAAATGTAATATAAGTATCATATGTACCTTTTGCTCCATTAAATACTTGATTAATACCTTTGACTGGAACCGATTTCATTGTGGGAAGTGTTCATCATATTCATATATTGTGTACTGTATGGCCAGTAGTTAAAGTACATAAAGCGGTAGTGGTTTAATGATACCATACTTATCAATACAGTCAGGGAATTGTACCCCTCAGTTACAATTGGTCCTTCGAGCCGGAGGGTAACTAGTGTAATATTAATATAGTGGTATTAATATTGAAATGGCCTATGATGAACACTCCACAAAACGGTCCTCCTAAAGTAGATCGCCCGCAGCGTAGACGGCAGCCACCTCAGTACTTAGAGGATTACGCTGCCAGTATACTACCTAGCCTTCTACAGACAATAAACGCGGTAAAAGTAGAAAGTAAAATTATGTCCGACCCTATCAACCAGGATACCCCGACCACAGAGGCCCTAGTGGGTTCTAATGTAACTGACCAAGCTCACGGTGGGGACCAGGAGGGAACCGACACGACTTTACCCCCCGCCAAGACCGAAGAAGTAGTCCCCGGAGAGCTCCGGGAGGAAGACAACCCTCCAGAGATGGAACTCTGCACGGTACAAGAGGAGGAGAGCGCCCAGGAGATAGAGCTCCAGGACTCCCCGCAGGAGAACGCATCTCCAACGAGTACTGCCAGGAGCGGATCACCTCAACCAGCGTCTTCCCCCAGCGAGGCGGACAAGATGCTGGCACAGGCGTTCCTCGCCAGCCTAGCAGCCTCAACAGAGCGCGATCTACTCCAAGCACAGACGCTTAGTGAGCGCGAACATTCTTCCATGGAAAGAGAACGCATTCAAGCGCAGCAACGGAGCGACGAAGATCGTATACGTCTAGAGATTAGACGCCTTCAGACGGAAGAGAATATGGTAAGAGACCACGCCGAAGCCCAGCGCGCCGCCGCCGAAGCCCAGCGCGCCGCTTCCGGTGCCCAAAGAGAAGCAGAGCGCGACATCGCTCTCACCAAGCGCGAAGCCGAGCGCGACCGATTACAAGCGCAGCTAATGGAGCAGCTGATCGCCAGGGCAACACCCCCTCCCTCCGCACGGGGTTCCAGGGCCTCGTCAAGACACGGGTCAAGGGCACCCTCCCCTAACCGATTAAGCGACCCTGAGCCCGACCACCAGAGAGAGCCTATACCCCCCTCCGAACTCCTTCCCCGACCGGTCCCAGTGAGACCCAGCTACAAGGAAGGAACGGTGTACACCGCGGAGAGGCTAAATAGACGACTACAGGATCTAGATGACCTGACAGAAGAAGAAGAGGGAGAGGAGGAGAGTCAAGCCCGACAGCAGCACAGCACTCCACAGGACCAGGAGGTCCAGTACAGCCCAGGCTCTACCCCCGCGGCTCTGCGCTACAGACCCCCGACTCTATTCACGGGTGAGCATGACGCACGACCAGTCCCGAGGAATAGCACCTGGATACGCGGGCCATGGTACCCTGCCGGTACCAGCCCACCGAGAGGCGTAAGAGGAGACTCGCCTAGGAGGCCTCTCTTCCAACGCTCACCGATGTGCCAGCCATCTACGGCATCATACATTGGCACACCGACGTTTCCAGACTTCACCCATGAGAACCGAGCACAGTACACGGAGTTACGGATGTGCTTAGAGACAATGATGGTTGACGTAGCTGATGAACGCCACAAGTATGCTATCCTATTGAAGCACCTCAAGGTGCCCCGAGCGCACAACATAGCGCTGGCCTATGCCACCTCTACTACCCCATACACAGCGGCTCTAGCAGCGCTCGTCCAAAGATATGGACGCATATGGGATTACGTAATACAAGAGATAAGGCATATTGACCGCCTACCCCCAGCAACAGACAATCGCTCACTAGACGACCTGTCTATCAAAGTACAATCCCTGGTAGGGATGCTGGGGGCGCAACGAGAAAAGGGTATGCACGAACTATACGCAAACTCTAATGTCGAGAGGATTTTAGAGAAGCTGCCGCCCGCCCGACAAGAGCGATTCAGGCGGCAAAGAGACCACCGTGATCCTAACGGTCCCGAGCCATCCCTCCTAGACCTAGCCGACTTCCTGGCGAGAGAAGTCAGCAGCCTACGATTGGATACGTTCGTGCGGAGCACACCAAGCTCCAGAGAGGGACCTAGGAGAGCAAACGATGGCCGAAGATTGGTGACTGTCATGCACCAATCAGAATCAGTACCGAGCAGCAAGAACCACAGTACCCCCTCGACGAAGGAGAAGTGGAAGATGGTGTGCCCGTACTGCGAAAAGGAACACTGGTTGTCACAATGTGACATGTTCAAGAAGATGACCGCTGAAGAAGTGAGTCAATGGATAAAGTCCAACCGACGCTGTTACCGATGTGCGCGCAGTCACATGGCAGCCGATTGCCGCTTAAAGAAGAGGTGTAGTCGGTGTGACGGAGCCCACCTAGATGTCCTACACGACAGTAACAGAAGAAAGCCCGCACCCTCAAGCAGCACAAAGGCAAGTGTTATGTACATTGACCCCGCCAGCAGCGGGGGCGCCCGAGTGCTCTTAAAGGTGGTCCGCGTAACACTGAGTTACCAAGACAAGGTCATGGACACTTACGCCGTCCTTGACGACGGGTCAGAGAAGACCCTTCTCCTCGCATCCGCTGCGGCCCAGCTGGGGCTGCGGGGGAGCGAAAACCAGATGACGATTCGGACAATAAGAAGAGATCTAAAGACGATAAAGGGCGAGAATGTCTCCTTCACTATCGCAGCAAGCGGGCAGCCAGAGAGACGGTATAGGATTACTAATGCTTTCACCAGCCAAGAAATAGGCCTGTCGCAGTACACCTACCCCATCGCCAAGCTGATGGATAAATATGTGCACCTGCATCAACTACCTATCCCGCTCATAGACGGTGCCACCCCGACCCTGCTGATAGGCTCCGACCATGCAGACCTCATAGTCCCGATAGACCGGGTCCACACAGGGCCCAGAGGCTGTCCTGCAGCAGTCGAGACCCGCCTAGGATGGACATTACAAGGCCCCCTCGCTAAGTCTCTTAACCGAACAGCAGCCACTAGCTGCCTCCACTCCAGAGTGACAGAAGAAGACACCACCCTCCTACAGCATGTCGAGAGGCTATAGACACTAGAGACAATGCCCTTTAAGAACAAAAAGAAAGACATTCGTTCCAAGGAAGACATTTACGCCATAGCACTCCTCGAGCAAGGGACAAAGCGAGTCAAAGTCAACGGAGTGATGAGATACGCAACTCCACTCTTGAGGCGAGAGGGTATGCCCACCTTCCACACCCCAAAAGAAGCGACGGAGCGGTATCTATTGAACACAGAGCGGCGCCTAGCCAGACACCCCGCTCAAGAGACTGTGTACCGCGCTGAGATTAACAAGCGAATCACAGCGGGACACATAAAGAAAATTGACTGGCGACGTCGTGCGCTGCTCCGCGCCTCCCTGATCAAAGACGGCTTTGATCTCCGGCAGCGGGCCAGCAGCGACCCCCCAGTATTGAGCAACCTCTCCCCAGAGGACAAGCCCCTGCTGCGGTTCCTATGGAGAGAGAGGATCGGGGATGAGCAACCAGCCATCTATCAATGGGAAGTCCTCCCTTTCGGAACCACATGCAGCCCATGCTGTGCTACGTTTGCACTGCAAAAACACGTCGCAGAGGACCCAGCAGCAGATGAAGAGGTCCGACAAAGTGTAGGAAATAGTTTCTACGTGGACAACTGTTTGCAAAGCGTCTCGACGCCAGAAGAAGCCGAGGCTCTTCTACTCAAGCTCCGCGCCTCCCTGATCAAAGGCGGCTTTGATCTCAGGCAGTGGGCCAGCAGCGACCCGCAAGTATTGCGCAGCCTCTCCCCCGAGGACAAGGCAGCGAGCAGCGAGACCTGGATGGCGACCATCCCAGGAAAAGCCCAAGAAATGACACTAGGACTAGTCTGGCGCTTCAAAACAGACTCGCTCCATTATAGACACAAACCCCTGACCAAGGAGCAGGGAAGGTCGACGGCACTACCGACCACCAGACGGAGTGTATACAGAACACTCGCCAGACAATATGACCCGTTGGGATGTATTCTACCTTACACCACCAGGGCAAAGATGATTGTAAGAGCGTTATGGGACAAGGACCAGGGCTGGGACGACCCCATACCCGAACACCTTGCATCCACATGGAGAGAGTGGGAGACGGAACTCCGCTCACTCCCAGGTGTTAACATACGCCGCAGCTACTTCCCACCCACAGTGAGGCCAGAGACAAGATGGATCTACACGTCTTCAGCGACGCCTCCGAAGTAGCCTACGGTTCGGTGGCTTACTTGCGTGCCCGAGAGGAGGGAGGAGAAATATATACTGCTTTCATCCTGGCTCGCTCAAGAATAGCCCCACGAAAGCAACAATCTATCCCGCGTCTAGAGCTCTGCGCAGCCCTAGCAGGAGCGCAGCTCGCCACGTTAATCCAACGTGAACTCACCATTCCGGTGCAAAGAACAATCTTGTGGTCAGACTCCACGACAGTACTCACATGGATCCGGTCTGATTCGTGCAGATACAAGGTCTTCGTGGGAGTCAGAGTCACAGAGATTCAAGAGTTAACAGAAGTAGCGAGCTGGAGGTATGTGGACACAAAACACAACCCAGCTGACGTCATCACCCGGGGAATGTCCCTGGATGACCTCACCCGTCACAACCTATACAGTGACGGACCAGAGTTTCTCAAGCTCCCGGAAGAAGAGTGGCCTACACCCACCCCATGGGAGGCGAGTAAAGAGGAGGCCGAAAACAAGAAATCTATGTTCTGTGGATTGAACACACTCGTCTCCACAGACCCCGACATAGACGATTGCCTCACCCTAGAGAGTGCGCAGCTAAAGACATTTCTGTGGCACCACCCAGAGGTTCAGCCCACTACTGACATTTCAGCAGCTGACTACGAAGAAGCAGAACTTCTTCTACTACAACGAGCCCAGAGAGACTTGTTCCCCGACGAGCTAGACTGTCTACAGGGAGCAAAGCCCGTCCCATCAGACAGCAGACTGCTCCACCTAGCACCCGAGAGCGACGCCCATAGTCTCATCAGAGTGGGTGGTCGTCTGCGGAGAGCCCCAGACTTACCGGATGACGTCAAGTACCCGATAGTCTTGAACAGCCGACACAAGGTCACAGAGCTGATCATAAAGAAATACGACGAGGATGTGCACCACGCAGGGGCAGAGAGAGTCTTCGCGGAGATCAGACGTCGTTATTGGATACTGCAAGGGAGAGAAGCAGTGCGGCGCTTCCAGCGAACCTGTCTAGACTGTCGTAAGTGGCGAGCACAGCCCAGTATACCCCGGATGGCAGACCTACCTCCCTGTCGCCTCCGACTCGGCGACAAGCCCTTTCACTCCACCGGTATGGACTGTTTCGGCCCGCTGTATATAAAGAAAGGAAGAGGAACCGAGAAGCGGTGGGGTATTGTATTCAAATGCATGACCACCCGAGCGATAAATATCAAACTCCTTCCAACCATGAGCACAGACTCATTCCTTATGGCCTTCCGAAGATTCACATCACGGAAAGGAAAACCGTCTACATTATTGTCTGATCACGGGACAAACTTCAAAGGCGGAGAAAGAGACCTGAGAGAGAGCTTCCAAGCTATGGGCCCAGAACTTAAGACCCACCTCGCTCCATCCCAGATTCACTTCCAGTTTAATCCCCCGAACGCACCTCACTTCGGTGGAACTTGGGAACGAGAAGTACGTTCCATAAAGACAGCCCTGTACGCCGTGCTTGGGGCCCAGACCGTGGCGGAAGAAGTCTTAATGACAGTCCTCACGGAGATCGAGGGAGTATTGAACTCAAAGCCCCTCGGTTACGTCTCAAGTGATGTAGCAGATGTCGACCCAGTCACCCCCAACACACTCTTGATGGTGCGGCTGGACCCCGCGCTACCCCAGACAATGTACAGGCCTGAAGAAGCGAACGGCCGACGAATGTGGAGGTACAGTCAAGTATTGGCTGACAAGTTTTGGAACAGCTTCCTACTCCACTACCTACCGTCTCTACAGACCCGCCAGAAATGGGTAAAAGAGAGAGACAATTTGACAGAAGGAACAGTCGTCATGATTATCGACCAGTCACTACCCCGAGCTATGTGGCCGGCTGGCCGCGTAAGCAAAGTGATCACCGGTGCCGACGGAAAGGTCCGAGCAGCTGAAGTGCTCGTCCAAGGGCGGACCTACACCCGACCCGTGGCGAGGCTAATAGAACTGCCAAGGCTCCCCGATACCATCGATGACGACCATGACCCCATGACTTTGTGAATTGACTGACCCTCACAGCAGACATTGAGTAGTGGACAGTGCGGTTAATCTGTCTCTGCTTAGCTAATTAGGTGGGACTAATTAGGGGGCGGCTGTTACGAAGGATCAGATTAAACCGAGTATATATATTTATTTATTGATATATATTGAATAGTATTTGTATATCATTTGATATCCCTTGTATATTCCTTGTACATATACACGGAATATCCCTTTAGCCTACTATAGCCCATAATAGTTCATTCTCCTATTGGACAAAGGACCAGGCGCCAGGGGACCAGCCCCCGGAGCCAAGTTCAAAGTTACCAACAAGACATGTCTGTACTAGCCCCGGCCCTGCGCAGGGATACGGCGACAGAAATGAGAGTGGCACTATTTGTTCACCGTGCATATAAATATAGCGCAGGTGGATACAGAAGTTAGTTAACCTAGTTTGTTACCCAACGTGAAGCCTCACCCACGATACGATGTGCGGTGAAGTATGGCCTGTTTGGCCCCAGAATAGCATTGAGACCGCGTGCGAATTAATAACTGAATTGTCAGAGTTTGGCACTGTACCGTCGAGTGCGACGTATTTCTATTAAGTTAATAATAGTCTATTGTGTATGGTGCATCGTGCGGTTAGAGTTCTAAAGTGACCAGCATCTCCAACGCTTCCTCGTGTTAGCTAGATTCTTATCCAGGCTGGGCCGACCACATGGCGCTTTCATCCGAGGAGATCTAGGCGAGGACCGAATGGACATGTACACTGGATTACCTACCCGACGTCTGCATAGCCCTGTGCGGCTGGAATATATATTTGCTTTGGTACTGTGATTTGTGGAGCGGATAATCGCCGACGCCTGTGAGTGTTGGATTTACCCCGAGAGGAGTCCAGGTCGAGTCGGCGCTCAGAGAGCCTGAGGCCGCCTAGCTTTCTTCACTGTGGAGCTACAGCCTACAAGAGAACCAAGCTGTATTCGTCTGCGGATCAAGAGTCTATCGCACTGTCTTCTGTACTCGAAGTCTCCCTAGATATCGTTGACCAGACGTTCTACTACCGACAGCTCTCCTACCCCCCCTGCCGGCTTACAACCGGGAGGACCCCTTCCAGTATATCCCGCTATATCATTAAGTGTACCATAGATATAATTCCCTAAGAGCCAGGTTGTATACTTGCCTCCTGCGTAACCAGAGAATGGACATTCAGTGTTGATTTGCCTACGAATACTCATTTGCCTTACAAGTGCAATCAAATGTAATATAAGTATCATATGTACCTTTTGCTCCATTAAATACTTGATTAATACCTTTGACTGGAACCGATTTCATTGTGGGAAGTGTTCATCATATTCATATATTGTGTACTGTATGGCCAGTAGTTAAAGTACATAAAGCGGTAGTGGTTTAATGATACCATACTTATCAATACAGTCAGGGAATTGTACCCCTCAGTTACAGTAATGGTTTTGGAGAATGTTAACAAGAGGTTGTGGCACTGGCCAAAATCTTGTAGCACAAGTATAAAACGTGTTCTGTATCACTCTAGCTCCCGCTCTGCGTCTCTATGCATATATCTCGCTTCAGCATATATACACTGAATACATTTCAAAATGTACCTTTAAATGCCAGCATTCATCTGGCCACACCCCCATCCGCTTACCTATATAAGCAGGGGTGGTGCCACACACTAATCTCCTTCTCAAATTTCATCACAAGCAACGTGTTGCTATATGCCCACTTGACGTAGAGAAAAATATTGGCTGGAAAAGCAATGTTTACGGGGAAAGGAAGAACAACCAGATACGTTGACATCATATCTTTATTTTCTCTCTCACTATTTTCGAGAAAATACGGCGATATTGTCTTCGTACTGGAGTGTCTGGAAGATGGTGATCATTCTAAAAATCCTCCACCGGTTTTCGTATTGGGAGCACGCCGCTGCATGCCTCTCAACTGCAGTTCCTTGCTGTGTTGGTTGGGGTGAAACCTTTCAGGACACAGCTGAATCTGTAGGACGCGCCGCTGTTGTGAGAAGCGGTGGGTTTCAGGTTGGGTGAGTACTGTTTGCTTGCGGCTCCACTTGTCTGTTAGTGCTATGGGGGCTAACTGACAATGTTTACGAACACCGGCCCCAGTTTAAGGTTTTTTGGTTCAGCCTCTTGGGCAGCAGTGGAAGACCTTGATCTGAAGCCCATTATAGTTTGACTAGTGGGCCACGACCATTAACACTGGTGATCCCTGTGTTTTCTGGACGAGTGGATATCTCTCTGTCACCGTGTTAAGGCCCCATCTTTCATAGCCAAATGAGAGTATTCCCTCACGAGGAGATATGGGCATAGATGTTCTTTAGCGGAAGATCTGTGTTCAAAGTCAGCTACACAGGCCAGTTGGGTATTGTGCTGGCTCCGTCGGGTGTTGATAAAATCACCGTTGTAAAACTGTGTTAACATCTTGTTTCTCTTTTCTCTTAAAAAGTGAGGAGGGTTTCAGAACGGCGGCCTGTCTGGGTGAGTGTTATATCATTGTGTACAAGTTCAGGTGATAGCTGCTTAGCTTACGGTTAGCCAGTCAGCTGTTAGCTGCGGCGTTAGCCTGCTGTGATCACTGCGTGGCCTACTAGGTTGGGCCTACTGTTAGCCAGTCAGCTGTTAGCTGCGGCGCTAGCCTGCTGTGATCACTAGGAAACGTTAGCTTGCTGCTATCGGCCAAGGCCCAGCGCGGGGTGGTTCCGGCTCCTCGCGCGCCGCAGCGAGCTCCCCTCTGGTCGCGTGCGCCGTTCGCTCTGCGTCTCGCGGGCAGGGGCAGTAGCGACCGACGGTTGGAGCGGCCGTTAGCTTAATTCTACTCTGTTGAACGTGCTTTGATTATAACATGTTTTAAACACTCTTGACTACGACGTCATCTTTGACAGAGGATGTTCGTCGAACCTGCCCTGGGCCAGGACGGCAAAGCCTGCGTCAACAAAGGGGACCGTAGCGACGGGTTGGAGCGGCGACGCTGCCCAGATCGAACAACACAGGACGGCTGTGTTTTCTACGGTGTCTTGAGACTGCACTTCGTTGATCTACGCTCCGGGTAGGCCAGGTCTGACCAGACCTTGTACACTTCTTCTGGCTTTCCCTTCTAAATGTTTTGTAAATAACGATGTTTTCCAAAACGAGTGTTACTGCACTACATTTAGGATACGACACGAGTTGTGTGTGTGAATTGTCTTGTCACCAGGTATTTAGCTTCTCCGTGCAAATCGGGTTGTTGTTTCAGATGTGAAAATGATCTGGTTTGTTGTGTTGAGAAACATCATGTGTGTTTATATGTACCGTGTACTCACAACTAAGGGGGTTAACTAACCTATAAAGCTATGCTTAGTGACAAATGAGTAAAGAATGTTCTTTTCTCAGCCTGTAATGACAATGAACAGTGTGTTCACATATTAACAGGTTTTCCTGTTTTAACTGGCCGTATTAAGGGTAAAGTAGGAGGATTGTGTTTCCCCCCGGTTCCCTGGGGACTTCTTCATCCTCCTATCAGAGTGGACATGTTGTTGCACTACTTTGTGTCACTGTGTGGTAGGGATACGATGTAACCCTTAGCTTGATTGCTGAGGTTGTGCTAAATCTGCTGGAGTAACTTTATTTTCCTAAAAGAAAAGATTGTTGGTCGCTTTCGTGTGTGCTTAGCAAGGCCTGTGGCCGATACTAATCGAGAATTATGTATTCTCTCATTATGAGTGTTTTTGCCATTTTTTATAGGTGATGATGGGTTGTGTGTGTCATGTGACCTACAACTGGGTTGGACTGGCCACAGAAGCACATGTGTAAGTTTGGACCGGGGCTCTTAGAGAGCCCTCTCTATTCTGTGTTTTTTTCCTTGGTAAAAATCAGATAGCAGGTTAGCTCATGCGCTGTGTGAAGCTGTCAGACGCTTCATAGAGCTGACTATGACTATGTGACTGTGTCATACTCTCTTTTTGTCATTACATCGTATCATGGGTGTGGGGTCGTAAAGGGGTGAACTGGTAACCTTTCCTCTCCCCCTTTTTTCTGTTGGTCAGGGGTACACCCCCTGTCCTTCAAGGTTCCTGTCACGTTGCGGTCCCGCACGTTACGGGGTGAGGGGGGGGGGGGAGGGAGTTTCATGGTCCCACGGCCTGGAATATTGGGCGTGTGCACCGCAGAAATTCCCCCGCCATAGAGTACGTCACCGTGCGCGTCTCTGTTGGTAGGACTTCCGTGTGCTGTCAGGTCCATGTGATGGATCTGTTTCGGGGGGTGGTCAGGGCTCCTCCTCACCAAGCTCCTATTCGGGCCTTCTGTGAGTTGGGACTCCTCCTTCCATGTGAGGGAGCCTCCTTCAGAGTACAGAGCCTCCTCCTCAGATTGTCAAGGTGAGTGGACCCTCAAGAAGGAGTCCTACTCTATTGTGTATGTATTCGATTCAATTCGATTATTGAGTGTGTATGGGTTCAGTGCCTCCTCCCCGGAGAGCCCTAAATCCAATTTTTTACATGGCTCAAGGTGCAATATATTCTTTTCAATCTGTACAGCTTGCGTGGGAAGTCTCTCTGGGGATTCCCGTCTCCTTCCTATGGGAGGGTGGTGGGATGTAAAAATGTGAAAAAATGTTTACCCCCGGCTGTGTAGACTGGGATACATACTGTTGGTGCTTCCTTCTTTTCTACTAAAAAGAGTTGGAGTTAGGAAGTGTCACACCCCTCTTGTCGTTCCCCATGGCGCCTTGGGGATTCAATGACAGGTCTAAATAGCCTGTTCATTGATGTGGGTGTGTCCCGACGCACGTATAGTGCTAGCTCGGGGTGTTCTGTAAACAGGCGACTGACTGGCACGCCTTGGTTGCTTGAGGTTAAAACAGCGTTTTTATAAAGCAACTGGGATGGAGGTTTTTCCTCTTCCGACGACCAAATCCAACGACCTGGTTTTTGTCATCGACGGATTCTCGTTCATGTCTGGGGGATGATGACGGAATGGATCTGAACATATGTAGAGGGGTCTCACGCCCTGGGGGTGGGCCACCGGGCGCGGTTCGCCCGAACGTCTGGGTGGCGCCTTCTTTTCATGTTTAAGATCAACACGCATATCTGCCCCTTCTCCTGGAGTAGGCATGTCGGCGTGGTTAGGGCACGGGACTGGTTCTGGTCACGCTGGTCCGGATCAGTTGAACCCGTTGTCCGCCGGGGATGCAGATCTGCTGTTCTGGTACCCTGAGGGACTTGGGCTTTTTTCAGGGGGAAAAATGCCAGGTTGGTCCGGGTGTCACAGGGTTAAGCACTATGGAGACCCTAGTTGGGTACGTTTTTTACTCAGCACTTACGGCCATGCCAACCTGTACACGCTCGATCTCGTCAGATCTCGGCCGCTACACAGGTTGGTCCTGGTTAGTACTTGGTTGGGAGACCGCCTGGGAATACCAAGTACGGTGTGCTTAGGGGCTGGTTCTCCATTCTTTTTCGCTCCTCTCTCACGCATGGCGAAAAGGGGCCTGTTGGGGTGGTCTTTGACCTCCTCTGGTGACCCTGTGCTTCCCGTATCGCCGGGCCCGGTCCGAAGTAATGTTTCGTCGACCCGTAGGCCTGGGTTAACCCTTTTTTGAAAAACTGAAACACTTGTACTGCGGTATAGCCGGTGTATACCCGCAGGTGTGTTTTGGAGTTTTTTCTTGAGGGGTTATAGGAACAACCACCGCATTGGGTAACACCAAGGTGGTTGATTCCCTGGTGTGTTGGAGCAGTGTCAACTCCCGGGTTCACCGTTTGAGGGTGCCCCTGCACGTTCATGACGTCTGCCAATCGTGTCAGCCTTCTCTGCCTCAACCCCTCTGGGTGGGTTTTTTTTAAATGGAGGCTTGGTCATGCAACACCGCCAGCTTCCGCCCCTTCCGCCGGGGCGGCTGTGTTCAGCTGTCCCCTCTGGCGCCTGTCTCGTCCGCAGTCTCCAGGCTAGGGTTAATAGCCTGTTGCCTGGTTTTTCCCCGGTGCGCTGCCTGCTTCCGTTGGTTAACCTTTTTTGTGTGCTTACGGCCATGCTGACTGCCTGTTCTGCAGGGTCAGTGTTCCAGGCGGTGTACTATTGGGGGGACAGGGCCCGCTCGGCTGAGGGGCCTTTGTCCGAATACGCTGGCGATGTGGGGGGCGGGGTCACTAGGTGCCCACCTGGTGGGGTCTTGATGCTGGCATCATGGTCTTCTCCGGGCCCCCGTTCCAGGGGGTCCAGTCCCTTTGGTGGGTCTGGGTCTTCCTCCGCGCTCCGCTGCTACGGCCTTGCCACGGGGTTGGGTTTGCCCTTGACCCCGTGATTCTGGGGGCAGTAACGAGGTTGTTTCCTCCGTTCGTTCCCGGGTGGCATGCGGGTTGTGCGTGTGTGTAGTCGTGGGGTCAAGCCACGGTCTGCTCACCCTGTGCGTTGAGTTGCTTGAGTGCCTCTTCGCACGGTCGGGTCCGTCACCCTCCCGTGAAGCCACCAATAGGGGGGGTGCCCTCCATTAGGGCGGGTCGGGGGGGCTCGGCCCTCCCTGTTCTGATGGTTGTGGGTGGCCTTCAGCGGGGTGTATTTGTCGAGCTTCTAGCTCCCGCTCAGCTCCTATTATGCATAGAGACGCAGAGCGGGAGCTAGAGTGATACAGAACGTTAGGTTAACTTATGACTATAACCAAGTTCTGTTAACACTAGTGGACGCTCTGCGTCTAGACGCCGCTGCGGCCCTTGATTTTTCATTGTGGTGAAATTTGTTGGGAAGGAGATGAGTGTGTGGCACCACCCCTGCTTATATAGGTAAGCGGATGGGGGTGTGGCCAGATGAATGCTGGCATTTAAAGGTACATTTTGAAATTTATTCAGTGTATATATGCTGAAGCAAGATATATGCATAGAGACGCAGAGCGTCCACTAGTGTTAACAGAACTTGGTTATAGTCATAACCTAACGTTATATTTGTAACAGTCACAAATGTGCCTATTGTATTTGTGTTATTTAGTTGCAGTCAGGGAACAAACTTAACTTTTTGACTTACCAGCCATTTGGCTGGTAGATTTAAAAAAGGCAGATTTTTTACCAGCCAAAAATTATAAATTGCTTTTTAGTATATCGCCATGTGTTATTATTACTATAATACTCTCATATGCTATTTTCAATTAATATCATAAACAACATAAGGAATATTAGCATAATTTTTTGTGGACTGAAGGAATGAGTCAGCGTTAATAGTTTTAAATGCAAATAATTTATTGAAACATAGAAGTGGGGTCGGTTGGGACACACACACACACACACACACACACACACAATGGGGGACCCTGATGTAAACAAGACGAAAGTCTTTCTCTGGTCTGCATCCCCTTAACAATTGTGTGTATTGAGCCGTACTGTATTGTACCCATTCTGCAATCTGTTAAATAAAGTTTTCATTCATTCACACTGTTTCAACTCACCACCCCCGCATCATATTGTAGTCTAGTCTGTCTTCAAACTTCCACTTCTCTCGACACACACACACACACACCCTTTCCCCAGTCCACTCTCTAATTCTCTATGGCTCTGCCTCTGATCAGGATTAGCTTGTTAGCTTATGCTAATGTGCGTTCATTTCGGGCGATGTGGGCATAAAGGAATGGCGACGATGCAAAGCGTGTTAGATGCATTTGACCCGTTGTGAGAAAAAAAAACACCACAGACTTATTTCGGATCGCAAAATAGCCGCAGTCTGCTGTGCAGCTCCGCTCCGCTCGGCTGAGAGCAGAAGGCAGAAGCACGGTCTGGGGCGGATATGACATCACGGAGTTGCTATGGGTTTTTTCAAAATAAGAGTATCATATGAACCTGACTGTTGCTAACTGCCGGAGCCCAGATATATCATGACTGGAACTGCGCTTAGGCGGAAATGAGACCTGTGACAGGATTTTCAAAATAAGAGTATCAATATGAACCGAATGCCTATCGCACCAGTGCTACTGAAGTAAATCCATTCATCGCACAGACCGCTGTTGCTGTAGCACGTGCAATATATATGTCGCACTGTACAGCCCTGGTGCAGGTCCTCTTCTCAGATCACATCATCACATCATGCCGGCTAGCAAGCTACACGTCGCGGGCCCCGGCATGTTGATACGATAGTAGCCCCTTTAGCCCACTCGGTGCATCAGTCACGATAGCTATGAGCTAACTAATGTTACAAGCTCAAACACCTTATAACTACTACTATTGTCGTGTCCATGGGTTCCCTGTCAGAGTACTTGTGGGGACAGGGGTATGCAAGGAGGAGAGAACCATTTTAAATCGGGCATTAATGCCGGCTAGAAAGCTATGTCACGGCATGTTGCTAGCACAATAGCTACCAGGCTGAGCTAAGCTACGTTAGCTTCTAGCGTTGTATACACAATATGTACAACGACACAATGATCAAACACCTTATAACTACTACTATTGTCGTGTCCATGGGTTCCCTGGCAGGATACTTGTGAGGACAGGGGTATGCAAGGAGGAGAGAACCATTTTAAATCGAGCATTCATGCCGGCTAGAAAGCTATGTCCTGGCATGTTGCTAGCACAATAGCTACCAGGCTGGGCTAAGCTACGTTAGCTGCAAGCGTTGTATACACAATATGTAGAACGACACAATGATTTACATTATTACAAATATGGTAACGTGGTTGTGGCTTTTACAAATAGTAGTTAGCTTTAGAGATGAATGGCTATGATCACGTAGCAATAGTGTTAGGTGAAACAGATACATTTTCATTCATCACTCCTCGGCTAGTAGTATCAAGGCTCTCTGCTACCTGGCACTACCTGCCCTGTGACTCTCAGAGCCGCTGCTGCCCTGTACCTCGTCTGACGTCAGCATTAATATCACACACGCACGTTATTAATCCATGGATTTCAATATCCACGTGCGTGATGGTTGTGGTTTGGTCGACAAAATGTTTGATAAAAACGCTAAAACTGGATAAATTTCAATACTTTTTTTCCCCCTCTTCATGAAAGTCACCGTTGGCCTAGTTACATTGTTTATTGAACAACAATACAACCTGCAAGTTGGCCTTTAAGCAGCAAAATCCTGTATTAGCTACTACACAGACCAACAGATCAATGCAATCTTTAACAAAGTGCAGCAATTTTAGTAATAATATATATATATATATATATATATATATATATATATATATATATATATATATATATATATATATATACAGGGCCGCCTGGGAGAAATGCGAGGCCCTGTGCGAGATTTAAACGTAGCAAGGAGCCAATGGCCGACATCAGCTAAATAGGCTAACTGCAAATAGAGTAGCCAGGTACTGACACCAGGCCACACACAGCTTTGGCCAACGCTACCCAAGCTACACAAACGACCAAGACAATTCACACACAGCACATGTCGTATCTCCAAATGTTGTGAAGTAACATATGTTTTGCCTGGAAAAAAACATCGTTATTAACAAAACATTCGGGAGGGGAAGGAAGGAAGAGTGGGGTAATGTCCAATGGACATCTTACCTGCACCAAGGAACGCAGGGCGAAAGGCCGCAACACAGGTCTCCACGTTGACAAAAGGCCTCTCGCTGGCGGGACAAAAAGAAGCTATGGCCGGAGCCTTGTCATGGTGCAGGCCCGACTACATCTTCTGTCAAAGATGATGTCGTAGTCAGAGTGCCAGGGCCCCCTGCTATTCTCACGGCTAATGTCAATGGTCGTAGCACAAGCTAACAGCTAACTCTAGGCTAACTGATAGCATCAAACTAACGTTCCCAGCCGAGCGCAGCCGGCAGCTAACGTCGTAGCTAAACAGCTAACTGGCTAACAGTTAGCTCAACCCGGCTATCGCTAACCATTAGCTAACGCAGAAGCAAGCTATGCGGCTACCACTGAAAAACTGTACAACGTGAGAAAAGCAATACAGGCCAACACTTCAGACAGCCGCTGTGTTTTCCTCTTCTCATACGAAGAGAGAAGGGAAAAAGAAGGCAATACACGTCCGACTACAGAGTGGTGTTTACCATAGCGGTGCTGGCAACAAGTCCCTCGCAGACTATAGCCGACATGGAGATATTCTCATAATGAAACACCAAGCTCACCTCCCTCCCACCAGGTGCTGACACCAGGCCACACACCGTTAGCTACTAGTACTACAACAGGCTA